>NC_081405.1:310015234-311235234 GCF_030272615.1 Cryptomeria japonica | reverse complement strand
AGAGAATTCAGAGATACCTAAGATAGGGCCTGAAATAGCCCAAAGGACTAACTCAATACTGGTCTGATACAATGATACATAAAAAAGTAGAGAATACAATCTTAGGCTAGAAAGTGGACACCATTCAATGAGGCCCTTACCAAATACCAAGACAAAATGAACAAATAGAGAGTCTGGAAGCACTGGCTCCACTCCACGACATACACTTCTCGAGTATGCCAGTCTCTCTTACCCTGAAGATCCAAAGATCTTATAGCTGAGGGATTCATGTATCATAGTGTAAGGTACATGAAAGGTATCTATGGGGTATGATCCGCACTCTTGGAATCACTGAATGTAGGGTTTTGGGCTACTAAGTTGGTTCTTATTGTAGGGTTTCTAGTGCAGGAGTACCTAAGCACCAAGAGGATACAAGAAGATAAAATACAATTCATGAGTAAATTCAATCACATTTGAGTTTGTATGTTCATTTTAAGTCGTGGTGAATCAATATTAAGGCTAATTAGAGCCATTTGTAAAAAGTTGTCAAATTATCCTAATTAAGGTCTTAATTGGTCAAATGGATTAAAAATTGTGAAATGGCCCTTGGAATGGTGATAAGAATGTATAATATTGTTAAATGGTCATTTGGACATGTATTGAATGTTTTTATAAAGCCATGAAGTCATTTGTGCAAAAGTGTAAAAGTTGTCAACTTGACAACAAAATGTCATCAAGCAAAGTTGCAAAAGGGGTTAAAAGTTGGTTATGAGAGGTGTTTGTAAGCTCAAAATTGACCAAGAGCATATAAAAATTCATTGTATGGTCGTTCCAAATCAGAAAAGGGAAGAAAGGGAAGAAAGGAGAACATTTTGATACATTTTGGTGCATTCTACTATTGTCATTTTGATTGGCTTTCCAGTTTTTATGTTGGTTACAGGCCTTGTATGACCATGTATGGCCTGTAAACATTTGTATATATAATTTATAGTCATATATGTGAATTAAATTTCTTTTCCTTTTGGTTTGGAGTGATTATATTTAGAAATGAAGAAGTTATGGAATTTTTGGTGAAAGTTGTTGATTGCAGGTTTGAGGTTTCCTGAGAACAGTCATGGCATATGGTATGGACTCATATGGAATAATTATGACCTCTAAATATATATATTGGAAATATATGTGAATAATATTTCTTTTCCTTTTGGTCTAAGACATTTTTGTTTATATTTGTGGAAGTTATGAAGATTTTGGTGAAAACTGGTTTTAAACTGTCTTCAATGGAGTTGCAGGCAATGATTTATCTTTATATAAGGATTAAACAATTGTAAAATTTAATGGATTACATAGTATGAAATTAAATTCATAAATGGTTCATGGAAATTGGTTTGGGATAATTTGGGTTTGTTTTTTGAAAGATATTTGATGCCCTAGGTGGATTGGGCATACACATGCTTTGTTTGGGGACAACACAAATGGGTCTCAATGGAGTGGCTATAACTTTTAATAGAACCGTTGGATATGGATAATTTTTGGATATGTTGTTTTTAATCTATTTATTCAGGGTCTGACTGAAGGGATTGAGTTTTTTTAATCATTTTATAGATTTATATACCTCTGTGTACAGGTCTATCCAAGGGGACAGCAAGTTGGCAAGTTTGATACCTAGATTAAGTTTATGTTTTTTTGACTAATTAATTGTTGAAGTATGATGAAATATGCCTCTAATGAGTTTTTTCATGATGAAAATATGGATGGATCAGCATGATCCTATAGTTGTGATTGGTTTTCCAGGATGCTTTGCATCAATTTCAAGGGGTCCCAATCCAACGACGGATTCTCAGAGCAAGCCACTTAAGAATTCACTCAACATTCTAGCCGCCTGATCAGTATATTTATATGGTGGATTAAAAAACCTGCTTGAGAGTACGTTGGGAGAGATGATATCCCCAACGCATCCTAATTCAAAGTACCTCTGTAGGGTGATGAAATCCCTAGTCAAAGATACCCCTCACTATATGAAATAAAATAAAATTGGATGTCATTGTCACCTACTTCCTTTCTCCCAAGACCCTGAAGGTGGGTGGAAAGCTAGTTAATGCAATAGTAGGTCCACCCCAAACACGATTAAAAAAATTTACCTTAAGAAAACCAAATGTGATTTAATCTAATGCAGCTTGATTCGCGTTCATTTTATAGCCGAAATTGAGGTGTTGAATACACATGTGCATGTCCATTTTAAACACCAAATTGAAATGTGAAGGCATGCATGTCAATTTTAACTGTTGTTGATTTTAAGCCCAAATAGAAGTGTTATACATGCATGTCAATTTTAACCAATGTTAATTTTAAGCACCAAAAGTTGAAGTGTGAGATTGTGCATGCATGTCCATTTTAATCATTGTTGATTTTAAGCACCAAAAGATGAAGTGTGAGATTATGAGTACAATTGATCTAATAATAATCCAATCCTTTCTGTAAATTCACCACAGGCTGCAAAAAGATGATTAGTAGTAAAATCGAATCAATTGAAAATAGAGAATCAAAAATTGATAGAAACGAATGCGTGACAAACCCTACGTGATTGTGTGATCCTGACAGAGCCAATGCATGAAAATAACAGAGCGAATGCGTAATCCTGATAGATGAAATGCGTGACACTAACAGATTGATTGTGTAATCAAAACAAGATTATTGCGTGACAAACAGGCAGATAACACAAAAGAATTTTAAAAAAAAGAAACTCAACCTGATCAGTAACCTGCAAATCCAATTGTGAGGCCCTAGCTAAATCTCTCATCATCCATTCAATGTTAATTAGATCATATTTAACTTGATATGAGAGAACTAAGTTATTATATCTATCAAAGGTTGGTTGATCTTCCCAATCGTGTATCTACTTTTTTGCTTGGAGAACCCTTTGATAGTGTTTGGCCTGTCTTCTTTGTTCCTTTGTCCTTCTGGCACCTGAAATCCTGAATTGTACCTTACATGCCATAAACCATTAAAACCAAAACATGCAATAAAAATAATCTCTTTCCAAATTTACTCAATTTCATGCAAGATTAAACAGATCAGAAAACAGAAAAGGAATGAAGATAAAATTATCATAACAGAACAATCCAAAATGAATGCGTAATAGTATCAGATCAATTGTGTGATCTTGTAAGGTCGATTGCGTGATGGGTTCCACACGAATGCATAACCCTATCTGATCGATTGCACAGATATGTCTATGTGATTACGTGACGAAGAGATCTGTCTTGAAATTTGTGCAAAACCTGCAAAAAAAAGGAAAAAATTCATACGATCTGCAAAAACAACACAAAAAATAGAGAAGGTTAATTAGTTGTTGTTCACGTCAGGTTCACCAAAATGTAGCATGCTCAAATACACCATTGCTAAATAGGAAATAAGGACAATCATGAAATCCTTAACTATCTAAGAAATTCAAACATAAAACCAATGAAATAGATGCAAAATGGAATTAAATTAAGCAATACAAAACTCCCTATTATGCATCATTGCTTACATTGTTCTTCTTCTCTCTGTGGTATGATGGCTCTCAAATATTGCACTGGCAACCTGCAATTGACACAAAGATTCGAAGTTCATGATCTAGAGGAATTGTTAGGATTGAATGCCCAATTTATAGATTTTTGGATGAGATTGATTGAAAGGAAAAATAGAATGATCAAGAGGTGGAACTCAGGTGAGCTCACATGTTGATTGATAGTTGAACTACTGACTTGGAGGTGAAACAGAATAGATTGAATAGATTAATCGAGTCAACTGATTGAGAAAAAGCTAACTGAAGGAAGAAAAAGGAATGATTGGAGGAAATAAAGAGGATGACAAAGAAAGCTTAATTTAGAAAAAGCTAACTAAAAGATGGAAATAGAGATTGGAGAGTTAATGATTTAATTATTTAAATGATTGAATTAATTAATTTAGCATGTGCTTGCACTTTAACTTAGATTTTCGATTTAATCTTTGCATGAGATTTATTCAAATATTGAATTTATTTTAAATTAAATTTAGTATTTGAATATATTTAGAACTTGACTTTGATTTTAAATTTGGTTTTTGAAATCATGCACATGTAATTGAATTTGGAAGAATTAGAAAAATATGAAATTAAAAGAATTAATTAGTTAATTAAATAATTTAAAGAAACTATTTAATTATTTAGAAATGGACTTTAATTAAATAATAAAGATTATTTAATTTAAAGGATTAAATCATAATTAATTAAATAATAAATATTTAATTAATATTTAGAAAAGGGTTTAAATGATTAGATGATTAGAGATAGAAATTGAAAATGAAATTTATTTAAATAATAAGGATTATTTAAATTGGGGAATTAATCAGAATTAATTAAATAGTAAATATTTAATTAACATTAGAAAATGATTTAAATGATTTAAATGATGATAGAATAGGAAATTGAATAATTAGTCAGATGATGAGGAAATATGAAATTAGAAAAATAAGATTAATTAACTTAATTAAATAAGTAAAGAATTATTTAATCAATTAGAGGAATAATTAGTACATGATCAATGAGACATTTTTAGGTTTCTATAGGTAACACTCCTTTTGAGGCTTGGGTTGGTAGGAAACCGATTGTGAGACATTTCAGAGTTTTTGGGTGTCCAATGTGGGCTCGCATTCCTATGGAGAAATGCAAGGCATTGGAACCTCAGAGTAGGCCTTGTATTTTTGTTGGATATCCCAATTGTGTCAAGGCATATCAATTGATGGATCCAGAGACACATTAGGTGTTTATTGAGAGGAGTGTTCATTTTGAGGAAATCTCTCCTATCTTAGCCTCACTTCCTCCTCCATCTTCCTCCATTATGGATAGTGATGAGAGTGATTCAGATGATGAGACTTCTTCAACTCCAACTTGTAGGGATACACCTCTGCAAGGTCCACTAGCAGTTAAGAAGCCTCGTCCTCAACCTCCACCTAGACATCATCGGGATCGACAGACACTTGAGTCAGTGGGTTCTCTTGTTGGAGATCCTTCAAATACACTAAGGACTCGAACACAACATCAAGACCTTCCACATGCATACATTGCTACCGCTTCCGATCCACAGACATTTCAGGAAGCATTAGGAGTTCCTGAGAGGGACCAAGCTATGGAGGAAGAGTATAGTTCCTTGATGAGGAACAACACTTGGTAGTTATTCCCTCTCCCTAAGGGGAGAAAGATTGTAGTGTCCACCCTTGATTTGACTTATTTTGACTAGAGTTGACTTTTATATTATGCTTGATAGACTTATCTAGACTATATTTGATGATTTGGATGACAATTGCTCATGTGCTTCAGTTACTTATTATTGATGTTAGAAAGGGTCAGAAGCAGCAATTTAAGCCCAAGACTAGAGCAGGCATATGCTATTTTTATTATCTATATGGATGTTGGTACTATCATGATTGATCATGTGATTTGATGATATATGTACTCGATGCATTTTATATGCTCACTATGTGATGGATTATCGATAGATTAGATTTATCATGGTTTTGATGATGATTATGATTACGTTAACCCTACTTCATGATTACATTTGATGAAATGTTTATGAGATATGTTTGACTCTTGTTTGACTGTCTTCGTGATAGAGATAATTCCACATCACTCATTGCGAGTAGGATGTGTCATCACGATTCTTTATCACTTGCTTGTTCTATATATGTATATGTATATGTTGTATTATCATTTTGTGGTTGCAGGACTTTGCAGGTACCGAACAGTGACTCTACCTGGCTTCACAGGTCTGAGCGTGTCTTTAGTTCCAATGGCTTATGTGGTTCAGAGATGGCATGAGTTCCCCTCACACACTCTAGGTCTAAGTTGTTCATCGTGAGTAGTCAGCGTCTTGGCATAATTTGCCATGTCAGTTAATTAGCTTGGTCTTCTTGGTATTGTGAGTTCGGTTTATGTCAGTCGATTTCTTGATTATGTTAGAGCAATTATGTGGCTCTTGATGTGTGGTTTTATATTTAGCAATGCTTATTTTAATGTATTTAATTTATTAATTTTGAATATTTAATTATTTGACATTTATATTTATTGATAATTAACGTTTATTGATTATATGATTATTTAATATTTGGTAATCTTTATTGTTGTTTAATATTTATTTTATATTTGTGATTGAACCTTTAATGGTATTTGATTGTTTAATTATTTATTTGGTTTTCTATGATTTAGTATTTATTTGATATCTTATATTTATTTGGTTCTTTAATTTATTTTATTAGCTTTTGGTTTATTTAATTTTAATTCCCATTTGGATTATTATTTATAGTTTATGTTTATTTAATAATTTGACTTTTATTTCCTAAGTGAGGTGTGTGAACACACTAAAAAAATAATAATAAAACATTCCCACTTAGCTAGATAAGTACATTTTATATTTACTATGCCTACCCTTTACTCGCATTGGTTAAATTCAAAATGGGAGAATAAATTATAATATATGGTGGGTTGGTAAAATATATTCCAAAATAGAATATTTTGATTGCCTGAGATTGAGGCTAGGGTTTTTTTTTGTTATTGTTGCTTTTTATTTTCATTCCCATGATGGTTTTCAGGTTGGCTATTCTCTGAAAAAATTTCCAGCAAGCATTCTTCCTTGGTTTTGGATTTCTTTTACTCTTGGTTTTGGTTGGAGCTTGGTTGGATTTTGGTTTGGCTTTGTGAGAGCTCTTCTTTAGCTCCATTCCATCACTTCAGCTTGCAAGTTGGAGTTCTTTTACTTTTGCATTTTTATTTTAATGGTTTTTTGTGTATGCATTGTGTCTGCAAGTGTTTTGGTCTTGGGTTGAAATATTATGTTACTCTATAGTTTTAATATTGTTGGAGATTAATATTTGGGGAAGGAACTTTATGTTATAAGAGTTTTCATATAGTTGCTAGAGAAATATATTTGGTTTTTCCTATGCATGTCGTCTCTCGCTCTGTGAAATTCTTGTGAAAATATATGGTTGATGAATCTTTTGCTTGTATGGGCGTTGAATGGATATTTTTCCCCTTTGTGAGTGTTTCAGTTTGAGAGTGTTTGGATTTGGCTTCATTGGTTTCTCTGTGAGTTTGAAGTGGTTTTGTATGCCTTTTGTCATGAAGAAATTTTAGTTGAATCTTGATTTATAGTTTGAATTCATTTACCTTGTTTACACCTATGTATTCCTTGTTTCTGGGCATCTATATTCATGTGTTTTCTGAGCCCCTTTATTTAAGTTTAGAATTTATTTTTATGTCGAAAGTTTTCTGATTTTTTCGTGTGAAATATGTATTGTGTTGTTTCAGTGAAAACGTTGTTTAAATGTGTCAAATCGTTGTTTTGTATTGTGTATGTGATGTTTTGCACAACATAAATGTTGTCTTAGAAGGCGTAAGCGTGAATCTGGGAATGCATGCAATGTCTTAGGATATGTATGCGTGACTCTGGAAATGTTTGCGTTGTCTTACGGGATGAAAGTGTTGTTCTATTGGATAGAAGCATTGTTCTAAGGGATAAAAGTTCTAAATTGTCTATGTTCTGTGTTTTCTCAGTTTTGGTCATTTTTGACATATTGTGCCGAGTTGATTTTTGTACCAGAGGCTTTATTTGAGGTCTACTAATATTTTCCAGTTTTGGGTTTGATCAGTTTTGATGTATTTTTTATGGGTTAAGTATATTTACTTCTCTATGCCATTGTGGATATTTTAAACTCTCTTCAATGTTGATAAGCCATGGATGTTTGAGATGATTATTATACAGTTTTGGACCAGCAAGTGAGTAGGCCTTGCTGTGAGGATATCTTTTATGTGATGGTAGATTTTGATGGCTCAATATGCCTTTGTTTATTGCTTGCCAAGAGGCTCATTTTTCTATATTGAGGTTGTTGTAGCCTTGCATATGTTGTGAGAGTATGTGTGGAATTTATTGGCTGCATTGAGTGTTATTTTCATGTGTTTAATTTGGTTAGAGCCTCTTGTGTTTTATTGTTGGGCCTTGTTAGGGGTAGTGGGCTTCCTTGTGATGATCGAGATCACGAGAGATAGGCTTGCATGATATTCCTTGTAAGGATGCATGAAGTATAGACCACCAGGGCACATTGGAGTTTTCCATGATTTGTAAATAAGTGATAACCTAATAATTGATGGGTTGGGTAGCTAGATTAATTAATAAAATGATAAATTGATTTGAGCCTCATGACTTAGTCCTAGGGAGGATGTTTTAGGAAAAGCATGAGAAGGTCGTGAAGGCGGTAAGATAATCTCCCTTAGTCTCTCCTAGGTTGAGATGGCTCCACATGTCCATCAGGCTACTGCCTTATGTTATTATGTTTTTAGGATGGCATGTGATGAGATCCACTCCTACATATGTTTCCCCTTTATGATTTATGAATATGCTTATTGGATGCATTTATGTCTTGATAAGTTTTATGCCTCTGAGAGTTTATTCTTGGTGTATTGTGTGAGTTCTTTCTTGAGATTCCTTGTGTGGTTAGTCTCTTTGGTTAGAGTGTCATCTTAGTTTTAGAGTGTGTGTTGGGACCTTGTGTCATCTTCTAGCATGGGGGGTGGTTCCTTTGGTTCCACATGGTTGAGAGGTTGGTGCTTTTAGCCATTGGAATGTTCTCTTGGATTCTTCTTGTGTGGATGTGGATTCTTCTTCATGGTGGACTATGGATGTAACTTGTAGCAGATTTATATAATGGATAAGATGGAATGCATGTAATGTAATATTCTTGTATATAGTAGATGGATTCTTGTAGTAGAAAGATCTATGCTCATGATGTATTTAATGTACTTATATTCGTAAGATGAATTGTAGTTTGCATAGAAATGGATTTGCATTATGGTTCATTTGAATTATCTCATGGAATGTTTAGAAGCAAGTTAGAATGTAAAATAATCTTGAAAGAGGAACATTCGTAGATTAATAAATGAATATGTTGGAAGGTGTTAATTAGATCTAGTGAAGATAAATGATTCATATAGATGCATTGGTAGAAAGGAAATTATGCATATCAGGAGGAATAATTAATGTTGTAGGTTGCATATATCATGGTTAGAGAATTAAAATATGATGCATTAAATTAAGATGAAATATACCTATCATGTGTGTAGTATGTTATTGTGGTAATGAATTAAGTAATGACGTTGAAGTACCCTAGGGAAAGGTTAATTATGTTACGATATTTTTCCTTGCGTTAATTGAAGAAATGAGCAATGATGCATGTTCATATTGATTAAATGGTTAATGAATGTAAATAAATGGAGATGTTATGTGTTGCATTAGTTATTATTAGATGTTATTTAAGAAAAAAATTATCTTCATTTGCTTGTTATTGTTTGGTTTCTCTAGGGTATTTAGGTGGGCATTACAAAGATGGTTCGATGTAAGTAAATCTATCAAACCAATTTTGCAGCAAATGGTAGTGTGGATAAGTATAAGGCTCAACTTGTTGTGAAAGGTTTCACACAGGTTCCAGGTGTTGACTATACTAAGACCTTTGCGCCCGTCGCCAAGATGAACTCCATTCGCTTGACTCTTGATATTGTTGCAGCTCATGGTTGGGTTGTACATTAGATGGATGTGAAGAGTGTGTTTCTTCATGGGGATTTTGATGAGGAGATATATATGGAGCCGCCATAGGGTTTCATCCAGGATTCTTCATTGGTTTGCCAACTGAGGAAATCTATCTATGGCCTTAAGTAGGCCCCTAGGGCTTGGTATGCCAAGATGGATTCCTTTCTTCTCTCAGTAGGGTTCACCAGGTGTCATTTTGATCCAAATGCCTACATTTTGCAATAGGATGACTCACACTTGATACTTGTGCTCTATGCTGATGACTTGATCATTACATGGAGCACCTTATCCATCATTAGCAGTATCAAATCTGCTTTGCATGACAAATTTTCTATGACTGACTTGGGTCTTTAGCACTACTTTCTTGGGATAGATATTTCACAATCACCTTCTTGGATTACACTTTCACAGCCAAAGTATGCTCTTGATCTACTTGCACGCTTCCATATGGTTGATTGTAAGCCTGCACGAACTCACTTTCTTTTCGAAGTCAAGCTTGACGCTAAGCTCTCTTCTCCACTAGTTGATGACACATTGTATCATCAGCTTGTGGGTAGTCTCATCTATTTGACTCACACATACCCTGACATTTCATTTGTAGTTGGCATGGTTTCACACACATGATCTTCATTGGAAAGTTGCAAAATGCATCTTACACTACATCTAGGGTACACATCATTATGGGATTCACTATGCAGCAGGCACAGGAATTTGCTTGGGTAGATACATGAACTCCAATTGGGTTGGTGATCTTGATGATCATAAGTTTACTTCCGGTTACAGCTTCCATCTTGGTTCAGGCCCCATTTGTAGGCAAAGAAAGAAGAAGCATGCTATTTCTCTCTCTTCGACTGGGGCTGAGTATTGAGGGGTTGTAAACGTAGTGACTAAGGTTATTTGGCTTCAGCATATTCTCACAGAGTTTGGGTTCTCCACTCCACAGCTGACAGTTCTATATTATGACAATCAAAGTGCTATTGTGATCTCGAGGAACCCGATCCAGCATCAGTGAATTAAACACATCGAGATTCAAATGCACTACATTCGGGAGCTAATTCAGGATCAGGTCATTAATTTGCAGTATTGTCCTAGAATGGAGCAGATTGTAGACATATTTACCAAACCCTTCACTAAGAGTAAGTGCCAACATTTGTGATCTCTCTTGGGGGTGTGGTATGTTTCATTAGTGGGGGTGAGCTAACTTCTCCTTCCTCTCTTATGGGGGGACTTTTTCCTCTTTGAGGTTTTGTTCTTCTTCTTTAAGAGTCTCTTTGTACATATATCTCTCTTTTGGGGAGGAGTTTTTTCCCACTCTATTTTCTCCCTTTCTCCATTTGTGAGAGATTGCATTACATAGGTTTGTTGGTGTTTGCATCTTATACATGGGTACCTATCATGGCCTCATAGTCAGGACCCATCCTGTATTGGTTAGCTTGAGTCTTCATTCCCCTAAGTTGCACTTAAGGGGGGGTGTTGGTGTAATTATTTATTCTTATAGGATATAATTACACTTTACTTAATTTAACTTAGGATAATGCATCTCATCGTAGTTTGGATATGAGACTCTTAGGGAAGTGTGCACATAGGGATGATGCTTGTAGGAGAAATTCTACCTTTTGTGGTCTTATCTTTTTGTTACATTCCACATTCGATGGATGATCCACCTCTTGTGGAATATTATACTATTTCTCCTACCTACCCCTACATTTTCTTACATGCCCTTGTTTCTCATTGAGCCACATTTCATGATTGTGTGCTCATATATCCATTTGGCCTTTCATATATAAGCAGGCCCATATTCATTGTATTGGTTAATCCAGTTGATCACTTTTGCATATTGATGAGAATACAGTTTGTTCTTGTCAAACTATTGTCTCTATTTTGTGTGATTTTCATTGTGCCCTTGATCTTGGCAAAATCTCACACTCATCTCCATGGATTCCGGATTCAGGATATTCCTCAAGTTGTTAGACTTATTCTAAGGCACCAGGATCTGATACCAATTGTTGGAATCCAAGAACACTGAGAAGAGGGGGGTGAATCAGTGTTCTACCGGATGATTAATTTTAACCTTATTTACAAAACAATTCAATAATCGGTATGCATAAAAGAAAATAACAACAAGTGATAATACTGCAACCATAGAGATCAACACCATAACACATAGATTTATAAATGGAAAACCTCAAAGAAGAAAAACAACAATGGTATTGGTGACCCATAATATCTATCCACTAGCCAAATGAAAAAATATTACATTAGGGGCATGCACATGTAGGAAGGAACAATGCCTAGAGAACTGCTCATCACAAAGGAGCCTCACTGACTACAGATCCAAAATACTGAATTACAAACAAAAATATGAACTCCGAATGTGCATCTAGTATGCTCGATGAGTTCTGATTTAAGCTCTGACTGTATCGGTTAATATTGCCTCCTTCCTTATTAGTAATCTAATTCTCTTTCCAATCCTTTTCACAAACTACCAAGACCGACTATAGATCATTACATTCGTATTTTGTCAATCAAGAGCTCACTCACATAATATCACATAGCCTATCACACCTCTCTGACAAAAATGACCTAACTGGACTGACTTATATACCCTTACATACATAAACATGAATGCATTATGTCGTCTTACAATCATATTACAAAGTAATTACATGTCATCCTAGACAAAAATATAAATATTAATCTTCATGACCATTGCCTCTTTAACCTTTGCCTGATCAATCTCCTATGTCAGCCTCAAAATGTCGGTTCCTAGTTTGCTAGTTTCCCTTGCATGATGGATGTTAAACCATGAATATCGTTGAGTACCGGATAAGTATCCAACCTAAAATGATGTGTGTTTCCATCAATGACAACACCAAAAGCATGGATGAGTGTCAATTGCCAACAGAGCCTACTACAACCAAGGGAGAAGATAAAGGTCAGAGGGAGGCTGATATAGTAGAGAGAACTCAAATCCCTCTGGTTGACATTGTTGAGCCTACAGAAAAGGTAGTTAAAGTGGAGAAGAGAGTCTAAGGTTGAGTAGATTTTGGAGGCAAGAGACACTTGGGATTCAAAGGGGAAGCAAATTGTGAGTGACCCAAATTTCATTCAAGGTCTTATCAATCTTGACTCTCTATCCCCTATCAAAAGTCTCCAGTTGGCCACTTTTCCACTTGACAAGGAAAGTGAAGATCTAATGAAGTCTCATATAGAAGACAATGAGTTGATGTCAATGGCAACTAGTGTTCTTGAGAAAATTATTCCATCTTCCAAGGACGACTCATCTGGTATACCCTTTGATCATCTCAAAAGATTGCTCAAATTAGATGACTCTCATTTTGTTTCATTGGAGAAAGTTGCAGAGGCAAAGGTACTTAGCAAATTTAATGCTAAAAGAATGAGGACAGTCCTAAGAATGATTAGTGGCAACAGAACCAATTTGGTTACTTGTGTTAAAAGTATTCAGGATGCATTGTACAAAGGTGGTAAAATCTACAAATCATGTCTCTTATCGCCTAAATTCACCATAGAAATTGAGAAGAAGATAAGAGAGCATGAAGGGCAATTGGCCAGTCTATCCCAATCATTTGATCCTCATTCATTTTTTGCAAGCATTAAGGAAGTTCAAGTAATATCCTTGATAAGATTAGAATCCTAAATTAAGAAAAGGATAGAATTGTTGGGAGAGTTGGAGAGCTAAGAAGTCTTATTACTCCTCGGTTAGATTCCTTGTTGAGTATTCTCCAGGATGCTCATAATGTATTGAATAAAAAGTGCACCTACAGATCTTAGGGCAGCAAAGATGCAAGCCTATTTGTTCAGTGCCCTCATATCCATTTTGGAAAATATTAAGATAGGTTGGGATGCCCATTTGGCATCATTGAAGACCATTTTTGCAGATATCTACAAATTTGTGTAAGCTTGCAACATATACCTTTGTATATAGAGTTTTGGGCAAATTTTTGATGTGCGGGTACCTACCTTTGTCATTGATGTCAAAGGGGGAGGATAGATAAGTGAAAATGTTGATCTTAGGGGGATTTGTTGCTTTTTGGAGTCTGGTAGTCAGATTTTGGTTTTAGTGTATGTATTTTGGTTTTGGTCTGACATTTAGTCATTTTTCACTAATTGTTGTCATCAATGCCAAAGGGAGAGATTGTTGGAAAGTGACACTGCATGTATGTTGAGATGTTGTCATTGATGGTAACTCATATCAAATTTGGCATCCACAAATCATAATTCATTCATTTCAGAATATTGTTTAAAGATTGGTGAGGTCCGATAAGAATAGTGTATCTGAAAGAGTGTACAATGTTTTGGTTAGTGGATTATTCTAGTCGAGTATTTTGCTTTACAGATCTCGGTGATGCATTATAGACATGTTTTATGCCTTCTTCTAGGTTTGTAGCCTCTGGTGTCGAGTTTTGTGTTAGTTGGAATATCTGGTGGACACGTTTTTTGTAAGAACAATAGCGTGTGGATATTTGATGTGTGGATCTTGTGGATCGATTTTGGCGATTGTTCATGTGTTTGAGGATTATTAGATGACATTTGGGAATCATGTGAAAATTTTGTTTTGGTTTGCATGTTTGGATTGAGCCAACTTGTGTACACGTGTCATTCTTTGTGACATCTTCTTGTAGCCAACTTGACAAATACCTAGATTAGAGTTGCGGATATATTAGATTGATTAATATGGCTATTTTTGATATGTGTGGTCATGTGTGAAGTATGTATGAGTGATTGTGCCCAATTTCACTTGTGCAAGGTATAGATTTGTGCTCTAGAATATAGCAAAATATCATATTAGAGCAATATAGCATAGCAGAGTAAGATGAAGTATTTTGTGCTTAACCAGAACTATTTTTGGCATATGTAGATATTGTTTATCAATTCAAAAATTTCAGTCATCATATGTAATCATTTTGTAAGGCAATGAGCCTTCCCTAAGGGTTGTAGCCCTTCAAGGTGTTTTAATTTGAGTAGTGAGCTCTAGGCAGTGTGCCTGAATGCATGTGCATTCCCCTTATGTAATATTCTTATACTTTTAGCAGAGTATATATTAATATTTTAGGTTTGAATCCCACCATGGTTTTTCCCTTAACCAGGTTTCCACGTAAAAATCCTAGTGTTATGGTGTTAGTGGTGTTTTCCTTATGTGTTTACATCTATCTTTCATTCAATTGCTTTAAGTGGATAAAGAATCAGATAATGAATGTCTAAAATTACATAACAATGATTCACACCCTCCCTCTCAATGTTCCTTGATTCCAACAAGAATAATTCCTTATCTGATTTCTACACTCACTTGCTTTGTACCCTACTTGATTACATGAAAAGAAATTTCCTCTAAAAGATAAATACCTGGAAGAAATAGGAGGAGGTCTTTGGTCCATCACAAACAATTTGAAACTCTGATTAGGCATGAAAATTTTCTTATCATTGGTAGCATTCTTCACCTCTTTGTTCTTTTCTTAATTGATCTTCAAGCATTCACCAAACTCTTCATTATTCTAAAACTATAGGACAGATTCTCATATCTCTTTTCCACCTTTCAAACTTAAGCCATTACTAATCTAACTTTAGCATCTTTGAGTTCCTTTTTTATATTTTTCACTTCTTCTTCTAACTTTGAACATTATCTTGTCTTCTCATCCATCTTTGTTTCATATTCATCAATATTATCTTTTACTTTGTACAATAAACCTCTTAAGAACGAAATCTTCTCAACTACCTTCTTATATTTGTCTCTGCACTCATACAAATCAGCCAATGTAGATCTCAATTCTCCTTCCATATCAACAAATCCTTCAACATCATACCAATCACTTTGATCTAAAGCATCTATATCATTCATCTCTTCTTCAAACATAGTGTTCAAGACTCTGGATCTACCTCAAGTGGTTAATCTTACTCAAGAGGAACCTTGCTCTGATACCAATTGTTGAACACACACTGGATATTGAAAGGGGGGGTGAATCAGCATAAACTAAAATTCCATACAACAAACTTTCATCAAAAATTAAATGAATACATTATAAGATCATTCATATCTATCACACATGAACACCAAAATTTTATACATGGAAAACCCAAACTAGAAAAAACCATGGTGAGCATCAACTCACAAAATCAATCCACTATATAGAAATATTTTACAAAAGGGAGCTCATTGCTCAAAACTTTCTGACCAAGGCTAACTGCTCTTGGGGAAAGATACAAAAGGGACTTGCGCACTAAAGCTAACTACAACAGGGCAAGATATGGTAAAAATAATTGCGCAATGAAGCTAACTACAACAGGGCAAGATATAGAATTCCAACTTATAGAAAAGGAACTATATGAATAGAGGCATCTCATTATGTTGATTACAGTCATTTTTATATAGCACAATCTCTAACCTAAAATATCTGGACCACCAAATCTTTGAATCACTTCTTTTATATCAATTGTCACCTCTGAATTGTAATCCCTTCTGATATAACATCACATTGACATTCTCACATCAAGTCACACATGCTCACTGTTCAATTCCACACACTCATATCTCTTATTTTCTTTTCAGCAAATCATCACATATATACCAAACTAGAAAAAAAACATCCTCACCAAGTCAGCCAAAAGAAATAGTGTAACATGTAAGCACATTTCCAATCCAAGGTATACAATTAGACCAAAATATGAAACACATGGAACATAATATGAACTAAACCAAATCAAACGTGCTACACCGAACCAAAAAAATACTTCACACGTAATCGTTGGACCAAAATATATGTTACATTTAACTTTGATAACATAGCCCGAACACATGTACCAATCACATCATTTTATAGTTTCAAAAGTCCAGAACAAAACAAGAAACACATGAACCACAAAGATAGCTTCCATTTGTCCTTGCTATCAAAAAAAAGTTGATATCAATCAGATCAAATACTATTGCAACCTGTCCAAGTCCAAACCATAGAACCAATCATAGTAACCTCTGGTCCAAAAACATAACTATAAATACTTCAACATAGTAGCAAAATTTGTTGATGTTCAAACCAAAACCCATCCAGACCACATATTTTGACATCAATGACAACAAATAATATATATATAACACCCTAAACCCTCACAAAATAACAACAATAACAAAGAGTAGCAAAATAGCCTCAAGCATCACATAGGGAGGCACTTCGCACAAAATAAAGAAGCTAGCCTTTAGAAGTAATCAAAATCATACAAACTAAAATAGAAACCCATAATAATCATACCATACTACCTACAATAAGAATTGACTAAACTAATAGAAAAATATGTAAAGTAGATAGTAAAGAAAAATTCAGAGATCCAAAATTAATAATAACAATCTTAGGGGGCTCATAGGCCCTATAAACCATAAGTCCAAAGAATTAATAATGATCATCATAAAACAAAAATGTAAACTACTGGAACTATCTAAAATTATATTTATAGCAAAACAACATCATCACAATCGCCCCACCCAAACATCAACCTAATTGTCACTGATAAGATTCCAGTTTCTGACCAATCTTTTCATCTACTCATGTCATGCCTATTGGTTTGACACATACTCCTTCTAATTGTTGGAATCCAATAACACTGAGAGGGTGGGGTGAATCAGTATTATACCGGAATGATCACTTTTAGCCTTATTAAAACATGCATACACCAACCGGTATACCAGTACATGCAAAATTGAAAGAAGTAAAGCAACCAATGAGCCAATCACATAAATGAGAAGCATAACACACAAAATTGTATGTGGAAAACATCCAAAGAGGAAAAAATAAGGTGGGATTTGTGACCCACAATATCAATCCACTGGCCATATGAAGAGATATTACAAAATATAAGGGGCCTCCACTTGCAAGAAGGCTTACAGCCTAGAGCACACTGCTCAATCACAAAAGGAGCCTCACTGACTACATATAAATCCAGACTTCAATCCGGAGAAATGAGTGAACTACTAGGATTGTTGGCAATTGACACTCATTGGATTCATATGTTGTCATTGATGGCAACATGGCGACATGGCGACATGGCAACATGGCAACAGGGCAACATGGCAACATGGCAACATGGCAACATGGCAACATGGCAAAAAAATTCATAAGGATGCATATGTTGGCATACATCGGCATTAGGAGGCATTCACCAATAGACACCAGCATTATAGTATCACAGGTTACACCAGCACCAGTATCCAGCACTTCAGTGAAGCCGACATCAGGCTTAGACCCGAAGGAAGTTTTATTTGTAAAATCATTTTGTAATTATTGTATAAGGCCGCAATTTTATATATTTTGTATTACATTGGAAGTCGACATAAGGAATATTGTTTGTGAAGGGTATATAGGTCGGTTTGTTAAGGTCATTATATATATAGATGGAAAAAGATTGTAATAAGGATATAGGAGACTGTGTAATGTGAAGTATATGTATATAGATCATTTTGTATGTGAATGTTATTTCATGCAATGATTTGTAGATAGTTTGGAAAACATTCCTAGAGGAGAGGAGATACTGGTAGAAGTGTTCAGGGTTTATGAACCGGTACAGAGCAGAACTATAACCGGAACTCTTTTTGGCATAGTAGATGCATTTTGTGAGTTCATTATTACTATTTTATTTTAGCAGAAGCTTGTAGTCAGTGAGACTCTTTTGTGATGAGCAGTATGCTCTAGGCAGTGTGCCTTCATGCATGTGCAGGCCCCCATTTTATGTAATATCCTTTCATATGGCTAGTGAACTGATATTGTGGGTCACAAATCCCACTGTGGTTTTTCCTCTTTGAGGTTTTCCATGTATAAATTTTGTGGGTTATGGTGTTCATTTATATGGATGGTTTATTTGCTCTAAGTTATATGTTTCTTCATTTACCGATTTATATGTGTATGTTATAAAAGGGTAAAATCATATCTTACCAACAGAACACTGATTCACCCCCCCCCCCTCTCAATGTTCTTGGATCCCAACAAGGATAGAATCTTCTATGCCAAAATACACTTTCGGTTAAGCTCTATCAGTTCCAGTCTGAAACCCTAAACCCTTTACCGGAATAAGCCTTACATAAATATCCTCACATACATGATCTCTAAGATATATTTCACATCCCTTCCTAATACATATTCACATCATATCACATCCACATATCCACTACACTACAATTACAAAATGATCTAATCCAAATGACCTATATACCTTATACAACTTATCATACCTTATGTCACCTTACAAAGATAATTACAATATGAATATACATGTCGGCTAGATAACATAAATACATGAATATCAAAATCAATTGTCAATGCCAAATCCAAGAGATGATGGCCTCCAATACTGATAACCATATTCTAAACCATGTCGGCTTGCAAATATGGTAACCAAATAAATCCTTCTATCTTGTCGGTGTTGGTGTCGGTGTCAGTGAAGTGCCTGTCGGTACACAACTGAACCAAAACATGAAGCTGGAATAAGATACCATATTGCCATCAATGAAAACATAGTGAAACCAACCAATTGAGTTTCATTTGCCAACAATCTCCCCCTTTGGCATTGATGGCAACACTCATGTAAAAATGGTCAAGGTTTCATCTGTCGATTTCATCCTGCCTACTCCCCCTGAGCTGAATATTCATCAATTATCATAATCAAAAGTATTCCATACTCCCCCTAATGTATACAACTCCTTCTATTCTTTTTCACATTTATATCCCTCCCCCCTTTGACATCAATGCCATCAAAAATTCCAAAAAGAATGCCAAAGATCCAAAACTGTACAATGAGTATCCCAAAAATATCTTACCGAAGCTTGACAAATTTGAAAAATTTTGGATATGCCTTCTTCAATAGCTAAAGATAGGTATCCCAACCAGATTTGAAAGTGTTGGAAATAGATACAAGTCCATTTAATATATGAGAAAATGATTCTTTCTTACTTAACTCTATCAGTGTGGGCTTTCCAACCATATCCATACACTCCTTATGTACACTGAGTGAATCCAACCGGGGACTCACCAAGCCTCTAAGACTTCTAGCTCTTCTTATGATTTTATGTTTTTCTTTCTCAAGAATAGAAATTTGGGCTTCCAAAACTAAAATTTCACCATCAATGGATGTAGTCAATGAATTTAATCCATCAAAAGAATTGGTTATACTTGCAATTTTCTCCTGAAGTTCCTTAATCTTCTTATCCACATTAACTATAAGTACATTTGTGTTACAACATACCCTATAAATATTTGTAGATAGCTTCAAATAATTGTCTATTAATTTCAACTTTTCATCAATATTATTCCTCTCAGACTCAATTACTTGATCAAATGTAGCTCTTTTATCCTATGAGAACCTTTCCAGTGCTTGTCGATTTGAAATCTGCTGCAAGGATTGAAAATCCTTTGAAATATGCTCAGTAATTGTCTTAAGCTTGCTAGATGGGATCTCTTCTTTGTCAATCTTGCAATCCGGGACTAGTCTGTGCAAAACAGTGATAGACTGATCAATAATCCCTGTATCCATAGATCCCTCCTTCATCAATGTATGTGCAGCCATCATCATGAGTTCAGTAGGACTCATCTCGGTTATGTTTTTTATTACAACCTACAAAGTGTCAATTGACAACAATGATGGACCTACTACCGGTTCCCAGTCGGATTTCCCTTTCTTCTCCTCTAACGATTTATACTTAATAGCTTCCTTACTTACACCGGTGGCTTCACCACTTGGTGCAGTCTCTATAACTGTTGGTTCCTTTGTAGGAACTGAAACCTCAACCTGTACAGTTGTATTTGGGGGACTGTTATCCTCAATATTAGTATCTTGTACATCATCAACCTTTTCACTCTTTGTATTTTCCGGTATCTCAACATTTGCTTGTACATTTGTATCTACCAGGAGCTTGATTTCCACTATCTTAATGTTCTTCAAAATTAGGGGTGAAGTAACCATAATACCCTTTCCTTTCCCTTCAACTGGGGTGTTTGTTTTTTATTTTGGTGAAGTAAAGAAACCTCGAACCTCTTCAAAGAACTTAACCCATGCCTTTTGGGTCTCCTTTATTATCTCATTTGCCCTTCCTAGCATAAGAATGGTTATTCTATGTTTGTTGTTAAATATTTTTCAATCTGCAACCTCAAGTGTCTTATCCATTTCCTCTAGAGTAATAAAAACATAAACAAATAACAGCTCTTGTATCTTAATATGCTTGTCTTCTTGTATTGTTGATAGCCTCCTACCATCTAACATATCATACAGTTCTGTCAGTATTTGGTTTTCAATTTTTATCAAGGTTTTCTTATAAATATCCAAATATAACAAAATTGCTTCCTCTACCTCTATTTGCTCAACATTATCTAAATGATCATAGTAAAACTATACATTCTTTAACATGCCATCCTTAGTTATTTCATCTAGTAAATTTGCATAATTTTTTGGTGGAATGATAGTTACATTATCAGATTGAATTGTCGTATCAATGTCAGCCTTCTTCTTCCTTCTTACAGTTCCAGATGGAGATGAAGGTGTTACTTTTGGTGCTTGCTTCTATGTTGGTAACTTGAATGTGACTTTCCTAACCGGTTGCTTTTTATCTTCTACCTTGGTTTCCTCTATTTCCTTCCTTATAACACTTTTGAAAGACAAGGGTATGTCATCCTCAGATTCAGACTCTATTGTAATAGGCTCAATGTGTACTTTCGAATGCTTTCTCTTTCTACCTTTCTCTAGGATAGCATCAATCAATGCTTTAATGTCTTATGAGACCTTTTCTACAAACTTGCTTGTTTTTCCTTCATGCTTCTCTCTCTTCTTCTGGTTGAACTTTGTTTCAACCTCTTGTGTCTTTTTCTTTGTTGTACCACAGGGCTTCTCAGCCTCATCAACAGGTGCATCAATCAACATATTTGCATAAGCATCAAGGATTTGTGCATCAATTTCATAGTCCATTTCCTCAATCCAAATCTTCTGGGGGTTAACTGCTTCCATAAGTGTTTCATCTTTCTTCACCATGAAGCATATGTCGGTTGAGTATTTTTCAACAATATGCTTAGGAACCCTTTCTCTAGACTTCATAGCCTTCTGGAATCCCTTAAAATATCCCCATACTTTATCATCTCTCTAAATGCCTAAAGTAGCAATTGATTGCTTCAATTGTCTCCCTACCGGGATATCAAATGTCCATTGTCTCTTCCCAAAATCGGGAGTGTCATTCATGAAAAATAACATTAAGAAGACAATTAAGTTGCCATACCAGAAAGTTCATTTCTTTTCTCCTTTAATATTTCCTAGGTTTATTAACAGTTCATCCAACATCCAACCACATAGATCCAATTTCTCATTTTCTCTCATCATTTTGTAAGTTGTGAAAATGCAGGAGCTAGAAACAGAATTCAGTCAGTTTGAATGAGTTACCTTATAATCGATGACCATGCTACCGAAACTAATGTCTGTGTCGGTGATAGTACTTATTCTCATGGATCACCTATCTGATGTTGCACCAGTGATTTTGTTGACATAATCATTAGAAACCTTCTTGTCTGGATGTTGCCCAACCTGTGGTAAACCAGTGATTGCCCTGATGGATTCCTTGGTGATCTTGTAAGGTCTATCCAACTAGATAAAATCTCCATGTACTCTGCTTAAAAAAAACCTAATGATTTCATCTTTGAATTCTGGAATGTCTAGAATGTTGGTAAACCCTAAGTCTTCAATGTGCTTGTATGCAGGTTTAACCTTTCCAGAATCTCCCATAAGCTCGCTCATGTGCATGACCTTTATATCAGATTTCCCCAAATCCTCAATGTGACGATGTATGTATGCCCTAACATCTTTGACATAAACAAATCCCTCTGGAACACGGGAAAATTCTCCAACCGAGTCATCTAGGGTAGCCACATGCGGATACCACTTGAAATTTGGTCTGGGATAGTCTTTGACCTCTACAATAGTTAGATTTACAACAAAGATAAGAATAGATGATGATCCTACTTCCATGATTAAATAAAAGTACTTGGTAATTGCTTCTGATGAAACCCTAATAAACTCTTTCAGTTGTCGATGAAATCGCTCAAGAAGAAATCTGATTGCTCTAAAATGCCTTTGATCACTCTTAGTCGCTCTTAATCACACTGAATTGCTTTGAATTCAAGGTAATCAAAAATGAAGTGAATTCAAGATTTTATCCTCCAAAAAAAAGAAAAACCCTAATCTTTCATTGACATCAATGACTACTAGTGAAAGATATTAAATCTCAAACAAAACATCTCCATGCCGGATAAGAATCTCCAATGTCTGTAACATTTCCAGAACCTCTTCCCAGGGCATATGCAGCATCTCCATGAATTTTGCCTACCCCTAAGGCATCTGCCTCAGTTACCGGTTGAGCTTTTTGTCGGTGTAGGAGCAACCTCCTCTACTGAATAAGTAACCGATGCATTCCCATCTATTGATTGTTCTTTAGTCTTTGTGACCCATCTCTGGATATGATCTTGTCGGATTTCATTAACCTTCTCTTTCCCTTTCTCATTTGATCCTCTATTACCAACCAGTGGATTTCTACTTCTACAGAATTTAGCAATATGTCTGACCTCATTACATGCATAACTATTGGCCATTTGGTGGAATTGATTATGTGTTGCATTGATGTTTTGTCATTGATATCAACACTAATTGTTTGGATGCTTTACTGGAATCCTTTTGGTCTCAGTGGGTTGAGCAGTTTCTGGTTGATTTGGATCCAGCATGATCTGGTAGGCTCCAGTATAGTTTGGTGATGGAATTGGCTTGTTCATGATACTCATGCTTATATTTGGTCTGTTGGTTTTGGTTTGCTGATCGGATGCTATCCTGCTTGCCTAGAAGTTTGGTTTCTGGTTCCAATGAGGGTTTCACCAGCAAATATTTTGATGAAAATCTTTGATGAATTGCATAAGTGGTGTTGGTATAGCTTCTGGTTGAGTTTCAAGATATTGTTGGTGATCATGTTCAAGATTTGGCGGATGGAGATCATTGTTGTAGCGTGTGGACCTATATTGGGTCCCGGTTGATCTAGGTTATGGACTGGCTTTAATGTAACGTGTGGATTGGACCTCTCGATATATTTTCAGGATGTCTTATGTGTTGGATATTATTTGTTTGTTCTATGGCCGACATGGTTTGTAATTATGTAATTGGTTTATTTTCTAGTGGCTGACCTAATTGTTTATGGTCGAGGGTTTGTGTGTGTGTGTGTGTGTGTGTGTGTGTGTGTGTGTGTGTGTGTGTGTGTGTGTGTGTGTGTGTGATCTCATTATAAATTATCATGGTTATTGTTACAGGTCATAGTCAAGGAATGTAATGTGCGAATAATGTAATATCATTCAGGCAAAGGATTTGTTCGATCATTGGAGCTCAAAGTGGGTATATGTAAGAGGATTTAGTCCTCTGATATTGAGCTTAACCAGAACTATACTTAGGCATAGGAAATGCTATCTTTTGTAGTTCATCACTTCTCTGGATTGTAGTCTGGATTTATATGTAGTCAATGAGGCTCCTTTTGTGATGAGCAGTGCGCTCTAGGCTGTTGGCCTTCCTGCAAGTCCAAGCCCATCAATTCTAATTTGCATACTTACTGCAAAAGCATTATCTAACTGTGGGTAGGCTTCCCACTGTGGTTTTTCCCTTTACCAGGTTTTCCACGTATAAATCTTGGTGTCATGTGGATGATATTTATTCTGTGATTATTGTTTATGCTTACTTGGTTTAACTTCTATTACGATATTAATGTTTTAGGTTCCGGTATTAAATTTTAAATTGCTAATAGTTTTGGTAATCTATGACAATTGATTCACCCGGTTATTTGAACTATCTAACAATTGGTAGCAGAGCTTTGGTCCTCTCTACAGAAATCTTAACCGCTTGAGGAAGATCCTATAGCGACTAACAATTCAAGTTCATCCAATTCTTCTGGAGCTATCTTTCAAAGGGATATTCTGAGGCTTGATGGAACAAATTTCACAATATGGAAGATTCAAATGGATACTCATCTAAGATGTCTTGGAAAGGAGATTTGGGATATCACATAGAATGGTGTCACACCTTATAATCTAGGATCTAGCAATCCTCCTCTGGAAAACTCAGACAAGGAGCTTGAGAATGATTGTAGAGCAAGAGAAGCCCTCTTGTGTGCACTTTTTGATCAGCAAATAGTGGGATTAATCGACAAATCATCTGGAAAGGCTATATGGGATAAGTTGGAGACTCTTAATAAAGGTGACCATATAGTGAAGATTGCTAAACTTGATGGTTACCGGGTGAGATATGAAAACCTGAAGATGGAAGAAGATGAAAGGATTAGTGCATTCATGGAAAGGGTAAGTGAGATTGTTATGGGAATTCAATGTTGTGGTGGAACTCTGAGCGAAGATTAAATTGTTTCTAAAGTCTTGAGATCCCTACCATCGGCTTACAAAATGAAGGCTACTGCTATTAATGAGTTGAGAACAATGGTTAATACATCTGTCAATAGAGATACTTTGGTTGGGAAACTATTTTCTTTTGAGCCTGAAGAATTTGGACCTTCTGGAGCTGTGAAGTTTGAGCTTGCTTTTCATACATCTACATATACAACCGGTAAGCAAGACTGGAAAAATTTGTATGTAAATTAATTAGAAGATATGAAGAGAGAATATGATGAGTTTGAGAAAATTGAAACTTTATTTTCTAGAAGAGTACCTAAAAGACCAGTAGGAAGTAAGTATGAAGGAAAAGCACCTTTAAAATGTTTTGCATGAAATAAGATTGGCCATTTTGCATCTAGATGTCTTGAAAGGAATTCAAAATTTTAAGACGAGGTTAGAAGATCATTTAAGCCTAACCCTGGATATCAAAACAAGTATAAGTACAAGAAAAACACAGACAAATCATGCTACATAACGGATGAGGAAGGCATTAGTGATTCTGATGATGAACCGGCAGAAGATTTTGCTAGTGGTTTCAGCAATGGGAAGGAATGGGTGTTCTTGGCTATCAAAGAAGATGATCTGGCATTGGAAGAGAATGTACTTAAAGAGAAGGCACTTGCTGCTAAAATTGAAGACAAGGATGAATGGGTAATTGATAGTGGTTGTTCACATCATATGACTAGAGATAAAGGGAAATTTCTATCTTTGTAAGAATTTGATGGTGGTCTCGTTAGATTTGGAGATGACAAAGCATGTATGATCAAAGGAAAAGGAGCTATATCATTGGATGGTAAGAACAATACTGACAATGTTTATTATGTTGAAGGTTTAAGGCATAATCTTTTGATCATAGGACAACTAGTAGATAAGGGATTTCAATTACAATTCAAGGATGGAAAATAAAAACTCATTAATAGATCTGGTTTGGAGATTACAACCGGTACATAGATAAAAGGTAATATATTTCATTTGAACTCCGATGAGAAGACATGTTTGATTACACATATTGATAAGAGTTGGCTATGGCATAAAAGGTTGTGTCGTGTGAATTTTGATTGCATTGTGAAGATCAGTTTAACTAAGGCAGTTAGGGATATACCTAAGATTATGAATCCCTATAATCTGGTATGTAAAGAATGTCAAATGGGTAAATAGGTCAAAACCTCTCTTAGGTGTATACAAGATAAATCAAATGATGTTCTTGATCTTATTCATATTTATTTGTGTGGCCCTGCTAGAGTTAAAAGTTTTCACGGTGATAGATATTTCATGTTAATCATTGATGATTATTATAGAATGATGTGGGTTGCTTTTATTAAAGGAGAAATCTGAAGCATTTGAAAAGTTTAAAATATTATTGATGTGGGTTACTTTTCTACTCCCCGGACACCTCAGTAGAATGGAATTGTGGAAAGGAAGAACAGAACTATCTTGGATGCTGCTAGAACAATGATGATGGAAGCTAGTCTACCTCATATCTGCTGGAGAGAAGCAGTAAGCACAACGGTTTATGCATTCAACAGAGTACATATCAAAGGAGAAACCGATAGACACCTTATGAATAATGATTTGGCAATACACCTACAATTAAGTATTTCAGAATTTTTGGTAGTAAATGTTATATCAGGAGAGATGATATCATTGGTAAATTTGATCCTAGATGTGATGGAGGCATATTTCTTGGTTATTCTAATGAAAGAAAAGGATATAGATGTTATAACAAGAGATTGAAGAGAATTGTGGAGAGTGCTAATGTCAAAGTAGATGAGTTGAACACAAGTCAAATCAAAGTTTATGAGAAGGAACTAGAAGTGGAAATGAGTATATCTTAATCGATAGCACCTTTATCAAAATAGAGTGTTGAACCAGTTACTCCGACAGTATCAGAGAATTCTACAGTAACAGAAGAACAAGAGGAATAGAAAGTCAGAAGACTCCTATGTGAGATTGAATCATTCAAAAGATCATATCATTGGGGATAAGAGCAATGGAGTGATGACAAGAAGAAGATTGACAACTAATAATGTATGTTTAATTTCACAAGTTGAACCGGTATCAATAATTGAGGCATGTAA
This sequence comes from Cryptomeria japonica, assembly GCF_030272615.1. Lineage (NCBI taxonomy): Eukaryota > Viridiplantae > Streptophyta > Pinopsida > Cupressales > Cupressaceae > Cryptomeria > Cryptomeria japonica. Next base: position 311,208,138 of record NC_081405.1, on the reverse strand, counting down.
AGATGAATATTGGTTGAAAGTTATGGAAGAAGAATTAGATCAGATTGAGAAAAAAAACACATGGACCTTGGTTCTCTGGCTTAAAAATAAAAATGTTATTGGAACTAAATGGATTTTTAAGAATAAATTGAATGAGGATGGTCAAGTTATAAGGAATAAGGCTAGATTGGTTTGTAAAGGATATTCTCAAAAGGAAGGAATTGATTATGGAGAGACTTTTGCACCTGTAGCTAGGATTGAAGCTATAAGATTATTTCTTGTCTATGCTGCTTATAAAAAATACAAGGTTTATCAGATGGATGTTAAATGTGCATTTTTGAATGGGGATCTTGATGAGGAAGTTTATATTGAGAAACCTGGTGGTTTTTCACTATCAGATGATATAGATATGGTTTGCAGGTTAAGGAAAGCTTTATACGGATTGAAACAAGCACCTAGAGCTTGGTATGCAAGGTTGGATAAATATCTTTTGAAGATTGATTTTACTAAGGGCAGTGCTAACAGTAATTTATATTATAAGATCACTAATGATGATATACTAATTATAGAAGTATTTTTTGATGACATTATTTTTGGAGGTGAAGATAAGTTATGCATAGAATTTTCTAAGAATATGGAGAAATGAATTTGAGATGTCTATGATTGGTGAAATGAAATTTTTCTTAGGTTTGGAGATTACTCAAACTGACAAAGGTATTTTCATCCGTCAAACTAAATATGCTAGAAAATTGTTGAAGAAATTTGGTATGGGAGATTCTAAACTGGTAAGTACTCCTATGGTTACAAGTGAAAAATTGACAAGAAAAGATGTTTCTACATAGATAAATCCTAAAAGATACAAATCTATGATTGGAGGTCTTTTTTATTTGACTCAGACTAGGCCTGACATTATGAATGTTGTTTGTATTGTTTCAAGATTTCAGAGTGATCTAAGAGAAAATCATGAGATTATGGTGAAAAGGATTTTTAAATACTTGCAAGGTACATCAGAATATGGCTTGTGGTACCCTAAGGATGATAACTTTACTTTATGTGCATATACAGATGTTGATTGGGCTGGAGATGTTGATGACCGGAAAAGCACTTCTGGTGGAGATTTCTTTCTTAGAAAGAAGTTGGTTTCATGGATCAGCAAGAAACAACCATGTACTTCTTTATCTACTGTTGAAGTTGAGTATGTTGTTGTTGCTACTAACTGTACACAAGTTTTATGGATGAAACAAATGTTGAAGGATATAAAGGTGGATTGTGATGCACTGGTAGTTATTCACTATGATAACTCTATTGCTATTGATATATCAAAGAATCCAGTATTTCATTCTAAAACAAAACACATATCTATCAAGTATAACTTTTTGAAGGAAAAGGTGGAAGCAAATGAAGTTAGACTGGTTTATGTGAACACTAAAGAGCAGATTGCAGATATTTTCACTAAACCTTTGCAGAAGGAATCGTTTGAGTACCTGAGAGACAGCTTGGCAGTTTTTGCCCCTCTAATAGAGACTTGATTGATGCGGTTTGGCATCAGTCCGGCATGCATTATCAGAGATACTATTCATTCTGGCACTAATGTGGGATGCTACTACTCAGGGGGAGTAGTCAGCTTTGTGATTCAGTGGTTTATGTTCTTGCTTTGATATTTTTGTCATATTTCTAGTATTTATGTCAAAGGGGGAGAGATATTGATGTGAAAAAGACAAAGGAGGAAAAAGAAAAAGTCACAGGGGAGAAATTTGAATAAAAAGAGTAAAGGGAGAGATATTGACATTCAGAGTTGTATGTGGGAGATTGTTGGTTGTCTTCCATTAGGGGGGACTTGTTTGGCATTTCTTGGTACTTAGATGTTTTTCACATATAGTGTTGTCATCAATGCCAAAGGGGGAGATTGTTGGCCATTTGGTGGAATTGATTATGTGTTGCATTGATGTTTTGTCATTGATGCCAACACTAGTTGTTTGGATGCTTTACCGGCACCCTTCTGGTCCTGGTAGGTTGAGTGGTTTCTGGTTGATTTGGATTCGGCATGATCTGGTAGGCTCCGGTATAGTTTAGTGATGTAATTGGCTTGTTCATGATACTCATGCTCATATTTGGTTAGTTGGTTTTGGTCTGGTGATCGGATGCTATCCTGCTTGCCTAGAAGCTTGGTTTCTGATTTCAGCGAGGGTTTCACCAGCAGAGCTTTTGATGAAGATCTTTGATGAATTGTGTAAGTGGTGTTGGTACAGCTTCTAGTGGAGTTTTAGGATATTGTTGGTGATCATGTTTGATATTTGGTAGATGGAGACCATTTTTGTAGTGTGTGGACCTATACTAGGTCCCGGTTGATCTAGGTTATGGACAAGATTTAATACAACATGTGGATTGGACCTCTCGATGTATTTCCAAGATGTCTTATGTGTTGGATATTGTTTGTTTGGTCTATGGCCGACATGGTTTGTAATTATGTAATTTTTTTATTTTCTGGTGGTCAACCTAATTGTTTATGGTTGAGGGTTTGTATATATAGATGTAAGATCTCATTGTAGATCATCATGGTTATTGTTAGAGGTCATGGTCAAGGAATGTAATGTGCGAATAATGTAATATCATTCAGGCAGAGGATTTGATCGATCATTGGAGATTGAATTGGGTGTATGTAAGAGGATTTATTCCTCTAGTATTGAGCTTAACCTAAACTATACTCAGGCATAGGAGATGCTATCTTTTGTTGTTCAACACTTCTCCGGATTGTAGTCTGGATTTCTATGTAGTCAGTGAGACTCCTTTTGTGATGAGCATTGCACTCTAGGTTGTTGGCCTTCCTGCAAGTGCTGTAAGTGAAGACCCCTCAATTGTAATTCACATACTTACTACAGAAGTATTATTTGACTGTGGGTAGGTTTCCCACCGTGGTTTTTCCCTTTACTGGGTTTTCCACGTATAAATCTTGGTGTCATGTGGATGGTATTTATTCTGTGATTATTGATTATGCTTAATTGGTTTAACAGTTATTTCGGTATTAATATTTTGGGTTCTAGTATTAAATTTTAAATTGCTAATAGTTTCAGTAATCTATGACAACTGATTCACCCACCCCCCCCCACTCTCAGTTGTCTTCTGGTTATTTGAATTATCTAACAATAACATGTAACATTGTTCCTTTGAATTGCTTTGCTAAAACTGGTGAAATTGCTTGACTTGCACTGATTATCCATATGTCTGAATTTTCCACATGCATAGCACTTAGCATTCATTCTACAATATTATGTCTTATGACCATACTTATTACATTTAGAACATTGATCGGGAGCATAATCAGGGTTCTGATTTGCTCTATTTCTATATTGCCTAGCCATGTGACCAAATTTATTGCAAACAAAATATCTACCATTAAATTTATAAGCATTAAACTGCCTTACCAGTGCCTTATGGTTTTGATCTTCATTAGCAGTACCGGAACTCTGTCCTTACTCAAATCCAAGTCCACTGGAATCTCCAATCTGCCTTTGTCTTTTCAATAATTCATCTAGTTGTGTTGAACTAATCTTGAATTATTCTTTATACTCACTTGCAGTAGTTAGATCATCTCTTAGAATTATCATTTGTCTCTCAATATCTTGTTCATTACTCTAGGATTGTACTAAATCAGCTCTCAACATATCATTCTCATGAACCAACCTACCACATTCTTCAAATTTTTTCTTCAAGGATACAGCAAGATTTTCTTCCTTTTTCTTCCGGTCTTCAATCTCCTTAGATATCCTCATGGTTATAGCTTGCATTTCATTTCTCATGACCATGTTTTCCTAACTCAGCTTCTGACATTGTTCATTAAGTGCATCTTTCTCTTCATCATCCTGATTTTGCAAAAGTTCCTTCCTCCTATATTGAACAGCTGACAGCTTCTCCTGTAGGACAAGAAATAAATCCTTAGTAGAATTCAATTCATCTTGTAGCTTTAAGTTATTCAACCTTTCATCATCATAATCTTCAAGTGCCATCTCAAGTTGCTTCTCCAAACCCATATCCATGGATTATGGATTTAGGATCTACCTCAAGTTGTTAAACTTCCTTTGAGGTACAAAGCTCTGATACTAATTGTTCGAATCCAATAACACTGAGAGGTGGGGGTGAATCAGTTATATATCAAAATGATCAATTTTAGCCTTATTAAAACATGCATACACCAACTAGTATACCGGTACATACAAAATTGAAAGAAGTAAAGCAACCAAAAATCCAATCACATAAATGAGAACCATAACACACAAAATTATACGTGGAAAACCTCAAAGAGGAAAAACCACGGTGGGATTTGTGACCCACAATATCAATCCACTGGCCATATGAAGAGATATTAAAAAATATAAGGGGCATGTACTTGTAGGAAGGCTTACAGCCTAGAGCACACTTCTCAATCATAAAAGGAGCCTCACTGACTACATATAAATCCAAACTTCAATCTGGAGAAATGAGTGAACTGCTAGGATAGCATCTTCTATGCCAAAATACAGTTCTGGTCAAGCTCTACCAGTTCCAGTTTGAAACCCTAAACCCTTTATCGGAGTAACCCTTACATAAATATCCTCACATACATGATCTCTCAGATATATTTTGCATCTCCTTCCTAATACATATTTGCATCATCTCGCATCCACATATCCATTACATTACAATTACAAAATGATCTAATCCAACTGACCTATATACCCTATATAGGTTGTCATGCCTTATGCCAACCTACAAAGATAATTAGAATATCAATATACATGTCGGCTAGATAACATAAATACATGAATATCAAAATCAATTGTCGATGCCGGATCCAAGAGATGTCAACCTCCAATATCGATAACCATATTCTAAAACCATGTCGGCCTGCATTGCTGGTAACCAAAGAAATCCTTCTATCCTATCCATGACCGTGTTGGTGCCAATGCCGGTGAAGTGTCTACTAGTACACAACTAAACCAAAACATGAAGCTGAAACAAGATACCATGTTGCTATCAATGACAACATAGTGAAACCAACCAATTGAGTGTCAATTGCCAACATTGCTCACCCTCCTACACATTATCCTTACCCTAGATTTTCCCATCTTTCTTCTTCAACTTACTTTGACCTAAAACAAATCCCATAGTCACTTTATGCATAACACCATCAGTGATAGCACAAAGGAAGTTCAAGGTATCCCACATCATTTTGTAGCCCTATCTATACTCTTCCACCTTCGATTCAAGATTCATGACCTTAACCTAGAGGTCAATAATCTAGCTTATTAACTAGGTAGCACTATCTAATTCCTTGTCAATTGGGGAGTTTTGAGAACATGGCATCTCTCATTGTCTTCAAAGGTGATCAAAGAAAGGGAATTTTAATCTGAATTTTATTTTTCATCCTTTGTCTTACTTGTGCCCTCCAAGCCATCCCCACTACCAACTTCTTATTCCTCCTCTACCCCCTATAAATCATCATCCTCTGAGTCATCATTTGAGGAACCCTCATCATCCTCAAGAGTAAAACTCTCAAATGATTTAAGGGAAGCCTCTTTGACTTCAAGACTCCCTTTTTTAATCCTTTTCAATGAGGTGAACAAAGCACCTTTCCCTAGAGCTACCATCTTATTTCTCATGGTTTTGCTTGATGTCATCCTCCTCTTCAGAATCCTGCATATCCAAATTGATTGTAATCTGCATTTTGTTAGAGTCTTTTCTAATTTTCATTTCTTTAATTGGCATATTTTTGGGAGTGGTAGCTTTATATTTTCATGGGTAGTTCTTAGCAAAGCCATCTCAAGGGCTTCAAAAACTGCCTCTTCTTTGGGTATTTTACACTTCTTCATTGAGGCAAGGGTTGGATCTTCTGTCAATAAGGGATTAGTTTCAATCAACTCAACTCGAATAGAAGAGTGAGGGGAATCTTCCATGGTCTCAAAATTCATTGGTAGGGTAAGCAATCGGCTATAGTGGGGATTGTTGGTGTAATTATTTATTCTTATAGGATATAATTACACTTTACTTAAGTTGACTTAGGATAATGCATCTCATCATAGTTTGGATATCAGACACTTAGGGAAGTGTGCACATAGGGATGATGCTTGTAGGAGAAATTCTACCTTTTGTGGTTTTATCTTGCTATTACATTCCACATTCAATGGGTGATCCACCTCTTCTGGAATATTATATTATTTCTCCTACCTACCTCTACTTTTTCTTACCTGCCCTTGTTTCTCATTAAGCCACATGTCATGATTGTGTGCTCACATATCCATTTGGCCTTGCATATATATGCAAGCCCATATTCATTGTATTGGTTAATCCAGTTGATCATTTGCATATTGATGAGAATACAGTTTGTTATTGTCAAACAATTGTCTCACTTTTGTGTTCTTTTCATTGTGCCCTTGATCTTGGCAAAATATCACATGGTATCAGAGCCATTGGGGCTTCATTGATTAGTTTTGGGAGACATCTTGGAAGGCTTCTAATTTTGGATTTGAGGTACTCTGCTTTTTGGAGGCATCCTAGATCGTTTTCGACCTCACCATTGCATCCGGGAGGACTTTCCCATAAAAATCGAGTATAAACTCGTCCATATTTGGCAAAAGTCAAATTTTGGGTGTTGGAGTAATTTTTTACCCAATTCGGGTAGTACAGTATGGATTTTCAAAAATATTTTTTTTATTCTGCGAAAAAGAAAAAAAATAATTTATTCGCAGATTTTTTTTTTAAATATTGAAAAAAATTTCAAATAAAAAAATTTAAAAAAAAAAAAATATATATATATATATATATATGTATGTATGTATGTATGTATGTATGTATGTATGTATATATATATTTGTGGGGGGGGGGTCGTGTCACCCCCGCCCCCGCCATACTTGTACTGCAGAATTAATTTTGTAGCTTTCTCAATATTCTCAATTGATATTCAACTTTCACCCGAATATGCAGCATTTGTTTCTAGCTTCCAAACCCATCGCTTGACAGTGGGGAGTTCCTACACTATGCCTACATTTGATGCTTTCACTGAAATGTTGATGTTGGAACAATCTAAGTTGTTGAACATGGGGATTCTCAAGTTTTCAAATTCAAAGGCTTTAGTGGCTAATCAAGGGAGTCAAGGGAGTCAAGGCAAAGATTCAACTAAGAAGAAGAAGCAATCTAAGTCAAAGCCACAACATGAAAAAGGACAATCATCCTCTCCATCACAAGGCAATTTTTCATCCTCTTCCAACAAGGGGAATACACTTAAGAAGGAAAAACCAACTTGTGCTTATTGCAAGAAGTATGGTCATGATGAGCATTGATGCCACACCAAGCAAGTTGATGAGTTGACAAATCTCCTTAAGAGAACAACATCAATTTGTCATCTGCCTACAACAAGAAGGAATCATCTCCTTCCACTTCCTCACAACCTAAGGGAAAAGGGAAAGCACTTATGGCTACAGCAGGTTCTTCATAGCTGTGGATACTTGACTCGGGTGCCTCTTATCACATGTGTTCTACAAAGGAACAGTTTTCTTCATTGGACCATCAAAGGTACCTCACATTTACATAGGTGATGATACACAAGTTGAGGTTGAAGGGAAAGGTTCGGTTGCCATGGATGATAAAACATTTGATAATGTTCTTTATGTTCCTAACTTGTCTACCAATCTTCTCTCTATCTACCAAATCACTCACTATGGGAATGGGAAAAAGGTTGAGTTTACACTTGATTCGGTTGTGGTAAAAGAACTTGATAATGATGCCTTGGTAGTAGTGGGAGAAGTCAATGACAATTCAAGGCTTTATTCATTCTCCAACTTTGTGCCAAGTTCTCCTTCTAGGGCCTTGCTTACTCATTCAAATTCAGAAAGTAAGCTCTGGCATGAGCGGTTTGGTCATCTCAACTACCACTATCTTCAACAGCTTAGCACTAAAGACATGGTCACGGGTCTACCTCAAATCAGTTTTTCAGAGGGTGTATGTTCAGGATGTTCCATGGGAAAGCATCCTGAGGAGAAGTTTGATAAGGGGAAATCTTGGAGAGCTTTGGAAGTTCTTCAACTTGTTCACAGTGATGTAGCAAGTCCATTTCCATCACCTTCATTTATTAGGGCCCGTTATGTCCTCACCTTTATTGATGACTACTCCCGCTTTACTTGGGTCTATTTTCTTGTTCATAAGAGTGAAGTGTTTGACAGATTTCTAGACTTCAAGGCTCATGTGGATAAGCAATCAAGGAAAGTGATCAAGATCCTTTGCATAGATAATGGAAGGGAATATCTGAACAAAAGACTTGAGGTTTTTTGTACACTTGAGGAGATTGATCTTCAATATTCAATTGCCTACACTCCACAGCAGAATGGAGTTGCATAACGTAAGAATAGAACTCTTAAGGAAATGGCTAGATGTATGATACATGCATGTTCTCTTGATCCCGCCTTTTGGGTAGAGGTTGTTAGTTGTGCTACACACATCCAAAATTGGGTTCCTCACAAAGCTTTGATGGGTATTACTTCTTTTCAGGATTGGGCTGGTAGCAAACCGATTGTGAGACATTTCAGAGTCTTTGGATGTCCAGCATGGGCTCGCATTCCTCCACAGAAATGCAAGTCATTGGAACCTCAGAGTAGGCCTTATATTTTTGTTGGATATCCCAAGGGTGTTAATGCATATTGATTGATGGATCCAGAGACACACGAGGTGTTTATTGAGAGGAGTGTTCATTTTGAGGAAATCTCTACTAGCTTAGCCTCACTTCCTCCTCTACTATCCTCCATTGTGGATAATGATGAGAGTGATTTAGATGATGAGACTCCTTCAACTCCGATTTGCAGGGTTACACCTCTGCAGGGTCCACTAGCAGTTGATGAGCCTTATTCTCACAAGTTCTAGGTGTTGACTATATTGATACCTTTGCACCCATAGCCAAGATGAACTCCATTCGCTTGACACTTTCTATTGTTGCAGCTCATGGTTGGGATGTCCATCAGATGGATGTGAAGATTTTTTTTCTTTATGGGGATCTTAATGAGGAGATATATATGGAGCAGCCACAAGGTTTCACCCAAAATTCTTCATTGGTTTTCTAATTGAGGAAATCTCTCTATGGCCTTAAGCAGGCCCCTAGGGCTTGGTACGCCAAGATGGATTACTTTTTTCTCTCAGCAGGGTTCACCAGGTGTCATTCTGATCCGAATGTCTACATTTTGTGACAGGATGACTCACACTTGATACTTGTTCTCTATGTTGATGATTTGATCATTACAGGGAGAACCTCATCCATCATTAGCAATGTCAAATCTGCTTTGCATGACAGATTTGCTATGACTGACTTGGGTCTTTTGCATTACTTTCTTAGGATAGATATTTCACAGTCATCTTTCGGTATTACACTTTTGCAGCCCAAGTATACTCTTGATCTACTTGCACGCTTTAATATGGTTGATTGTAAGCATGCATCGACTCCCTTTCTTTCTGGAGTCAAGCTTGAGGCTAAGTGCTCTTCTCCACTAGTTGATGCCACATTATATCATCAGCTTGTGGGTAGTCTCATCTACTTGACTCACACACGCCCTGACATTTCATTTGTGGCTGGCATGGTTTTTCTCTTTATGCAGGAATTGCATGAGCTTCATTGGAAAGCCGCCAAATGCATCCTACACTACATCCAGGGTACACATCATTATGGGATTCACTATGTTGTAGGCACAAGAATTCGCTTGGTTGGATACACGAACTCCGATTGGGTTGGCAATCTTGATGATCAGAAGTCTACTTTAGGTTACAGCTTCCACCTTGGTTCAAGCCCCATTTGTTGGCAAATCAAGAAGCAACATGCTATTTCTCTCTCTTTGACCGAGGTTGAGTATCGATGGGTTTTTAATGCAGCAACTGAGACTATTTGGCTTCAGCATATTCTCACAGAGTTTAGGTTCTCCACTCCATGACCGACAATTCTGTATTGTGACAATCAGAGTGCTATTGCAATCTCAAAGAACTCGGTTCAGCATCAGCGGACTAAAGACATCGTGATTCATATGCACTACATTCGAGAGTTGATTCAGGAGCAGGTCATTGATTTGCAGTATTGTCCTATAGCGGAGCAGGTTGCAGACATATTCACCAAACCCTTCACTGAGAGTAAGTTCCAATAGTTGTGAGCTCTCTTGTGGGTGCAGGATGTTTCATTAAGGGGGGTCAGCTGACTTATCCTTCCTCTCTTATGGGGGGGATTTTTTCCTCTTTAAGGTTTTGTCCTTCTTCTTTGAGAGTCTCTTTGTACATTTATCTCTCTTTTGGGGGGGATTTTTTTACCACTGTGTTTTCTCTCTTTCTCCATTTGTGAGAGATTGCATTGCATAGGTTTTCTTGCATTTTCATATTGTACATGGGTACCTATCATGGCCTAGTAGTCAGGACACATCTTGCATTGTTGACTTGAGTCTTCATTCCCCTAAGTTGCACTTAAGGGGGGATGTTGGTGTAATTATTTATTCTTATAGGATATAATTACACTTTACTTAAGTTGACTTAGGATAATGCATCTCATCATAGTTTGGATATGAGACACTTAAGGAAGTGTGCACATAGGGATGATGCTTGTAGGAGAAATTCCACCTTTTGTGGTCTTATCTTGTTGTTACATTCCACATTCGGTGGGTGATCCACCTCTTGTGAAATATTATATTATTTCTCCTACCTACCCCTACTTTTTCTTACCTAGCCTTGTTTCTCATTGAGCCACATGTCATGATTGTGTGCTCACATATCCATTTAGCCTTGCCTATATATGCATGCCCATATTCATTGTATTGGTTAATCCAGTTGATCATTTGCATATTGATGAGAATACAGTTTGTTTTTGTCAAACTATTGTCTCTCTTTTGTGTGTTTTTCATTGTGCGCTTGATCTTTGCAAAATCTCACAGGGACAATGGTCAACGGTATACTAGTAAAGGGCATAGATAAGCCCTTGGTGGAGTGAGGGTGCAGCCCATTTCAAAATACTCACAAACAAAGAGGGGAATAGATAATAGGGTAAATTAATTTTTATCACCATGCCTAATATGATTAAGAATTGGAAAATGATAGTCATGCACAGTGGTATAATGCCCTTCAAGGGTGAAATATTTCATGACATAGTAGCTTACCATGGCATAGGGCATAGGAAGAATAGATCGGTCATAGCCATTTTTCATGACTACTATCTTTTCCCCTTTCTCGAAGAATCTCTTCAAGTAGCCTTAATAACCCCCTGAGCTCTTATTTTTTACCTTTTTTTCCCATCATTTTTGAGACCTATCACCTCTACAATTAGGTCAGAGGTGACAACAAAGGAAATGTTGTCAATGGTAACTTACCTTTTATGCCAATAGTTTTAGAATCTTGACAAGAGGGCCTTGTTGTATTCCCTCATAGAAAAGAAAAAGGGTGTCATCCCATCCCTATGAAACAGGTCCCACACCTCCTCATTTTTCTGAATCTCTTTACAATCTTTAGGCTCCGACCTTTTCAATTATTCCCCCATATCACAAATCAAATCCACAATAGTTTGATCAAACATCCAAAAACATAACAAAGAAGACCCACCAAACTTTTCACAAACCCCACCAAAAACAATTTGGCGGTGATTAAGGTAGTCTTTAAAATGATTATCAAACCCTTTTGCACAAGTGAAAATGCAATTCCCTAAAAAAAAATTCTAATGGGAAAGCGAAATTAAATCACAACCTTTCCTTCTAATTTTATCCCCATACATGGCAATAAAAGTCGGTTGGTGATATGACTGCTTCGTAATACTAAAAACATTAATATTATTCAATTCCTTAGTGCCAAGAGGAGTCCACAAAAATCGCTAGCTCAATGTGTGATGCAAATAACAGATCAACATCCATCCCATCACCCAATTTTTAATTTGAATACTTTTGGTGCCTTTTTGCCCTCTCCTATTTAAATTTTTAATTTTTAGCTTTGACATTTTTACCAATAAAGGAGAGTGAATCATTCAAGTAATACTTGCTTCTTTCTAGACATAATATCTCTCTAAGTCTATTAGGGCTTTGAATGAAGTTAAAGAAAGCTCGGTCTTTCAAGTTAAGGTCATAATTGGCCACTCCATCAACAGCTCTATTAACCTCCTAAAAGATATGTTGGACTTTAATGTTAAGAAAATGACCCATTATCATTTTGATTTCTTCAATAATGCTTTTGATCTCTCATGGAATTCCCACTTTATCGTTTACAAAATCAACAATAAACTTGGAATCACCTTCAAGGATGACACCTTGACAGTTCAACTAGCTTAGTCTCTTGAGACCTTGCCACAGCCTTCGCTCTATTATTCGATCCCCTACCCAAATTCACACAATAACCCTTAATAAGGAGTCCCCCATTGCCTCTTATTATACCTCTTATGCCAAAGATCCCCAGGTTTCCCTTAGAGTAGCCACCAAAATTGCATTTAATACAACGAATCTCAGGAGGGTACCAAATATATTCCTTTTTTAAAATCATTTTATTCCAATCGATTCTCATCAGATTGTGTATAATACCCCATGTCTACTTAATTATGATATCAAGAAGGCTAGGCAAGATTTCAGACAAGTCGTAGGAAGCAGCATTCACATTCTCCTTAATATGTTGTTTAACAATACACAGTAGTGTCTTGTTGTTTCTTGCCTCCTCCCTAAAAATTGTATTGTTTTGTTCCTTTCGTAGATTCCAGAAAACAAAAGGGGGAATTTGGAACCATAAGTTTATGATGATAGGATGACTCTGATGATAGGATGATAAGTGTATGTTGAGACTATGACAAATTTCTATTATGACTATGATGGGTTCTAGTTCAGTGAAGAGTCATGGAGAGTTATTTTTTGGCAGCTTGCATTTATGACTTGAGTTCACTTTTGACAAGTGTGAGGAAAGGAAGGCACCTATTTGGTCATAGAAACTTCTATGTTGTACTTACATTACATTTGGCAAGATGATCATTATGGAAGAGATAGGTGTTGTTGCTTTGAGAGTTGTTATGTGCAACATGTCATGGGATTAGCAAGGTGTCACTTGTGACACAACTTGCCTCGTGGGCATTGAAGATGGTTTTGGAAATCATGGGCGCATACCTCTTTGTGATGAGCTCTATTTATATGTTGATGGCTTACTTGTCTTTATGAGACAAGCTGATTATTTGCTAAGGTGTTGTTGCTGCCGAAATTGTTTTCGATTTCTCTATTGTAGCTACTCTTGAAGAGCATTGGCTCTATGCATTGTATTGTAACTATTGGTGTTGTTGATAATACAAATGAGTCTGGATTTTTAAGTGTACATTTTTTTTCCAAAACAGTTTTCCCACATATATCTGGTGTTGTGGTTTTATTTATTTAAATCTGATTTTATATGTGTTTATCTAATCCGTAATAGATTAAAGGTTTGTAAGAAATTTTTGCATCATCTCTCATGTTAGATTTAGCATTTGAAAGTGTTGTTCCGCATGTTGGCTACCTTTCAATTGGTATTAGAGCCTGGATAGCTTTGTTATTTTTGTTGTAGCTACTCTTGAAGAGCATTGACTCTATGCATTGTATTGTAACTATTGGTGTTGTTGATAATACAAATGAGTCTAGATTTTTAAGAGTGCGTTTTTTTTTCAAAATAGTTTCCCACATATATCTGGTGTTGTGGTTTTTTTTGTTTAAAGCTGATTTTATATGTGTTTATCTAATCTGCAATAGTTTAAGGGTTTGTAAGAAATTTTTGCATCATCTCTTATGTTAGATTTAGCATTTGGAAGTGTTATTATGCACTTTGGCTTCCTTTCAATTGGTATTAGAGCCTGGCTAGCTTTGTTATTGTTGTTGGGATGACAGGTTTTTTGTGCTAATCTACTTTTAGTAAGAGTTTTGCAGAGGAAGATTTCATCACTTTTTTGCAATTTTAATATGGCAAGCACATCCAACATAATAGAGATGGATAAATTTAATGGTAGCAAATTTAATTTGTGAAAACTCAAAATGGAGGACATGCTCATGGATAGATATCTATAGATTGTGGTTTCTTCAACAAAACCTCAAAATACACCACATGATGAATGGGATAAATGGATCGAAAAGCCAATGGTTTGATAAGACTCTGTCTGGTTGATTTAGTTCACCTAAATATCCATGAGAAGACTGTAGCTACACTTTGGAAAAAGCTTGGTGATATTTATCAAGGAAAATATTTGGTAAATAAGTTATTCCTGAGAAAGAAGTATTCTTTGACGATGGAGGAAGGAGGGTCTATTGCAGATCACGTGAATGTGTTCAACATGTTGGTTATTCAACTGAATTCTATTAGTGACAAGATTAATGATCAAGATAAATGTATTCTTTTGTTATTTTTCTTTGCTAGACTCATGGGATCACCTTGTGATGGTCATTGGAAGCACAACAACCACTTTAAAGATGGAGAATGTGGTTGGTTCATTGTTATCTAAAGAGATGTGAAGGAAATCTTCTGAGATGGCTAAGGAGGCCTTGGTTGTTGGCAATAGAATGATGGAGAAAGGCAAGAAAAAGGACAAGAATGGCAAATCCAAGTCTCTAAGGATATCTAAGTCTTCTGGTTAAAAGTCCAAGGCAAAATGTCCGAACTATGGCAAATCTGGTCATTTTTTAAAAGAGTGTGAGGAGAAGAGAAAGTAAGGTGAAAAGGATTTCTCTAATAATCTCTAATAAATCCTCGCATGATGAATTAGATGCTTTTTTTGTAGCCTTCGCAACACATGCATCGAAAGATGTATGGTTGAAATATTCATGTGCCTCTTTTCATATGACCTCTCATAGAAGTTGGTTTTCAAAGTATGAAATTTTTTATGGTGGGAAGGTGTATTTGGGTGACTCTCACTTGAAGGTCGTTGGTCGTTGAAGAGTTAAGATTTGATTCCTTGATGGTAGAGTGAAGGGGATTGATGGTGTCCTACATTTCCCTAGTTTGGAATGGAACTTACCTTCAGTTAGCAAGCTGAGTGATGCAGGTGTGCAGGTGTGTAGGCTCTATGGTGCTTGCTAAGGGTGTTCGAATTGGCACCTTGTATAAGCTAGATGCATGTGTGGTTCAATGCAATAGTGCTTCTGTGAAGTCCAAGAAGAGGTCTTTATCTTCTTCATCCTCACAATCAGATCGAGTGGAAATGAAGACTGTTGTTTATACTTTCTAAGTGCCTAAAGGTGAAAGTGCTTTAGAGATGAAGCTCCTAGCTGAAAAGACAATGTTATTGAACCAAAGACTCCATCACATTGGTTAGAAGGGTCTTAGAGCCCTAAAAAATAAGAACCTTGTTGACGGCCTTAATGATCGTAATCTTGAGTTTGAAAACTATGAACATTTTGTTTATGGAAAACAACATCGTGTTTCTTTTTATTTCAATTCCCATAAGTCTACTAGGGTTATGGATTATATTCATTCGAATGTGTTTGGTCCTTGTTGACTCTAAATTTTACCTTGGAAACAAACGGCCTTATGGGAAATTCAGTGATGGGGGACCAGTTGCGTAGGGTTCACTGAATGACCTCTTGGATTGAGAAGCCAGCTCTTCCTTACAGGTTTGGAGGAAAGGGAAAAGAAGGAAATACTTAAAACAATAAATCTAAACTACTAAGGCGATTCACCATAGCATTTTTAAGAAGACATGAGCACACAAAACCCAAGTGCATATGATTTTTCAAACCATTCAACAATCTACAAGTCTAAATCAGGAACATAACCAAGACACAATTAAATTTCCTTGCAACATAAAGAAATACTTATCATGCATTTACCAAATAACAAGTGCAAAACATAGTTTAATCGGCAAAATCTTAGATAAATGTATTTCCAAAAATATTGGAATTCTAATAGAAAAGTACAGAAAAGATCATCAAAGCATACTAAGAGAAGTATCACAAGGTCATAGGCACAGTTTGATTAACCTTCTTTAGGAAACAATAATAGTTTAAAAAGGCTGAAATTCCTACTTAGAAACTTCATTGTTCTCCTTGAAAAGTTCTGAACCCTTCATAATAGGGAAAAAACAAGCATAAATAGAGCCCATGGCTCTGGAAACAGCTCCCAAACATGCCAAAAAGGCATAACCGCCCTTGAACAGAAAAACCATGTCGTGTCACCCTGAAGATCACAACCAGCAAAATGACCCCAAGACTTCACTCCCTATCTACAATGATCTTCATATTGTCATAAACTAAAAAGATTTCGCTAACCACAGAGGGTCGGGGTAGGAAATCCTTTCAAACAGAAATGCGCCCACCAAAACATGACGGTGCCTAGTAACTGCTTGCTTACTACGCTACAAGGTGGGCCCCTAAAAGAAGCCTAGTCAGCAATGTCTCTCCATTTGTCACTGTCGCGCTACTCCAAAACTTGAACGCCAAAAATGGACCGAGGGAGTAATGTCGAGCTGACAATTGTCTTGTACGCCCTGCACTGCTGGAAAGCTGAAAAGGCAAAATTAAGCAACTCAGCCGAAAACCTTAGTTACGGGAATTTTAATGTGAACATTTATTGGCGACTAATAAGGGAAATTCTGCCTGTGGAATATGGGAACCCAAAACTGTTGGCTCGCAGACCAGACTTCATGTTAGGACAGGATGGATCAGGTTAGAGACCTGTTGTAGTGTCGACCAATCCTCCTCTGAAGGAAATGTTTGCGCATCTAAACTCTGATAGTGTTGATCTATATAGATGACCTCATCAAAAGGAAACCCTACGGGTTCATCGTGGACCAATTTCAAAAGACCGTAGAGCTGGGCAAGGGGATGCAGAAGGCGTTCCACATCTTCGAGTGAAACAGGGTTGCTCAGGCTCTCAGTGAAAGATCTATCTTGTTGCATGAGTTCAATCTGACTTGACAATTGTTTAATTCTTAATACCGAACCATCAGTGGAGAAAGGGGAAGGCAAGCCCAATGAAACAAACCTCTATATCCATTGCTTGATGGTTGAGACAGCAACTTGTAGTGACTCTAATGCAGCTGATGTATGCAGGCCATTCTGTGGTAATTGATGAAAACATTTGTTCTCTTGATCAGTTGCTTGTGATCATTTATTCCTTTCTCTCTCAGTTCATCATCTTGAGTTGCGTATAACATTTGGATCAATTCTTGAGCTATGGGGATCTTTGGGGACAAAACCATCATCAAACTATCGACCAGGGCTTCTGCTTCTACACAAAGGGATTGTGCATCTTGAATGAATCTCAGCACAGGTTGTAACGAAGGACTAAACTGCTTGATCTTTTCCCAGTGTGAAACATACAGTTCTATCAACATGGTAGAAAAGTCTTGGGAAACCTGCTCCGGAAGTGGAATGTTGAGCAATCGTGAAATTTCATCGTCCTTCGCAACCATCTCCTGCTGGAGCCTACTGCATTTTCTTTGTTCAATGGCCACTTGATTCTCTAAAGTGATGATTTTGGCCTCTCCATCTTGGACAGTTTGCTATAGCTACAATGTATGATCTTATTCATGCCGCAAACGAGTCTCCACCTCTGAAATGCACTCATCGGATTGTCCGAGACTAGCTTCATTCGCTTTCAGTTCTACTTTGAATTTCATCTTTTTCTCAGACAATGATACTTGAGCCTCACTCAGTTGGCGGGCATAACCTTCCTCTAGAATAATTTCTTCACCTAGGTGCATTTGGATCTGAGTAACATCCCTAGAGGTTGCCTTTAATTGTTGTATCTTCACATCCTTCTCCTGCAACTCCTTCAGAGCCACGTTCCTTGTCACCTCTTGGCCTTTTAACTGAGAGCTCACATTATTGAAGGCCGACTACAGCTTCCCTTTTTCTGAATTAGCTTGGGCCAACAGGCTTTGCAGACGATTGATTTCT
This sequence comes from Cryptomeria japonica, assembly GCF_030272615.1. NCBI lineage: Eukaryota > Viridiplantae > Streptophyta > Pinopsida > Cupressales > Cupressaceae > Cryptomeria > Cryptomeria japonica. Next base: position 311,190,298 of record NC_081405.1, on the reverse strand, counting down.
GAGCTCTGGGCTTTATCTTCCTTTCTTTGATGGGTGAGGGAACATCAGAGACTAGCATTCTCTGCTTGTATCTTTTCCAGATGATGACTCTTCTTGATAAAATCTATGGATACAGCTTTTGAAGTCTCCTCCATCATCTCTACTTTGTCAGATGTCGTGACACTTTGAAGGCTAACGTCAATAGCATGCAATGTGTAATCATTTGGTCTCATCTGAGATTCCGGCTTGCCAACCTTGGGGAAAAGATTTGCAAAGTAGAGGCAATCCTTTTCCTCACTGAAATGTGTTTGTAGATGAGGGCGGGTTGGATGAGCACCTTCCTTTTCCTTTTTCTTGCATGTCTCACCAAGGGGAGTAGTTCTATCATAAGTAACTTGTTGCTGGAACTCATCTAGATTATCGATAGCCTGACCCACAAAAGCTGCACCAGGGGGAATTGTGAAAGGGAATTGTGAAATAGGCTCAACGAAAGCAGTCTGGATGGGGTGAGCTAGAGTCGACGGGGAAAATAACGGGACAAAGGGGGAGTTCCTAATGGGAAAGGGCTTGAGGACGCTACTCCCATAACCTGAGGAGAGGATTCTCCAAAACCTAGCCTACGCGACACAGAGGTTGCTTCTGATATTGGAGAGGGAAAATTTGTGGATATAAAAGTCGTGATCGGGAAAGGGACAGAGGCCTACGGGAGAACATTATGGGGATCAACCGGCGTACCCGTCGAGGCTAAAGTGAGAGCAGTAGAGATTGAGGCCTGCATTGTGGTAATGGGGACAGGTGAGGAAATGACATGAGCAAGAGATGTGGGAAAAAAGGGACGTACCTGAGCAGTGGAAGATGTCGGTTACTGAAGATCTGAGGATGCTTCTGGGATTTGAGAGGGTGGGCTCCCCTCGAATGTGCTAGGAGGCTACCTCTTCTTTGGAGGGGAGTCACATGACTTCTTCTCGGACCGCCTTTTACCAACCTATGAATGAGGTCTACGAGCTGCACTATCCAAAGCAAGGAGAACTTGTGGCTCCAGATCTTGCCTTTAAATATTTATAACCTCTACCTCCTATTGCAGGGCACTCTCGGGAGATGAGTCCCCGCATGAGGACCTATCACCTGCCTCATCATCAGATTTATTTGCCTTACACCATTCCTGCTCAAAGCGTTCATCCAGGGGGACATTTCCAATGTTGGCTCTAGGCTAACTCACCTCTTGCCGATATACCCAAAAGTCTTCCCTTTTCTTCCTGGGCCAAACTAAAGTTTTCATAGTTTCCAACATCGCCCAAGGGATAGGCTTCACGGGGTTGAATTTTTGCAAGGGGGAGTAAAATTTTAACCATGGGGAGCGTCTTAAGATAGGAAAGTCATCATCATCAGGGCCCACATACAAGCTCGGGTCATCAACCCGGGGGTTCGTACGCTCCACCCATGAATTTCGAGCCTCATGCTTAACAGCATTCTTTCTTTTGCTGAGTCAGCCATCGAGGTCATAGCTCTAGGAGTCATCAATCACTACAAAGCTGATTTGCACCATTTTCAACGTCAAAACCTCTTCTGCTATATTCCTCTGCACTAGAGTGATTGGGCCAATGGCCTTGTGGTCCTTGGTAATAGAGGTATCATGCTTACATGCTCCAATGGCCCTTTTGATCCTCACCAGTTGCCTAGTCATTTCAAGAGCTAGGGTTCATTCAGTTACATAAGTAGGCAGTCGAAAGGGTTCCTCGGAGAAACCATGCACCCAGATGAAATAAAAATCAGGACCAAGAACCAGTCGCAAGGGGGGCGCTCATTTTGCATCCTGTTCATCTGAACCTAGTTGAAATGGGCTAATGGTTCATTGGGAATCACGTCGAGGTCCTTGAGCATGGGAGTCATGAACAGATCTAAAAAATGGTAGGAATCATAGGAGGCTAGAAGAAGAGGTGTCTAGCAAGACATCGGCATTCTATTTCCAGACTCATTGTAAGTAGCCAATAGCATGAACTGGCTGAAGAAAGCCTCATTTTGGTGTAATAGCAAGTGCACCAATACTGAAGAACCTGAAGTGCCGCAACTGCTGGAACTTCGATAATTGCTTAATAATGGCTCTGGCAATAGTCACAGAGAAGTCAAAGTGAAACAGTTCCCTTTGTTTCCTACATTTGAAGAGAAAACCCATCATGGAGGCTGTGATATCTCGGTCACTATCATGACCACACAGCCAGGCAAGGGTAGAAGAAATGTCTTTGAGGTCCTCTTGCCTTAAGTTGCTATATGACAAAGGGAACTTCAGAAGTCCGGAAGACAGACTTCGATTGAGATTGTTTTGATAGAAAATCAAAGCATCTCTCCTGGTGCTCCAGAATTCCTCCATTGAGCTTTTTGATAAAACCTTTGTTCCTTCGAAGATCGAGCAGCATATCATCTCCCTAATGGTCTCAGGAGATATTACCAATCTCAAGAGAGAGTCATTGACAGAGCATGAGGTGGGATCAAAAACCTCCATGCAAGCTGCTATGAGATCAGGGCAGTATGGTACCATGGGAACCATGCATTGGGGAGTTCCACTACTCTAGAAACACACTGCCATGGATTGGGGGTCTACTCTATGATGAAGCATTATGGAGCATGCGGCCTCTTTGAGGCTCTTAGGCTGCTTATGAACCTCGGGTTCGAAAATATTTTCCAAGGAGTCCAGGACGGCGGATGCATTCTGAGTTGTCGTTTTGGTCTTGGTCTTCGTTCTTGGATACTCCATCCTTGGAGGGATGGCATGGGCATAATAGGATAACTCCCCAAAAATATCAACCCAGAAGCCTCCAGGCATAGCACTTGCGGACGCTGCTTCAAGCTCCATTACAAGCAGAAAGCTTCTTTCCTTTAGTGAAAAAATTCTCTAGTCGAGAGAGAAAATCACTTTGGCTTCCCTTTTCTTTCTTTTCAAAACGGATGAAGAAGAGGGAAAAACCTCAAGCCTTAAATGTAAAATGTGCCTAGATCTTCTCAAAAGTGAAGGTTTAATGGCAAGTACCTGCTTACACGCGCGCCAGCTCAAATTGCAGCTGCAATAAACTCCTGCAGATGAAGGGCATCGTCATTCCCGCTTCCCAAGATCACATTTGGCTAACCCATCATTGCTCAAGGAAACTACATTTGGGCAAACCTTTTCTTTGATCAAGAGAATCGACAAGTAATAAAGTTTGCACGAGCTGAAACAGTCCGGCGGAACTTGTTATTTAAAACGCGATGTACCTGTACATACGCGTGGCTCTTGCTTGTATCAACCTCTCTCTCAAGGTACCTATCAGGACACCAGCATTCTGAAAACAAGCTTATTCACTTGATGCAAATTAACGGAGATATGACAGAAGAATTGGGATTTGGGAAGGCATGCACTTTGAGCATTCGTCATCTTCTGTTGGAAATCTGCTATAAATAAAGATAATAGGAAAAATCCTTTGATAATAGCCGCCATTAAGTGGATACTTGGAGAAGATTTCATTGATAATGTAAACCGATACCAAGTGAATACAGATATCTGCTCGCGGTTCATAGCCTCGGTGTTGGATTGCGGTCAACCTGGGCTGCTAACTTCACAGCTGACCCAGGCTCTCTTTTCCCAAGATTACTTGGATGGGCTGGAGGATGTGATTGCATACTACATCCCTTTCCAAGGGCTTCCACTACCATCCGACCTGGAGAGGTTCGTCATACGCAACGAGGGAGTAACTTGGCACCCGCTCATCAGTTGACTGAAAACGATGATGTTGTCCTCTCATCGGTATCGCGTCGAGCTTGCCATGGAATTTCTTTTGCATATCAATTTGATAGTCCTAGTCCCAGAAGGGACATAATGGTATACTGAATTCAGGGACTACATCTTCCCGAGGATTCTGCTGCCAAATCAACAACTGAACCTGGTTGTTATTGTAGATCCCCTCCCCGATCAAGCTCTAGTTAACTTAGTTGACCAAGGTTGACCGTATTAATAAATACAAAAATTCAATAGGATGAGTTATGTTAGATAGATAGATTAGCGAGAAAAGTAATTAAACCAGGTTATGAAGCATTTTACCTTGTGGTGCATATTTTGATGTGTTATGGAATTAGATCCTATAGGATCCACTAATTTGATAATCTTGTTATGACGTATGCCAGCTATATCTGAATTTGCAGGACTTTATTATGATGTTAGAAATTATGATGCATGCCTTATGAATGGTTGGAATTTAAGTGGATTATGATAATTTCTTTATATGGATCGCATTGTTTTATGGTAAATTGATTTATATGATGTCCATGGTATGCAAAGTGATTGATTTGTATTCTTATTTATGTGGTTAATAGTATATGAGGCTATTGGAAAGTACTAATGTGTAATTGAGATGCACAGGAAAATTATCCATCTAACCATGGGAACATTATGGAGAATCAAGCCTAGGCCTATGTACGTTCATAAAACCAGGGGTTGTCTATTTGGAGAGAAAACACCCCGTATGTATCGTATTTTATTCGTAAACGTAATTGTTTGCATGTGTGTAAATTGTAGTCATTAAATTTGTTTAAATCATTCAAGGGACAATTTTCGTGTGTGTATTTGTGATGTGGAATTATTTTTGTAGTGTCACTTGACACATATGTTGTATGTTGTGTTGGCAATTGTCATGTCACCCTTTTGGAGAGATTTATTTTTATTTAATTATTATATTTCCTAATTATCCTTGAAGGTACCAATAAATCTAGGGTAGTAAGCCATAAGGAGGGTCAACTCAGAGTTGACCCGTAGGTTAACTTTAGGTGGACTTTCAAAGGGTTAAACCAACTCCTAGAGTTAGTTTTGGACCATTTTTATTGGGCCTTATGGGGTACCTATGGGTGAAGGCCAAATTTGGCCATTTGTCCTTCCCCTAGGACTTGTTTAACCTCCCAAAAAAGTGGGTTTTCCTAGATGGCAGAATTTCATCTTTAGGAGTGTTATCCTTGGGTAGATAACCTTCTTGGTATGTGTCATTCCTCTTCCCCATTACATTCCTCTTCTTGAGGTGCCTTGGTAAGGGAGTGTGTAAGACCTAGGGGAGACCAACCAATGGGAGCCTCTCACTCTATCCAAGAGGTTGGAAAGAGTGGGAGAAGCCTTCTTAGGCAAGAGATTGAGACTTAGTGAGTTAATCACCCACTCTCCACTTTTGGAGATGAGATCTTGTAGTTTTCAAATAGTTAGAATAGAATTTTGGCTAAGTGTTGCAGAAAAGAATGGAGGAATTGGACTGCTCTTCTCCAAGCTATCCCTAGTGAACCCTTGAGCAGATTCAAGGTTGGATCATTTCTTACTTCGCATGTTGAAAATCTTCTTTTAAATGATTGCTTGAATGTAGATGTTCTTTCCCTTGTATTTTATTTGTGAAAATTTTTATGTGATTCTTCTCCCATTCTGTTATGCATTTTCTATGTTTTGGGAGTATCCAAGGCCATCTTACCCTTGGGAGGGCAAAATGGTCTTGGAGGTGGAAGGTGTTTAACAGCCTTGAGTGAGAGGCTCTCTTCAAGAGAGTGATCTCAAGGGTTTGTATTGTGACCCTTGATGCATAGTTTTGTTTATGCATTTGGGGGTCATAAGGGGAGAAATTGTGGCATGTATGTCTTGGGGGTCATAAGGATGTGAGGTCAAGATGGACTTGTGATGTGTTCTTGGTTGCCATGAGATGGATTGTGAACTACTACCTTGTTGGACTTATGTTGTGTTCTTGGTTTCCATGAGTTGGCTGGTGATCTACTATCTTGCAGTTCTCCTCAAGGTACTTGGTCCACTTCCACCCATGTAAACATCACATTTTGTGATGAAGTTCAACCTTGGGATGGGAATGTGTTTGATGTGAGTTTTTCCTTGCTTGTTTTTGTATTGATTGAGTGTAACCCGTCTAGGTCTTAGTTCTCCAAGCTCGGGGTGGCTTCTAGTAAGCCTAGGCTGGGAGGTGAGCTCTCCATGGTCACAGCCTTAAGATTTTGGATTGCAGGTTGCTTTGAGGAGGGATTGAAGGAAAAGCTTGGAAATGGTCTTGCAGATTTTATTTTAGTTGCAGAAGTGAAAGAGAAGAGTCTTATGTTGTATTTATTTTGAAAGAGGAATCTATTATTTTATTTAAGTCTTCATTATTAGGAATGAGAGACTAGTTGGGTTTTCACCCATTGTAAAAGTGGACATATTGTACTCAGATTTTTCTTATAAGAAATGTATTCTTTGTTAAGTTGAGATTGCAAAATGTGGTTAAGAGGATGTTAGAGGAGCTAATAGCCCTGCATTTTTAATATTTCTAAGTGTTTTCTAGACTAGATTAATGCTGCCATTTGGTTATCTCTGTCATTTATTTAACAAACAAAAAAATGCAGAAAGTAAAATGGAGATATTATGAATTAGAAAAGTTGGAATGTTAGTAAGAAAAAAGTAAATATGTAGTCCTACTGATTTATTTATTCCAAATGCAAATATGGTTAAACAGACTTTAGAAGTATAACATTTTTTGCATTGTACATATTGATAACGTTTTTAAGTGTTTTCTAGACAAATTTAATGTTGCTGAAAGTTTTATTTACTTCTGTCATTACTCAAAAAAAAATGCAAAAAATAAAAGTAGGTAAAATAATATTTCCCTATAGTTAACTCTTAGAGATTTAAAAAGAAAAGAGATACATTAAATCTAGCCTACAATATTTTGCTTTAATATTCTTATGAAAAGACTATTGTATTCTTATCAAAAAAGTGTTTTACTTTTAACCTGTTTCAAAGAAATGATAAAATAGATAACTATTGCATTGTTGTTTAAATTTTGTCTTTTGACAGTCACTATTTTTATGATGATATCCTTGCATATTGAAAAGTTAGAGAAACATTGCATGCATTTAAATAAGCATAATGAAACATATAGATATACAATTTATGTTTGTACATGCATTATTCCTCCTATCTGCAAGTTAAGTAAATAAAAACAAAAAAAATAATGGGGTTAGTCCCACCTCCTTTCTTTTTTATCAGCCCAAATATGCATATACATGATAGGGGTTTATACATTTTAATCTACAAAATGAAATGTATATCTATTGAATGTTGTTGGCTTTTCTTTATCAGTCAGCCAATATTTTACATTCTTTTTATGTTGTTGTATATATATAAAAGAAAAAAAAAATACATATATATATAGAATAGATATATATATATATATATATATATATATATATTATTTTAAAATATTTACAAAAAATAATATGCAAAAAAAGAATAGGGCAACGCGGCTACTATAGGTATCCACAGTGGACGGAGTCACGTTCGCCACTGTGGGTATCCACCGTGGGTGGCATCGGCGCCACCATTGTGGGTATCCACAGTGGGCGGCGCCCGGGGTCGCCACTGTGGGTAACCACAGTGAGCGGCACGAGGCCACCACTGTGGGTATCCACAGTGGTGCCCTCTGGCTCCCCTTCGCCCCGCCATGGAACTTCATGCATCGCTCTCCACCATGGCCACCTCCCCCACCGCCATAGACCCTACACCACACACACAACAATAAAAAAAAATAGAATAATAAAACCTAACCCAATTTCGGGTTAGGGTAAAGACAAAGGGATAGAAAAGAAAATTAGATGAGAGCTTATAGATTTTTAAAAAAATATAAGCAAACCCTAGTTAGGGTTTTTTAAGAGGATATTAATAAAATAAGTAATAAGGGAGGGGATAAAGATTGTTTTTCAAATTTCGAATTGGAATATCCTTATTTGGTTAAAATTTAAATATTTTATTTAAGATTGACTTTTTGTATTAGGAATTAAATTGTATCCAATCATTTTATTTTCTATTTTATGAGAAGGTTGTATTGAAAAGATTATTAAAGAAAAGTTTAAATAGTATGCCGAATTAAGTTAATTTTACGAGGTAATTTTAAATGTCAATATTTAGTTTATTAAGGGATTGATTATTTTATAGAGAAATAATACTCTTCGAGTAAATTTATTAGAGAAGTTTATTGATGGTTTTGTGTAAAATTTAATGATTAAAATTAAATTAGGAGGAAATTTAAAGGTTGAGAATTAAATTTTTAATATCTAATGTTTGGAGGATTATTATATTGCAACTTGATTTAAGTTGTGTAAATACTTTTTAGGGATTTTAGATGATATTTATAATTAAATGAAAGAATTTAATATAGGATATTAGATGTTTACCCGTAAGAGGGCATTGTAGTGACGTAATATATATTTCTAAAATAAGTCAATGAACTTGACCATGCGAACTTATCTAAGATTGACTTTTTGTATTAGGAATTAAATTGTATCCAATCATTTTATTTTCTATTTTATGAGAAGGTTGTATTGAAAAGATTATTAAAGAAAAGTTTAAATAGTATGCCGAATTAAGTTAATTTTACGAGGTAATTTTAAATGTCAATATTTAGTTTATTAGGGGATTGATTATTTTATAGAGAAATAATACTCTTCGAGTAAATTTATTAGAGAAGTTTATTGATGGTTTTGTGTAAAATTTAATGATTAAAATTAAATTAGGAGGAAATTTAAAGGTTGAGAATTAAATATTTAATATCTAATGTTTGGAGGATTATTATATTGCAACTTGATTTAAGTTGTGTAAATACTTTTTAGGGATTTTAGATGATATTTATAATTAAATGAAAGAATTTAATTTAGGATATTAGATGTTTACCCGTAAGAGGGCATTGTAGTGACATAATATATATTTCTAAAATAAGTCAATGAACTTGACCATGCGAACTTATTTAACCCAAATGGAACCGTGTGTTTAATAAATTAATTAACATATTAACGTTTGGCAGTCCAATTTTATTTGCTCAATTAATTAATATTATTACGTTGAAATCGTATTAATAATTAATTAATAGATGCAGGATTTGATTAAGTTATAAAGGGAGGATGTAATAACAATGATGGAAGAAACTTGATATTAGTTAAATAATTGATATTGAACCTAGTAATTATACTGGCGTCTATTTAGTAGAAGTTGACCTAATTAAGTATTATAATTCGCATTTGAAATGAAAGGGACATTTAAGTGGATTTATTATTGTCCTTACAAAAATTAATTTGTTCTGCTTGATAATCATAATTGTTATGTTAGTAATATTCTAATTCTATCATCTAGGAGTTTTATCGAAACCTAAGGCCTCTAGTTAAATTTTTGTTTCGTCGTCTCTTTAGAAACCTATTTTAATATCACTTAAGATTACATTTGAAACAACTCGTTCAGTTGTCACAATTATTTAGGCATGGGTTGCATGTAATTAATTGTTCAAAAAAAAATTTGTAGTTGTGTTTTGGCCCAAAAAGACTGGGCATGACAGTTATTTTCATGCCTGGGGAGCTCGAGAGCGCCTCTGACTCTAAGTGATCAGGAGAAGAGGAAACTTCTGACGACAATGAGGATGAGACTAAAGATGACTGTTGAAGATGTGATGAATCGTCGCCTTGGAATTGAGAAAAATGATTGTAGAAAAAGAGGGGCCAAGAGCTTACTCATTTTGTAATGAAAATACAAAAATGCTTGAATATAATGAACTTTTCACTTTTCTCCTTTATCTACTTTCTCTTCTTGCTCCTCTTGCTTGCCTGATACTAGCTGGGAATAAATAAGATAAATAGGCACCAAAAGAAACTATTCACAATATATACAATATATACATTTAAAAGGACATAGAACATCTAATGAAAAGGTTTGAGGTGGAAACCATTAACCAGAATCGGGAGGGGGTCTCCATTCATGTCTTCTAGCTCGAAAGTGTTGAAACCTTTGCAGTGTACAATGCGGAAAGGTCCCTCCCACGGGCAATCGAACTTGGCATGTTGACCAAGATTCGCTGCCCTCTTATTGTATTTCAATACGAGGTCTCAGAGGCTGAAGGCCTGATTAGAGCTCGTTTTACTATCAAACCATCTTTGGTGAATTCTTGTATGTCTTGGAAAGCTGTGAAGGTTGCCTCCCTTGCTTGTTCCAGCTCCATAATCTCTCCCAATCTTACGGCCATAGGGCCATTTTCAGCCACTTCCATTGATTTTAGTAATTGCAATGTTGGGATCTCTAGCGACATAGGGAAAAGTGCATCCTTTCTATATACCAACTTATAAGGGGGGAGTTCTTTAGAATCTACTTAGGTGTTATGCGGTCCACCCATAATGCGCTTCTCAAGTGGTGGTGTCACTCCCTCTTGTATTCAGAACCTATCCTTTTAATAAGTCTAATCGAGTTTTTGTTAGTGGACTCAGCAAGTCCATTCCCTTGAGGATAGTAGTTAGAAGAGGTTTTGAGATAGATACCTCTACTGAGGGTGAATTGGGTAATTCGAGAGCCTATGAATGCATGCGTATTATCCGATATAATGGTTTTGGGGGAACCGTATCGGCATGCCAGGTCCTCTAGGAAAGCCAGCACCTCACTTTCTGTTGAATTCCGTAAAGGAATGGCTTCGGACCATCTGGTGAAATAATCAGTAGCAGTCAGGATCCATTTATGTCTGGCCGAACTGGGAGGATTCATCATTCTGATAAAATCAAGACCCCATTGAGTGAAAGGTTCTTCTACTGACACGGGCCTAAGAGGCATTGCAGCTTTCTTTCTCCTTCATGTGTAATATTGGCACTCCTTGCATTCCCTTATTAAATTGTGTGTCTTTGAACATGGACGACCAAAAATACCAGGCTTGAGTAATCTTGATAGCAGTCGTCGGTGCAGAGAAATGGCCCCCTGAGGAGTCGTAGTGGAAATCGTGTAGGATTTTATCAGCCTGGCTCTGGTCTACACAGCGGAGCAGGATTCCATCAAAAATTCTTTTGAAAAAGATTCCATCTATCAAGCGGAAACCATTTTTTCGGAGTCTATAAAACCTCCTCTTAGCCGAGGGGAGATCTTCGGGAAAAATCCCGGTCTTCATGAATTGCTTTCTTTTCTCAATCCAGCTGTCTTTTGGAACATCAGGCAAAAGCATAATCATTTCCTCTGTGGCCGCTTCATCGTCGCAAGGTTCGCATTCTTGAACTATATATTCGCACAGACCTCTCCCGCGAATGAGCTTTGTCGACTTGACGTCGACATAATATTCGAAGATCTTGGTGATCCAATTTGCCCTTTTTTCAGTGATGTCACCCTCCATAATGTATTCTCGTACTGCAGGATGAGCTACGTACACCGTGGTTTTATTACAGGCAATGAAATGCCTGAATTTTTTAGTCCTTTTATAGCGGCTAAGGCCTGCTTCTCGACAAAGTTGTATCGGGCCTCATAATCCTTACGAGTCTTTGAATGGAAAGCTATGGGATGCTCACCTCCTTTTTGGGCATCCTTTTGGGTTAGGACCATGGTGATGTTATGCTGGCCAGAAAAAACGTACATTATGAAGTCCTTTGACATGTTTGGGTTAGACAATACGGGAGCTGAACAAATAGCATTTTTAATTTCATCAAAAGCTTTTTTGGCTTCAGTAGTCCATTTGAAATGTATATCCTTTTTTAACATGAGGGTGATGGGTCTTATTATTCCGGCAAAGTCAGAAATAAAACGACTAACAAAATTGACCTTTCCTAAAAAAGATTGGACTCCCTTTTTGTTGACCGAGAGGGGAAGGTCTTTAATGGCCTTGAATTGGTATGGGTCAATGGAAACACCCTCCTTTAAAACTATATGCCCAAGTAATTTTCCTTGAAGAACCCCAAAGACACACTTTTTGGGGTTTAAGGAAATCCCAAATTCAAGACATTTTGGGAGGACTAATTCAAGATGGTCAAAATGATCCTCCCGGTGCTTGGAAAACACAGTCAGGTCATCTAAGTATATTAAGATGATCTTATTAATTATCTCTTTGAAAGCTAAATCCATGACCCTTTGAAAAGTTGCCCCAGCATTTGACAATCCGAAGGGCATCTTCTGGTATGTAAACGTTCCCCACTTAGTGGTGAACGTCGTCTTGTGCTGGTCCTCCACCTTCACACTTACCTGGTTATATCCTGAGAAACCGTCGAGCATTGAGAACATTTCTGATCCTGCCACCGTGCTCAGTAATTGCTCCATTGATGGCAGAGGATAGTGGTCTTTGAGAGACGCCTGATTTAGATCTTGGAAATCCACACAGAGCCAAATATCTCCATTCTTTTTCCTAACAGACACCAAATTTGACACCCATGTACTATGTTTTATGGGGTAAATAATCCTTGATTCGATCACCTTTTTCAACTCCTAAGCCATGAGAGACTCAATTTTTGGGTTAACCGGTCTTTGCTTCTGTCAGACCGGCTTGGCCTCATTTGCAAGCTCGATGGTATGTTGGATGATATTAGGATCGTATCCTCTTAAATCCTCATAAGACCAAGCCAAGACACCTTCATATTCATCACAGTATCGGGCCAACTTTTTTTTGTCTTTGGAGGAAACATCATTTCCTACTTTGAGAACTCTTCCATTGTCGACCGACATTTCGGCGTAATCCTCTTTGTTTGTTGTGAGCTTTCGCTTATCCTTTTGGCGTACTCGTGGTCAAACAAGTTCTCTAAAGTGATCAAACCATTAGGGAGCTTGTTAGATCTCAACTGGATGACCTGATTCCCATAGGATTCATTTATCTTAGGTTGCAGCTGATCAGCAAATTCTCCCGAGCTTTGGATGAACAAAGCAATCTGTTCATCGCTCTCAAACACCTGCCAGTGAGTATCATTATCAAGGATAGTCAGGCGGACAACCACGTCGACTGCTTGGAAGTTGGTGAGTAAGTCCGTAACAGGATCAAATTGCACTCTGATGGTAGCCATTTGGTCCGCTATGGTATTTAGTTTCCGAGGAATACTTATGATATTGAAAGCATCGAAACTCTCTATTAGATCCCACACTCTAGTGCGGTAAGACCTCATGCGGACATGCTTGTCACTTGATATCCCTCAAACTTGATGGACCACCAGCTCAGAATCGCCAAGGACTTTCAACTTTTTAATGCCCATCCTTTCCGTCATGCTCAAACCTCGAATCAGTCCCTCATACTCCACTTCAATATTTGAGCACACGAACTGTAACTGGAAAGGCTTCAGGATTTGTTCGCCCGAAGGGGGGGTGAGACAAACTCCCACTCTGGAGCCCATCTTGCATTTGGCGTTGTCGAAGTGCAGGGTCCATAGTGCTAAAGACAACTGCTCTTCGAAGAACAGATCCTTAGTAAGCTTTGGGATGATTTGATTCTCTTCAAAAATGCAATAGGTACCCAGGTCGGTGGCATGGTAGTTAGAAGAGGGGTCTGAATCTATGAACTCATTCAGGAAGACCTCTTGCTCAAGTGGAATTTCTCCTGTTACCTCTTTGTCTTCTAAAAGCTCTACCACCTTTCGTTCATCATTTGATATAGAGGTGTGTGTAGGATCGAAATTGATCAAGGCCTGGTCGGCTATATGTTCAGCACAGAGAGGTTCTGAGAGGATTTTCAGCTTGGCGTCGTGTTGGGTATGAAGGATGACATGGGACCAATATAGGGACATATAGCCTCCTATTTTAGCGGTAAAGTCTCGAGAAAGACAGAGCCCAAAGAGAGGCGGGATATCAATGACCACTACTTCTTGAGACATCGTCACACTCGGACATGCAAACAATGTTAGGGGAAGGTTTTTGATGAGACCTACAGTCTGAACCCTATTCCCATCGAGTTGCATAACCCCTTTATTCAAAGGGTCATACCTGATGTTTAATACCTCGGCGATTTGCTTAGGCATGACGGTAGTGCTAGCCCCGGAATCTATCATGGAGTTATGCAAAAGTTTATCTCCAACTATAAGGGTAAGGTAGAATGGATTTGGCTTAGGCTTACCTTCTCTTTGGGCAGCAAGGGGCAAGCCTTCATTTGTCAATACGGCCGGAGAGTGTGATTTGCCTACATCAGGTCAGAGACCCGTTTCGTTAGTCTGAAGAGATTGTGGAGTTATCACACTTGCGTCCTTTTTGTCATGAGACAGAGCCTCTCTTAGTTTGTTCTTTTGCTCCGGAATACTCATGAGGTCCCACAGAGAGACATGAGTCGGGGCCTTCTTCAATTGTTCTACCACATCTAGCACCTGAGGTGTGAGAACCTTCGGCTCCTTCAGCTTATAAGGGATGAACTCTTTTCTCGGATAGGCAGAGTTAACAACCGGTTGTTCAGGGGGTCTGTCCACGGGCACTGCTCTCATACTGTCAGTGTTTGCCCCAGTCAAACGCCTTTTAGAATGAAGGTTGTAATCTGAGTGCACGAGAGGGGTTCCATCCTTCGGGGTGATTGCGTTGTTGGTCAGCACTGCATCCTCGTCTTCCATCCATGAAAAAAGTGCATGATCGGGGGTGATCTATGCTTCTTGCTGCAATGACATCCCTTGCATCTGAGCGGCAAAAGCCGCATTATCCATACCCGGAGATATATATGCAGACTCATCCGATGTCATGCCTGAATTCCTTTGTTCTACAACCCTACTACAAATTCCCTCTTGGACAATTCCTCGGAGTATGAGCATTGTTGCATGGAAAACGCCAAGAGTTGGTGTCGTCCGCCAGGTTATTTTGGCCCACTATCAATTCCCTACTAGTGGTTGGGTAGATAGCCTACAACAGATTTGGGACTGGGACTATTTGGCCATTCGGCTGAGGAGGTTTATCAGTGCGGTGATTCGTATGTTGGTACGGAGGTCGATTCCCTTAGAAATCTTGATGAAAAGGGGGCTTGGCGGGTGAGACCTGGGCTCTTTTTAGGTTGACAATCTCGTTGGAGAAGGATCTTAGGAGATTCTTCATATCACTAACTTCAATAGCCAGAGAGGCGGTTTGGGGAGTAGGAAACGAATACATAGACTGTGGAGCGGACGTACTAGGAGTACCTTCTTCTAAGACGAGTGGATATTTCAGGGAATACTGGCATTGTGGGGCGAGGGGCTAGCTTCCCGGCGTCAATAAGGTTATTTTTAGCTTGGACTACTATGTCAAATGCTTGTGGAAGAGTATTGCCTCCTAAAGATTGAATCATCACTGATATGTCAGAATTGAAAGCTTTTAAATAGAATACGAAATCCATATCTGCCAGAGGGCGAGAAAACAAAGGTATCTTCTGCCAGGTTCGCTAAAACCTCAAATTAAAATCAGTTAGTGCTTTCGTTGGTGCCCTCTTTATTGTAATAAATTGGTGCATCAAGGACGATCTGACGGCTTTCTCCAAGAATCTCTGAAAGAAACGATCTCCCAGCTGATCCCAATCTCCTATAGTGTTGGGGCCTAAGGATCTGAACCAATCCAAAGCTTTTCCCTTGAAAGAGGCTACGAGCAATCTTAGAGCTACATTATGTTCAGTGATGCCATGGACAGTGCAAACAGTGGCTACATCTTACAAATGCTCCCTGGGAGTTTTATGACATTCTCCCGTGAACTTGGGGACAGCTTTAAGCGCAATTGCAAGGATGGCTCCCCAAACCACGGGTGGAGTTGGGGGAATGAGAGGGCTACCATTATCCAATGTAACAAAATTTCTGGGGGGAACGTGTGCCATCATAGCGTGTATGACTGCGAGAAAACTTTGTGAGGATGAAGCTATGGCTAAATGGACAGTCACCAGTGGAGGAAAAAGAAGGTGAGGATTTAAAGTTGTCTGACTCCTGGTGACAGGCTTATGACTCATAAACTAGCTCGGAGATATATTTGAAGTAAAAGGTCCCACCGGATGTGCCAGAAAAAGAACTGTTGACTCTAAATTTTACCTTGGAAACAAACAGCCTTATGGGAAATTCAATGATGAGGGACCAGTTGCGTAGGGTTCATTGAATGACCTCCGGGATTGAGAAGCCGACTCTTCCTTACGCGTTTTGAAGAAAGGGAAAAGAAGGAAATACTTAAAACAGTAAATCTAAACTACAAAGGCTATGCGCCATAGCATTTTTAAGAAGACACGAGCATACAAAACCCAAGTACATATGATTTTTGAACCCATTCAACAATCTACAAGTCTGAATCAGGAACATAACCAAGACACAATTAAATTTCCTTGCAACATAAAGAAATACTTATCATGCATTTACCAGATAACAAGTGCAAAACATAGTTTAATCGGCAAAATCTTAGATACATGTATTTCCAAAGTTATTGGAATTCTAATAGAAAAGCACAGAAAAGACCATCAAAGCATACTGAGAGAAGTATCACAAAGGCCATAGGCACAGTTTGATTAACCTTCTTCGGGAAACAGTAATAGTTTAAAAAGGTTGAAATTCCTACTTAGAAACTTAATTGTTCTCCTTGAAAAGTTCGGAACCCTTCATAACAGGGAAAAAACAAGCATAAATAGAGCCCGCGGCTCTAGAAACGGCTCCCAAACATTCCAAAAAGGCGTAACCGCCCCTGAATAGAAAAACCATGTCGTGTCACCCTGAAGATCACAACTAGCAAAACGGCCCCAAGACTTCACTCCCTGTCTACAACGATCTTCATACTGTCATAAATTGAAAAGATTTCACTAACTGCAGAGGGGCAGGGTAGGAAATCCTTTCAAACAGAAACGCGCCCGCCAAAACATGACGGTGCCTAGTAACCGCTTGCTTACTGCGCTACAAGGTGGGCCCCAAAAAGAAGCCTAGTTAGCAATGTCTCTCCATTTGTCACTGTCGCGCTACTCCAAAACATGAACGCCAAAAACGGACCGAGGGAGTAATGTCGAGCTGACAATTGTCTTGTACGCCCTGCGCTGCTGGAAAGCTGAAAAGGCAAAATTAAGCAACCTGGCCGAAAACCTTAGTTACGGGAATTTTAATGTGAACAGTCCTGTTAATGTTTCTTTTGTATCTAGATCGATGTATTTTGTCTTTCATATATGACTATAGTAGGACATTTGTGTATTTCCTCACAAGTAAATATAAAGTTTTTAGTCGATTTAAGGAGTTCAAATCCTTGGTTGAAAACCAAACTAGTAGAAAAATCAAGTGCTCGAGAACTAGCAATGGCAGTGAGATTTGTTTAGCAGAATTAGATAGGTTTTGTAAGGACCATGGGATTGAAAGACACAAGACAACTCCATACACGCCGCAACAAAATGGAGTCGCGAAGAGGATGAACAAAACATTGATGGAGAGGGTTAGGAGTATGTTGAAGGGTTAGGAGTATGTTGAGTGGTGCTAAGCTTGAACAGAAGTTTTGGGTTGAAGTTATAGCCACTACATCTTATCTAATTAATAGATCTCCTACTTTAGCGCTAGTTGAAAAGACACCCATGGAGGCATAGTCTAATAAGAAACCCTTGTTGAGACATCGTATGGTTGTGAGGCACATGACATGTGTTAAGTGAGAAGAGATCAAAATTGGATAACAAGGTGGTTAAGTGTACCTTCATTGGCTATGGTGTCGGTGTGAAAGGCTACAAGCTTTGGGATCTAGTTGCAAAGAAGGTGCTCAATAATAGAAGTGTAATCTTTCGTGAGTTGAAACCTTTAACTGTTGATTTCCATCTAGAGAAGGAAGAGAAACAAAAGGAGGAGGTAATTCAAATTCCTTCTACCCCTAAGAAAGAAGAAGTACGAGCTCCTAGTGAGCCTAAAGATGAGGAGAGCTCAAGTAGCTCTAAAAGTTCTAAAGAAGAGCAAGAACCTCAACCTTGGCAATTGAGGAGGTCGACTCGTGATAGGCAGTGACCTAACAGATATGGTTATTCTCCAAAAAGGATTGGATATTCTATATTGGATTCCAGTTGTATATTTGCTTTGATTGCCAACACTGGGGAGCCTAAGACTGTTGGAGAGGCTATGGTTATGCATGATGCAAATTCCTAGATGGAAGCCATTAATGAAGAGATGGTTGCATTGAAGAAGAATGCTACATGGGATTTGGAACCTTTGCCTGAAGGACGAAATCGGGTCTAGATGGCAGTGTTGAGAAGTACAAGGCACAATTGGTCGCAAAGGGGTATCCTCTGGTGTGAAATATTCTCTCTAGTAGCTAAGCTAACATCCATTTGATTCATGTTATCACTTGCAACAGCTTATGACTTAGAATTCGAGCAAATAGATGTAAAGACAATATTCCTTCATGGTACCTCGAAGGAGGAAATTTGCATGCCACAGCCAGAGAAATTTGTTGAAAAAAGTAAAAGAAACCTTGTTTGTAAGTTCAAGAAATCTCTGTGTGGTTTGAAACGTTCTCCTAGAATGTGGTATCAAAAGTTTGACACGTATGTATTGTCTTTTAGATTTTTGAGATCTAAATTTGACCGTTGTGTGTATTATAAATCTAAAAATGGTCACATTCTTATCATAGCCCTATCTATAGATGATATGTTGTTTATTAGGAATAGTAAAAAAAAGATTTCATATTTGAAGTCTTAGTTAGCAGCACAGTTTGAAATGAAAAATCTAGGTGCATCAAGATATGTTCTTTGGATTGAGAACGTTAGAGATAGAGCTAACAGAAAGTTTTGGATGAGCCATAGTAAGTATGTTAACTCTGTGTTGGAGAGATTCAGCATGACAACTTGTAGGCAGTTAGTTGTTCCAATGTTATAGGGGAGGAAGCTTTTGTGGAGAATTGTCCAAAATCTCCTACTGAGATGGAGGACATGTATGTTATGGTTTGTACGAGGCCAGACATTGCCCAAGCAATAAAGTCCTCAATCGGTATATGGCTAATCCTAGTAGGGTGCATTGGGATGTGGTTAAGAGTGTTAAGTATTTGAGGGGTACTTCTGACTATTCCTTGTGTTTTCATGGTTATCCTTTTGGAACTCAGAATTTAGCTTTCATTCATGGATGTGGATTTGGATTGGGCAAGTGATATTGACAACAGGAGATCCACCAATGGATATGGTTTCACAATGTTTGGTGGTGCAATGAGTTGGATGAGCATGTGGCAAGTTGTAGTTACTTTGTCCACTACAGAAGCAGAGTACATGGCAACTACTCGTGCTTGTAAGGAAGTCATTTAGCTTAAAAGGTTGTGTTCAGATATTTGTTTTGATGCAAGACAGATTACTATTTGTTATGACAACCAGAATGTTATTTGTTTAGTGATGAGTCCTACTTTCCATGCCAAAACAAAGCATATTGATGTACAGTTTCATTTTGTTTGTGATATGGTGGAAGATGAAAAAGTGAAGTTGGAAAAAGTTGCTACTTTGGTGAATGTCGAGATGCATTAATGAAACCAATGAGCACTGAAAAGTTCTAATGGTTTATCGATTTTACGGGGCAACTATGTCTACATTTGTGTCGCCGACCACATGCAATAATGATGAGTGAAGGGGTCCATATAACCAAAGGGTCCCCTTCCTTTGTAGTTGGTGCTCAAATAAATCCAATCCCTCATATTTGTCAATTTACAAAGCTCTGTATAAAGGATTTGTATCCTATACATCCACCTCTGCAACAACCGAGTGATCTATACGTGGATTTGAATGTGGTCTTGAGCAGATGACAAAGTTTTGACTCTAAAAGGTCTTCGACAAGTGGGAGAATGTTGGGATTAAGGTGTCTCAACTTTAGAGTCCAAACATGCTTATTTAATTATTTATTTCATTTTCACCCACTTTGGAAGTCCTAAGTTTAGGGAACTAGTGACATAGGTTGTTATGTTGAGACTATGACAAATTTCTATTACAACTATAACAATTTCTAGTTTGATGGTAGAGAAATAGAGAGTTATTTTTTGGCAACTTGCATTTATGGTTTGAATTCACTTTTGACAAGTGGTATGAGGTAAGGAAGGCACCTATTTGGTCATGGTACCTTACATTAAATTTGGCAAGATAACTATTATAGAAGAGATAGATGTTGCTTCAAAAGTTGCTATGTGCAATGTGTGATGAGATTAGCAAAGTATTGCTTGTGACACAACTTACCTCTTGGACATTGAAAATGGTTTTGGAAACCATGAGAAAATACTTCTTTGTGATGAGCTCTATTTCTATGTTGATGTTTTGGTTGTTTTTACGAGACGAGCATTGGCTCTATGTCTTGTATTGTAATTGTTGGTGTTGCTGATAATACAATGAGTCTAGTTTTTGTAATGTGGGTTTTTTCTTAGAAGAGTTTTCTCACGTATATCTAATGTTGTGGTTTTATTTGTTTAAATATGACTTTATATGTATTTCTTTAATTTGCAATGGTTTAAGAGTTTGTAACAAATTTTGTATCATCTCTCTTGTTAGATTTAACATTTGAAAGCATTATTCCACACTTTGGCTTCCTTTCAAGAAGAATTATAGATCTATGGAGCCTGATCCCTTTGCAATTTCTTTTGGGATTTGACGACTCTGCACCTTCAAACAGATTCCACTTAGATTCTCTTTAGATAAAACTGATCACGCTTCTTCAGAACTATATAATAAACATGATGTATAAGTTTAAACTCCTATATTATAGTATAACTAGCATAACCACTCGTTTACTTAGACAACTTGTTCTAACAGCTTGTAATACAACCAAATAAAATAATATTTAAAAAATCAGACTAACAATAAAATTGAGTTGTTTCTCAACAACTTTAAACATGTGAACAATAATCTCTAACATTTATCTCAATCACTCAAATATCTATATTAAATCTCAATCAGACTATATTGTTTGATTTTATAATCTCTGCTTTTACATAAAAATACAGATGACCCAAACATTTAGTTTATGGTTTTTAATATTTTATAGCAGCAAGCAAAGCTAAGAATTAAAGATCATAATTTAATGGTTTTTTTAGCAGCAATTATTATTATTAAAAAATTATAAAATTTCAGACAGCAAAAAAAAACTCTCAAATTGTTGAGTGGCTTGTGATATGCTGGTGAAATTGAATGATTCGCAAAAAAAAAAGAATCATAAGAGATTAAGTCGAGTACAAGATTTGTAATGCTTTAAAAGATGGGACAAAACTCACCCTAGGTGACTTTGGTGATACATATATTCCTCAGTCCAATCTTAGCCAAAAGCAGTTGCTTACTCATACAAGTTTGATTTGGACTCCCAAAACCAATAAGTTGCAAAAATGAAAAGAGATCATTATAAAAACTCACCCCAAAAAGATCTGAAAGTAATCACTAAAAATTTGAAAACTTGACTGAAAAGTAGAGGGCTCTTATTTTCAAAAGTAAATCCCAATTTATCTTTGTATTTCATTTTTTCATCTCCTAAACCTCTGATTCCATAAAATAGATCCTAAAGCTCCTTCATAAAACAGCTGAAAACATCAAAAAGAACACTGCCTTTAAACACATAATACAAAACAAAAATTAGAAGCACACATCCAAACAATATATTTTTGGTAAAACACATAATACAATACATAAATTAAGGCACAAATCCAGATTATATATTTTGGGCAAAACACTTCACTTTGTTCCTTTGAAAACAGTCTAACCATGCCTTCCACAAAGTCTGATTTTAAATCTGATATGAATAGTCTAAAATTTATACTAGTCCCATAACGTTTCAAAAGGTGTGCCAACATAATTTATATACAATACAAAAAATTAGGGACTATACAGTTGCATCTTGAAGGGACTGCTAACAAATCTATATACAAGAGAAATTAGCAGCTGTGAGTATTAGTTGCTGTAACAAACATCAATTTGTTCGTTGCAGTAGGTGGTTTTCATTGAATAGTGGGCATTTGCAGTTGGAGCGTCCATTCGCCCAGCCCACACCACACTCGTAGCAAAATTGATAGCCACACCTGCACATCCCATTCTAACCTTTACTAATTTAGGCAAATAAATAAACAATAAAGCTACAGAAATGTTTCATCAGCTTGGTCAACGGGGAGATACAAAGCTGACCAGAAATCAAACCACATTTAAACCACATACCAGGTAGAGGGTAAGTTTGACATTAAAGAAAATCCAAAAAAAGAACCTAACAAGAAGTCAGTAGAGACTTGTTAACCTGCACGTAATGTGAATGCAGCCATATGCTAACTCAATCATTCCTTTGCATTTTCCACAACGTTGCCATTTGCGGTCTTCAGCGAGCTTTAAGAGCTGCAAATCTTCCTGTGTTCGTTCAGCTGGTGGCAGTTTCTGAAATTCTGAGCACTCAAGCTCAGCATGCCAGGGCACCATGCACTTCAGGCAAAACATTCTGTTACAAAAGGGACACTCCGCGTTGAGCAAATCCTCATTTTCCTCTTTCAACAGGAGAGCCGAGCAGTCAGAAAAAGGGCAGTAAACCTTCTCAGACTCGCTAATTTGTGCCTCCAGTTCGAGGGCCGACCATGCATCATATATCTCAGCTGGAAGAAAATAGGCACACTCTTGTTGTGTCAAGGCCTCCCCACAAGAATCATGGGGGCAGTATATTTGGTGCCTCTTTTGTGCCACCCTTGAATTCACATACCGCGTTATACAGGAATGACAATAGCGATGTAAACAATGCAGGCCCTCATGCATTTCTTGTTCTGCATCATCAAAACAGATGCCACACAATTCTACTTGCAATGACTTTGTGATTTGGTAGGAGCGTTCCCGGGATTGCAATTCAGAATCCACCTGCTTTCCCTTAGAAATCCTCCTGCTTGAATAAACCTGATAATGGAAAGTCTAGCAGCATTAATGGCTCGGAACTGAAACAGAGTCGTACTTGAAAGACAGAAAATAGCACATTTTTGCAACAACACGCAACAAATGTCCATTACATACTCGTCTACAAGTCACTAAACTAAAATAGTATGTTGACCACTCAAAGCAATTGAAAGACTAATTAAAATGTATTGCTTAATATAGCTAGTTAGGCTTAATTAAAGGCTACCATATAGTGGAATGAATGTAATTCACTATAAAAAGATTTGAGATACTAACTTCACCTTGTACTAACTAATCACGTTTCACTTCAAATTCCTTCTACTTAAATAAACATGGTTATGGAAAATTTAGCAGCATTCATTGCTTGGAATTTAAAGATAGTTTTAATTTAAAGATTGAAAATAGCATATTTTTGCAACTAATTTTGAAGTTTGCAAGACACAAACAACAATAACCTTTACATGCTCTCCGACAAGTTGCTACACCAAAATATATGTTGACCGGTCAAAGAAATCGAATGATGCTAATTAAAATGTATTGCACACAAGGTAGCATGTAGGTGAGCTTTATTCGGACACCATAATGGAATGAATGTCCTTTTCTAGAAATAGTCTTGAAGTTTCAATGTTTCACTTGTACTAACTTATCTTGCTTTCCCTTCCAATCTTTTCTGCTTGAATAGAACTGATTATGGAAAACCTGGCAGCATTGATAGCCCAAAATCAAAACAGATTTTTAATTTAAAGATTAAAAATAGCATGTTTTTGCAATTGACATTAAAGTTTGCTCTCTTACAAGTTGCTCCACTGAAGAACTGTGTTGACCACTCAGAGCAATTGAAAGACAGTAATTAATATATATTGTGCACAGAGTAGCAAGCTAGTAGATATGATTACTCTCCTGTAATAACAGTTCCAGTTAGCATCCACCATCAGTCAACAAAGACTGAGTATCAGTTCCAATTATGATGCAGCTTTAGATAGCTGTTAATAGACTTAGTTAAGTCCATGCACCAATTTTACATACCCACTAAATTAAGACTGGAGTTCAAGGCCTAAGCGCCACATAAGTTTAAGGTAAGCTTATCTACGGTTAAGTTTGTTGTGTTTCAGTTCAACTGAGATAGAGCACAGACTTTCCCTTCACGCAGATCACACACCTTTCCAACTCTATAATTGAAAAGGCAGACGTAAAATTTAGTGATAAGAAGTTTTATTAAGTATGCAGCAGACTCATATGATATATTTTGACAGTCATCATGATTTGAATTTTTTGTTTAGTATAGTTTAAGTTAAATATATTCTTGCATCAAACATAAAGTGTGTTTTTATAAGGTAGTTTCAGTGTTGTTCATGTAGGAATTCAAATATTCAAAGCGCAGAAGCTTTGTACTGTGGTTGAAAAATTTTATCATGGTCTCAAATGCAGTTTACAGAAACATTCTGAGAAAAATCCTTGAATGGATAGTAGAGCTGCTACCTATGAGAGGGAGCTGTCAGAAGGTTTCAGGGGTAAGATGCACATGATCTGTGCTTGAGGAAAGCACAATGGACCTGTGATAACATATAAAATCTTTGTTAGGCCACTGATTTGTTTTGTTTAGCAAATTATTCCAATGCAACAGTATGACTACTTTCAGCCTCAAATATGAAGATAGATTGGAAGAGTCCTCTAACTTCTTCCTGTGGAAATGTCAGGTATAGATGTTGTTGGAGTAGGATCTCTAGGACTTCGTTGCAAATGAAGTTGCAGAGCCTACTGATTCCACACAACTGATAGGTCCTAAGAAGAAATGGCCAACGCCAAACATGTCATCATCATGCTATAAACAATCACTTGATCCCTACATCACAGGGAAGACCACTGAGAAGAACATGTTTGATGCTCTGGTCACTATAGAGTAAGGAAATTCCGAAATTCAATCAAAAAATGTTGCTAAAAAATAAGCAAAGATTCAGGCAGATGAGCAAGGCAGATACCATAGCTGCCTACTTAATGAAGATTACAGAGCACCGTGATCAACTTGCAGTAATTGGAGGAGAAGTCAAGGGCAAAGAACTGCTACCAATCACATTTAATGGATTCTCTTACCAACCTCTTGTTTGTGGGATTTAATCCCATAAAAAGATTTCTACCTTTGGAAGGCTGTGGGATGACTTCATCCCAGAGGAGATGAGACTCAAAACTATTGTAGGTATGGTGGAGGAGAAAAATTTTGCCTTACATCAGCAAGATGGAGGAGGGTAAGTAGAAGGGAGGACCCAAGAAGGGTCAGAAGGTGAAGAAAGAGAAAGAGGTTCAGGTTCCTCTAACCAAGAAAGGACTTGAACCACATCAAGTGTTACAAGTGTGCATTTTCCTTCTCAGTGCCATTAGAAAAAGGAGAAGGGAAAGCTGCAGCAACAGAAGCAGTATGTGGGGAGTGTAGAAGCATCAGCTGTAACAGATAAGCTCTCATCCAAGCTTGAGACACGCTTCTCTAGAGTCTCATGCATGAAATTTAACATCATGCCTAATGTTGGCATGTATGAGGATGGTGGAGCCTCTCAACATATGGCCTCTAACAAAAGAGCCAAAATCAAATTTCAGGAGCAAGAGGCAAACATGCAAGTAGAACTTGGTGGTGATGCCATATATTAAGTTGCAAGAGTGGGATCTATCTCATTCTAGATGCCATCAGGCAATATCCTTGAGCTTCCTGATTTTTTATATGTGCATAGTTTAACTAAAAATCTTCTCAGTTTCAATATCGACAGATCAAATAAATGGCCAACTTTGATTATCGCCAAGTTCTCATCCAGAAGAAATGGCCGGACCCTACTTGACTATTAGCCAGAGATGTTTGAGAGCATGGCCTATATATGCTGAAAGGAAATCCCTGAGAACTCTAGTGCATGATAGTGACAACTTTTTGAGCTTTGGCACAAAAGACACATTTCCAATCTTGAAAAACATGGTACAAGGATTGCTTGTCTTCAAGGTTGAGAAGAAAGGAGCATGCAAGGGTTGTGCACTCAAGAAGCATGTAAAAGTTGCTTTTCTTAGCAGCGATCATAGATAAAGAGAGATACTTGATCTAATCTATTTAAATAAATGTGGACACATGTCTTCAGCTTCCTTATCAGGCGGCATTTACTTCGAATAATAGTATTAGAGGAAGTCGTTGATTTACTTCATGAAGACCAAGGATGAGGTTTTTGGGAAGTTTCAAGAGTTCAAGGCCCCTTTTCGAAAATCAAACAAGAAAGAAGATTAATATATTAAGGTCTCAAAATGGAGGGGAGTGTGCCTCCAAGGAATTTGAAACTTTTTGCAGGGAAGAAAGAATTAAGATAGGGCTGACAATGCCCTGCAATCCTCAACAGAACGAGGTTGCAAAGAGAAAGAACAAATCTACCATAGAGATAACTAAATATATGATCCACAATCTAGATCTACCCATGTATCTCTGGGCAAAAGCATGTCTTATAGTTGTATATATTCAAAACAGGTATCCTCACAAAGTGTTCAAGGACAAGACACCAGAGGAGACATTTTTTAGGTGTCCTATTTATATTCATATTCCTGATGAAAATAAGGACCTTGAAAATGTAATGTCCACTTTTGGGATGATCCTAAATCTTGTCCTAAAATCACAAGTTCAATTAAAATAAGAAATGCAATATAGTTAGAATTTTAACTTTAGCAATTAAAATGTCTTCAGCAAGATAAATCCTGGTTTAGGTCCTGCAATCATGTTAGACAACATTTGAAACGTACTTCAGAAGACCAATTATTTCTATATCTATTTAGATAATTCATGTAATAGCTATTTTAACTCTAGAAAGCAAAGCATCTATAGTTCAATCATAATCAGCCATAATGGGGGTTGCAGAAGAAGCACGATAACGCACACTGTATTCACCACAACTAAGCACAAGGGTGCAGAGCATCCAACCAAGATAACGCGACCCCTTGGCCCCAAGTGGCAGGAGCTCTTGTCCATCCAACATGAAGTGGGTTACTTAAAAGGGGAACCCATACCTGCTATCCCAATCGTGGTTCCACAATGAGGAGCCCAACGTTCACCGCCACACTAAGCCCAAGGGTGCGAAGTATCCCACCAAGATAACTCAACCCCTTGGCCTCAAGTGGTAGGAACTCTTGTCCATCCAACATAAGGTGGGCTACTTGAAGGGGAACACGAATCTGCTCTCCTTATTGAGGTAACTCTCTAATCCTTACATGATGGCTTATAGGAGACTCGATTGAATAAATAGATAATTGTATAAAATTAACTACTTTCATTATAGCCATAATAAAACATTATCATTATATTGCATACCACAAAATGAATAGGACACAAGACTGCTGTAATATAAGACTGTATTTTGAATGCTGATGCCTATTATCAAACTGATCTCCTTCCATGAGTGCAGACTACATATAATGGTTTGATCCTGATCAATATCCTTAATTTCTTGATGCTCTCCCTTGAGTGCCAATCTGCAATATTTATATGAATATCCCTCAACCCGTGGTATAGGGTTATGTCTTTTACATGGCCACGTCCCTTCTTAAAGGTGGTGTCTCTTTACAATCTAACCATTGCCAATTGACTGATGCAATATTTATGTGAATATCCCTTCAACCCGTGGTATAGGGTTGTCTTTTACATGGCCACGTCCCTTCTTAAAGGTGGTGTCTCTTTACAATCTAACCATTGCCATTTGACTAACATATCGCTGCCTTTTGATTTTCTGACTCAATAAAATTATAATCTCTGCTCGTTTAAATTGGCTTTTGTAACTAATAACATTGCTTCTTTTCATGCATAATTTCTGAACCTTTAGTTTCTTCTTTGGCACCTAAAGTAGAGGAATATGTATCACTGCACATCACTGAATATATTCAGTCCATCATAATTAATACACACTGATTTTTTCTCCTTTATCATATATCCTTGGTCGATCTAAGGCAGAGATAAATATGATTGTCTTTGAATATCTATCAAGGTGATTGGTTTAGACAAACAATATATAATGGTGAAAGATGTATCGTGCCAGGGGCATGAAAGAAAACTTCTAGTTCAAAGAGTCTTTGTAGGTTATAGTAAGACCTCGAAAGCTTACAGAATTTATATTCCATCTCAGAGGAAGATAGCTGTAAGCAAAGATGCCAAGTTTGACAAGGATGCATAGTCCTCTAAATCTCAGGAACCTGCAGCAGTGACTAAGGCGGTAAAAAGGAATATGCAGTCTCAAAAACTGATCTGCCGAAATCACAAAAAACAGATTCAGATCAGCAAGTTTTCAAAGGTTTTGGGGCCTCTTTTCCATCCAATTCAGCTAAAAAAGCCTTTAGCGTACGAGGAGTGCAGGAGCAAGTTGGAAGTCCTATGTCTTCAATTTGGAGCAAATTCATTCTCCCAAAGAATTTCTACCTTATGTAGGACTAATGTCATCCATCATTAATGCAAAGCCTTCTAGTTTTAAAGAGGCAGCAGGTCAGTAGGTTTGGCAAGATGCCATAATGGAGGAGTACACTCCATAATGAAGAATTATGTGTGGAAGGGAGGTAGTACCTTGACCAAAAGGAAAGTCAATTATTGACTCCAAGTGGTGAAAACAATCCATTAGCAGATGTCCTAATAAAGGAACTTGCAGCTGCCATCACTATCGATTTGGGAGAAAAAAAAATGATATATCAAAGATACAGATACCGGTGAAGTTAGAGAATTTCCTGAACTTCCTCCTCCATTGATAAATTTATTTAGTAAGTTTATCTACTGGATAGATAGCTAAGGAAATTGAGAAAGGGAATTCAAAAACACACAGACTCTGGGATCTATTCAACAAAAGAAGAAGACAAATTGTTAAAAAAATTGGCCTGAAGGAATACTTCTGCATTCTTGTTCACATGTCGTCCTGAAGGGAAAAAAATTTATCAACTGACCATTTTTCCATGTTTGGGGAATTTTGCCTTGCGTGGAGTTCTGGAGAGAGAAAGTCCTCACTTAGCCAATTTTTCTGTGCTTTGGAATTCTTCTCCTTGGGCATATTTCCACCTTGAGGAAGGAATTTTTGAATTTTCCTCCTAGACCACGTTTTTTGCTTCTTCTACTTGACCTGGAGCATGCTTTGTATTGGAAGGAGGCATTTTGGTAATCGTGAAAATTTCCTCCTTGATGCCATCCTAGAGCTCTCTCTCTTACTTGGGCGCCATTTCACTATGAAGGAGGATTTTGGAAAATCTTGGAAATTCCTCCTCAACCTACTTCTAATGCCCACTACCCCATTTGGAGCAAATTTGGTTTTGGAAGGAAATCCCTCTTGCTCATCACTTTAGCGCCCATTTCATGCCAAGAGCGCATTTTCACTAAAGAGGAACTTTTGCCTTGGGAGAATTTTCCTCCCTTACCCCATTTTGGTGCCTTACTCTTGTCTGGAGCGCATATTGGCAACGATGAAGGAATTTTATGAAGCTTGGATTTTTCCTTCTTGACTATGATTTGGCACCCTACCCCCTATAGCTTGGGCACATTTGCAAGGTGATAGAAATTTGAAAAGCGTGGAAATTCCTCCTTGGTGAGGTTTTAGCGCCCAAGCACCTTGCCATGAATGCCATTATGGGAAATAGGAATATTTTTCAGTGAAGGAGAACTCTTTCATGCCTTAGGGTAATTTTTCATGCATTTTTCATTTCAAGAAAGAATTCCAAACAAACATTTTTCTAATCAACTACCTGTTTTTTTAACTTTTCCGGATTTGGAACTTGTATTTTAAGGAATGCTCTACCATCAATGTCCTACCAACTATCTGAGATAGACCTACCAAAAATACACTAACTAAAAATAGTAAGTACTTCCAAACATCAAATTAGGGCAAACCCAGACAAGATAACAGTCACTAAAAATAGAAACTGCTAAATAGCAAGTTTGTTTAAATGCAAAATTAGGC
Source organism: Cryptomeria japonica (assembly GCF_030272615.1). NCBI lineage: Eukaryota > Viridiplantae > Streptophyta > Pinopsida > Cupressales > Cupressaceae > Cryptomeria > Cryptomeria japonica. Next base: position 311,160,840 of record NC_081405.1, on the reverse strand, counting down.
CAATCCAAGACACAGTGAAACTAAAAATAATAAGTGCTCAGAATTCGCTCAAATTTCATTGGTAGCTTCCTTGAAGGAATCTGACTTCATTGCTACGTTCTGATTTTCCAAAACCCTAAGAAAACGACCTCAAATCTAAGTCTAAAGGGCAAAAACCCTAAAATAGACAAAACAAGCTCCAATCTTGGCCAAATTCGCTCAAAACACTTGCAAACTTAATCAAAATTTGTCAAAACATTTGCAAACCTAGGGAGACCAAAGGAATTGCTGCGAAAAGACCCAAAAAACCACAACCAAAAGACCATGTGGACCTAAAACGTAGGGGGTCCCCATTTAGAATGGGGTGATGTGTGATTAGGTCACAAGATACATGAAAGTTTTGTGAAAGCCAAGGCCAACATAGAGAAATTTGACTTCGAATGGTATTCACTCATTTGTCACATGCTTCTATGCAATGGGAAGAAGGTCTGGGGTCCTGACTTGCCACTAAAGACACAAGATGGAGAAGGAAGAGACTTGTCGGTCCAATGTTGGACCTATATCTGGGATATGTATTGCAATCACTCAGATTTTGTCATATTTGAGCAACATTTTGTTCAAAAGGTACTAAATTATTTTGCACTGACAGAGGAGAGAATCCCAAAGGAGGTCATGGATAGAGGTTTCTAGCATGTAATTGAGTCGGAGGAGGAAGCAAAACCAATCATAACCACACCTTATCATCATCTTAGGAGGCATAAGTAAGAGATTAAAAAGGCGGCTAAAGAGCTGTTAGATATGGAACACATACAATTGAGACCAAGCCCATTTGCTCCCTCCATGGTCTTGGTCAAAAAGAAGGATGGTTCTAAAAGGATGTGCATCGATTATAGAGCCCTTAACAAGAAGAAAATCAAGAATCGCTATCCCATTCCCAAGATCGATGTGTTGAAAAACAAGCTTCATAGTATAGTGTAATTCTCTAATATTGATCTATGATCATGGTATAACCAAGTAAGGTAAGTGATGAGAATTTGTATAAGACAGCTTTCAAGTGCCATTATAGGCATTATGAGTTCTGGACCATGTCATTTGGGTTGACTAATACACCATCCACATTTCAATCATGCATAAATCAAGTGTATATCATGCAATTGACAAAATTTGTACTAGATTTGTTTGATGACATCTTAATCTATAGCAAGAGATGATAGGATCATTTAAGGCACATAGATGAGGTGTTGGGTATTCTAGAGCAACAGTCATTTTTTGCCAAGGCTTCAATATGTGTGTTTTGGTTGAGAAAGATATCATATCAAGGGTATAAAATTAGTGTCCAAGGGGCTAAAGTGGACGGCGAAAAGATTGAGGCAATTATGGATTGGTCTCCACTTAAGAATATAACACACTTGAGAGGATTATGGTCTCCACAGCTATTGCAAGAGTTTTGTCAAAGGGTTTCATAAGTAGTCCCATTGACAAAATTGACAGAGAAGGGCGCTTTCTCTTGGAGTGATTCAGGTCAAAGAGCTTTTGTAATGATCTCATGTCCTCTTTTATATATTCTAGATTTTTCACTTCCTTTTGTTTAAAGTGTGATGTTTCGAGAGAGGGGATCAAAGTGATTTTGATGCAAAACAAACACCCCATAGCACTTGATAGTAGGAAGCCCAAGGAGTCAAAGAGAAGTTTTTCTATATGTGAAAAGGAAGCGCTAGCCATTGTGCAAGCACTGTCAAGTTCTGACAACATTTATGTTGTGAGAGGTTTGTGGTGAAGACAAATCATAATAGTTTGAAGTTTATCCTCAATCAAAAGTATTTGAATAATAGACAACAAAAATGGGTGTGTTAAAAACCTATATTTTGACATTAAGTATTAAAGAATAATGTTGTGGTTGATGCATTATCTAAGAAGCCTTATTTGTGTTCCATGGCTGATATATCTATTAATTGGAAGGTTTCTATAATAGTTAAGTATGCCAAGAACACATTTACTATCGATATTTTAAATGGCAAGCTACAAGATTGTCATATTCCCTCCTTGATCATTATATAGAGCATAATAAACACTTATAATTAATAATGAATATAATAATTATTAACGAATGATTATTTGAAATTATTAAATATTTATTTATTTATTAAATATTATTATTTAATTAATATTTAATAATATTCTTTAATCATATAAATGAAATCAGAAATAAATAAAAGAATAATAATAATTAATTATGGAAGGGTGTGGTTGGCGTGATAAGCCGAATTGTTAAGTTGAAGGGAGATGTCTCTTAGCATCCAAGGAACGCATTTATTCAATCAGCGAAATATAAGATGGCAATTGAATCCATCGAAGCAGAGAATGACTTGGGGGGAAAGAATAAAACAAAGAAAGGCAAGGCCGACCCCTACAGTATATGTAGCAAATGACAGGCAGAAACGTCTTTGTTCATGCATAGGGATGTGTTTAATACGTATGCTTCAAAGCCTGATAATGTTTTATGCAGCAATACGTATGACAGTCATATTTAATATACAATGTCAGATCTGTCTGCCTTTATAGCCAAAATTATACAATCAACTTATGTTTTTAGGCAGGGGTGGTATCAATGATTTATGTAAAAAGATAATATGCAAATACATTAATAGTTGGTAATATAAAATATATATAAAAAGATGTCATGATCAGAAAATAATAATAGATTGAAAAGATCAGTAAGAACTCTTAAGGTAATAGTCAATAAGAGGAATAATATATGGGAGTTTATTACAGATAAGAAGGGATCAACAAGAGCCTCTGTCACAACCACGTAAGAGTGGAGGTATTCATCATTTGACAAGGTATAGGCATATATATATATAGAATATAGAAAAGATAATATCAGGAGTTCCATAATAGTAATCAGAATAGCTATAAGATCAAATCAGAAATATAATTTAGTTACAGGCTGTATCATCCTAATTCTATGACAGACTTATCCCTCTAACTATATTATATTCTTGAGTGAGAATTATCCCTCTAACTATAATATATTCCCTGTTTCGTTTGGATTCATGAATTTGGGACAAAAAAATAGGTAAACCAGGAAGGGGACATTACAAAGATGGCAAATAGAAAGTGGTACATGAGCTCATCCTCTATAAGGACTAGATGTATCTTGTCCAAAAACAAAGATGGAGAAAACCTTGAGGACATGTCATGACACATCACCAGCTGGTCAACCAGGATACTTCAAAAACATTTTTTTATGGAACTCAAGAGTGATGTTTTCAGACATGTTACAGAGTGTTCGGCTTGTCAACATAACAATGTAGAATGTGTATTTCCAGCTGGTTTGCTGTAGCCGTTACTCACTATGAATCAAAGAGGGAGAGTATCTCTATGGATTATATCACTAATCTTCTAGAAGTACAAGGTAAGGATTCCATCTTTGTTGTAGAGGATAGACTCACTAAATATGTTTTTTATAGTCTGAAAAGAAGGCTCCAGAGGTGGCTGATTTGTTTTTAGAAGTGTTTACACTATAGGGCTGCCAAGCAATATTGTGAGTGATAAAGACAGCAAGTTCATTGGTTTGTTTTGGCAAGAACTCTTTTGATTAATAGGTGCAAAGGTTTTTCCAAGCACTAGTTATCAACCTCAAACGGATGGAGAAATTGAGATAGTGAACAAACGGATCAAAGGGCATTTAAAGAATTATGTTTTCTTTTTTTTGATAATTTAATAGCTGCAAAGGGGCAGCACCCGTTATATTCATTTTGAAAAAGGGATACATTGTCTTTTGGACTATCCAAGACCCATAGCTGATTCTATTCACTCCTTACTATCTTTATCTAGAAATCTAATTAGCATAATCTGACAATATAAACCCCACCGCCTACTACAGACTTGAGATAAACTGAAATATCTAAGTATTCTGCTACACTACACATTCCTATGACCAGATACTACTTGGGCTCAAGCATCGCCTAATTGTGCCTAGCCATCTTTACAAAATTTTACAAAATCTTGTCACCCTACTGGAAAATGGTGACCAGAAATCCTAACAGCCTAGCCATCTTTGCATTTACCATGGGAGGTCATCGCCTTCCCCTCATTCTTCTTCATCGTCCTCTCGGAGGTTCCTAGTTGCCATGCTCTAGCCACCACCAAACAGTTGCTTCCGCACGCATCATGAGCTGGGCTGGCCACCATATTCTCAACATCTCTGAAGTCATTTTCCACCCAATCTTCTCCCTTCCCAAGGCCCCAGTCCTTCTCACTCTCACTGTCACTTTCCCACAGCAGACCTTCCTCCTCCATGTAATTCTTCACCCATTCACCTTTTGACTCCGGATTGATTCTGGCTAGTTGAAACAGAAAGGTAATGCTCCGCTTCGTGCCCTCCCATCGCTCCTCTAGCATCTCCCACGTTAGGGTGCAGACAATGGGAAATTTCCTCACCTCCATCCCACACCCAACCAACATATAGTAGTTTTGAGGGAGCGAAATGAGGAGATTGCCATCCACATTGTCTAGTGGTGCATCGATTTCCCCTAAAAAAGCATGCTTGAAAACCCATTGCCCTTTGCAACACAATGTATAAGGTAGTCACTAAGGTCATTGCAAATAGGCTCAAGAATATCCTAAAAGAAATCATATCAGAGGAACAAAGTGGGTTTGCACCTGGGAGATCAATAGTTGAAGGTATCATTATAGCACATGAGACCAAGAATATCCTCAAAGAAATCATATCAGAGGAACAAAATGGATTTGCACCTGGGAGATCAATAGTTGAAGGTATCATTATAGCACATGAGACCATTCACTCAGCTAGGAAGACAAGGGAAGCTTGCATGATCCTGCAATTAGATATACTCGAGGCCTATGATTTAGTAGATAGGCGATTCCTGATGGCAGTCCTTGGGAAGTTTGGATTCAATGACAATTGGATCAAATGGGTCAAAAGTTGCATCTATTGTCGATTGTAGCGGCGGGAGTATCCTTGACCAACTACAATCAAATATGCAATTAGCCTTTCGGCTTTGCATATTTGTATATGCTGATTTAAATGAAACGATTTGTTAACCAAAACATAATTATTTTGTTAAAGGGCCGACTTGGTAAAAGTCCGCCACCCTTGAGGAATAGAGCCGACCCTTGGTGAAGAGGCACCCACGTATGGGTATAAACATAGATCGGTTCTCTCTTCATTGTATCGAATAGATACAGCAGATCGAATATTATCTATAGCAGTCCGTATTCATCTACAGCAGATCGAATATTATCTACAGCAGTTTGCACTTCTATAGATCGTGTATAAACTGAAATAGTTCGTGTATTCTCAGCAGACCGATTCAAGGAGTGAAGCGATTCACACTTAAATTGTAAAGGCATCTTATTGTACATATTTGTTTAATATAATAAGAGATCTTATTGCTTAGTTTTTTCCCTTCATGTTGGAGGGTTTTCCCAGGGTATATGCTGTGCAAATCTGATTGAATTGTCTTATATCTGCATTCTATTAATCTGATCATAAAATAACAGCATCACTACCCCAAAATTCTCAGTCCTGGTGAATGGAGCTGCGCACAGTTTCTTTTCCACATCTAGAGGCATTAGACAGGGGGATCTATTATCACCTTTTCTGTTTATCATAATGGCTGAAACACTTGGCACGAGTATAAACGCTTTGAGGGAAGGCAAACGGCAGGGTGTATCAGTGGCCAACAGTTTGGACCCTATCACACATCAGCAATTTGCTGATGACACCATCCCGTTTGGCTCAGCAAGAAGAAGAGAAGCTAGGACCATCAAGACTTTTCTCTATGAATATTGTAGGGCATCAAGCCAAAGTATTAACTGGAGAAAATCAGAGGTTTTCTTCCTCAAAAAGCAACCTAGCTTGCAAAGAGATTTATCAAGAATTTTGAAGTTGAAGGTGGCCAATTTCCCAGGCCGATTTTGGGGGATGCCATTGCTTGCTGGAATTAATGAGAAATGCTACTGGGAGAATTTAATCAACAGCTAAAAGAACAAAATGGAAACTTGGAGAGGAAAATGGCTCACTTCAGGAAGACTTCTTATGAACAAGGCAGTCCAATCGGCCATCCCAGTTTACTCAATGGCATGCTTAAAATTGTCCAAGGAGATTGAAGATGACCTCATCCAAATAATGAGGAGATTTTTTTGGAGTGGCACAGGAGATCAACATAAGCTACCTTTGATCGCTTGGGATAAAATCTACCTCCCCAAGGAGGCTGGAGGTTCAGGTATCCGGCAATTAGCCCTCATGAATTTGGCTATGCGGGCCAAGTTAGTATGGAACTTATATGCGAATGGGGAGCAAAAGTGGGCTAGAATTCTCAGGACAAAATACTTGAACTCAGATGATTCCCCCTCGAATCCTAACAACAATTGATCCACCTTGAGGCTCTGCAATATAGAGCTACATATTAGAATGCAAGGGCATTATCATGAAGCATGTGACATGGGAAATCAGAAATGGGCAAAGCACTTCCTTTTGGAGTGATTCATGGAGAGGTATGGAACTGATTGACAGCCATCCCAATCTAGAGGAGATACGAGAGTAGACTTCACATAGATGGGGGAGAAAGGTAAGCAACTACAGATCAATAAAAGAGCAAGACGGAATAACTACCTGGGAATGGCACTCTCTGCAAGATATATATGCCCCTCAGAACCAGAAAGAGACACTCTCTGCTTTGCCAAGAAAGAGGACCTTCATCCCATCGAAACAAGGTGTTGGCATTGATTTGTCATTGATGTCAACAATGTTGCAGAGAGTTTGTTGGTCAAGAAATGAACTTGTATGAATGAGCAGATTTATCATTTGTGTAATGCATTATAGAAGAGGTGTCCTCTTAAAGTTGTGACGCAGAAAAGATAGACTCAGTTTGATATGTGAAGGTTTGAATCTGAATTTCGAGTTCCTTGCATTCTGGCGACAGGAGCAGAGTTAAGTGCGACAGCAAATGTGTTCACAGCGACAGGAACTTTTGAGTTCGCTATAATCTGCATACTGTTAAATATTATTAATATTAGTCATTTGGGTAATTACTAATGTTATATATACAAAGTTATTTTTAAGTCTTAACTGTCGAGGGAATGAAGTTTGGTTTTCTGTTTCAAATCTAATGGCTAGTTAATGTCATAGAGAATCAATTGTTTTTTGCTTTTGTGAGACGCAGTTTCTCCCAACCGTTTTGATGAAGATCAAAATGCAAAGAAGTGAGCTTGATTTTTTTTGGAATTGAAATGGAAAGAAAACACGTTCTTCTAAAAATAAGTAAATGAAGACTGTAGCACTTCGATGATGCAGAATGAATATTTTTTGATATAATAGAGATAAGAAGGTGAGCCAGTATCTTTGATGATCTCGAGTGAGAGATGTTAGCAAAATAAGAGTTTGACAGTGAACAAGAGTTTGGTAGACAGAGTCTATATTTTTGTATGTTTTGATTGATTGCAAAAAATGTCATAAAGTTCAAAGACTTTTACAGAGACTTGTTCTCTGAGACAAACAGTTCGTAGATGAGATGGATGAAAGTATATGATAAATGCTTTATATGGGAACAGAGTATCCTTTGTAATATGCTCTTTATGTATGTGTAAGAAGTGGGTGCTTCTTCACACAAATGTGAGTTGATGATCATAAAGCCAGTGAAGCATTATTCCAAGTAAGGGTTTGGTCAGAGAGACCATAAATTGTAACGAGTGAGGTTTAGCCAGTGAGGCATAATATAATTTCTTTTCATAGTGGTTTTTCACCCTTCAAGGATTTTCCACTCAAAAATATCGGTGTTTTGTGTTTTGGCAATCTTAATTGGAGTATACATTCTCTTGACATTGTTGCATTAAGTCTTATAATCTACTGCAATTCTTTGTGTCATTGTGTTAGAGTATTCTTGTTGATAAAGTGAGATTAATTTTTATAGACCACTGATTCACCACCCCCCCCCTACCCTCTCAGTGGTCATGAATATTCCAACACAAGGGGATTTTGTTAGGTGGTGTGGGGCTAATACTGGTATCTACATGGTAAAATGAAGCTGCATTGACCAAAATGGACTGGCCAAACAAGCTATTATGGAACAAAAGCATTCTCCCAAAAGCTGGGGTTTTCGCCTGGATGGCAATTTAGTAAAAGACTCTCACAGAAGACCAACTGGCAAGATTCAAAATTCAGGGTTCGAGGAGATGTGTTTTTTGCAAAAATAACAATGAAACAGCCGATCGCTTGTTGCTAGGATGCTTGTATGCGAAGGCCTATTAGAAATTATTCATGCAAAAACTAAATTTGCAATGCTCAATCCTACAAGACAATGAAGCCTAGTTCAAAATGTGGCCACGGTATGGTAGGAAGTCTAGAAGGAGCAAAACAGAATGATCTTTCAAGATAAGGAAATGGAGAGTGAGAGACTCTGTGGAAAGATAGAAGTACAATTAGTAGAATTAGTCAATAAAACAACTAGAAACAAGGCTCTCAAGAAAAATATTTTCACAAACTGGGATGAGAGGATATCCAAAACATTCACAGTGCTGAAAATTCCCCCTATGCAGGATGATGGTGGGGGTCAAATTCTTGAGAGGAACAAAAGAGAGGTAAAATGGCAGGCTCCCGAAGTAGGGTGGATTAAAATCAACTTTGATGGTGCCTCCTTGGGTAATCCAAGTCCAGATGGGGTAGGCTGCATAGCACGAGATGAGCATGGAATGACACTAGCAGAGAGATCTATCCCTTTGGGGATCTCCACAAATAATGTAGCTGAATTTAGAGCAGCATTGATAGGGCTGCAAATGGGTCTGGAGATAGAAGACACTCACATTCACTTGGAAGGAGACTCCCTAATAACTATCAATGCAATTCGCCTCAATGACACCCTGAATTGGAAGCTCTGTCAATGGCTCCGACCCATCAAGGACTTGCTTAGCAAACTTGAAGACTACAGGATCAGCCACATCTACAAGGAAGGCAATGAGCTGGCTGACAGGTTGGCAAAGGGGGCGGCGAAAAGGGCAACAAGCTGAGGTGGAAGATGGAGTACAAAATTAGCAAGGTTTTTTTATGCTTGGGATAACACTTATTGTATGAGAAATGGATGTAACGAGTTAAGTGCCCCCTTAATAATGACAAATAGAAAGGAGTCGCCACTTAAAGATCCAAAGCATAGCTAATTGCATATGGAAGATAGACATGTGGCGAAGACACAGGGGAAGATGATGTTTGGGTTGTGACTCGTCAGAACAAGGGAGCTTACCAGGTACTTTGCCAAGGTATTATAGGGTGGCATAAATCCCAAAAGGAATTCCAAAGATTTGGGGTGATGTGTCGGACGATCAAGCATTGATTGGATATGTCAGAAGCCCATCATGGCAACACAAAGCAAGCCAATTCTTATAGGTGCGGGCAGAGGGAGATGAGTCACTCTGTTTTCTCTATCAAAATAGCTAATCTAAGTGGTGAGCGATGGACAACCCATTTGTTAGAATCAACCAAGATGCAGATGGCATTAGTGGGGGAAATTATTGACAAGCACATGCAAGCCATTCTATTCTTGGGCCACCCCCTTGTCTTGCATGCAACCAAAAGGGTGTTGGGGGAGGAGTTCCTTGAAGCCTTTCATCGCTACAAGGTTAACACAAACATCACGGCTATGCATTTAAAGAATTATGTTAAAGGACATCAATAGCATGGATTAAGTGGCTCCACCTTGAGAAGTATTGCTACAACTCCATTCATCGTATGTCTATGACTCGTTTCAAAGCACTATATGGTTATGATGCATCTTCTTTCATGGATTTCATTCTTTCCAATAGTAGAGATCCTGGAACTAGAGATTTGGCACAACAAAACCTTGATAATTTGGGTTCACTCAAGGAGAACATATAGCAGGCCCAAAATCAACAAAACGTGTATGTTGATTGCCATTATTTAGAGAACACTTTTGATATAGGAGACATGGTCTTTCAAAATTACAACCTTACTAGCAATCATCTCTCAAAAGGAGTGGGGTAGAAAAGTTTAAGCCACAATTTATGGACCTTATAAAATCATATGAAAGATGGGAAAGGTTGCATATGAGTATAATGCTCCCAAATTTTGGTAAAGTAACTTAATTAAAATAATAGATTAAGCTGTCCAAAAATTAATATTATTTCCAAAGGATGACTCATAATTGATTAATTTAATTAAAAAATAAATAAAATGGTCGCTTTATTAAATAAAGATTTCCAGTTGTGACTAATATTAAATGTGGCCTAACCTTCTAGATAATAGCTGGAAGTATTTATAAGGAGGGTGATGAGCTGTAATAAAGCATGATAATTTTGTATGATAAATGCGTCTGAGAAAATTGCAGTGTATGAGAAGCTGGATCTCTGAGGACGAAAACATTAGCAGATTGACAAGGGTTGGACGAAAAACTAACTCTTTCTAAGGGTGGATTCAATCAAGATTATATTTGAGCAATGTAAAGTCGCCTTTGGAGACAAATATGCAATAATATGTAAAGTCGCCTTTGGAGACATTTTATTGTCCACCAGTCTAATGTTCGGTGCAGCTTCCCAGCCTGTGGCTATGTTGGTAAAAAATTGTTTCAATAACAAAAGTATATAATATTGTGCAGGGATACTCTGGTGTGAAACATTGTTGTAGAATTATATTCTAGGCCTCTCTTTAAAATTATTGGCCTGGCCTTATATGTCGTATAGTTTGTTGCCAATGTGAGTTTGATTAAAGCGATAGCTATTCTTTATCGCAGGTATTCTTTGGCACATATTAATGTTCAAAGGTTTCTTGTGACAAGAAGTTGTTTATGCGGGTCAGGCCTACATCTGAAACCGTAGCCGTCATTACTGAAGTCACTTTGTGGAATCAGAGAGGAATTACTTCTTGGATCGTGATGGGGCAATTACTGGAACGGTACCCTTATTTGGTGTAGAATTCATATTGCTGGTGCATTGATTTGGAAGATGCTTTATTCTCTGAGATACCTTAGAGCTGTGTGTGACTTCTACTCTGCCACACCTAATCTCTCTGGCATAATACTTACCGAACAATATTTGTCACTGCTGTTAGTGTTATGTGTGGCATGAGGTTACAAGAATCAATTCTGAGTATTTATTTGGAAAGCTACCTTGTATTGAGTAGAAGGTGACTTGAGAAGTGCTCAGCAGAAATATTTCAGACTTCAATCATTTCCAGATTCAGCATGGGACTGAGCAGAGGATTTCAAAAATACATAACTCCCTCCTTGCTGTGTGAGTTTGGCATACCAACTCTTGTCCCAAGACATGGCAATCTGAAACACACAAACAGCAAGTCTGAAACTTATGCAAACTCGGAAACAAATGTAAATGAAAGAAATATTCTAGTCAAATTAGAAATGGTCTTTACAATGAGCTAGAGCTAATGGAAAATAGCATAATCCACAATGTTTTTCATGTGCCATTCATTAAGAAGGCTCTTGGGCAGCAGGTTACACCTTCCTCAAAGTCACCACACTAAATGATGAAGGAAATTTGAACTCAACACCTAAGGCTATCATTGATATGAGAGAGAGAGGAGATTAAGAGACAAGGTCATTCCGAAATACTTAGTGAAAAGGAAGAATCTTCCACTCCACGATGCATGAGAAGTGGAGATTTTTTATCATCCAAATCTAAAATTGCTCGAGAGCAAGCAGTTTGGGGGAAGTAGGATTGTCATGTCCCCTTCTCTCTATATGGAATGCATATTTATAAGTCTTCTTTGTTCTAGATAGAGACAATTGGTATTTTCTAACAATTACAATTTGATTCCAAAGACAAATACTGCAAGGACAAAAACCATGACAATACCCTAAGATTAGGGCAAAAGCCCTAGCATATGTGTGTTATTTCCACTAAAACCTACAACTTTTTGATCAAATCACAATTTCTCTATACAAGAGAAGGATATGCAGTGAGCTGTTAACCTTTCCCTAAGCCAAGCAAGCATACAAGACAACGGTCCAAGTCACAGGCCACTTATTCACCATTCAGGAGGCACCTTCAAACAACAAGCAGTTGAGGGCGCACGTGGATTCATGTCGGCCACTCCACTATGAGAAACATCTAAGTGATTTAGCAAGAAATCAAGGCAACAATGATCCAAGAGGGCAGTTGTTCCAGCTTCTTTAACAAAGAAGCCCCTCATTCCCAAGTCATCAACATTCCACACAATCATCCCCACATTTGGTATCCATTGACACCACTTAAAGCCATTCAGACTTGCCATTAAGCCAATTTGGTAATACTAGAACCAACACCTTGCATCATAACAAGTGCCCAACCAAACCAAAGAAACTCTCGATTAACGGATGTGAGGGCTCAATCAGATTGTTGAATTGAATTATGTGTCTCCTTAATATGAAACTGATAATTTTGGTATGTAAGAGTGAGGGTGACTGCACAACCCTAGAAATTTAATCCAATGTAAATATTTCTTTTATATTTTGTAATATAAGTGTTTGTGTGTGTGCATGCACAAGTGTGGGCACGTGTGTATACATATGTATGTGTATATGTGTATATATATGTATACACAATACACATGTATATGTATGTATGTGTGAAATATCCTTTGGCAAGCAAAAACAAACAAAAACTCTACACTAGATGCAGCAAATACATTTTTATTGATTTTCAGATTTCTGGAAATAAACTAAAAGCGGAATAAACAGAACCATAAAGAAATTTGTTGTCTGTAGACATGTTCCACCTTATTACATATTCACAAAAGCAATCACAAAACTTAGTGTCCGCGGATAGTTGTTTGTATCCCTGAAATCTTCATGAAACTTTGAGAACTTGGTGACTTCTGGAAGTCTGAAATGAGTTGCAGACTTTCTAAACCCTGAACTTCATGGCTGATTAAACTACTGCAACCCTCAACAGATGCTGAATGCTGATCCCACTCAGTTATACTAACATGCAGACCTTGGGTGGCCGTCCAAGCTGGTTATCATGGGGTTTTCGTCCAAGGGCAGGCAGAGAGAAATAATAAAAATCAGAATCATCAAAAACATAATCCGCTTAACTCTTTCTCCAACCTTATGAAGGCAATCAAACCTAAAATCCACACCCACCCTAATTCCTATAAATCAGGCAACTCTCTTAATTAATTCCAGTGATAATACTTTTCCTTAAAAGTATTCATCAATTATGTATTTAGTGCATCTAAAGAAAATGTTTGGATAACGAATTGCAATGGCCCATCCTCATGACTGAAAATCAGGAGTCACTTAAGTGAACATGGACCCCGCCACCTTATTGAAAACAACCTCCTCTTTATTCACTAAAATCGACTAAGTGTTGGAGGAAAACTTACACTTAGTGAGTTGTTTACTGAGCTACAGCAGTGCTAGAGAGGGGACATGACAATCCTCCCTTCCCAAGATTGCTGGTCCACAAGCAATCGTAGGTTTGGATGCTGTAGTATCTCCTCACCTTCCCAAGAAGCATCATCCAATGGCAACCCTTTCCACTTAATTAGATATTCACGAACAGTCTTATTCCTTAACTTCTTTTCCCTCCAATCTGCAATACCCTTAGGTTCAAAAATCATCTTCCCCTCTTCGTCCAATGGTGGCAATTCTGGAGAGGTAACTATCTGCTGCCCCAATGCTTTCTTTAAGCAAGACACATGGAAAATATTATGGATCATCCTGTCGGCTGGTAATTCAAGTTCATATGCAACTTCTCCAATTTTCCTCAATACCTTGTATGGCCCATAAACTGTGGTTTCAACTTTTCCGCTCCACTGCTTTTCAAAGAAGACTGCCTGTAGGGCTGCAAGCGTAGGAAAACCAAGTCTCCTACCTGAAATGTCCTCTTGACTCTATGTCTATCTGCATACATTTTCTGTTGGTTTTGAGCCTGTGAGATATTGTCCTTCAATGCTTTGAGAATGTCTTGGTAACCTTGTATGGTTTCTTTTGCTCGGGGTACTTTGCTATCATAAAAAACTAAATCTATAAATGACAAAGCTTCATACCCATACAATGCCTTAAACGGAGACATCCCAATAGTCATGTGGTAGGTAGTATTGTAACAATACTCACCTAAATGCAACCATTTGACCCAAGCACGTTGCTGTCCTGAAACGTAGTTTCTAAGATAGCCTTCAACCCATTTATTTACAATTTTGGTCTGCCCATCCTTTTGAGGGTGATAACCGGTACTAGGTGTCAGTTTTGTCCCTGCCAAGCGCAATAACTCCTGCCAAAGTATGCTGATAAATCTGCTATCCCTATCGCTGCCAATGGTTTTAGGGAGACCGTGCATTCTGAACACTTCCCTAAAAAATAAATCAGCAACCTAAGAAGCTGAGTAATCTGTAGCAAGGCGAAGAAATGGGAATATTTTGTCGGTCAATCCACCACTACATAAATGCAATCCTTTCCCTATACTCGTGGAAACCCTGTGATGAAATCCTGTGATATCCCTTCCCACTTTTGTTCTGGAATGGGTAATAATTGTAAAAGACCTGCCGGAAAAGTGTGCTCTGCCTTATTCTGTTGGCATGTCAAACATTCACGGGCATGTTGTAGCACATCATCTTTAAGTCCCTTCCAAGAGAATCTCTCTCTTACCTGCCTATAAGTTTTGAAAAACCCCTGATGTCCAACCAAAGGTGAGTCATGTAACGCTTTCATAACTCTCTACTTTAGTCTAGACCCAAGTACAAGGTAGATCTTGTTTTTGTAATATATTACTTCCCCCACTACAAGAGTCTTTAGTGTATTCAGACAGCAGCTACGATTTCCAATCAGCAGAAATTTATGAAAGTGAACATAGAGTGGGTCTTCTAGAAAGTGCATCAGCAACCACATTTTTCTTTCCTTTGATATATTCCACATCAAAATCATATGCTTGAATCTTACTTACCCACTTCTACTGACGTTCATTGAGATCCTTTTGCTCTAAAAAATACTTCAGACTATTATGATCAGTACTAACAGTGAATTTTGCACCCACCAAATACTGTTGAAACTTGGCTAATGCATGCATGATAGTCAACATCTCTTTGTCATAGGTGGAGTACAATTTCTCTGGATCTCTGAGCTTTCTACTCTCAAACACAATAGGATGTCTTTCCTGCATCAGCACCGCTCCAATTCCCTATCCTGAAGCATCACATTCCACAATGAAAGGCTTCGTGAAGTCAAGGAGTGCTAGCACAAGACATGTGCTCATGATGTCCTTGAGCTTCTCAAAGATAACATGAGCCTCTGTAGACCACTGAAAAGCCCCTTTCTTTGTAAGATCAATCAAGGGAGAAGCTAACTAGGAAAAGCCTCGTACAAATCTTCTGTAGTAGCAACATAAGCCCAAGAAGCCTCTCAAATCAGCAATGTTCTTAGGAGGTGGCCAATCCAAGATTGCTTGTATCTTCTCCTGATGAACTTTTACCCCTTCAACACCAATCATGTGTCCTAGATAAAGAATCTTTGAAATTCTAAACTCACACTTGGAAGCTTTAGCAAACAATGATTGTTGTTCCATGATACTTAGAACAGTATCTAAATGTTGCAAATGTTCTTCCCAAGTTTTACTATATGTTAGTATATCATCAAAAAATACTAATACGAACTTCCTCAACTGCTCACGGAAAACGTGATTCATACAAGATTGAAAAGTTGTTGGTGCATTTGTGAGACCAAAGGGCATAACAAGGAATTCAAAGTGCCCAAAATGACAGCAGAATGTTGTTTTCTGAATGTCTTCTTCACTCACACTTATCTGATGATAACCTGACCGTAGGTCAATTTTGGAAAAGAAAACTGAACCATGCAACTCATCCAAAAGTTCATCTATCCTGGGTATAGGATATCTATTCCTAATAGTTCTTTCGTTCAGTGCCCTGTAATCAATACACGTGTAATGTGCCATCGTTTTTCTTGACCAGCACTACTGAAGATGCAAAAGGGCTAGAACTTGGGTGTATGTGTCCCATCTTCAACAACTCCTTAATCGTCTTTTCGATCTCTTCTTTGAAGTGACGAGGATGCTTGTAAGGAAGTGTTATAACTAGTTTTGAACTTTCTTCCAGCTCAATCACATGCTCAAATGCCCTATTAGGAGGACGTCTTGGAGGAATATCTCCAAACACCACACCAAGTTTATCTAACATAGATTGCATATCAACATGGTAAGAGGGTTCCTTATTTGTGGCAGCATTGTTAGAAACAAAGCAGTGGGTTGCCCACTCAATATCATCATGGCGGAAGAGGTCTTCCATTCGTTTTGCTAAGACCACTCTCGGTCCTCCATCTGCCATAGCCTTCAGTATGATTTTCTTACCTTCAACCATAAACTATAACTGCATCTGTTTGAAGTCTTGAACATACCTCTCTAATGATTCAAGCCACTGTAGACCCAAAATAGCATCCACATTACTGAGACCGAGAACATAGAAATTTCTTGTTAAGGTATAGTCTCCCATCTAAATTTTCAGCTGTGGTATGACACGGATACAACTCAAGGGAAAACCATTTGCCATAATCACATTAAATCCTGGAAATTCTTCTGCTTGTAGTCCTCATCTACTAACTAAGCCCTCATCAATAAAGTTATGAGTGGCGCCGCTGTCCACTAAACATACCATTCGCTGCCCCTTAAGGACTCCTTTCAGTCGGAAAGGTCTATCTCTCGGAATGCCTAAAAGAGTAGCTATGTGTGGGTTTTCTCTAACAGTAGTGTCTTCCAACTCAATCTGTTCCGGCTGATCTCCTTGTGTGTTATTTATCTCATAACTGTCCTCTACTTCATCCTGACTTTCCTCCTCTAAGTGCACTTCAATCAAATGAAGTTTACCTTTTCCAAGGCAGTGGTGTCCTAGCTCCCAAGGCTCTTTACAGAAGAAACATAGTTTTTTCCTCCGTAGTTCATTTCGTGACTCTTGGTCAACCTTTGAAGGTATGCTTCTGGGCTGATTAAAACTTGAGTTTTTCTACAGACTTGAGCCCTTTTTATCATTTTTCCAAGAGCTGAACTCTTTCTTTGGAGGCTGATATGGAGCTGTCTCCAAATCCATTGCTAAGCCAATAGCATCATCAAGCGAACTAGGTCTATGAGCTTTCACTAGACCTTTTAGTTTGTCACTGAGACCTTCCACAAAGAGCATTGTGACCCTCTTTGAGGCATATCTGGAACCATTACTACAATCTTCTGGAATTCATTGATATATGTTTCAAGCTATTCGGTTTGCTTCAACTAGGCTAACTCCCTGTAATATACCTCTATATCCTTATTGTCAAAACGGGTGATCAGCCTATTAACAAATTCTTCATATAATTGAATCATGGCATGGTCCTCGGAAATGAACCTGTGATACCACCAGTCATATGCTACCCCTTCCAAGTGCATCTTAGCAAACTGGATAGCTTTTTCCTCTTCCATAGGTTTGAGTGTCAAGAAGGTATCCAACTTGTGAACCCATGATCTTGCTGATAATTCTCCAATTCCATCAAAAGTTGGTATATTTATCTTATTCAGGGCATCTTTGTATTCCAACACCTGGAAGGCTTGCCTCACTAGTCCTCTAGGCCTCCTATCTAGTCTTTCCAAACAATTCCTAGCCTTGTCCCTACGCTGGTTCATGAACTGATTTAAGTTCATTAGCTGCCTTACATCAGTTGGCAGCTGCATATATTCATTTCGTGTCATCAAGATATCATCTGTGATTTGAGTGTCTACTTCTTCTTCTAGGATGGGCTCCATTCCGTTTTGTCGAGGTAAGAAATTGGGACACAATGGTCGATCAGACCTTGTGTCTATTGTCCTTACGACATTGGATGTCGTTCCGTCTTGGTTTCTGGGTCATGTCTCGCCACAGCTATGTCGACTACCTTCACAGTTATGAGGACCACTTTCACAACTGTGATGTCTACTATCATGGCTATGATGACTACTAGACCTCCTTGATCGAGAACGACCAGTTCTCAGTTGTCCCATGGCTGCAATCATTCTCTCTTGAAACTGCTGCATTGACTATTGTTGTTGGTGAGCAAACATTGTCAAAAAATTGTCCAACTGATTATTTAAATCTCTAGGCGAGCTTGCTTCCCTTCTGTCACCCATTTCTGATTCAAATGGGTTAATTTCCGCTTCTTCTCGCTACCCACACCTACTCCTTGTATTGTATCTGTGAATTCCGACTCCTCTGGAGTGCATCAAACCCTAAAACAAGGACATGCAACGAAAAAAGCACGAAAAAGCAAATCGAAACCCCACAGGTAGGCAGGGTTTGTGGCTCTGATGCCACTAAAATATCCTTTGGCAAGCAAAAACAAACAAAAACTCTACGCTAGATGCAGCAAATACATTTTTATTGGTTTTCAGATTTCTGGAAATAAACTGAAAACGGAATAAACAGAACCATAAAGAAATTTGTTGTCTGTAGACATGTTCCACCTTATTACATATTCACAAAAGCACTCACAAAACTTAGTGTCTGCGGATAGCTGTTTGTATCCCTGAAATCTTCATGAAACTTTGAGAACTCGGTGACTTCTAGAAGTCTGAAATGAGTCGCAGACTTTCTAAACCCTGAACTTCATGGCTGATTAAACTACTGCGACCCTCAACAGATGCTGAATGCTGATCCCACGCAGTTATACTAACATGCAGACCTTGGGTGGCCGTCCAAGCTGGTTATCATGGGGTTTTCGTCCTAGGGCAGACAGAGAGAAATAATAAAAATCAGAATCATCAAAAACATAAACCGCCTCAACTCTTTCTCCAACCTTAAGGCAATCAAACCTAAAATCCACACCCACCCTAATTCCTATAAATCAGGCGACTCTCTTAATTAATTCCAGTGATAATACTTTTAAGAAAAGTATTCATCAATTATGTATTTAGCGCCCCTTCCATAAAGCATAAGGAATCTAAAGAAAATGTTTGGATAACGAATTGCAATGGCCCCATCCTCATGACTGAAAATCAGGAGTCACTTAAGTGAACATGGACCCTGCCACCTTATTGAAACAACCTCCTCTTTATTCACTAAAATTGACTAAGTGTTGGAGGAAAACTTACACTTAGCGAGTTGTTTACTGAGCTACAGTGGTGCTAGAGAGGGGACATGACAATGTGTGTATATGTATATGTATACATACATGTATGTATGTGTGTATGTGCACTTATATATACATACATATACATGTATATATGTATGTTATATATAGACATCTATACACACATATATACACACATATATACATACATATATGTCTGTATGCATATATATGTAGACACACATATTATTGCATCCTTGGTTGCTCTCTAATCCTTCAAGATTTTTGTGATTTGTGATTCCAAATTAACCTAAATAAGTGTTTGAATGAAAACCAAAAAAACCCAATAATTAAGAGGCTGGAACAGCATATATTAGTTAACCAAAAAAACCAATAATTAAGAGGCCGGAACAGCATATGTATATGTATATGTATACATACATATACACGTGTGTATATGTATAGATGTGTGTATATACACACGTAGATATGTATGTGTGTGTGTGTATACATAGATGTGTGTGTGCATATATGTATATGTATATGTGTGTATATATATATCATCTTCAGTTGCCCTCCAATCCTTCAAGATTTCTGTGATTTGTGATTTCAAATTATTTTTAAAAAGTGTTTTTAAGAAAACCTGTATAGACCAGTGATTAAAATACTGGAACAACACACATTTGGACATTATTTTCTATGGTTTAAGTTAAACAGAATCTTGCATATAAAATAAAGGATATTTTTTATAGGCATTAGTTTCAGTTTCAATCCTGTAGGAATTAGGATATTTAAACTGCAGAATCTGTTTAAAATGATTTTCTAAAGTTATCAATTATATAGTAGAAAGAATGCCTTTTTTTAGAAATAGTCTGGAAAGTTTTACGCTATAAAACAGGAGCTCCACTATATAACATACAAACTTTAATGAATGGCTGTGTCTATTGATGGTTAGATAGACACAAGTCATAAATCCGTAGAACCAATATATGAAAATCTTATTTCAAAATTGACAGCACATCATTTTGAACAGCGCAAATTTTTAGGTTTCAGCAATAAATCAAATTATAGGCAGTAGCCCCCCTCCATGAAAACATTCCCTAAGTGAATCACTAAAGTTCCATAAAACAGTATTTCTGGATAATGTCTTGAAAAAATGAGTTAATGGAAGCGAGCTGAACTAAACATTTCTAAAATTTTGAAAATGAAAAATATAAAAGCTAAAGATAGTTTTCTAGGTCGCTGTTAATACAGCTTTGCTTTTGACCATTCCCATATGAGATGTCAAACTAGTTGTTTTTTAGGTCCATGTGGAGAAGAAAGGCCTCAATAACCATACGGATGAATGCTTTTCAAGGAATAATAATTAATAAAAATTTAAATAATTAGATATCAATGCCTAGTGGGTCTGATCAAGAGAAACTCTAGTTAAAAGCCAACGATCCACAATTCACAAATATTAAAAAATAAAAATGTAATATTCAACCATGTTGTACCAGAAAAAGACCATATGCATAACCAATCGCGTGTGTAACTTACATTTCTTGTCATTTTAAAATTTGGAGTGAATTTATCACTAGCAAAAGCAATATCAACAGTGTTTAATGGGTATGTATCTGTGTATGTAGTTTATGTTGATTATACTTTAGCCTTAGCATGCTAAGCACTATTACGGATTTTTGGTAGGACAAATCTAGAATGCAGAACAAAGGATTTCGTCAGCGATCAGCAAGAGTAAATCTCTTCAGTCTATCATTAACATTTGCTATTATAAATTTCACGTATATTGCAAATCCAAAGCTCTTGAAAACTTAAAATGCAATGACTAATTGGAAATAGCGTAAACCCATAAGCAACATTAAACTAATATCCGTGTCTTACCTGTTCCTCAGGGTTATGATTGAGGGATAAACGCTTAAAAGGTACGAAGAACCCATCTTCTTCAAACGAGGAGGAATCTGAGGAGGAGGAGGAAGCTTCTTGAACTGGAGATGATAAGGGAAAGGACGCCGAGGAAGACGACTCCCCCTGAAAAGTGATATCGGCGAGCTGAAGATCATAAGCAAATGTATAATGCGATAAGTGCAGTACTTCTTCAAGCTGAATCCGAAACGCAAAGTCATCAATAGAGGCCTCAATTGCTTCTCCCAATTGTTGCTCTAACTCCGCATCAGACCCGGCAAAAACAAATTGGTTTGGCTCTAGGGCTACCGCGGCCATCCTGCAAATTTCAGGAATAAAAATCTGTGCGCGAAAGACGGGTTTCACAGACAGTTTAATCTGGATTAAACCCCAAAGCTCTCTCTACTCAAACCGATCTCTGTCTCACTAAATAAACGCCCCCCACCGCAAACCCCCTAAAAGAAAACCTAAGAGGAGAATTGAAGAAGAAGAAACGACAATCGTTAAAGTGGGTTGCATTAGTAAGGAATTTTCGCTTTAGCGGATCTTCCTACTGATTACCAAAATCCATTGGCGGCGGAGAGCATATTGAGGGGATTCCCATTTACCATAACTGTCTTTACGACGCTAAAGCCATTTGTGCATTCGATAGTACCTGAAGACGGCGTTTCCTTATTTCGCGGCATCTCCACACTTTTTAAATATCCACCACAGGGAAATTTCCCATATTTTTGGCCCCATCACCAAGAAATTCATTACTTATAGCTCTAATTTTCATGTTTAATGTATCTTTGCCTTAAAAACATATTGGAAGATTAGCATTCTACTATATGACGTGGCCGCACAGCAAAAAAATGTAATTATAATAAATTTCAAGATTAAAAACAAAAATTATTATTATGCATGTTAAATAAATTTATCTCTATCTCAAAAAGACATGCAGGTTTTTTGGGTTTTTTTTTAAATAAAGTTACTTTATCTTTTTTACATTAATCAAGATACCCACTTTATTTTTAAGAACCTTATAAATTAAAGTTAATTTAGGTATCTTTCGGAGAAAGAGTTCATTTTTATATGAGAATGAAGATACCTTAATCATTCTCTTTTCTTAGATTACAAGATATCCTATGCATTCACTATTTCCTCATAACAAATTTAACATATAAACTATTATATCATAGTTTAAAAATTATTAATAATTAAAGTAGTGTTTAGTTTATTGATGAAGTTATCTAATTTATAAAAAATTGTATTAGATATATAATCTTAGTGACTTGATTTTGAATCATAATCTTACTAAATTTAACATATAAATCATTATATTATAATTTAAAAATTATTAATAGTTAAAATGGTATTTATTTTATTGATGAAGTTATCTAATCTATTAAAAATGTATTAGATATATAATCTTAGTGAACTAAATCTTGCTAAAATATGATAAATTAATATAATATAAAATTGCTAATATTAATTATTGTTCATAAAATAAAATATTTTTAATTTTTAAAATATAAAATATTTGGTGATTTAGTATTTAACATGCATGATACAATAATTCAATATTGTAGAGATGTGTTCAACAATTTCAGTGATAATTTTATATATTCTAAAATTCTTACCTAGTTTTAGTCTTTCGTCATCAAATAAGTATTATAAATTATAATTTGAGATAATGTAAAATCCAACCATCTTGCAAACCTCACTACACTCTTCTTATCTATTTTGGCTTGAACAACTTAGTTGTACATAAGTCATCATATAATTTGTAACTCTAAAAATTAGCTTAATTGAATTATGTTATTAATTTGGTGATACGTAGTAATGATGATTAATTATTTGGTTTGTGTTACCTTTTTTTTTTGTTTTTTTTTCACTTCCATGAATAAATAGTAGGTTATGCCTAGAATTGTGATTGTGATTGTGATTGTGATTGTGATTGTGATTGTGATTGTATGAATTGTTGAGTATGTTTTGGCATGTACTCATTTAAGGTTATTTGCCTCTTTTCTATAATTGATTTGACTAGGTAAAATTTACTTAAATATCGTAATAATATATTAGAGGCCTATTTGTTAATTTTTTGGCAAGTTATCATGATTTGTGTATTGATTGTGATAAATATTGCATATAAATGTGATCGCACAACTACAAATATTTAGAGTATCATAATTTTGCATTATCAACATCAATTGACCTTGTATTTGTTAGGCAACTAATTATTATTAGATTGAATCTATTATGCTTCTTCAAGATCCATGATTATTGCTTCATATTATATGTTACAATTGAGTTTTAGATGATGGTGTGTGTTTGAGAGTGAATATCATTGTGAAACTATTATGATTGATTTAATGAGTTATGAGATGTAGTTTAGCTAATATATTTAAATGATGTTTAATTAGACTATTAATTATATTAAATTGATTTAATTTTTGATGAAAATTGATTTAAAATTATTGTAGGTATAAAATTAAATAATAGTTGACGTGTTATAAGTAAAAAATTAATTGTGATGTAACAAATTGTATAGATAATAGTAATTACAATATATTAGTTGCATTTGTTAATTTGTTTTAATAGTGGCATGTTAATTTGTAATAATTGATGTATTGTGCACCTATTATCCATAATAATGTGTTGTATTTTTGGATAATGATATCCTAATTTATGTGATGTTATTTTTGTTTGAATGTGTAGTTTCATAAGTATTGATTGATAAGTGATGTATTTGTATGAGTATGTTTATTTACTTACTTAAGTTGGTTTAGTTAATTTTATAGATTTTAATATTAGTATTAAGTTTCATTTAGGAATCAATTTTATTATGGTAATGATCACAACAATTCATTTTCAAGATGGCTTATGATAATTAGGTATGTTCAAGATGGCTTATGATAATTAGGTATGGGTTCTTGATAATTGAATTTGATTATAGGGATGTGATATATATAGATAACAGTTCTTTTACTCTTTTCTTTTTTTGAATAGTCATTGTCTATATGATGTTATAAACCCTAAAACATGTATTATCACTTACTAAAAAATTGAATGATATCCTAGAGCTTATTTGATTTAAAATGGGTTGCAAATGTTGAGAAAAATTGATGTTTAAAGTGATTTATTTACAACTATATATATTATGTTTTAACATTCAAATATGTTATAGATTTATATGAGCATTTTATATTATAAGTTTATTTAAGTAACTTATTTATTTAGTTATGTATGATGAGATAAGTGCATAAATATAAATTTCTTCTTTCATGGATTTTTTTTGGTATCTTATCAAATTTGGAAATATTGTTAAAGAAATGGCTTGATTTTTTATATTTTTGTATCTCTCCATCATCTTCGTCATATTTGGAAACTTTTGGTTATATTTTGTATCTCTTTCCTATCATTGAGAATCAATCAATTGATTATCATATTAATCTCTCCATTTTTTATATTGGAATTAAGCTAACAATTACATGTTAGATGATTTGTAGGTTTGCCTGCAACTTTTTTAAATCTTCTATAATCACCTATATTTATGCTTGTATTTAGATTTCATTAAATCCTTCATGGTATTAGAGCTTTGTTAGTGTCCTTAGTTCATTCATTCTCTTGAGAAATATATGTTTCAATCAAAGATTTTGTAGAAGATTAATTATATTACATCATTATTGGATTTTCTTTCTATTATTATTATATGTAAAATTTGGATATTTACGAATCAAATATGAGCTCACAACAATATTTAGAATGCTCAAGAAAGTTAAGATTGATTTTAATTTAATAGAAATCAGAAATCAGTAAGCTTTATTGCTCAATAGAGTTTAAAGATTGGATCTAGCAAACAACTTCAATCGAGGAAACTTTCAAACCAAAAGGACCTCGCCATTGAGTCCAAAAGGCCCCAAAACCCTAATTTTTTATATAAAACTTATATAGGTTCAATGCTAGACGAAGTTAAGGAAAAAAATATTTTAGTTGTAAGGTGGTTGTATTGAATGGATTTGAGAAAACAATAAAATAAAATATGTTGTTCATTACTAATGTAGCAATGGCACTTAGTCAAGCCACCAATGTGTATCCTAGCCATTAGTGTCACCTGTGCACCATTAACTGTTGGCAAATTGGAGGAATTGATTATGTGTTGTATTAATGTTTTGTCATTGATGGCAACACCGATTGTTTTGGTTGTTTTACCGGTTTCATGTAGGTTCCGGTAGAGCGGTTGGATTATGATATTGATCCGGTATGATCTAGTATGCTTTGGTTTGTGGAATTGGTTTGGATCTGTCATTCATATTATTCACATGCGTATCACGATCAGTTGGTCCGGGATTTGATGACTCAAGAGCTATCATTTGTTCTAGTAAGCCTTTTGGTCACCAGTAAGGGTTTTACCGACAAAGCTTTGTTGAAGATCTTTTGATGCACTTGATAAGTGGTGTTGGTGTGGCTTCTAGATGGCTTTTGAGATGTTGTTGGTTATCTTGTCTGTGTTCCTATTGATTGGTGGTGTCTTATTTAGGACCAGACCTAATGCTATCTTATTCTACTAGGTTATGGACCAGTTTATGTAACATGTTGGTCGATGATCCTGATGCGTTACCGGTTGGATCTATTGATTGGATTATGTTGTTTTGGTCTTAGGCCAACTTGGTTGATCATTGGATTGCGGGTTTATGTTATGAATTTATTATATTATCTTTTAGGTGATCGGCCTAATTGTTTAGGTCCTAGATTGGTATAAATATGATGTAAGATCTCTTTGTAGATCATGTTATGGTTATGAA
Organism: Cryptomeria japonica; assembly: GCF_030272615.1. NCBI lineage: Eukaryota > Viridiplantae > Streptophyta > Pinopsida > Cupressales > Cupressaceae > Cryptomeria > Cryptomeria japonica. Next base: position 311,135,129 of record NC_081405.1, on the reverse strand, counting down.
ATGGGGTTTATGGGTTATGCAATTATATGTGTATTAATAAGGTTGTAATCATATGCAAAGGTTTTGGTCGATCATAGGTGATTGAATTGGGTTGGTGAAAGAGGTTAAAGACCTCTGGTACTAAGCTTAACCAGAACTGTACTCAAACATAGGAGATGTTATTCTTGCAGTTCACTCTTCTTTCCAGATTGTAGTCTGGATTTATTTTGTAGTCAGTGAGGCTCCTTTTGTGATGAGCAGTACGCTCTAGGTTGTTGGCCTTCCTGCATGTGCAGACCCCTCTTTTTGTAATCACATGCTTACTGCAGAAGTATTCTCTGACTGTGGGTAGGCTTTCCACCATGGTTTTTCACTTTACCGGGCTTTCCATGTACAAATCTTGGTGTTATCTTTTGTGGATGATCGGTAAATATTATATGGATTATATTTGTGCTTAATTGTTATATCTGTTATTTCGGTATTTGGTTTATGTATTCTGGTAATAAGGTTTTAATACTCAAAGTTCTATAATCTGTCGACAACTAATTCACCCCCCCTCTCTCAGTTGTCCATCGGTTATCTAAGTTGTCTAATAATTGGTATCAGAGCTTGGTCCTCTCTGGAGAAGCTTAACCGCTTGAGGAAGATCCTATGGCGTCTAACAGTTCAAGTTCGTCTGCAGTTGTTTTCCGGAGAGAAATTCCATTAACCAGCTACTTGGTTATCATTAACCAGCTACATAGTTATCATTAACCAATTACGTAGTTTAAGGGGTTATCTGAGCTATCTAACATTAACCAAGTCACCCAAAACTACTCTACTACGTAATTAAGAATTGTAGTATCATAAATTGTAACCCCTTACTATTTCACACTCCTTTTAGGCTTGAGCTTTAGTGTGCCTACTTCAAGGTCATTTTGAGCCTATTTAGACCTTATCACATCCAAATTGTTGTCATATGCTCATGAGGTGACTTGATCCTATGTCCTAAGGCATTTCACTCTCAACCACCTTTAGTTTGCCCTTTTTCAAGTGGACTATGGCGTCTAGCACCATAGTCCTAATGTAGTGGACTATGGTGCTTAGTGTCATAGTCCCTCCAAAAAGGGCCTAAATTCAAATGTGTTCGAGTGTCAATCCTTGTCATTTGTGATTTGATCTAAATATTTTGATATGATTGTTGGAAGTCTGCCTAAATGTGAAAGTACCTTGAGAACAATATATAAGGCAATCATTTATCATTCTAAAACCCTAATTCACAATTCAAAGTTACATTCAAGCATTCTTAATTCATTCATTTACGATTGGATCTAAGTACAAGAGTGTCAAGCTACAACAACTTTCTTGAAGTATGTTTTCATGAGTGATTTTGTTATGATTTATTCATGTTATTGCATCAACACTTTGAGGACTTGTCTAAAGACAATTGCATCACCACCATTATCAATTTTGGGGTATAACCTTGTTAATCCAACATGTTATTTCTAATTTAGCCTCTTATCCTAACAAGGATAAGCTCTCTTTTCATCGTCATAGTTATTATGGAGGTGAAAATGCCAACATAGGGTTTGTATTAGGCAAGCCCCTATACAACACAGCCATTTTTCCCTCTTCCATGTGTGCAGGTTATAAATACAATAGTAGGAAGTTACAGTTTTGCATAGAGAAGACTAAGACATATAGCTCTAGAATTTGAACAGGCCAAAACCCTAGGTCAATGTCGATTTGCACATGTGACTAACACTTTATGGCTAAACTTTAGAGGGAATGATCTATATAGCATGCTAATCTAGAATAAAAAGTTTTAGCTAATAGAAGCACCTATAGATCTATGGTGCATAGCACACTTGACTGACATTTTTAGCTCTATATTTCAATTATAGGTTCTTCTCTACATCTCATTTCCAAATAGATGCACTTCTATGTTATATTTTTATTCTATATCTTGTTGTTTATGTTGAATATTATTAATTTTGCACCATTTACCTAATTGTTACACATTCACATCAAATCAAATCAAACCAAATCAAACCAAAAAGAGAAAATAATCAAACAAACTATCCAACTCTCTTTAGGATTGAAGTTGGATCTTGTTCCAACTATTTCCTCTAATGAATGGTATTGATGTGGGATTTTAATTTATGTCTCTAGGCTATAATCCCATTTTATTTCATTTCAATAATTTCTTATGTCTCTATGCTATAATCTCATTTTATTTTCATTTCAATGATTTCTTGGCATATAAATGTTTTTAAACTTTGGATAGGTGGTTTTCATGTATCAAAGTGGTTGCACAACATATTAATGGTAGGTTTAGGTCTATTCTAGTGAGAGAATTTATTTTGAGGCATCTTAGAGTATTCTTATATTGATGTTAGCACGACATCATCATTCCTTCTCCTAACTCTTGACCACTCTCCATTGGCAATTTGATGTTTGATGTTTATCTTCAAAGGCTCCATTCCAAGTCATACTAGCTCCACTTTCCTAGCATTTTTTTTTAGCTATTTTTTTATGAGAATCATAGAGGTGTGGATGGTTCATAATTTTGGTGTCTATATTTTCTAAAATCTACAAATTCTCATTGGTGAGATTGAATAGTTATGTTATCCCAATTGCAATTGAGCGCAAGTTTGAGATAACCCTCCCACAATTTTTGTCTGAAATTGTGGCCTATAAGCTCTAAGCTCACTTTGATTCTGATTGTTTAATTTATCTCTAGGATCAATTTTAGAGTTAATTTATTTTTGGGTCTTTTAGGTGTATTGTTGGACCTTAAACTCGAAACAACACTTGATTTGTCCGTTTAGGTGCAATCCGGGTTTATGAACCCAAAAAGCACATTTGGGTACAAATCGGGTTCATAGACCATATTCACACCTCTTTAATTCCCACTCCTTAGTGTATTTATGATTTCCAAATCATATTTTAATAGGACTCATGTTGTCCCTTTGAATCCATTTTTATAGCTCTATTTTCACTTCTACCTCGTTCTTTTGGTACTCAAGGTGAAGCTCATTGAGTTATGGCTTTTTCACCTTGATCTAAGTTGTTTTTTGCAGGTATGTTGTGTCTTTCCCTTTTCATTTATTTTTATTTCATTTTAAAGCTTAGGGTTTTGATGTAATCAAACCCATGGCCTTGGGAATCTATTATTTGTATCTTTTTATTTCGATCTTCCCTTGGTAATTCAAGCTAATGGCTCTAAATCACACAATAATGTGTCGCATTGTGGTATGATTCGGGTCCATCAACCTGTATTCACCTTTTGTTTGGCTTAATTTCATTTTTTCATGTCGTTTGGTGTAGTTAGCGCTTACAGGCCCGATGCTACATGTTTCCATGTTGTTTGGTGTAGGATCAGGTCGGCAAGTCCGAACCACACTAGTTATCATTTTGAATTACCAATAATCCTTTGGTGTGGATCAGGTCGGCGAACCCAAACCACATTTCCTTTGTTTTGTGGTGTTGTTCACGTTCGTCGACCCAATACGCACCAGTCTTCAAACACTTTCAAATGTCACTATTTGGTGTAGTTCGGGTTGGTGAACCTGAACTACACATCTAAATACCACCATTGGATATGGATCGGGTCCATCAACCCGACCTACGACATATCATTATTCTTTTGCCTTTGTTGGTGTTGTTTGGGTCTGTGAACCCGAACTTTACCAAACATCTCTTTTGTCAGTGTTGCTCGAGTTCATAGACCTGAACCATACTAATTGTTTTGGTCTTTTCCATTTCAATGTAAATCGGGTCCATAGACCCAAATTACATCACAAGTCATCAAACCTTCCAAGGTGTAAATAGGGCCTATGGACCCGATTTACATGTTTTTAATCCTTTTTCACTTTGAAGTGCAAATCAGGTCTATAGACCCGATTCACAATTAAATTAGTGAACATGCCTTATTTCGCCAATGTGTAGATCAGGCCTATAAGCCCGATTTACACATAAAACTTATATTTTTTTGTAATAATGATTCAAGTGTTGAAGATTTATTAGTACTAAAGATGTTTTTCCACTAATTCTAGAGGACCTTTTTGAACCCTGATGTATTTCAAGTTATTCTCAGATGCCAGAACCGTCTCCAAGAAAGAAAATAATGAATTTCAAAAAACAAGATCCTCATTTGGTTCTTTCACCATCTACAATGGAATCAAATATCACAAATACAAGGGACATAGAGATAGGCCATGTGGATATTGATGAGTTCCTAAGGCAAGTTGAGAATCCTCTGCACTACTATCTAATGGAACCCACAATTAATAGTAGTATTCATTCAGTAGCAGCCTTCCCTATGTCATCTTAGAATTCAGAGTTCATGCTTGTAGTGGGGAATCACTTTGATCTTGTGAGTCAAATTGTAAAGGATGCAGATAGAAAGAACGTGATAATATTGAATGAGGATTTATTTGACTCCTTATTCAAGTGTCCCTATATACAGAAATATGCATATATAGATATAAAGTTTGTTGAGGCCTATTACGAAAAGAACTCAGAAAAATGTAGGAGGAATATCAATGATAATTGGTTGAAGACTCTTAGGCCTACCATTTCTAGATGGCTCAAGACCTTTCCTTGAAGTGACTTCAAAGAGGAGGTGAATTATTTGATTACTCTTCCTAGTAGAGTAAAAGGGCTTCCCACTTCAAATACATACTATGAGTGAATGTATTAGTAAATTCATATCATTAGACAAGACAACAAGAAGATCTTCTCGAGTAAGCAGATCAATGCTACCTTGTGCGAGAAGCTCACTAAGGTACCTACCACCTTGAAGTTCTACATGACTTACTACTTGGTGTATGTTGTTGCCGCTATGAGGAATTTTGAAGGTTTGTCCTAAGGAGATAGAAGACAAGTTTCGGTTTGAAAACACTATTCCTAGGCAACTCTTAAAGAAAGTTTACATCAATTTAGAAGAGTTAACAATGCCTTCTTTTGTTCATATATTTGTATGTTTCATAAGAAACTTGAGAAGAATAGGGTTATTGATGAGGCTTGGGAAGTTGTCAACCAATATGGATGTATGTTTTTATAATTTCATACCTTCACCTATCCAAGGATAGGATGTTATAATGATCAGCCTTTCATGCTCACAAGGTACCCATCTAATAAAATTATGGTTGACAAGGCAAATGGTGGTGGTTCACGAGAAACAATCTGGTTCTCATAAAAAAAAAATCATGTTTACTTTGTCTATTGGGAGATACTCTATCACCTCAATTTTCAAAGCAAGAGATATGTTGGAAGAGATGACAAGAGTAACGATGAGGCATTTCATGTTCAAGAATGATTTTGATTACAGAGGTATGAAGAACAAACTGAAAAAGAACTACACTCATGTTCATAGAGCTGAGGACATCAGGGCTGATTGAAGAACCGAGGAAAATATCAAGAGACTAGACTACTATCACCTCACAAAGGACCAAATAATCAATCTCAACTTAGCTGATATTCCTGATGACTTGGCTGATGATGGTAGTATCTAAGACTCAGTCTATTAAAATAAGAAGATTGTCAATACTTCTCTCCCTTTCAACCAATGGTATCAAAAGGAGATTGTCTCTATAAAGATTAGAATTTTAGAAGATTCTTGCAAACACCAATATTTGTCTAGCACACAAGGAAATCCAGTTGAAACTATTTGCCACTTGTCAGAGGATGATATTGCCATACCTTTTGAAAAGAGATCAGGATTGAGAACAAAGAATAGTTAAGATCTTATTGCTTCTCCTAAAGCTCCCAAGTACAAGTTCACAGTAGGAACGAGTAAAGGGAAGGAACAAGAGAAGTATTCTACATTAGGTTCTCAATAGGAGAAAGAATAAGAACCAGAAGAAGGGGAATGTAAGGAATAACCTATTGACGTGGAACAAATTGAGGAGGAACAACATCATCAAGAAGAGCAAGAAGAAGAAGAATTTGATGAAGAAGGTTTACAAGATATTTCTAGAGGCATTGAACATGGAGACATAGAAGCTCATGTTACATAGATATCAAATCCTATTTCAGTTGCTACTTCTTCTCAAGTTCATGTTTCCGAGGCCATACCATTTGGGTCCACTAGTTTGTATGTGTTATATTCTTCTAGTATAACCATTCCTATTGTTTCTTCTTCTACTAGTGAAGTTGTCTTAGATACTCCTCGAGATAACATTTAAAATGTATTCTCCATTTTTCCACATATGTCTGAAGTATCTCGATCCATGTTTAAGGATTTTGATAAGTTCATGTCAAATATGGGGTTGTTACCAAATGTGTCAACTACTGAAAACCCGTCTTCTATGCTGATTTCCACTCCTCCAATTGTAACCATTGTTGTTCAAGGCCAATGAAATTATTATCAACCATTGGCTATAGGTGCTAACGATGATTCCATCCTACCACCTTGATTGCTTTCTAACACACCCAAGAGGAAGAAGTGGGCTATATATCTCTTGATGATTTTGATTTTGGTCAACTAGTGCCTATCAAGCCAAAGACCATAAAGAAAGCCAAGACCATCTCAAGGGTTATGGTAGATAGTGCCAAGAACAAGTATGTAGAAGTTGTAGAGCCTCCCCCAAATAAAAATATAAGTGAATTCCAAGCAGTGGACTATGTGATAAGAAGGGTTGATCTTGAGAAGCAAACTCATGAAGGCGCAATGGAAGATGCTCAATCATCTTTTGATGCCCTTGTGGCTATATAAAATGAAGAAAAGGTCAAGAAAGATAAGCTTAAGGCACAAGTGGAGCAACTCACCACTATGTTAATTAAGATCACAAATTCTTCAGAGGTGATTGAGCCAGTGACTTCATTGGTTGATGAACAAGTCTTTAAGCAAGCCGAGTGGGTTACCTCATGAGACAAGGAAACAAGAGAGTGGATGAATAAGATTCTCAATTAAGGAACCTACCTTTTGAGTTATGCAGCCAAATTGATTGACAATGTGCAGAATGTTCAATCTGAATTGGAATCAACACTAAAAGCTTGCTTGGAGACTATGACTATCTAAGAGAAGGATTTTGATGCCTGAACAAAGCTTAAGGACTTCTCTCTAGATGTTTTTGTTACCAAATTTTTGCACATGCTAAAATTAGTGCCCTAATGAAGCCTTGCATTCATTCATTTTGAAAAGATCAAATCATGAACCAGGGAGAAATGCACTGTTTTTGTTTAATTTGTTTGCTTCATGTGCAGATACAGGAAAGTAAGACAACATGTGGGTTAAAATGTGGCTCCCACAAGGTTTAAGCTCAGCATGTTGTAGACCATAGAGATATTTATGCTCCATTGCTGATGAAAGGCCAAAAGAAGCTCAGAGCAAATGCAATCAGCCTGTGTAAAGTTTTTACTTGGGCACCAAAGAGGATTTTAAAAGGCTAGAGAACTTCCAAGCGTTTTCAGTCGCCAGGTAGGAAGAACATTTATCCCACATTGGTCCTGGGGAGGAGCATTTTTGTATTTAAAGTCAAGGTCACATACAACTATAGTGTCAAAGCTTACGGGATTTTGGCAAGAAGAGGCAGTTCGTGACCTGGTGGACCCCCCGTGTGCGCATCTCAAGGCATCCTAAATTTTGTGACCGACTGGTGGGAAGAGGTTAAAGAGCAAGCAAGTCGAAGAAAGATCAACGGTAATCACAAAGATCTAACGATTGTCGCTATGAAAAGATGCTCACCGGATTATCGTTGTGACTTGGCGACTGATGACGTGGTGGAGCAGAGGGTATAAGACCAAAGATACGTGGTAGACATGTGGAGGTCCAATGGCTAGTGACATGGCATGAATGGATGACATCGAGTAGATCTTGGCCGCGATGAGTCCCCAAAGAGTTCATCGAAGGCTCAGTTTCATCGACATAATAATATTGATGAAACCTTAGGTTCGATGAGACTGGTAAACGGTTCATCGAGAGAGTAGTTTGGTCGAAATAAGAGATTCGACAGAGCAAGACGTGTGGTGACTGATGACGTGGTAGACAGGTGGTGCCCAGGCGGATCTCTAGCGCCGATCAAGCGGTGACATGGGTTAACACGCGGCACAAGAGAGAAGATCAGTCGGTGTTAAAGGTCGAGCAAATTCAAGGCAGATCAATGATAATCCGAAGGATCTAAGGGCCATTGCTATACCACTATAGAAAGAAGCTCATTGTTTATCATAGCAACTTGGTGACTAAGCACATGCGGAAAAAGGCAAAGGAAAGGTGAGCGGCTAAGAGATTAAAGATCAAGCAGTTTGAGGGCAGATCAACAACCGTCGCTATATTGCATGATGAAGGTGCTCGATAGTTATTCCCTGCGACTTGGCGACTGATGACATGGTGGTCTAGATGGCCGTCTAGGTGGGCTAAGAGCGAATAAGGATGCGCCACATGGTAGAGAGAAGATGAAGAACCAAGGCAGGTCGGGGTTAAAGATCGAACAAATTGATCACATCCAACGGTGATCACACAAATCTGACGGTGGTCGCTACGACGCTAATGCAAGTTGCACACCAGGTTATCACCGCGACTTGGCGACAAGGTGGGTCTAGTCCAGATGATGGTCCAGATGGCAGACAAAGTGGATCTCATGAACTAATCAGAGACTGACATGTGGCAAAAAATCTATAGATGAGCGGATGTCTAAGTCAACCTTAAAATGGTTCAATGGTTCAAAATGATTCAAAGTTCAGTGGTTCAACGCTTCAAAATGGTTTAATGGTTCAAAATGATTCAAAGTTCAGTGGTTCAATGCTTCAAAATGGTTCAAAGTTCATTAGCATCGCTCGTTCCCGTGGGCCCAGGATGATAAAAGAAAACCAGTAGAGGTAAAAAGCAAGCAGGTTCCTGAAGATCTAGCGGTGGTCACTATACTACATGATGAAGATGTGTAGTGTTTATTTTGCCGCGACTTGGTGACCAAGTAGTGGGGCCTGCTAAGGAAGAAATTCAGAGGAAGAAATAAAGAATGCAAATTAAGGTTGATCAAATGAAAGAGCTTCTTTCTGACAGTAAGTCCAGGTCGTGCTAAGATGGCAAGGCAGGAACCCCAGAACCAACCAGGAAGTGACACGTGGCGGGCCCGATAGAAAAGCAGGTGAAATGGAGCATATCATCGACCATCAGAATAAGTGTTTCAGTGCTAACCCGATGACCCGATGAAAAAGGTAATGCTAGTTACAGTCAGAAGCTGAAAGTGGTGGCAAGTAAGGTAGCGTCCAAGGATCCATGCAAAATAAGAAGAAGTCATCCGGTTAATGTAGGCAATTATTAAGCTCAGAGAAAGTTTGCATGAGTCTTTCTCGTGATCTTGAGGTGATAATGATTGATTTTGAGCGTCATATGGGTCAACTTTTAGTTGACTAAGAGTTTGAACTGAATTGCATGAGTTTTTCTCATGATATTGAGCCTTTTTGGTGGCTTTTTATTTCTACGAGAGGATCAATTTTCAGAGGAGATATTTTCAATGGGATTTCATCTTCAATCTTTTTGGAGTTATCTTTCCTCTACCTTTTGGAAGGTTTTTGTATAAAGTGAAAAAGTTTTATCTTTCTTCACTAGTTCTTGATGATTCTCTGACTAGTTTTAGCAGGGAATACATTCTTGTAGCTCATATGCAGTTTTATGACAAAATTCTGAATAAAAATTACCAGCTTATGCCTTATGTCTTTACAGTTCATTTTCTTATCCTTGATTGAGAGTTAATTTATTGTGTTATTGTCTAGATAACCTTTGAATTTTCTGTCTCATTTGTAAGTCACGGGTTATGCATTGTGATAAATTGGCTCATTTGGTTGATTGTGAAAGTTTTCTTTCCTTTCAGTTTCTTGAAGTTTAAATCCTTTGCATGAAATATTTATGTGTTATGAACCAGAAGTCTATTTGTGCAAATTGGTGTTTTTAGGATTGTACCTTTGTCATTTTGAGATATCTTATTGATGCTTCACCTTCATTTAGCATTTACAATTTCTTTCTAGTTTCATTTTAGGTTTTCCTATCCCTTTTCTTGGTAAAGATTTAGAATTATTCATAGGGAACCACCCCTTCATCTGGAGGTTAATTCTCACTATAGGCAACCCACAGGCCTGAGAATTATCCCATGTGTCACCAAGTTGCTTGAGCTTTCAGCTTGTGCACTACGGGTGCAATTTGAGTGACAACAATTTTGGTTGATCATGATGTGATTCCTTCAAGGAAAATGTATGTTTAGTACAAAGAGTTTCTAAAACATCATATGGAAGTTTTAGAGTAGCTCATTGAAGATATAGAGGAGGCAAAAGGTTTGGGTGAGAAGACAGTAAAAATAATCACCAACAAGATTGATGAGATTCCTTGTGACTTACTTGATCTAGACCACAAGCTACTACCCCTAGATTCAGCCATGCAAGAGTTCAATTTACTCATTCATGCTAAAGTTGAGAGAGTTAATTTCACTCTCTCATCAATTGATAAATTAATAGAAATCCAAGTTATCGTGCATAATCTAGGATCTATCTTGAAGAAATCCAAAGAAAATTATTCTAGCTTGACGAACTTAATTGCACGAGCTCAGATCATCTCAAGTCATGCTGATAAACCAGAGGATTCAAAAGTAAAAGCTACTTTCCAAAGGTTAGAAGATTTCTTGAAGAAAAATGGAGATGATGATGCTCAAGATGGAGATCCAGACACTTAGTCATTTTTTATGTTTTGTAGTTATAAGTGCTTTTTTGTAATTCTAATCAACACTTCGAGTATCATTTTATATATACAACTTTGCATTTAGGAGTGCATGAGTCCTAAGTTAAATCGAAATCTACTTTTGACTTAGTCATAGTTAGTTGAGTATTTCCTAAATTAGATCATAGCCCCTCCCCTATATATGTGAGGGTGCTCATTGTAATTTCCATCTTTTATCTATATGCAACTAAACTCTACCGAAGTGAAAATGAAAGTGAAACTTTGAGTTCATTTGTGATTTTTGCCAATTGAATCAATAAAGAAGGCATTTTGGGTACTCAAACTTTCTATTGAGTTCATTGTGTTCTATGGTGAGAGTGTTCTTATGTCATTCTTGTTATGGTAATTGAATTGATTGAGTAAAATCACTTTATAGTGTTATTGTGAAAGAATAAAGGAGATTTGGTTGTGTACACTTCGTACTACATTTCGAAATTGATAGAGTAGAATTTGTTGGACGAAAACATCATAAATACTTTGAGCTTTACCTTTTTACCTGGTAGTAAGTATATGTTGAGATTTTTTATAAAATAACATTATAAAGACTTTGGGGTTTATTTTTATATTAAAATAAAGTCATTTTGGTTACAAATTTTATTATAAAAGGTTGTGTAAACTGGAAAATTCGATCCTAGTGGTTCCCCACCTAGGAGAGAGAAAGGAAACCACTAGGATGATTTTCACTTGGGAGATACTTTACATTCAAAAGAGGGGTTGAATCCACTAGATCCAAATCCAAGGGAAATAAAGATGAGGATGCCAAATGGATTGCAATGTGATTTACCCTCTTTTGTAAATAGATATGTTGACTTGTTGACTATGCAAAAAAGGAAGACAAAATGGATGAAATAAGGAGCTATCGATTCGGGACATGTTCTAACTTCAGATCTGGGATATTAAGACTTATATAGATTTGCCCTGCAAATTTGGAGGAAATTCATTGGGACCAAGTTGAAGTTGCACTTGGTCCTCCAAAAAATCCGTGCGCCGAAAAGGGTTTTTCCATCTCCTAAAATGAAGCCCAAACCTGCAATTATAGTTGCACACCTGCAACCTACACACAGAAAATAAGAGAAGATGGGTTGTGGATAGGGGTTTTCCTTAGTCAAACCCCGGTTGAGGAATCAACCTTGAAATAAAGTAATTGCAAATGCTTAAATGTGAATAATGGAAACGTATACCTTGTAGATCTACAATTTGTTGATGATGGTTGCTTTACTTCTTGAATGTAATCACAAGTGTTGCATGAAATGGCATGTAACATGACAAAACTCTAACACACAAACACATGCTTGCAAATGGATGTTGTAATGTTGCTCCAATAGATGAATGAAGAAGACTTGATGAATGCTTGAATGCTTGAACACTTGAACGCTTGATGACGATAATGAAGACCTCTTGCTTGTTCACCTCTATCATCCTTCTTCTTCTTACTCGAATGAGAGAATTAAGCCCCCTTTTATACTTACCTTGGAGGGTTAATTGTCCCTTAATCAAAGGCCGACATAGGGGGAATTTAATTCCCAAAAGAAGATTTAGGTCCAAGGATTGAATGGACCCATTCAGGGCCACCCAAAGAGGGAGGACAAGGGCGCCACGCCCCTGTCCTGCCCTATTTTGGGGCCTGGACAGGATCACAAGGTGGCACAAGAGATGAAACAGGAGGAGATTTGGAAGGATGATGTAGAAAAGGGGTCCCAATTAAGTAGGTAGATTTAGTCGCTAAGGTGAGGACCTAGAACTTGGTCAAAATTGCCAGGGTCACAATTTTATGATGCTACAGGTTGATAAGATAGTAGTGAGCTAATGACTTTGAGCTTCACCATTATTTTCTCATCCCGAGAAGCAACAAAAGGCTTTGTGCTTTTATAGAAACTTTTCTTCTTACTTGTAAATATCTTATATATGCTCCTGAGTTATTTCTTAGGAATTTTAAAGTTGTTTAAATAATTATTGCTCTAAATTGTAATATCCTTTCTCAAAACATAGAAAAGGATAAGCATCTATTTTGAAGAAAGAGAATGAGATGGTGTAACACCCAAGATTAGAATAGGCTTAGTAGTTAGAATTTTGTTTTAAGTTAGAGTAATAAGAAAAGGGGGGTGTCTTCCCTTATAATTAGGAGAGATTTTAATCTCACGCACTATGGTTGAAGCCACAATTTTGCGAACTTCCCGTGTTTACAAAATTTTCAACCAACAAGTTCTCAATTTAAAACTTTTTTGGATTTCTTTAAGTTCATATAATATAATTTTAAGGTGTAATTTCTTTTAAGGCATAATTTTCATGTATTTTTTATTGGTGTAGTCTAGCTTATCTCATTCTATATTTTTGTAGTTCTTCTTTATAGTCAAATTTGGGTAATTATTATATATTGTGAAACTGAGATCAAGACCACTTCTCTTTTTTGGCGAGTGGAAACTATAATTACACTATATATAGAAAGGTCCATTATAATATTGTATTGGAACGTATATAATCAAGTTATTTTGGTGGTATTTATACAAATATAATTGATTAAATTTGTTGTCCTCATTTTTGGCTAAGTCACAAAAAACATGACAACCCCTATAAATTTTGTCCAATTTGTAGTCCACGGACTCTAAGAATGCTTTTTTAGGTAGTCTTTTTTCCCCCTCGCATGTGATTTAGGATGCTTGATTCTTGATTCGCAAGTTTTGGTCCTTTTTTAGGTCATTTAAGTTAGTTTTGTGTTTTGGTGTAAATCGGGGTTATAACCCCGAATTACACTTTTCAAAAAAAATATAGTATGGTGCAAATTGGGTTTGTAACCCTGATTTACACCATTTCATCACCAAGTCCTATTTTGGGTGTAAGTCGGGGTTATAGACCTGCACCAAGTCCTCCAATTTTGGTGCAAGTCAGAGTTACAACCCCAACTTACACCAAGTTCTCCCTTTTTGGTGCAAGGCGTCGTTATAACCTTGACTTGCACCAAGTCCACTCATTTTGGTGTGGATCAGGGTTGTAACCTCAACATACACCAAGTTCTCTCTAGATGGTGCACATGTTGGGGTTACAACCCCGACCTGCACCAAGTCTACCCAAAATGGTGTTGGTCGGGGTCCTAACCCCGACCTACACTGAGGTCTTGCCTGATGGTGTAAATCGGGTTGTATCCCCAATCTACATCGAGTTATTTCCCAATGGTGCATGTAAGGGGTATAACCCTAACCTACACCATTTCCTTTACATTTTGTCGAAGTGCCAAGGGTCAGTGCAAATCGAGGTTATAACCTCGATTCGCACTAAAGACCATTTTTTCTTTCGTCTTTTGCATAAGTGCATTTTGAACTTACAAGTCCAATATGCACCTATATGATTGTTGACCTTCCCCAAATACGAATCGGACTTGTATGTCTAAAATGCACTTCTTCCACCCCTTTTGGTCATTTTTGTCTAACTTCGGGAATTCTTCAAATCTATTTTTGCAACTCCACTCCAGATGCCAAATTCAACACATTGGGACCAGATGACTGTGAAATGCAAGCTACCAAGTGAGGATATTAAGACTCCATTGGTGAAGAATGTTGGAAACAAGATGAGGCTCTAAACACTTAGTCATTTTTATGCATCTCTAGTCTAGTGTCATTTTGTAGTCTCAATTTACACCTCAAGTGTTATTTTGTATTCAAGTTTTTACATCCAGAACTTGCACGTGTCCTAAGTCAAATCAAACTCCACTTTGACTTGGTTACAAATTAGTTGTAACTTTCCTAGTTTCATGTTCTCCTCTATATATATGGGGTTCTCTTTGTAATATGCATCTTAGATCCATCTATTATCTTTAATCTATATGTCAAAACTTTGCCAAAATGAAGAGCAAAAGTGAAACTTTGTGTTCCTCTTCTGATTTTACAAACTTGATGAAATAAGAAGAAAGATTTGGCATCCAAACTTTGTATTGGATTCATTTGTGGTTTACAGAGAGGGTGTTCTTATGTCATTTTCAATGTAAATTCTTATTTTTCTCAAGTAAAGGTGTTGTTGAGGAAATATTGTTAAATAATAGAAACGGTTGTTGGTTTGTGGACTTTGTATCATATTTCAGCTCTTGTTGTTAGCACTAAGAATAAGTGAAATATAGCATTTTGAAGACTTTGAGCTTCATTTTGTCATCTTAGTAGAAGGAGATAATAACTTGAAGACTTTGAGATTCATATTGTTATTCCAAGAAAAGATTATCAAAGTTGTGACAGGATATTAAGATAGAGACTTTGTGCTTTTCTTCGTTATCTGAAGTACACAACTGTGGGTTACATAATTCATATATAAAAGGTTGATAGGATTATAGTGACCACAAGAATTTGAGCTTGAACACTATTTTCCTATCCTAGAGAAGCAACGCGGGACTTTGTGCCTTCATGGAAACTTTGCTTCTTTACTTATTTGTATTTGTTCATTCCTACATTTTGGGTTAATTTGTAACATTGAAAGTGTAAGAAATATTACTACTCTATATTGTAAATTTTTTTTCTGAAAAAAGAGGAGAGAATAATATCTATTCTGAAAAAGAGAATAGGATGATGTATCACCCAAGCTTAGATTAGAAGTCAAAAGTTGTATTCATTTTTAAATAGATAGAGTAGTAAGTGATAGGGGGAGCCTTCCCTAAGAAACTGGGAGAGATTTAATCTCACACACTGTGCTTGAAGCTACAATTTTGTAAACTTCTAGAGTTTGCAAAATTTTCAACCAACAAAAGTTTCATTATATCATGTACTTATCTATTAGGGGACTTATAAATGGGCATTTTATTATCATAAATTATAATATAGTTTCATTTGAGGGCTTCATCCATATAATTCTAGTGTTTTTACACAATATAGGATATAATAAATAGATGAGAGTGTAGTCAAATGATATGCAATACGATCCTAAATCCATCTTAATGAAATCTCACATCAATTGCATCTAGCCTCTAGTTTTCTCTTCACCACACATTTCTTAGAATTTGACATATCTTGTTTCACATATCAAAATCAGAGCTTATAATAAATGATCTTGAATATTACATCTAGTTCATATTAGATAACATCTAAAGTTGAGATTCATTCATTATGGTTAATATTCCTAAATCTTCGTTAAATTTTCTCATATGGATTAGTTTTTGTGACAATTCAACATTTACATTAAGGCACATAAGCAACTTCTAAAATTATTAATCATTCTCTCTTCATCCTCTCTTAAGGGATTTTTCCCTAAGAGATTTCCTTTTCTCATATTTTCAGAGGGGGCATCATCAGTAATGTCCTAAGTTAGATGATTTTATAAAATAATCATATTTTAGCTCATTTTTACATTTCTAATGAGCTAAAGACTTGTAATTGGGAAATATATCATTTAATGTTTCTTGGTCCTATTTTTCAAATTCAAATTATTGAAATTGGACCATTAAATATTAAATATTCTCTAATTTTGTCCTTTTGGGCTCAAGAATCCTCTTGGGAGTTGTTGAATTCACTTTTTACTAGCTTTTGTAACTACAAACTCACATATTTAGTAGCACAAAAATTCAAGTGCCATTTGGCAATAGGCAATGGTGGAGGTTTATACGAAAATTTAAATTTTTGTTTCCTTCCAATGATGTGTGGGTTTTCTTGGGCACCCAATTTGGTGGTAATCTTCTATATTCTCTTGGTTGGTTGTTTCATTGGGATCTTTTGTCATTTCATTCTCTTTATTCTCATTGAATGCTTGTTTTATAATGATGTTACATCGATGAAAAACTTATGGAGGCTTATAACTTCTGGATAAAACCCATGAGTTTTGAGGGTCATTTGATGAATATCTATGATTCTTGTGAGAATTTTCACTCTAGGAGTATATCTGAACTTCAACACTTAGTGCAGTGCAACTAGTTTTAAAGTAGTGTTTATTTGCAAGTGAAAATTTTGATGAACATTTTCTTTTCAAATTTTATGAAGGGGATTTGCTGGTATGTGAGAATATTTTTTGGTTGTTTTTCTATGATTTATGTTTTTTTTTTGTAGTTATTCTCTTTTATGTTTGTGTCAAAATCAATAATTGTACTATGAGAATCTATGAAGGAAAGCTCGCCCAATTTGTGTATCTAAGAGAAAAATCAATTATCAAAAAAAAAAAAATTATTGTAGAAAATGGCATTTTGTAAGTGCATAAATTAGTTGTTGAATAATAATAAGAAAAAATGAAGCCTGAGCTAGAGTTTTGTAGGGATGGCAGATCTCGACCAATGTAGCATTATAGAGGTCGAAGAATTGAAGGTTACCAAAACAGAGCTTGGCATCCATCATTTAGAGCATGGCAGGATTAGGCAAATAGAAATATAGTTGAGGCAAGATTGTGGAATAATGGTTTTATTAATGGAAGAGATTAAGGACGTAATCAATGGGGTTATGCAACAATTCATTATGGTCCCAGAGTAGACTTCAAGACCATTGAGAGGAAATTTTGGAAACCCAAGCAACAAGAGGCGGAGCCACGGGTGAAGAAGGTATGTATAGGCTTTGATCATTCTCGTGTTGTTTCACTTCTCATTGAAAACGTTGAATAAAAAGAATTGGTTCAAATGATCCAAAAAAGGGCTTTTTCATGAAATGGAATGAGGATTGGTCAACATTATCAAAGGTGCGTAATTGGTGTGATGAAAATTGGGAAAGGGATTGTGTGCTGAAAACCCTTCCAAATGGTTTCTACCTAGTTCTTTGTCCCTCTGAAAAGGATAAAGAATGGATTTTGAATAGTGGACTATTTCTTATGGAGGGAAGGGTTTTTTCATAAAATTTTGGGTTCCAAACTTTGACTCAAAAAAGGCAGAGATTAAAGAGGTACCTGTATTGATTCAACTTTATAATCTTTCTCATAAATATTGGGATGTTGAAACGCTCAAAATTATTGGTAACAACCTGGGTGTTTTTTTTAAAGTGGATGAAGCTCTGGAGTCAAAGGAGTTCAGTATGTATGCACGTATTTATATTTTGTGGCAGTCCATTCACCCTCTTCCATAAAACTATAGAGCTAAAATTAGGGGAGGGAACATTGAGACAGGTGATTGAAGTAGAGGAGTTAATGGACATCTATCTAATATGTAAAGAAAAAGGGCATAGAATTGGTGAATGTTTGAAGGATCCAAAAGGTAAAGGTTTGATGCAAAATACTCTCTAGGACTTATTGATCAAGTTGAGTGAAGGGGCTCTCGAGGAGAATGTAAAGGAGAATGGAACTCCTTCGAAGAAAGGAGGTCATATGGTTAATTAATGGTTCCCTGGAGAAATTTACCACTTCTGAACTACATGGAGTAATGCAAAATGATATTGGTAATCCTGCTATAGTAATTCATGTTGATCCAGAAGCACTGCTTGAAAATAAAAAATTCTACTTTTGAAAAATTGATGGAAAAATCTAAGCAAGATGGTCGAGAGATGGAAGGTAAGAGCTTTGAGATACTTGATCATGAGGTTAGCATAGGTCATCATGGATGGTCTAGTGGACGGTGCAAGTAATCTGGATGGTGAGGTTAATTCAATGGGTAGAACTTTGAAACATATCCCCACTGAATCAACGAGAATTGGAGACCCACATATGAATTTTGAGTTTGATGGTGATGATATTTTTTCTCTTTGATGATGGTGTTTTTGAAGATATTCAAATTTCTCCTATCAGAACCCCTAATTTTATAAATGAGGATCTGAAGGATCTGGACTCCCCTAGAAAGGAAGTACCAGATACTCAAGATGCAAAAGAGGAGAATAAGTATTTGGGCAACCTGGGTCTTCGAGCTAAAATTGGGATTTTGGAGATGAGGTCTCTAAATTAGTCAACCTCTGTCCAAGAGAAGATAAAGGTTATTGAAAAGAAATCAAAAGGACCAAAGTCGAATAGGTTTCAACTAGAGCCTGTTGGTAGTGCCAAAGGGTAAACAAAATTGAGATCAGGAAAAGGCTATGCCTTTTTACGTAAGCAATTAAGTTCCTTTCATGGAATGTTAGGGGTTGTAATGCCCTTGATAAGAGGCGACTGATCAAAATGTGTCTTGATTGTAATGAGATTAAGTCTTTTCAAGCTAGTTTTCCATGTTGGGAGGGCTTTTTCATGGAGGTCGATGGAGCTTCTAGAGGTCTTGGAATTCCTTGGAATGGTTCTACAATTGATGTTTGATTGATCTGGAAAGAGAAGAACTGGCAATGGGTGAAGGTTTTTCCAAAAACATTGCACAAAGCTTTTAGGCTTTTCAACATCTATGGCCACACAAACACAATTTATAAATGAAATTTATAGCATTAAATCACTAGGTTGTTGTAGGATTTGAGTGAAGAGGTGTGTGTACTTGGTGGTGACTTTAATGCCACATTGAGCCCAACAGAGAAAAGAGGTGGTAAGTGGTTTAGTCAAGTGCAAAAAGATTTTAGTGATTTTGTCACTGAGAATGGTTTGATGGAGGTAAAGTTTATAAAAAGGTTTTTTTACTTGGATTAATCGATGTTCAAGATTCTCAAGCATTGTTGAAAAGTTAGATCGATTTTTTTTGGCTAGTGATTAGGTTGAGCAATCATCGGTTGTTGAAGCTGATATTTTACCCTTACATGGTTCAAATTACTATCCAATCAGTTTTATTATACAAGATGATTTTGCACCTCCTAGGTGCCCCTTCAAGTTTGAGATGATATGGCTAAGGGCCGAAGGTTTTAGAGATCTGGTTGAAGGGTCGTGGAAAAGTGCTCCAATTCGATCTAGGAATTGGGCCTTTATCTTCTTTAAGAAGTTGTAATTTTTTAAAGAATGTTTAAAAAATTGGAACAGAGAGAAGTTTAAAAATATTTTTACTAAAAAATATTGAATTGAGAAGAAACTAGAGGATCTTCATAACAAAGTTATTCAGGTGGGTATGTCTGCAGCTGAATTTGATAATGTCTAAATCAGGAATATAATAAAATTTTGTTAAGGGAGAAGATTTTTTGGCGACATAAATCTCGTGAAACATGGTTGAAAGAAGGGGACAAAAACGCTATTTTTTTCATAATTCGGTGAAGGTAAGAAGATCTAATAATATCTTCTCTATACAAAATCAAATTGGTGAGGTAGTGACAAATCAAAAAGGTATCCAAGAGGAGGCAGTTAGATATTTTCAAAATCTTTTGACAGATGAGAATCTGCGAGTTGATGATGATTCTGGTATTTGGAATGTAATACTAACTATATTTTGCAAGCTCAGAATGATATGTGAATGAATTATGTTACTTTGGAGGAGGTGAAGGTGGCTCTCTCTGTGAGTTGGGTGGTGACAAAGCCCTTCGCCTAGATGAATTTCCTACTATGTTTTTTCAAAAGTTTTGGGATGTTTTTGTTGAAGATTTAAGGCTATTTGTGGAGGAATCTCACAATGGTGGATTTATGCTGAAAAATTTGAATAATACTTTTATTTCTCTCATTCCCAAGAAAAAATAGGATGTACCTTTTGAAGACTTTAGACCTAATTCTTTGTGTAATATGGTTTACAAAGTTGTTTCAAAAGTAATATCTAATAGACTGAAAAGTACTTTGGACTTAGTCATTTCCGAAGAGCAAAGTGGCTTTTCTTCTAATAGGTCCATTGTAGAAGGTATAATTATAGCTCATAAAGCTATCCACTCAATAAGAGTAGTAGATATTGATAAGATGATTGTTAAACTAGATATTAAAAAGGCTTATGATAAGGTTAGGTTATTGTCATAGATGGATTGAATGGGTCAAGGATTGTATTTGTACTCCTCAGTTTTCAATGTTAGCGAATGCCATCCCTCAAGGTTCCTTTGAATCTTCGAGAGGGCTCGAGAAAGGGGATTGTTGGCAATTTTGTGCCAACCTTAGCAGAGCTCAGATCTAGGATTTTAGAATGACTAATATTTCGTGTTAGTCAATACGAATAACATGTTGTGTTATCGGTCTCAGCAGAGTTTGTTATCGGTCTCAGCAGAGTTAGTTGCTTCTTCATAATTTTTGCAGAGAGTCATATAACACGAGGGTTGTATGATGTGTCAATAACATGAGTGTTATTGACCCCATGCCTAATATGTTATATCAACAACTCGTGTCAATAACATGTCATGTTATTGACCGCCTCATTTTGCAGCGTGTTATTCGGCACCGAGGCGGGCCCCACTTGGCTAAGTGTTTGGCAGGTTCTAGCTACACGGAATAAGGGCTCGTGGGATAGGGAAATCAAAGAAATGGGTTCTTCTCTTATCCCGTGAGGTGAAACAGATTCACCAAAGGTCTTGGGGATAAGAGATAACGAGGTCTTTTCTCTTATCTTGTGGGGTTAAAATGGAGACAAAGTAGTGTCACGAGATAAGGAAAATGAAAGCAAATAAAGAAAACCTTATCCTATGAGGTAAACACAAGGCTCAACGAGGCTTGTGGGATAAGAAGTGAGACAAAAACAAAGGAAATCTTATCCTGTGAGGTAAACGAAGACACAAAGGAAGCTCGCGAGATAAGAGACGGTGGAGACCAAGAGGTTTTTTGGCTTATCTCGCAAGGTTGAGCAGACAACGAGAGAGGCCCGCGAGATAAGAAACCAAGACAAAAACTTAGAATGCTTATCCTGCATGGTATACAGGGTCGTTTAGTTGTCAATGCATAATGAAGAAACATGGACCCGAGGTGCCACATCAGCTAATTGCGACCATCAGATCTTCATAAAAGCCCAATCTGACGACCATGTTTTAATCTTTGATTGGGCTCGATGGGTGTACACAGGGAGAGATCTTGCGTGAATCTCTCAGATCGATAACGGAGGTTCAAATCCACAGTGGTTGTTGGGTTTTGAATGCTCTACGCATTGTGGTTGTTGACCCGATGGTCAAGACTATCCTTTGCTCAGTCGACGCTTGATTTTGGACCCGATCTCAAGCCACCCACCAGATTTGCATGCCATCAGATCTCGGTTATGATCTCTTCTCCTCCTCTTTGATTTTTGTAACCTAACTCGGGTGGGGTTAGGGTTTTCTTAAATGTAATAATCTCAGTTATGCCTGAACTATAAAGGCAATTTTGCAACATTTTTTACAAGATCTTCTCCATTCTTTTCTCCTGCAGAACTCTTCATGTGTTTCTCTGCACTTGTAAAGTTTTGCCTTGCCTCCTCATTAATGAAATTCACTTGTTTTGCTTGATTTCAGTTCTTACAACCTATGCAATTTTCTACCTCTTTGTATGAAAGCATTTTTCTTTGTTTCCCTAGTGATAAGTGTCTGTGTTGATCCCTTTGTGGATGTTGATTATGAACTAAACATAGCTCCTTTCTTCATTTCATAGATTTTAACCTTCACTTGCACTTAGGTGGCTAATTAGGATAGAAATTTGTGCATGTCTTGGGTGGTTTCATTAGTGTTTTATGCAATCATAGGCAGGGGAGATCATCATTTCAGTCTGGGTGCAAACCCTTTTCCCTTCTTTCATGCAACCCTTCTCTCTCTCCCTTTTCCCTGTCAAAGCATAGATTAGATTTTCATGCGTTGGGTTGGTCCAACACTTTGCATCAGATTGAATAGAAAGTCAACCTTCTCCAAAGACTCAACCTCACATAGCATAAGGTCCCACACTTGAGAGGTTGTTTCCATGTTTCACAAGGTTGATGACCAAGGTTTCTTGGGTCATCAAGGGTGCAAACTTTTGTGACAATAGGGACTTGATCTTCCTACTCTTATTTATCATTATGGTAGAAGTCTTAGGGTGACTGATTTTGAAGAGGAGGTATGAAGGGGTTCAAAAAGGTATCAAAGTGGCTTGAGGGATAAGATCTATCTCACATTTACAATTTGCAAATGACACTCTTTTATTAGGAGAGGCCTCTTTCAGAGAAGCTCGCGTAATGAAGAAAATGATTATAATTATAGTAGATTGTCAAGTTAGATGGTCAATTGGAGAAAATCAGAAGTTTTCTTTTTTAACACCTCAACTCAAAAATAGAAGGAAATTTCCAAAATTTTAGACATGAACATTGGAGGTTTGCCTAGGAAATATCTTGGCATTCCTCTTTTTATAGGGGCAATTTGCTCCAATTTATGAAAAATATGGTTGATTGCTATCTGTAAAGGATGGATGGATGGAAAAGTAAGTGGCTCACATCGGCTGGAAGGATCTTGATGTTGAATTTTGTGATCTCGGCAATCCCTCTATATTCTATGATGTGCATGAAGATTCCTTTCAAAGTCATAAAAGTTGTTGAGCAGAAGATGAGGAAGTTCTTTTGGAATGGAGAAAGGGAAGATGACAAGATTCCACTATTAGCAGGAGACAAAATTTATATATCAAAGCATGATGGAGGTGTGGGTCTAAGAAATTGGCAAAAAATGAATGAAGCAATGGGTGCCAAATTAGTTTGGTTTATTCACAACAAGCCGAATCAACTCTGGGTGAGAGTTTTGAAGGTGAAATACTTGGATAGTCACGAGGATCAACAAATTCTAACTACCAAGAACCCTCCAAAAGGCTCAATGGTTTGGATTTTTATTGTTTCAAGTAGAAGGATTATTACAGAGCATATCTCATGGCAAATTGGGGATGGCAGAAAAGTTGCCTTTTGGATGGACTCATGGGATGGACTAGAGGCTTTAGGAGGAGATCAAAATTTGGATGAGGTAAGGATAATTTTTTCTTTGCAGTGGGGATCGAAAGTAATAGATTACATGGAACCTAAAATGGCAAATGGACAAATGGAGTGGGATTGGAAATTGGTGGAGAACGTACTAAGAAATGCTCATAATAAAAGGATAGTTGAGGACATTTTTAGGAAAAGGAAGGTTCTTTTATTAGAAAAGGAAGATAGGGTGGTGTAGTGTGGAGCAAAAGATGGCAATTACTCAATTAAAATTGGCTATCAATTCCTTGACAGAGTTAAAAGAGAGGAGGGGTGGGCGACTAGCCTGTGTTAGGGAAAAGAATGTCTTCCAAAGGCATGAGCTTTCACATGGTTGGTCATTAAAGGCGGATTTATCACTATAGAGAGAAGGAAAAAGTTGAGCTTTATCGGTCCAACAAAGTGTGCTTTTTGTGAGAAGGCAGATGAAAATGTTGATCATTTATTATTTAATTATGACTTTGTCAGACAATGTTGGATGATGGTTTTACATAAGCTGGAATGGTATGGACATCTTCCCGCATTGTGAAAAGATGTTTTCCTTAAGTGACCATTAGTGAGAAAGAAATCAAAATTTTCACGTGTGTGGAAGATATGTCCTTCAGTGATAATTTGGGAGATATGGAAAGAAAGAAATAGGAGGATTTCCAGGACAAATCTTAGAAATCTATAGATAGAATTTGTAACATAATTAATATAGCTATTGAGGAGGTGGTTGGAGTAGTTGCGTCACAAATTCACATAGAAAAGGTTGAATTTACAAAATAAGATAGCATAATCCAACATTGTTGGCCAAGGATAAAGTTCAGGCCCATTCATGGGTCGTGTCAGGTCAATCCATTGGTGCAACAAAGATGTGTAGTGAAATGGGCGGGCATTCAACAAGGATGGTACAAAGGAAACTTTGATGGAGCATCACAAGGAAATCCAAGAATTTTAGGGGTAGGATTTGTAATCAAAGACTAGTTGGGGAATATTCTAGTGATGGGAGCACAAAAATTATCAGTGGGTATGAACAATGAGGTTGAGGCTAAAGCAATTATGCTAGCTATTTGTTGGGGTATAAAATTAGGAATTGAAAATTTACACCTAGAAGGTGACTCCCATATAATTATTAATGCAATTATTAAAGGGGAGGCCCAAGCTTAGCATCTCAACAAATTTAGTTTCACTAGAGTAAATGATTTAAAATTATTTAATAATTATTGCATTTCACATGTGCAGAGGGAGGGGAATGAGGTGACAGATGTACTCTTAAAGTGGTCGACATCATTTGCTAAAGTGGATGAAACTCATGTGGAGGATTTCAGAAATCTCACAGAGGAATGAAGTGGATGGGGATGTACAACATAGCAACTAATTGCAATTATTACTTAGAAAAGATGAGAATGAAGGAAAGGTGATGTTTGTATTATTTAAAGGCGACCGAGCCCATTTTTGTTTTGTCTTAAAATTATTGATGTCAAGGGGTCGATGAGGATGGAAGCCATTTTTATGCTCTACAAATCCAAGCAACAGTTAGCATTTGTAGGCGATGTCATTGCAAAATAGATTAAGTGCATTTTTAAGCATGGAGACGAGGCATTTGTGCAGATAATGGAAACCCTTTTGGGTGACAATTTTTTGTAGGCAATGTGAAAATACTGTATGAATGTTGATGTAGTCACCATGATTCTAGCATGGGGACTTAAGTTGGGAGAGAAGGCAAAAGTCCTTGTGCATATTTTTAGGGGCTATATTGAGGATGTGTGGTTGTGTGGTTTGATGGAGTTTCTTTAATTGGCTATGTCAAGTGCAGGCTTTGATGTTGGGTAATGATGAGATGAAATAATAGCTCTTTATGTCTATGACTGATAAGTTTTTCTTATGTTTTAAAATGCATAATGGGACAATGTGAAGGTCGTAGGATATATTAGAGTTTTGACTATGTGCATATTGAATGTTAATCGAACCTGCTGAACCTTGTATTATTTTGGCTAAGTATTCTTGTAGCTATGTGAATTATTAAGATAATTTCGTGTATGGATGTATAAATGTTATGGTTTACAGGAAATGGATATGTATGTGTTTGCATGTACTAACCTTTGATGCAGGAATAAATAAGTAGCTGTAGAAGCGGTCAAGCTATGCCAGTTGGAGGATCGCGTCATGCAAACAGTTAGAGATATTTCGAGGCGGTTGAGAGCATTAAAGATAATAAGGGAGATGGTGTTCGAATGGAGTGACTGAAGAATAGCAAGGTAGTACCAGCTCTATTTATGATTATCTTCAACATGTGACAATCTAGTAGAAACTGTCATGCTATATTCCTGGTCATGTAATGATGAAAGTCCCACTATCTCTGTGGTTGACTTCTTCCTTATTTTAATAAAAGTTTCACCTGATCTCATGGGCGTGGTCTAGGTAGTTAAGAGTTTGTTATAATTTTATTATAAATAAAGTTTTGAACCTCTTCACAGAGGTTAGACAAAGTTTTCAGAGTCAAGAAGTATTTTCCCTATTTTATGTATTGTAACAACTTTTGGAGATAATGAATATAGTTATGTTGTTCTGAGCATATAGAATCATTTAAAATTTGGGTACACTCATCCAAGGGGGCCCACTTGGTGAGTAATCCAGTGTAACAATTAAATTAAGTTTTCTTTTGCTGTAGTAGTTGTTCTAGCAATTGACTATTCCTGCAGCCACTGGAACCAAATCTTGTGACTATTCCTGCAGCCAAAGCAGGCAATGTAGTTGTTTTCTAGCTTTGAACCTGCATAATAGTTGTTCATTTAAAATCATATTTTAGTGTTAAGATTTCCTGGAGCCATTTAGTTGTTGCATTTTTGCATGTTTATTTCAGTAACTTCATTTGCTGCAGTAGGATAGAATGACTCTTACTGAAGCTTAGTGTTGGACCATTTAAAGTAATACGTCCCTAGGTTGTAAATGAACCACATTCATAGGAATGATAGATATTTAGAATGGATGTACAATCCCTGAGTTAAGGCTTCAAGTCTAGTTATTATCCTAATTAGCAAGGCAGACAGGTAGGGCCTTGACATAGATAAAGTGCATGAGTTGGTGTCATTTATTCATTGGTCATTTGGGGTTGATCATGATGAACATCGCGTAGAAGTTGTAATTGGATGGGACTCATTGAATTTGTACCTGTAAGAGAAGGAAATTGAATCAAGTGGAAGTGGTGTTTATGTGCTTATGGTGCAGGAAGAGAAGGTGAGTGGCAAGAGGAGGGGTATGGGTTTAAGGAAAGAGAAACAAAAGATAAGGATGATGCGATAGGCTGGAGTTATGAAGGAAGGAGTTGAGGTGTGCAATGTAGGTGAGGGTTCAAGCAATGTCATGCAAAATGTGCCCTAATCTTGGGTTTGGTGGTATTCTTGTTGTTCTTTTTGTCATTTTTTGGTCTTGCAATGTATGGCTCGATTTTTAAATGTGGCCAAAATGTAATTATTTGGATACTTGTAAATTAACATATAGGCCCATGATGCTCATATTTAGGTTTGAGTATTTGGGTAGGGATGGAAGTATGTAGGTTTGGGAATGTTGTAGCAATGTAATGGGTGTTTCTTGTCCTCCCTCCCGAGAAGGTTGGCTTTCCTTTTTGATTATTCCAACTGGTAGTGTGTTCTTCTTTCTAGTGCTTGGGTGATAGGTGTCTTGATAGTATGGTATGGTATGGATGATTTTTTTTTCAGTTTAGGTGGTTTTACAAAAATTCTTCTTTAGCTATGTAATTACTTATGTCATATCAATAAAATTATCTCTATTACCTACCAATTTTATTTTTTTTAAATTAGTTGGTGAATCAAATCCTTATATTTCATTGTTTGGCTATAGTTGTTTGAGGAAAATTTTGGTTCATATTAACAATGTTTAAGAGTGGTAAGCACTATTTGTGGGTGTGATTTTATAGTTATTTGTTCCTTGCTATTGTAATATAATTTTGAGCTTATTGCATATTATTTATTTATTGTAACATCACTCAATTATATTCTTGTTTTTATAATATGGTTTTTAATTGATTTAAAAAGAAACTTTGCGGTTTTGGGGCTTCCTAGTTATCATATTTTAATGTATTATGTAATTTATATGAATTTATTTTAAAAATAAAATTGAGATATGATATTATTTTTATAAATTCATGTTTGGAATATATTACAATGGTATCAAAGAAAATAATCTACTTTTCTATAGGTTGTTGGGACGTTAGATGATCCCAAGTAAAAGGGAGCTCAAGTACAAAAAAGAGAACTAAAGAAGTTGCAACAAGAAGGAATTATGGACGATGAAGGAAGAGAGACTAAATAGAAGATAGATAGGATGGTTCAAGATAAAAGTAGACTCATTGAGATGCTTGGCCAATTATTCTAGTGGGTGCAAAATAATTCAAAGAAAGAAAATGAAAATAATAATGGAGCAAGTAATTCAAGTGAAATAAACAACATGATAGGGAAAGAAAAAGAAGTGACTACACAGAGCTCCGAAGTTGGATTTGACAATAGACCCATGAAACCCAAGCTCTTATAGAGGAGGGAAGATATTTTGAAGGTAGACACTTCTCTCCAAGATGATATCTCTAATGCTTATATTAAGTATAGAGCTCTTGCACCTCAAATTCAAGATATTTTATTATTGAAAGATTTTATGGAATGGAAAGAAACAAGGGTGAAGCACATTACAAGAAAAAAACATCAGTTTGGACCAAAATATATAGAGCATTCCTTGGGAAATTTAGATCCCTTACCAATTTTAATTGTAATAATAAGAGCACATCTATAAGTTTGTTGCAAAAGTTGGATACCTATTTATCTCTCAAACCAATGCTAGAAGATGAAGCTATCAAGTTTTCTACACTTCCCCTAGAGGGTGTTGCACATGATTAGTGGTATCATGGTTTAATTACTCAAAACCATAATGAAATCAGATCTTATAATGATTTTTTCAATAATTTGGTTGGAATATTTGATATACAGGATCTTGAAGATCATTTTAGAGAGTTGATTTATCTCAAACAAAAAGGGAGTGTGAAAGATACATTTTGCTAATTTTAAAAAATCATCAATTATAGTGACTAATACATCCAAAAAAAGAGATTCATTGTGTTATTCATAGAAGGTTTTTACAAGTATATTAGGGGAAGTATGAATTCATTCAATCCCTCTGCATTGCAACAAACAATCAAGAATACCTTTGATTTGGAGAGCATTATAGCCCAACAAAAAACTTTTATAAAATCTACACGTTGGAGTATGAAAAAGGGAAGTGTCTCAAAGAATACCACAAAAATAAACACCTCCAATTTCTTTGAAGAACGTAATGAAGATACTAAGAATGAGCGTAAGAGGGAGAAACATTTTTTCTTGCAGAGAACCATGAACTCCAAGATGTAAATGATTTGAAAAAGGAAAAGTACAATACATAAAGGCTACTTTTGACAAAGAATAAAATTTAGATGATTCTGAAGAATTTCATGATGCATTTAAGGAACCTTCTAAAGAATTTAGGTGATTTTTAAGGAAACTTCTAAGGGAAATCATGATGCATTTAATGTTGATATACAATTTTTTTTATACAAATAGTGTAGTATTTATGATATGCCCCCAAGATTACCATCACAAAGAGGATTTTATCACATAATAGAGTTGGAGACTAGGTCAAAGCCTATTATGACCACTTCATACCACCATCTTAGAATGTGTAAAGAAGATATTAAGAAGGCTATCAAAGAAATCTTATAAATATAATACATTGGGTTGACTTCCAATCCTTTTGCATCTTTTGTGGTGCTAGTGAAGAAGGATGGTACTATGTGTATGTGCATATATTATAAGGCACTAAATAAGAGGACTATCAAGAATATATACCTAATACCCAAGATAAATGAGTTGATTGATGAACTACATGGTTTTGTATACTTTTCAAAAAATGATTTGAGATGGATAGGTTGTTGGCATTTGCATGAAGATTGCATTAATGATATGTTATGTTGTCATTGATGTCAATTGAACCGGTAATGATATTAATGATGTTGTTGATATTATTGTTATTGTTGATATTGTCTTGTAACTGGCAGGAAGAGCTTTGTGAAGGTTATTGTAATCCGGTATGTAAGTTTGTGAGTTGACCCGGTAATCAGAGTAAAAGGTTAAACCCTTTCTATGTTATGTAACTGGTAAACCCTACCAGTTGTTTTTGTTAAATCCTAACCGATTAAGGTTGTTGAATTGGTTATGTTAGTTTATGATCTAATGTTGAGCGGTAATGATGGTGACACATAAGGTCATTGTATGAAGACAAGTTCAAAATGCTTTGGCGCGTTTGTTTGTCTAGGGAAGGAACAAAATGTATTGCATCTAATGCAAAGTGCATGATGAGTTACTTAGCTTGATGAAGCGGTAATCAAGGAGCGGTTGAGGTTTTCTTGATTGATGTGATGAGATTGCTATGAAATCCAACAGCCATGCTTGTACAGACTTGTTTTTGATCTTGATGATGAGAGGATTAAATTTTTGTTGTGTTATCGACCTAATTGATTTGTATTTAAGGTTGATGAAGTTGGTTTGTTTAAGTGTTGGCAAGAGTTGGCAGAAATCAGTTGAGTGTGTGGTTGCATAACCAGAGAATGAGTCTGCAGTTTGAGTAAAGGTAGATAGAAGCTTAAATGGATCTGATCAAGCAAATGTAGTGCTATTCAGATAGATCAAGAAACTCCTATTGTTTTCTGACAATTACAACATAATTGAAATCCCCTAACTGGGTAAGCTCTAACACGTTTGGTTACTTATTAAATCCTCTAACAAGGTGGTCCATTAGATTGGATTTTCAAATCCTCTACCAAGGTTACTCCTTACAGGGTATTTGCTTCTAACCAGGCATTTGTAGTCCATCCCTTGACTAGGTGATTCCTAACAGGAATAGTTCTTAACAGGACTTTTGTAAAAGCTTTAACAGGCTAGGATCCTAATAGGGTGAACTTCAGAAGAGTTCAAATATTTTCTTGTGAGTCTCATCTCACCATGGTTTTTCCCTATTTGGGTTTTCCACATATAAATACTTGTGTCATGTGGTGAATGTTTTGTGGTTATGATCTTATGATTGATTTGATTAATTATTTCTGATAAGACATGATGATCGGAAGTGTTGAGAAATGAAGCATTTGGATATTTGCAAGGTTGATGTTGTTTACTATTAAGTTGCTATAACAGTCAACCGGTATTCTTATGAGTATTGATCTTGACAGTGGTATTTCATTGATAAGTTTACTTTGTGAGTTTGAGTTTGAGTTTGAGTTTGGGAAGTTTGTATCAGTTTTTCTAGTTACTGATTCACCCCCCCCCTCTCAGTAATCTACCGGATACTTATTCTTTCATCATACCATCAATTGGTATCAGATCTTCTCAGGTCCTCTAAGATCTAAGCTTAACAGCTTGAGGAAAAGATCTGCTAGTGTATATGGTGAAAATGGATAACAATAATAACGATATTGAAAGGCTAAATGAATTCAACCACAAAACCCTAGCCTAACAACAACAAAGATCCACCATAACATATGAAGATTACCTAAGACAATGCAAATCAAATGAAATCACAAAGATTATACCATCACATGTCCAATAGGGTTTGGATCTCCATTCTTCCTATCTCCATTGATCTTGTTTGATGTATTTGCTCTCAGATTTTATGTGCACAAGAGCTCAACAAAGAACGAAATGTGGTTGCAAGTAGGATCACATATGCCAAGTAGTCAATTGATGAAGTAGTTAGGATGATTCATTAGGATGATTGATTAGGGTTTGATAATGAAAGAGGCATCTCCTTATATAGAAGACACAATATGAAATGGAGGGATAAGATTGAGAGGTGTAAAAGGAGGTCGACTATGATTAGAGGGTAGGCAAAAGAAATAATAAAATAATGAAAGGGGTAGGTAGTGTATGAATTAAGAGATGAATGACATGTGTCATGGGTAGAAAAGGTTAATGAATTAATTAAATAAATAAAGATTTATTTAATTAATAGAAGAAGTGGGATCAATTAAATAAATAAGATATTTATTTAATTTAGGAAAAGGATAATTTAAATAAATAAATGTATTTATTTAAATGAGAAATAAGGCTAGAAGAGGATAAATGAATTAATTAAATAAATAAAGATTTATTTAATTAATAGAAGAATTAAGCTTAGATAATTAAATAAATAAAATATTTATTTAATTAGACTGGACAATTTTAGGTGTCTACAGCTAGATCATGATGAAGAAGGAAGGTCCAAAGTTCAACAAAGATAACTATAGAATATGGAGCGACGGAATGAAGATCTACATTAAGATTCTGGGAAGTCAGTATTGGGATCATGTAGAAACTTAGTATATTGCACCTACTGGAACTCCGACTGATAATCAAAAGAAAGAACAACAAGAAAATCATCAAGCACTGGAAGCTATTATCAGTTCCCTATATGATGCTGAATATGTAAATGCTCATGGTCTTGAAACTGCATATGATGTATGGAAAAAACTTGAAGAGATTTATAGCGGTGATGAACATGTTAAGATTGCTAAAGAGGAGAGTCTAAGAGGAAAGTTTGATGACATGAGGATGTCTGAAGGTGAGAATATCCAATAGTATGGTCAAAGGATAAAAGAGATAGTCAGTGAAATTAAAAGTGTAGGAGGGAAAGTGGAAGATGCCATAGTAATCAGTAAGGTACTGAGAACCCTGCTACCGGTCTATGCTATTCGAGTTGCAGCTATTCAGGAGCTTAAGTCCATTGACAAAACTAAGGTAACTCTTGACTCCATCATTGGCAAGCTTACTGCTTTTGAATTAAATGGTTATGATGGTAGTGTACAAAATCTGAGTCTGCATTTAGAGCTTATGTTTCTAACCCATCTATGAGAAAAAGTAGAGATACTAGCCATTGTTATGAATCTAGATCCAACAAAGATGTTGATGATGAAGAAACTTTAGTGGAGCTTGAAGCATTGTTTGCAAAGCGGTTGCCCAAAGGCACTGGTAAATACAGAGATAAACTACCTTTAAAATGTTTTGCATACAACAAGATTGGTCACATAGCGGCTAATTATCCTAATGGTGAAAATGAACACAAGAGAGACAAATTCAAGAAGTATAATGGTAAAGGCAAGAGAGATTGTCTTATTGCTATTGATAGTGGTATCACTGATGAAGAATATGATGATGATGCTAGTGAAGATATTGTGTTTGTAGCTATTAAGGAAGGGATGTCAGACTAGGAGGCATTAGTATCTAAGATGGATAACTCTAATGATTGGATCATTGATAGTGGTTGTTCACATCATATAACTGGTGATTGGAGCAAATTTATTTCCTTGAAAGAATTTGATGGCAGTATAGTTAGATTTGGCAATGACTCACCCTGCATGGTTAAAGGTAAAGGAGTTATTTCTCTTAATGGAAAGAGCAGTGCAGACGATGTCTACTGGGTTGAAGGACTAAAGCACAATCTTTTGAGTGTGGCACAACTCAATGATAAAGGATACCCACTAGAGTTTAAAAATGGTATGTGCAAAATCTTTGACAACAAAGGTGAATTGATTGCAACCGGGAAACAAACTAAAGGTAACCTGTTTCATCTCAATTCTAAAGTTGGCAACTATTTTATTGCAAAAATAGATGATAGTTGGATTTGGCATAGGATATTTTGTCATATAAACTTTGATAACATTGTTAAAGTTAGTAAGTCCAGTCAGTGAGAGGTTTGCCTCAGTTAGACAAACCGGTTAATGCTCTTTGCAAAGAATGTCAGTTAGGAAAGATGACTTCTTCAAATTTCAAAAGCAAATCCTTCTCAGCTAAGCACTTGTTAGATTTGGTTCATATAGATCTTTGTGGACCAATAAGAACAAAAAGCATTCAAAGTGATAGATATTTCATGATTCTCACTGATGATTGCTCAAGGATGATGTAGGTTACATTCTTGAAAGATAAGTCTGAATCTTTTGGAAATTTCAAGGCATTCAGGGCCTTAGCTGAGAAAGAGAGCAGTAAGAAGATAAAATTTTAGAGGATAGATCAAAGCGGTGAATTTACTTTTGAGGAACTCACTAGGTACTATGGAGAGAATGGTATAAAGTGACAACTTTCAACATCAAGGACACCACAATAAAATCACATCGCAGAAAGAAACAACTGGTCAATTGTTGAAGCTGCTAGGACACTATTGATACAAGGAGGTGTTGCGAAAACCTTTTGGAGAGAAGTTGTCAGCATAGCTATCTACACAATGAACCGGGTTCTGGTTAAGAGAGGTAAGAAAGAGACTCCTTATGAATATTGTTATGGAAGATCACATGATGTTAGCTATTTTAAGATATTTGGAAGCAAATGTTTTATTAAGAGAGGTGATTACATTAGCAAATTTGAGGCTAGGAGTGATGGAGGCATATTTCTTGGCTATTCCACCAAGATCAAGGCCTACAAATGTTTTAACAATTGGACATAGAGAATTGTTGCGAGTGGTGATGTTCGAGTAAATGAATTTCCTGAAGTCTCAGAAGGAACCAATTCAGAGAAAAAGGATGAAGATCCTTGCATTTTGTTTTTGGAACCAGAAACTGTGAAATCTGAAACCAGCAAAGCAAATTCTGATGCAACAGTTCAACCAGAATGGATAAATTCAGAAGAAGATGATGACAAAGAAGAAGTTGAACCTGAAGATAATGATCATGTTATTCCTAGATATGTGAGACCGAATCACAATCCTGAGAAAATTATTGGAGATAAGGATGCTAGAGTACTAACCAGAAGAAAAATTAGAGAGAATTCTTGCATGATCTCCACCATTGAACCAAGAACTGCTAAGGAGGCATTTGGTGATGATTATTGGGTTAAAGCTATGGAGGAGGAATTGGAACAAATTGAGAAGAACAACACTTGGACCCTAGTACCTCGACCGGTAAATAAGAATGTTATAGGTACTAAATGGGTATACAGGAACAAATTGAATGAAGATGGTGTTGTAGTTCGTAACAAGGCAAGATTAGTGTGCAAGGGTTATGCTTAAGAGGAAGGAGAAGATTATGGAAAAACTTTTGCACCAGTAGCAAGACTGGAAGGTGTCAGAACTTTACTTGTATTTGTAGCCCATAAGAAGTTCAAGGTATATCAAATGGATGTTAAGTTTGCATTTTTGAATGGGATATTGGAAGAAGAGGTATACATAGAGCAACCAGATGGTTATGCATTGACTGGTGAGAAAGACATGGTATGCAGATTGCATAAGGCTTTATATGGATTAAAGTAGGCACCCAAAGCATGGTATGAAAGGCTTCATACACATCTAATGAAGACAGTCTTTCTGAGAACCAGAGATGATAGTAACATATATCTCAAGTCCGAAGGAGATGAAATACTGGTCAGTGAAGTATTTGTTGATGATATTATATTTGGAGGTAATGATGTCACGAGCAATAGTTTTGCAGATGAAATGAAAAATGAATTTGAAATGTCTTTAGTAGGGGAAATAAAAAATTTCATAGGCTTGCAGATACAACAAATGAAGAATGGTATTTTCATTACACAGTCTAAGTATGTGAAAGAGGTTTTGAAGACATCTGGCATGAGTGACTGTAAACCAGCTGGGACACCAATGGTTACAGGTTGTAAGTTGTCCAAGGAAGATGAATCTAAGTTTGTTGATGAGAAGGAATATAGGTCAATGATTGGCAAGTTGCACTATGTTGTTCACAACAGACCAGACATTGCCCATGCAATTGGCATAGTTGCTAGAATCCAGAAGAATACTAAGGAGACACACCTGATAGCAACCAAGAGAATCTTTAGATACCTGAAAGGTACTGTTGACTATGGATTATGGTATCCATATGGTGGAAACTTTGATTTGAAGGCATACATAGATGCTGATTGGGCAGGAAATGTTTATGACCGAAAAAGCACAACCGGTGGAGCATTTTTTCTTGGAGGAAGGATTGTTTCATGGAGTAGTAAAAAGCAGAGTTGCACTTCACAATCTACTGTTGAAGTTGAGTATGTTGTAGCTTATATGAATTGCACACAGGCTATTTGGATGAGACACATTTTTGAAGGTTTTAAGATGAATATTTCAAAACCTATAAAGATCTTATGTGATAACACAAGTGCCATAAATATTTCTAAGAATCCTTTTTTGCACGCATGAACCAAGCACATTGAATTGAAGTATCATTTCTTGAGGGAAAAAGTTTAGAGTAAAGATGTTATCTTAGAGCATGTTTCTACCAAGGAACAACTTGTAGATATTTTTACCAAACCTCTGCCTAAGACTACTTTTTAGTATCTTAGAAGTCAGTTAGGGGTTGTCCCTCTTCATGAAGTCAGTTGAACATGATGTTGACTATATCAGTCCCTAAAACACTTGCAAAATTTTACAAGGGTTGATGTAGAAGTGGATGTATTCCATAGGGGGAGCATCAAGTTGTAGTATGTTGTTGATGCATAGTGAAATTTTGATATTACATGTTTTACTTTCAATTTGGCATTGCTGTCAAAGGGGGAGAAGAATTATGTGGTTATGAGAAGGAGAACCAATGACAATACGAAGACAGAGAGAGCATGTGAATACTTGGGTAATGTAAACCAAGATTCCTATTCACAATCACAACAATAAAGCAATGGTGTTGATATTTTGTATTGCCATCAATGCCAAAGGGGGAGATTGTTGGCATTTGCATGAAGATTGCGTTAATGATATGTTATGTTGTCATTGATGTCAATTGAACTGATAATGGTATTAATGATGTTGCCGATATTGTTGTTATTGTTGATATTGTCTCATAACCAATAGGAAGAGCTTTGTGAAGGTTATTGTAAACCAGTATGTAAGTTTGTGAGTTGAACTGGTAATCAGAGTAAAAGGTTAAACCCTTTCTATATTATGTAACCAGTAAACCCTACCAGTTGTTTTTGTTAAACCCTAACCAATTAAGGTTGTTGAATTGGTTATTGTAGCGTCCTAAAATTGTGACACTTGCAATTTCGACTGCATTTCGGTCTTCAAGATGGCGACGCAACACGCAACCTGAATGGAGACCCCGAAACCTGATTATGACACTGAAAACTGCATTTTCTAGCACCCTGGCCTGAACCTCCTTGCACCCTGCTGTCCCGGGAGGTGGGACCAGAGCGCCCAGCGCCCTGGTCCCCCAGGACCATGGCGCCCAGCGCCCTGGTCCCTGGGCCTATTCTGGGCCCGGTCTCCTAAGGGGTCTCGGGTCTTTTTGTTTGCAAATTGGAAAATTAACTTTCCTGGTCGGCCTAAGGTCGGGAAAATCAGTCTTTTAACCCTAATTGGCAAGTATATAAACTACATTTTTCTCTCTCATTTGGGATATGAAGAGGATATGTGTACAAGCGTGGAAACTATACTTAAGCATTCAAGCATTCAAGCATTCCTTCAAGCATTCCTTCTAAGTCTCCATTCAAGGCTAAGTGTTGCATTCAAGACAAGGATTCAACCATTGAAGAGGAGATCACTTACTACATACTACTACAACATACAACAAACAACAACATCTAAACCTTCGCACATAAGGATACAAACATCCTTAGAACAAGGTATTAGTACTTGTTTTACATTACAAACATTTACATTTACAACATTGCTCATTTCTTGGTTAATTCCAAAACTGGGGTTTGACCTAAAGGCAAACCCCTAATCCCTAACCCCCCAATCGTCTTCGCTTTTCTATGTGTAGGTTGCAGGTACGCGACTGAAATTGAAGATCTGGAATCCTTGTGCAGAGACGAACAGATCCCCCTTCGTTTCGCGGATTTTTCGGAGGACCGTGGCGCCGGGCGCCATCGTCCCGACAACTTTTGCTCAAATTTGTAGGACAGCGCCGTATCGACATTTTACTGCTAATTCCAGGTCCGCAGCTTCATACTGTATTCCTATCTCAGTTTATAAGCAAATCTTTCTCACTTTCTATGCATTCCTAGCTTAATTCTTCTATGCACATTCTTTACAAAAGAGGGTAGCCTTGCTGTCATAACCCTTGAAACTCATTTAGCATCCAATCTTGCATTGCGTGGGATTGGATCTTGTGGGTTTCAACCCCTCTTTTGAATGTAAAGTCTCTCCCCTAAGTGAAAACCATCAACCCTAGTGAATCTCCCTTCTCTCTCCTTGGAGTTGGAAGAAGGGAGAGCAACTAGGGTTCGATCGCGATTTTCCGCTTTACATTTTGGTGAACCCGACGTGAACATCCTTTCTGATTATTCATGCTTAGATCTGAAAATTGATTCCTTGATTACATTTCCATGTTTGATCTTTTGCAAAATTTTAGAGGTGATTGCATAAAAAACCCTAAATTTTCTTTTTAGTAATTAAACTTGTGAAATGTTTAATTGTTAATGCTTGTTTCAGATCTACCCTTCTATTACAAATTATCAATTCATATCTATGCTTTAATTTTAAAAATTAAGTGGTTAAGTGTTAAAACCCTAATTTTTGAAACTCTCTTGATTCAACCTTTGTCCGACAATTTCATTGATCAAAACATCTCCAAATCAGCTGTAACTTTGGATTCCGCAATAAAATCACAATATCTTTCATCCCTGAAAATTTGGAAAAAAGTTGCGAGGACCGTGTGCACTCCGAGCGCCATCGTCCCCGACATTTTTTCCGAAATTTCGGGAGCTAGATCTTACTGTATTTTCCTGCTAAAATCCAGAATTTTGGCTGATTTTATCAAATCTAACACTTTCAAAATTACAGTCAAAGTTGGTCTTGTGATTGCTTGGATTAAGGCTTCTAAACATTCAAAAATCATTGAAATTGAAATTTTGTGTCAAAATTGTGTTCTTACTGTCCTAAATCTGAAAAGTGTGTTTGCATTCATTCAAAATTTCAGTGCTTTATTCAAATTCTTACAATTTGTGACTTTTGAAATTAAGTGCTTAATTACAACAACTTTAATTTCCGCTTTCAAAATTGAATTTTGCGTGAAATTGAGTCAATTTTTAAATTTCAAAACTTGCATTGCTCTTGACATTCCCTCTAAAATCATAAAATTCAAAATTTCAGTTTCCCTCTCTTTTTCAAAATTCAAATTGTGCCTTTTTTGACAATCTTGGTAGGGTTCAATTTCGAGATTGCAACTTTAATTTGGCCTATCTACAGATCGTAAAATCACTCAATTTTTTCAGATTAACTCTAAAATCATCATACCTTTCATCCCTGCAAATTTCGAAAAAAGTTGCAAGGACCATGTTGCACTCCGAGCGCCACGGTC
This sequence comes from Cryptomeria japonica, assembly GCF_030272615.1. NCBI lineage: Eukaryota > Viridiplantae > Streptophyta > Pinopsida > Cupressales > Cupressaceae > Cryptomeria > Cryptomeria japonica. The sequence goes on along the minus strand of NC_081405.1, from coordinate 311,096,558 downwards.
CCGGACATTTTTTCCGAAATTTCGGGAGATTGTCGTAATTGCATTTAACAGCTTAAATCTGGAAGATTGGCTGATTTTACTGAAAATTGCTACCTCTAAATTCAAAATTTCCTCTTCCTTTCTAGTGCATGAGTTTTACAACAATAAGCCCTACTTACACTATTCCCGTTAGACGAAGCCTTAGAATTAAGTCCTTCCAAGGTTTAATTACTGAGGAGATGGAACCTAATTTGAATGGCCTTTTTAACGAGGACATGGGTAATTCCTCTAATCCTCCTAATGATGAAGAAGCTCTCCATGAGGTTTCTGAAGAACAACTTTCAAAATTGGATAACCAATTTGACGATTTTCGACAATGGATGTCTCAAGAATACCCCGATAGTCAAGCTCTTCCTTTAATTGAGGGTCTAAAACGTATGCTTCAAAGTGATAAGAATGGAATTGATATTTTGCGTGGTATTGCACACATTGTGGATTCAAATGTGATGCCTATGAAGAGTTGTGCTGAAAATTTGGGTTATACACAACCTCCTACTCAAGTCAATCATTCTATTCCTTTGATGACTTCTATTGCTAGCATACCTACCTTTACATCAAACATAATGGCTACTTCTACACAAGACATTCCTCTTGTGATCACCAGTCATGGGGGCAATCCCTCTTCTTCAATTAACCCTCTTCCTTCGTTCAATCCGATTTCTTCATTCACTCCTTCAATGAGTGTCCCTATTATATCTCCACAAATGAACATGACGCAAGGGGGAAATTCATTCAATCATTCCATTCCTCCTTGTAGTGTTCCTCCCGTCCAATCATCTCCTATGACTAATTATCATAGGGTCCCACCACCTTACTCTTTACCTTCTTCCAATAACATAACACCTCCATCTCAATCTAACACATCTAATATGAACCCTTCGACTGAAGCGACCATTAACAATCTTGCACAAACTGTCTCTTCTTTACAGCAACAAATTGCCTCTATGAATCAATCTAAGTTTAGTGTGCCCACATTTGATGTTGCGAGCCCACTTTCTCTTGACATTGTTCGAGCTATCCCCCCTAAACATGTTGAAATTCCACATTTGGAGCTTTATAATGGTAAAGGTGATCCTCTAACACATGTTAAGACTTTTCAAACAATCTGTACTGATTTTGCTTATGACCAAAGGTTGCTTGCAAAACTGTTCACTAGAACATTAAGAGACAAAGCCCTACAATGGTATTGCTCATTGCCTTCCTATTCTATTACTTCTTTCGAACAACTTGCAAATGCTTTCATTCAACAATTTCAAAACAATATAAGTCCTAAAGTTACTTTGATTGATTTAATGCATTGTAAACAAGGTGTTAAAGAAAAAGTGACTGATTTCATTGGTAGATATAAGCATTTGTATGCTCAAATTTCTTTTCCAGTGCCTGACAATGATATTCAAAGAATCTTTATTTCTAATTTACAAAAAGATATTCGAGACAAACTTCTGTTTTCTGAGTTTACTTCTTTCCAACAGTTGTGTGCAACTCTTCACAATTATCAACTGACTGTGAGTCAAATGGAACAATCACATCCTATGGCTCCGAGTGATAAGGGTGATAGCAGTCAACAACCATTTGGGAAGTTTAAACCAAACAAAGATTCCATCAAATTCAATGAAAACATCATCAACAACAATGTGAATGCAGCATCAGGTGTGCCTCCTATTTCTAAATTTTTCAAGAAAGAAAGAAAGTATACTCCTTTGAATGAATCATTGCATAGTATTATGAATAAGTTATTGGAACAAAATGTGCTTACCCTTCCTCCTATAAGGCAAATCGATCCTGCAAAGATTACTTCACCTTATTTTGATAACAAAGTTTTTTGTCAATTTCATCGTCAGCCTGGGCATGATACTGAAAAATGTTTTTCTCTAAAGGGTAAAATTCAAGATTTGATTGATAATAATACTATTTCTGTTTCTGGAGTGAATGATAAAGGCAATACATCTGTAGCTCCTCCTAACCAAAATCTTTAGATTTTTACTGATCCATTACCTTCTCATTCTTCTCATACCTCTAATGCGATTGAGGCTAATGATTCCTCTCTTTCATCTGATGGTCTTGTGTCTATGACTCCGAATGTGATTAACTTTGTAGAGCAGCAAGAAAACCCTAAAGAACCTTCCATCACATTTGATTCCAGTGAAACCATTAGGGCACCTGATGGTCCTTTATATATAGTTGCAAAAGTCAAGAATACACCTTGCCGTGGAGTGCTTATTGATCCTTCGTGCATGGTTAATGTTATTACTGAAGAATTTCTTTTTACTTTGCAATTGAATCAAGTGATATATGACAAAACAGATGTGATTGTGAAACTATTTGATGCATTTTCTTCTCCTGCAATTGGTTCTATTACATTGCCTATCGGGGTCCATAACAAATCCCTTGATGTGAACTTTGCTATTATTCCTTCATCCGAACAATTTCGTGTGAAGCTTGGCTATCCTTGGCTATCTTCTATGAAAGCTATTGCTTCTCCTATTCATAAGTGTTTGAAATTTCCCCATAATGGTGAAGTCGTTACTGTTAATCATAGTCTCTTTAAACCAGCTGAAAGAACTTCTAATGTTCCTATTGATTACTTTTGGCCTAAACAATTCCAATCTCTTCCTCCGCGAAGTGATCATCTTTTCAAATCTTATCAAAAGTGGAAAACAGATATGATCCTATCTCTAAGTGAACCTAGAACACCTAAACTTGACATTCCTATCGTTCTTGAGAAGGAAGTTCTTCCTTTGAAAGATAAAACTAATATCTTTCCTCAAGAAGATTCCCAACCCATCCCTATGGATGTGACTATGTCTATACCTAATAAACTTCCTAAAAGTAGACCTATACCTCCTTGTCATGATGGACTTGGTCTTCTTCCTAAACCAAAAATTCCTCCTTTATATGGAGCAGTTCCTCCTCCTTCTTTTTATAGAGAGAAGAGACCTTCCTCTTCTCCTATTATCCAGCCTAAGAGACCACAACCTAAACACCCAAGTGATAAGGATGAGAACATTCCTCCTCCTCAATCTTCTCCACTTCCTACTAAGACTAGATGAAATCGTTCTGCACGCGAACGTCGACGAAAGCGTCGTCTTAGAGCTCAAGCAACTGCTTCTCAAACTTTGCAATCTCCAAAAACACCTTCAACAAGCATTATTCCATTTTCTCCTCAGCCGATGATTGAGCCGAAATCTCCTAAACATAAGATGCATGATGGTCTTGATCCTGTGCGAGTTAAAGATCCTATTTTTATAAATCTTGATGATGATATAGATGAAAATGTTATTCATGATGAAAATGCTACTTCTCCTCTTGCTTTTGATAGTGAATATGAACTTGTTGATATTGATGACCATTTATCTAATGAATTTTCTAAAGCACTTATCCTAGCTCCTAGAGAAGAACAATGTGGCTTGGAACATGAACATAGCCCTTGTTTGGATCTTGTGATAGCTCCATCTGCTGTGTTGAATGTTCCTCCTCTAGCGTGTTCCCTGCCTTCCCGAAACATTGATCACCAAGATCGGGGGGTAGATGACGTGCTAGACTAGTTACATTAGCATAGCAGATTCTCTCCTCCTCTCTTGTGTTACTTCTTCTATACGTTATTCTCATTCTTCTATTTGTTGTCCTTGGTGTTGTCTACTTGAGGACGATGCAAAGCATTGAGATCTCTCGATCTCTCTCATGTTGACTCAAAAGACACATGTGTTCCCTTCTTCTAGGTGACCTTCCTTGATTGGGGAATGAAGAACAATTATGCATACATACATATGATACACATGAATTATCATACAGCATACTGACCCCGAGGAAAGCGAAGTCACCTTGTGCTTTATGTTTTGTGTCTATTATCCTTGGGTTTATCTCACACTTGGGGGCTAAATCCTTGCGATAACGTGCTCCTTTCTCATTTCTTATATGTATCACTACCTTAAAGCAATCACCCCCGGTGAGGCGTGTGCGATCACTTTAACGTAGGGGGGCATACATCCCGTTCATATCTTTTCAAGATACTTGAAAATTTCTTGACAAATTTAGCTTTGCCTTGAAATTTTTTGATATCTTTCTCGCATGACTCATAGTGAGGGAACCTTACTACTGACAGTCATGGTTCTCCCTCATGATATTCCCTTTTACTTTGTCAATCGAAGTCGTAAGATCCTTAGTCCACTGGGGGCTTGGTGTATCTTGCCTCCTTGACGTGGTGAAAGTCTTTCAATGTTGTTTCCTTGTACTTTACCGGAAGTATGAGCATACGCCTATACTCCCGCTAAAGTGGGGGCTAAATGTAGCGTCCTAAAATTGCGACACTTGCAATTTCAACTGCATTTCGGTCTTCATGATGGTGACGCAACACGCAACCTGAATGGAGACCCCGAAACCTGATTATGACACTGAAAACTGCATTTTCTAGCACCCTGGCCTGAACCTCCTTGCACCCTGCTGTCTCGGGAGGTGGGACCAGAGCGCCCAGCGCCCTGGTCCTTCAGGACTAGGGCGCCCAGCGCCCTGGTCCCCTAGGACCATGGCACCCAGCGCCCTGGTCCCCTAGGACCATGGCACCCAGCGCCCTGGTCCCTGGGCCTATTTTGGGCCTGGTCTCCTAAGGGGTCTTGGGTCTTTTTGTTTGCAAATTGGAAAATTAACTTTCCTGGTCGGCCTAAGGTCGGGAAAATCAGTCTTTTAACCCTAATTGGCAAGTATATAAACTACATTTTTCTCTCTCATTTGGGATATGAAGAGGATATGTGTACAAGCGTGGAAACTATACTCAAGCATTCAAGCATTCAAGCATTCCTTCAAGCATTCCTTCTAAGTCTCCATTCAAGGCTAAGTGTTGCATTCAAGACAAGGATTCAACCATTGAAGAGGAGATCACTTACTACATACTACTACAACATACAACAAACAACAACATCTAAACCTTCGCACATAAGGATACAAACATCCTTAGAACAAGGTATTAGTACTTGTTTTACATTACAGACATTTACATTTACAACATTGCTCATTTCTTGGTTAATTCCAAAACCGGGGTTTGACCTAAAGGCAAACCCCTAATCCCTAACCCCCCAATCGTCTTTGCTTTTCTGTGTGTAGGTTGCAGGTACGTGGCTGAAATTGAAGATCTGGAATCCTTGTGCAGAGACGAACAGATCCCCCTTCGTTTCGCGGATTTTTTGGAGGACCGTGGTGCCGGGCGCCATCGTCCCGACAACTTTTGCTCAAATTTGCAGGACAGCGCCGTATCGACATTTTACTGCTAATTCCAGGTCCGCAGCTTCATACTGTATTCCTATCTCAGTTTATAAGCAAATCTTTCTCACTTTCTATGCATTCCTAGCTTAATTCTTCTATGCACATTCTTTACAAAAGAGGGTAGCCTTGCTGTCATAACCCTTGAAACTCATTTAGCATCCAATCTTGCATTGCGTGGGATTGGATCTTGTGGGTTTCAACCCCTCTTTTGAATGTAAAGTCTCTCCCCTAAGTGAAAACCATCAACCCTAGTGAATCTCCCTTCTCTCTCCTTGGAGTTGGAAGAAGGGAGAGCAACTAAGGTTCGATCGCGATTTTCCGCTTTACAGTTATATTGGTTTATGATCTAATGTTGAGTGGTAATGATGGTGACACGTAAGGTCATTGTATGAAGACGAGTTCAAAATGTTTTGGCGATTTTGTTTGTCTAGGGAAGGAACAAAATGTATTGTATCTAATGCAAAGCACATGATGAGTTACTGAGCTTGATGAAGCGATAATCAAGGAGGGGTTGAGGTTTTCTTGATTGATGTGATGAGATTGCTATGAAATCCAATGGTCATGCTTGTATCGACTTGTTTGTGATCTCGATGATGAGAGGATTAGATTTTTGTTGTGTTACCGACCTAATTGATTTGTATTTAAGGTCGATGAAGTTGTTTTGTTTTAGTATTGGCAAGAGTTGGTAGAAATCAGTTGAGTGTGTGGTTGCCTAACCAGAGAATGAGTCTGCAGTTTTAGTAAAGGCAGATATAAGCTTAAATGGATCTGATCAAGAAAATGTAGTGCTATTCAAACAAATCAAGAAACTCCTTTTGTTTTCTGACAATTACAACAGAATTGAAATCCCCTAACCGGGTAAGCTCTAACAAGCTTGGTTACTTATTAAATCCTCTAACAAGGTGGTCCATTAGATTGGATTTTTAAATGCTTTACTAAGGTTACTCCTTACAAGGTATTTGCTTCTAACAAGGCATTTGTAGTCAATCCCTTAACCAGGTGATTCCTAATAGGATCAGTTCTTAACAGGACTTTTGTAAAAGCTTTAACAGACTAGGCTCCTAATAGGGCGAACTTCAGAAGAGTTCAAATATTTTCTTGTGAGTCTCATCTCACCGTGGTTTTTACCTATTTGGGTTTTCCTCGTATAAATACTTGTGTCATGTGGTGAATGTTTTGTGGTTATGATCTTATAATTGATTTGATTAATTATTTTTGATAAGGCATGATAATCAGAAGTGTTGAGAAATGAAGCATTTGGATGTTTGCAAGGTTGATGTTGTTTACTGTTAAGTTGCTATAACAGTTGTTGGTGTAAATAAATATCCATTTTGGATATTATTACACTTTACTTAAGTTAACTTAGGATAGTGCATCTCTTCGTAGTTTGGATTTGAGACACTTAGGGAAGTGTGCACATAGGGATAGAGCTTGTAGGAGAAATTCCACCTTTTGTGGTCTTATTTTGCTATTACACTCCACATTCGGTGGGTCATCAACCTCTTGTGGAATACTATATTATTTCTCCTACCTACCCCTAGTATTTCTTACCTACCCTTGTTTCTCATTGAGCCACATGTCATAATTGTGTGCTCGTACATCCATATGGCCTTGCCTATATAAGCAGGCCTATATTCATTGTATTGGTTAATCCAGTTGATCATTTGCATATTGATGAGAATACAGTTTGTTCTTATCATTCTATTGTCTCTCTTTTTATGCTTTTCATTGTGCCCTTGATCTTGGCAAAATCCTACATGGTATTAGAGCCTATAGGGATTCATTGATTAGTCTTTTGGAGACATTTTGGAGGCTTCAATTTTTGGATTTGGGGATCTTCATTTTTTGGGCGCATCGTACAGTGATTTGGACATCACGGTTGAATCCGGGAGGCCGTTTCCATGAATTTTGACTATAAAGTTGACCTATTTTGGTGAGAATTTTTTTTTGCCCATTTTGGCTATTATTGTATGGATTTCGAAATTTTTTTAATATTTTCCGAAAAAAAAAGAGAAAAAAAAGGTATTTTCTGAAAAAAAAATTTCGAAGAAAAAAAAAAAAAATCAAATTTTGGGGGGTCCGCAGACCCCCCCGTGAGCTTCGTACCTTGCATCATCTTTTTGCAGGGTCTGTACCGCATACCGACTGTGCCTCCCATCCTTTTCTATTAGTGCTGCTCCTCCGAGTACCGGCTTGTGTTGTTGTCTAGCAACGACATCCTCCCGCTGAACTTGCCGGACACCGGACGCTGCTGCCACACCGGCCCGGCCCTCCCGACACCCTGCTCCAACTGACCAATTCCACCGGCGGCTGCCTAACTCCCCGACTCCCATGCCTTGGCAACCGACGGTAGCTTTCTCCCCGACGACCTCCCTCCAGCATTGGCTGCCTCCTCTGCACGCGGTCACGTGGGCCAGCCTATCCTCCTGCCCACACAGATCCAACCACGCATACCATGGGACCCCGCCACATGGAAAATCCTCTCGCCGACATCCGCCACCTCCTCTACCATGCGGACAACCTGCCTTGTCAGAAGGAAAACCGGTAGACCCGCGCCCACCACGTGGCAGGCGGCCACTGGCCCACGGTCAACATCCGTACGCACAGTCAACATAAAGCCACATCAACTTGTCCGTACGGTACGGATGCCACGCAGGGGGAGATGAAGTTTTTGTGATGACTAGACGGGCGTCAAATTTAAGCCCATTATTTTCTGACGTCAGAGCCACATCAATATATTTTTGAAATTTTTTGACCCCCTCTTCATTGAGCTTTTCAGTTTTGCAGTTCAACTTTGAAAGGCCATATCTTGCTCAGTTTTGCTCCTTTTTTGGTGCAAGTTTTTTTGAAATGGGCTAAAATTTTGTGATCTTCGCAATGGTGTGGTTATTTTTTGATTTTGGTGCACAGGTTTTTCAAAAATTTTGGATTCTCTCAGCTGTACCTGTCCAATCTTCAATTCTGCAACTTCAAAGGCCTCGTATGAGCTCATACGACCTCCTTTTCAGGTGCCATTTTTTTTGAAAGTGCATGTTTTTTTGTCTACTTTCATAATCTATGATCAGATTTCAAAGATTTTGAGTGGAAGTTGTACTTTCAAATATCGATCTTATTTGGCCTATTAGATACTTGTAAAGTGCTTGGATCTTAGTTTAGATCTCTTGCATTATTAGTTTGAGTCTCTTTTGGCCTTATTGAGGTAGTTGTAAATTGAAATTAGAAGCCCACTTTGCCATTTTTTGCAAGTGGCCCATTGTATACGCACTAAGTATAAAGTGCCAAATCATCACTTTTGGGGGGTTTCTTTGATTGAGTGAATTTGGGGGGGTGTCTTGTGTGATTGTGCCTCTCTTTGTGCTCTTTCATTTTTGTTGCAATGAGTCCTCATAAATTTCCACCTTTAACTCCACATAATTATGCATCATGGAAAATTAAAGTATGGAGTAAATTAATGGAAAAGGGTCTCACGCATTACATAGATGAAACAATAGCAACACCACCTGATCCTAAGGCTGATCCTAATGCTCAATTAGAATGGCTCACTAAGAATTGCATGGCTCTTGGAACTTTGCGCAAGTATGTATCAAATGATCTCATCTTTCATATTGAAAAGTGTACTACAATCAAAGATGCTTGGGATATGTTTCAGAAATTGTATGGTCAAGTTGATGAAATTAGAGGTTATAAGATTGACAATGAGCTCACCAACTTGGATCCCAAGAGTTTTGATACAATCCAAGATTATGTCACCAAAGCAAATGAGCTAAGAGCAAAGCTTAAGGATTGTGGAATTGACAAAAAGGATGCTCAGTTGATATTCAACTTGTTGGACAAGCTTGCACCAAAATATACAGCATTTGTGTCTAGCTTCCAAACTCATCGTTTGACAGTGGGGAGTTCCTATGTTATGCCTTCATTTGATGCTTTCACATAAATGTTGATATTGGAACAATCTAAGTTGTTGAACATGGGACTTCTCAAGTCTTCAAAGTCCAAGGCTTTGGTGGCTAATCAAGGGAATCAAGGAAGTCAAGGCAAAGATTCCAACAAGAAGAAGAAGCAATCCAAGTCTAAGCCACAACAGGAAAAAGGACAATCATCCTCTCCATCACAAGGCAAATTTTCATCCTCTTCCAAGAAGGGGACACCACCTAAGAAGGATAAACCAACTTGTGCATATTGCAAGAAGTATGGTCATGATGAGCATCGATGCCACACAAAACAAGTTGATGAGTTAACTAATCTTCTTAAGAAAAACAACATCAACTTGCCATCCGCCTACATAAAGAAGGATTCATCTCCTTCCTCTTCCTCACATTCTAAGGGAAAAGGGCAAGCATTTGTGGCTACAACAGGTTCTTCACAGCAATGGATACTTGACTCGGGTGCTTCATATCACATGGGTTCTACAAAGGAGCAGTTTTCTTCATTGGAGCCATCTAAAGTACCTCACATTTACATAGGTGATGATACACAAGTAGAGGTTGAAGGGAAAGGTTCAGTTGACATGGATGATGGAACATTTGAGAATGTTTTCTATGTTCCTAACTTGTCTACCAACCTTCTCTCTATCTACCAAATCACTCACTATGGAAATGGGAAAAAGGTTGAGTTTACACCAGATTTAGTTGTGGTAAAGGAACTTGATGATGATGCCTTGGTAGCAGTGGGACAAGTCAATGACAACTCAAGGCTTTATTCATTCTCCCACTTTGTGCCAAGTTCACCTTCTAGGGCCTTGCTTACTCATTCAGATTCAGAAAGTAAGCTATGGCATGAGCGGTTTGGTCACCTCAACTACCGCTATCTTCAATAGCTTAGCACTAAAGACATGGTCATAGGTCTACCTCGAATCAGTTTTTTAGAGGGTGAATGTTCAGGTTGTTCCATGGGAAAGCATCCTGAGGAGAAGTTTGATAAGGGGAAAGCTTGGAGAGCTTTGGAAGTTCTTCAACTTGTTCACAACGATGTAGCAGGTCCATTTCCAACACCTTCATTTAGTAAGGCCTGCTATGTCCTCACCTTCATTGATGACTACTCTCACTTCACTTGGGTCTACTTTCTTAATCATAAGAGTGAAGTATTTGACAGATTTCAGGACTTCAAGACTCGTGTGGAGAAGCAATCTGGGAAAGTGGTCAAGATTCTTTGTATAGATAATGGAAGGGAATATGTGAACAAAAGACTTGAGGATTTTTGTACATTTGAGGGGATTGATCTTCAACATTCTGTCGCATACACTCCACAACAGAACGGAGTTGCAGAATGCAAGAATCGAACTCTCAAAGAAATGGCTAGTTGTATGATACATGCACGTTCTCTTGATCCCGCCTTTTGGGCAGAGGCTATCAGTTGTGCCACACACATCTAGAATCCGGTTCCTCACAAAGCTTTGCAAGGTATTACTCCTTTTGAGGCTTGGGCTGGTAGGAAACCAATTGTGAGACAATTCAGAGTCTTTGGGTGTGCAACATGGGCTCGCATACCTTCGCAGAAACGCAAGGCATTGGAACCTCAGAGTCGGCCTTGCATATTTGTTGGATATCCTGAGGGTGTTAAGGCATATAGATTGATGGATCCTAAGACACATGAGGTGTTCATTAAGAGGAGTGTTCACTTTGAGGAAAGCTCTCCTAGCTTAGCCTCTCTACCTCCTCCACCTTCCTCCATTGTGGATAGTGATACTAGTGATTCAGATGATGAGACTCCTTCCACTCCGACTCGCAGGGTTACACCTCCGTAGGGTCCACTTGCAGTTGAGGAGCCTCATTCTCCACCTCCAGCTAGACCTCGTTGGGCTCGACAGACACTTGAGTCAGCAGGTTCTCTTGTTGGGGATCCTTCAGATACACAGAGAACTCGATCATAGCATCAAGATCTACCACATGCATTCATTGCTACCACTTCCGATCCAAAGACATTTAGGGAAGCATCAGGGGTTCTTGAGTGGGACCAAGCTATGGAGGAAGAGTATAGTTCCTTGATGAGGAACAACACATGAGATTTAGTCCATCTCCCTAAGGGGAGAAAGATGGTTCGATGTAAGTGGATCTATCGGACCAAGTTTGCAATGGATGGTAGTGTGGATAAGTATAAGGCTTGACTTGTTGCGAAAGGTTTTTCTCAGGTTGCAGGTGTTGACTATATTGAGACCTTTGCGCCTGTAGCCAAGATGAACTCCATTCGCTTGACACTTGCTATTGCTGCAGCTCATGGTTGGGCTGTACATCAGATGGATGTGAAGAGTTCTTTTCTTCATGGTGATCTTGATGAGGAGATTTATATGGAGCAGCCACAGGGTTTCATCCAAGATACTTCTTTGGTTTGCAGACTACGGAAATCTCTCTATGGCCTTAAGCAGGCCCCCAGGGCTTGGTATGCCAAGATGGATTCCTTTCTTCTCTCAGTAGGGTTCACTAGGTGTCATTCCGATCCGAATGTCTACATTTTGCGACATGATGACTCTCACTTGATACTTGTGCTCTATGTTGATGACTTGATCATTACAGGGAGTACCACATCCATCATTAGCAGGGTCAAATCTACTTTGCATGATAGATTTGCTATGACTAACTTGGGTCTTTTGCACTACTTTCTCGGGATAGAGATTTCACAGTCACCTTCCGGGATTACACTATCGCAGCCCAAGTATGCTCTTGATCTACTTGCACGCTTTCATATGGTTGATTATAAGCCTGCCCCGACTCCCTTTCTTTCAGGAGTCAAGCTTGAGGCTCAGTGTTCTTCTCCACAAGTTGATGCCACTTTGTATCATCAGCTTGTGGGTAGTCTCATCTACTTGACCCATACACGCCCTGATATTTCATTTGTAGTTGGCATGGTTTCCCGCTTCATGCAGGAACCACATGAGCTTCATTGGAAAGCTGCCAAACGCATCCTTCATTACATCCAGGGTACACATCACTATGGGATTCACTATGCAGCAGGCACATGACTTCACTTGGTTGGTTACACAGACTCCGATTGGGCTGGCAATCTTGACGATCGTAAGTCTACTTCCGGTTACAGTTTTCACCTTGGTTCGGGCCCCATTTGTTGGCAAAGCAAGAAGCAACATGCTATTGCTCTCTCTTCGACTGAGGCTGAGTATCGAGGTGCTGTTAACGTAGTGACTGAGACCATTTGGCTCCAGTAGATTCTCACAGAGTTTGGATTCACCACTCCACGACTGACAGTTCTACATTACGACAATCAGAGTGCTATCGCAATCTCAAAGAACCCAGTCTAGCACCAGCGGACCAAACACATCGATATTCATATGCACTATATCTAAGAGCTCATTCAGGAGCAGGTCATTGATTTGTAGTATTGTCCTACAGCGGAGCAGGTTGCTGACATATTCACCAAACCTTTCACCAAGAGCAAGTTCCAGCAGTTGCGAGCTCTCTTGGGGGTGCGAGATGTGTCATTAGGGGGGGTCAGCTGACTTCTCCTTCCTCTCTTATGGGGGGGACTTTTTCGTCTTTGAGGTTTTGTCCTTCTTCTTTGAGAGTCTTTTGTACTTTCATCTCTCTTTTGGGGGGGAGTTTTTTCCCACTGGGTTTTCTCCTTTTCTCCGTTTGTGAGAGATTGCATTGCATGGTTTTGCTTGCATTTACATATTGTACATGGGTACTTATCATGGCCTAGTAGCCAGGACCCATCTTGCATTGTTGACTTAAGTCTTCATTCCCCTAAGTTGCACTTAAGGGGGGGTGTTGGTGTAAATAAATATTCATTTTGGATATTATTACACTTTACTTAAGTTAACTTAGGATAATGCTTCTCTTCGTAGTTTGGATTTGAGACACTTCAGGAAGTGTGCACATAGGGATAGAGCTTGTAGGAGAAATTCCACCTTTTGTGGTCTTATTTTGCTGTTACACTCCACATTCAGTGGGTCATCCACCTCTTGTGGAATATTATATTATTTCTCCTACCTACCCCTAGTATTTCTTACCTACCCTTGTTTCTCATTGAGCCACATGTCATAATTGTGTGCTCGTACATCCATATGGCCTTGCCTATATAAGCAGGCCTATATTCATTGTATTGGTTAATCCAGTTGATCATTTGCATATTGATGAGAATATAGTTTGTTCTTATCATTCTCTCTTTTTATGCTTTTCATTGTGCCCTTGATCTTGGCAAAATCCTACAACAGTCAACCGGTATTCTTATGAGTATTTATCTTGACAGTGGTATTTCATTGATAAGTTTACTTTGTGAGTTTGAGTTTGAGTTTGGGAAGTTTGTATCAGTTTTTCTAGTTACTGATTCACCCCCCCCTCTCAGTAATCTACCAGATACTTATTCTTTCATCATACCATCATAGGTAAATCAAATTCACATGACAAAAGAAGACATACAAAAGATTGCTCCGTGTTGCCACTATGAGCACTTTGAGTTCCTAGCCATACTGTTTGGACTTACCAATGCTCCAACCACCTTCCAATCATGTATAACCCATCATTTTTGCAATAATTTGAGGAATTTGGTTTTAGTTTTCTTTAATAATATTGTATCTACAACAAAATTTGGTATGAATTCTTGAAGCATCTAGACACAGTGTTGGAAATTCTAGAGCAGTGATCCTTTTTTGCTAAAATATTCAAATGTGAGTTTGGATTCATAGAGATCTAACTTTTATGGAATTCAATAAGTGCTAAGGGAGTTTAAGTGGATAAAAAAAAATCCAATCTAGTATGGATTGGCCACCAATTATAAATTTGACTCAACTAAGAGTCTTTGTTGGTCTATGTAGCTATTATAGGAGGTTTGTTAAAGGAAATTTCACATATTACTGCGTCTTGACCTAGAAAGGAGCATTTCAATATATTATAGAGGCATGAGCTACTTTTGAGAACTTGAATCTAAGGTTATGAGCTCTTTCCCTATGCTCACAATTCTAAATGTTATTTTTTCATTTATCATTGAGTGTGATGCATCTAGAATAGGAGTTGGAATTGTTATCACACAAAGTTTAAATCTTGTAGCCTTGGAGGGTTGAAATCTTAAAGATTGTGAAAAGGGGCTTTCAATTTATGACAAACAAATTCTGGCCATCATGCATATTTTGGAGAGATTCAAATAATATCTAGTATGTGGGAAATTTATTATCATATACGATCATGATAGTTTAAAAGTCATCCTTAAGTCAACAAATATTGAATGAGAGACAACAAAAATGGGTTAGTAAACTCTAAGAATACCATTTTGAAATTGAATACATGAGAGGCAAATAGAATTTAGTTATTGATATACCTTCTAGAAAGCTAATTTCTATCATGTATCCATTATATCTACGGATGAGATTTTTTCCATCATGGCAAAATATGCAAAAAAAATATATTTTGCTACATATATTCTTCATGGAGTGGAGAAATATGATAGGTATGTAGTTGCAGATGGGATGATCATGTTAAAAAGTATTGTTTACATTGTTCCTGAATCGAAGATGGAGAGGAAGATATTGGAGTTGTATCATGATACACTTTTGGCTAGGCATTTGAATTTGTTTAAAAACATATAGAAAAATTAGAGAGTGTTTCACATGGAAGAGAGTCAAGGAGAATGTTCTTATGCACATAAGGGAATGTGAAAGTTGTTAACAAAATAAGAATGAACAAATTTATCTTACAAAACTACTCCAACCTTTTTTAATTTCATAACAAATGTGGAGAAACATTTTGTAGTGTCATAAAATTGCAACCCTAACAATTTTCGACTGCATTAGGGTCCTCACACATGCAAATTGTAATCCTCTAGCTTGATTGGAGACTAGAGATTGGTCAACTTGCGGAAATAGCTTCTTCCTTGGCCTCTGCATCACCTCGTCCACACTCTGCCATGGAGAAAGGGGTAGGATAGTGGCGTGGCGCCACTGTCCCCCTTTGGATAGGGGCGTGGTGCCCTTGTCCCTCAGGACAGGTTCGTGGTGCCCCTGTCTCTGCCCTATTTTGGGGCAGTACCATTCCTAGGGTTGCATTGTTGGTTGTGCCTTGGGTGGGAAACTCCCCCGATGTTGGCCCGTGACGAAATTCAAATCCACTAACATGTATTTAAAGGACATTCATCCTCTCATTTACATAAGTGGAAATCCGATAAGTTGAAGTTGGAGAGATTCAAGTGTGCACAAGCGATCAAGCATTCTTTTCTAGCATTAAGCATTCTCAAATCTTCCTTCAGGGCTAGGTGTCGCATTCAAGTCAAGGATTCAACCATTGAAGAGGAGATTGATTTCAACATTCAATTCCACACAAGCACTTCTATCAACATTGCTTTCACAACCTCCCTTGAGGTGATCTACAATTCAATCTTTCATTTACATCTACTTGCAAGTACTTTCTTTCATTACTTGGTTAATTCCAAAATTGGGGTTTGACCTAAAGGAAAAACCCCAATCCCAACCCATTTCCCTCTCTTTTCTATGTGTAGGTTGCAGGTGCGCAATTGTACTTTTGGATTCGAGCTTCATTTGTAGAGACGAAAAAAACCCTTTTCATTTCACGAATTTTTTGGAGGACCGTGTATGTTCCCGCCACGGTTCGAACAACTTTTCCTTAAATTCACAGGGCGACTTCGTCTTGATATATTACTACCAGATTCAGGTGCACAGCTTCATCCCATATTCCGATCTCAAATTATAATCAATTCTTTGTCACTTTTGCACTACATAATTCAATCAATTTTCTTTCCAAATCAAACAAGAAAGAGGGGATCAACTTAACATCCCCAATTCATTCAAAATTCAATCTACCATCTTTGTGTGGAGAGATTGAATCTAGTGAATTATCCTCTCCTCTTTCTAATGTAACATGGTGAAAAGTTCTTGAATGGTAATCAATAGTAAAACTCTCATCTCTCTTTGAGGGAAAGGGTAGTTTCCTTCTTGATTTATCATTCACCATTTTTCCACCATTACACATTTCAATGGACTTTATCATAAGGATAGATTGTATATATGTTGTAATTAATAGATTAACTAAGTATGCTAATTTGTATGCTATAAATACCAATGTTAAAGCCTCCCAAGTTGTTGATTTTTTCTTCTTGAGAAATATTTCAACTACATGGATTGCCTAAAAAACATAATTTGTGACATAGTAGATTTGTTAGTGTTGGTTAACAAATCTATCTCTTCAAAAATTATAAAATAAATGACTATATTTATCCCAAACACAAAGACAAACTATTAACAAATAGTTTGGTAAACTATCGATTAGTTTCCCTTTGAATTTTGGAAAGGTACAAATCCCTTCATATAGTCACAATTTTGGATTTTTAAATATATAAATAACTCAGATATATTTTTAACCAGAGAGTAGTAAAGGTTCTAACATCTGCCTATCGCCATAGAACATGCACAAATAATAGAAAACTAAAAAAACTCAATATATATATAGATTTACGATCATAACTTGATAATACAAAGATTATCACATGTAGAATAGGATTCCAACCATAAGCACCAACTCAAAGACTGAAAACTAATGTATGGACAAAGAAATTGATAGAATAGAATGCCACTTGGCTCTCAAGAAAATAAATAACATTCTTGTGACTATTAACATCCAAAGGAATATTACATTTGAATTCATGCAAACTCAAAGGTTTACAATGAATACAATTAAAATCCAACTCCAATACACACAGACAATGAAACTCAAAAATTTAGCAAAACTTTATAGATCTTCAAAATTTTATCAAGTCACACTCATATGTCACAACATAAGGGGGACCAAAAATTGTCAATCCCTTCCAATGTTCAATTTCAACATATTTAAAGCTTTACAAAATATAACTGTCCAACAGTTTTAAAGAAATCAATTCTTTAAAGAATCATTAAAAACATCACTATTTTTTTACAACTAGGCATAAAACTTAAAGTAAAATATAAATATAGCATTAAGAGAAACAACTTCATTGTGTGGCAGGTACATTTTTCGACTAAGTAGGTTGTTGTTGCACTTGTTGGCTTTTGAAATTTTGTAGAGCCTTGAGGACACCTATAATTTCATCCTCATTGGAAATGATCACATGTTTCACAAAGCCCATAATGGCTTCTCCTTTCTTATTTCTTTTGCCATTAGGATGAATGCCTTAATTGATTGGAGTTCAGAATCAAGGAAGCATCAATCCTTATCAACTTGTCATGTTTCTCCTCATTTAATGTTTTAGGGTTTTCCAAGCTGTCAATATTATTATGAAATTTAGCTTTTAAATCATCACTTGTGGCATGCCCCCAATTATATTTCATTTTTAGCTAACAACCTATGCCAGTGAACTCCTAATTTACCTAATTGAGCATCTTATTAGATTCCTTCAATAATTTTCTCTGTTCTTTGATGTTTTGTATCAAGAACCAACATTTCCAATCTAAACTTTAAATCCATGTGGTGCAAATAGTATCATTGGGAGGAAGGATGCCCCTAATGATATCAACACCAATTCCCATGTCCATGATCTCTTGCAGCTCCTTCCTAGCATGCTAATGTGAGGATTCTTCAATCTCTAAATTATTGATCTTCATGGACACCGCATTCCTTGCTAGGTTTAGCTCATTCTATGACCTAATTAAATTATCGATGAATGGAAGACCTTTAGCCTTCACTTTCTTCACCCAATCGTTGTTGATCCTGCCAAAATGGTTGTCTAATCATAGGTTTCCCACTAGATTTTTATTTATATATGATTCAAGGTTGAGTACCACTGTTGTAAAGCCCGAATCTTGAGGAGGTAGGCTCAACAATGACTTCAGACATTAAGATAAAGTGTCCACCAATGCCTTCAAACCTTCTTTATATAACGTCTCCTTCTCGATCCTTTCCATCACCCTAGGCCACTGGATTTTTATTTATATATGATTCAAGGTTGAGTACCACTGTTGTAGAGCCTAAATCTTGAGGAGGTAGGCTCAACAATGACTTCAGACATTAAGACAAAGTGTCCACCAATGCCTTCAAACCTTCTTTATATAACGTCTCCTTCTCGATCCTTTCCATCACCCCGGTGGTCATGACCTAAAAATTATGTAAATCTGCATTCATGCTTAGAGGCCCCATATCTATTTGGGTAAGGTTAAAGTCAACTATGATAGATTGACTTAGGTCTGTCTAGGCATTAGGCTGAGAAAGTTCAAGGAACAGATGATAAGAGGTTTCATCCTCTATCATGTGAGAAGTCATTTTGAGCTTCTTTCTTTTGGGAGTAGAAGGGGATGTTACATTTGGGGCAAAACATCCCTTGATTTCTTCCTAATAGCATCAAGTTTTTGTTTGTTTGAGAGAGTGACTCCCAACCACAAGGGGGATGAAAAAATATTGGCAACACTCTTCATATCCTTAGGACTCAAGAAAAGGGTTCCTTTTATAGGAGGAGTTCTATCTATACTATGTGAATTAAAAGGGAAAGGAGGCCTCGAATCACCTTGGTTTAGGTCCTTTGTATCACGAGCTTTTATTAAGAGTGTCCTACCTTGCGTCTTCTATGATAACCTTACCCTTGTCTCCTCCCTTGTCCTATCCTTTATATGTAATTTATTCAATCACTTTCTCCTTTCCCTCTTCTTAAATAAGCTTGTATCCTTCCCCACGGGTCTTTTCTAGAGACTTATTATTCTTAGGAGGTTCTCCATCACCTCCATTACCCCCTAGTGTGATAGAGGATATCATTTGTATGGTAGGTGTTGATACAAATGTGGTGGCACTGTTGGAACAACTTGGTGTTGAGGTATTTTTTATTTTAGGCAATGTAGCCCTACCAACTCCACCTTTCCTTTTGGCCACCCATAACATTTTCCTTCTTAGGACAACTGTTATTCTTATATCTATATCATCATCCTATGGTTGATCCCAATTAATTGACTCCAAGTGTTTAGCCTATGTATTAGAGAGATACACGGGGTTAATGAAGCCAGACCCATCATCTATGATCCTTACTATGTCCCAACCTAGTTGACAATCTATTATTTGCTTAAAGGTTAGCATTGACCAATCTCTTCTTCCGAATTCAAGATCATTAGCACAATCCCCCCAATAATCCTTGAGCTAGGGTATATGACTAAATGTAGGACCCAGATACAAATTATCCCTTAATTTTTTTTTGTTATAACAATGCAACCTTAAAATATCACAAGTATCTAAGGTATACTTATCTACGCCTTTTATAGAATTGAGTGCATATGATTGTGTCTTGCAATAATACAAGCCTAGAATGATAGGAAACCGAATACCTACAATCTTAGGTAACATTTTTGGCGATTTCTGCTAAATGCTTGCCTACTGAGCATCATAGACTAGTTGCTTGAACTTGTCCATTGGGCACAGAGTCATTTTGACCTGATAAAACATTTGGAAAACATTCCTTTGCACTATTGTAACTCACTATGACACTGTTGTAACCTCTTCTAATCTATTGAGTACATGTGTATGGTTCATGACAATGAACTAACAAACTTCACTGTTATGAATGATATATATCTACTTGATGAATTAAGAGAGGGAAACAAAAAGAACACCTTCTTATTCACCTATTGAAATAAAAAAACAATTGACTAATTGTGCATAAAGCACCTAGGAAAATAAAAAGTGCATCTAATCTACTGTGCAACAACACTTATTAACATTAAAACTTTTTGACATACCTCAAAAGTAATACTTGAGGTGAATCCCATTAACTGGAATTGGCTCCATATCACCATCTAGCTTGGATAGTTGAAAGGAATTACATTGTTTACATTCAGTAATGATATAAGGCCCACTCCAGAATTAATCAAACTTGGAGTGTTTCCCAGGCCTGCTTTTAAGCTCATCCCATTTGAGCACAATATTTCCTTCTTTGAAAGTTCTTGGGGATGCCTTTTTTTCAAAAGACCTCTTCATTTGAGCCTAGTTTTTTTCTATCTTTCTCATAGCATCATTCATGGTCTCTTCTAGCTCAACCAGCTGAGCTAATCCTACTGTCATAGGCCCTTCCTCTATCATGTCTAGTGGATTAGCTAGATTAAGGGCTGGAAGCTCAAGTGAGATAGGAAGCCTTGATTCGTTGCCATATACAAGCATAAAAGGTAAATGCCCTGATGACCTTTTTGGAGTAATTCTATTGGCTCACAATGTTGATTTCAACTATGTATGCCAAGCTCTCTAGCTACCATCCATGGTCTTCTTGATAATTTTGATTAAGTCCTTATTTGTGGATTCTACTTGGCCATTGCATTGCGGATAGTAATTGGAAGACATATTCAAGTAAATCCCATTTTTTACAGCCCAATCAGAAATCATAAAACCAATAAAGGCAAGAGCATTGTCTAAAATAATAGATTCAGGAACTCCAAACCTGCTAACCAGCTCTTCATAAAAAGTTCAAGACAACAACTTCGATGGCCTCCTTGAGTGCTACAACTTCAGTCCACTTAGTGAAATAGTTTGTGGCTGTAAGAACCCACTTGTGACCCACACTAGATGAAGGATTGATAACTCTAACTAAATCCAATCCCCATCTCATAAAGGGTTGTTCAATCTGAATAGGCTGCTAATCTCTCTTTTCCAGCAAACAAGGCACATTCCTTGCACTTTCTAACCCATAAATGTGCATCTTTAAATAAAGTGGGCCAATAATAGCCACCTTTCATCACCTTAAGAGTTGTTGCTCTTGGAGAAAAATATCCACCAGCTGACCCTTCATGAAACTCATGCAACACTTTATCAATTTGGCCAGGTCCAATACATCTTAATAAAACACCATTAAAATCCTTTCTAAATAGAATGCCATTCAAAAGGACATAAGGAATGGATTACTATTGGGTGAATATTTTGTCACCAGCGTACCAATGAGAAAATATGTATTTCACACACAGCTATGTTGAGACAAAGGCTCTCCTCTCATTAAGGGGAAGTTCCCTGATAGAATTTGTGTATTTCAACAACTTTGAAATTAAATTCGGGGGCAAGCTTAGGGCATATAATTCTCTTTTTTCAGAATTCACTTATATCCCCTTACTTGATGAAATTTCTTACAAATTAACCAACTAAATAAACTTGCAAACAATGACTAAATTATCTCTAAAACCACGTAAGTACAAAGTCTTACAAGATTACTATCTAACTTCCAAATCAATTACAATTGAAACTAATATAGCTTGGAGCTCAAAGTCTTCAAGATATATAAATATAAGAAACTTCCAATACTCTAAATCAATCAACAATAGTACAAAGCCTACTACCTAATCGTGTTGTATTAAAATACTAATTTTTAAAATATGAAAATAGCTCAAGTCTATTTGCCACAATTTAGATGCTCCCTTAATCACATGAACAAAAATGCCACTAATATCAAGGAATTAAAGAACTTATATAAGCAATGAACATAAGATCATTCACTCATATAAACAATCTTTTTCCCAACACAAAGTTTGGAATCAAAAAGAATTGCTCTCTTTATTTGCTTGATCAAATCTTCACAACAAAAGGCTCAAAGTCTTAGTTGAGGCAACAATTCAGCAGAGTTTTTGCTTAGCATATAAAAGATAAATATGTACAAATGAGGTTCCTTATTTTATAAGAAAGGAGTGGAGAAAAATGTGGGCACAGTTGACTAATTCAACTGCAGAGTCCCACTTGACTACAACTACTGCATAAAATAAAAAAATGCAACTGCAAGAAAATTTGCAGTAAGAAAAGATGCAACTACATGAATTCTACTTAGTGTCAATGAGGACACTTTGTTCTTCATTTTCTTCCCTTTGGATTTACTTGGAGAAATATCAACCATCTGTCAGAATCTACAACAATTTCATCATGTAAATCAATATTCACCATCAAATTGTTGGATTCAAAGACCTGGAATGATGCTTGCAAGATCAAAATTACCCTTAAACACAAAGACAAAAAAATCAACAGATCGGGTTTTAAAACCCGATCTGTACTTGGGCAGGTCAAGATTGCAGGTCAGGTTTTAAAACCCGATCTGTAGTTGGGAAAAACCTGGGTTGTAGGTCGGTTTTAAAACCTAACCTACGCTATGTGCAGAAAAAATGATAGGCCAGGTTTTAAAACCCGACCTGCAATTGGGATCGGACATGATCTGCACATCAGGTTTTAAAACCCGATGTGATAGTAAAAGAGACTTGTAGGTCAGGTTTTAACCCGACCTACTAATGGGGAAGACTTATAGATCAGGTTTTAAAACCCAACTTGCACCATGGGTAGACCTACAAGTCGGGTTTTAAAACCCGACCTGCCAGTAGGTAGAGCTGACACTTCTTGGCAGACCAAAACTACACTTCAGGTTTTAAAACCCAACGTGTTGGAAAACACAAGATACACTGCATTTCGGGTTTTAAAACCTGAAGTGCAATCAAAAGATGAAATAAAAGACCAAGGCAAAAACATGAAAACGACAAAAATGAAGATGCAAATTGACATGACTTACGAGGGAAGTCGACTGACCTTGGAGGACATAGGCTACAAAATGGACAAGTTTTGTAGGGGTTGTACCACGATTCAGGCTAGCTGAAATCGGTGACAACAACTACAATATAAAATACCTTCTTTTGGCCTTATCCAAACCTTGAGGACACTCACTAGTTTGGAGAAAATGTACCATATCTTGCACCCAACCAGTGATAGGAGTTGAATCTAGTGATTGCTTTTCACCTTGTAGCACTAAAACAACCTCTTGCTCATGTTCTTCACTATCGGTAACACCAAGTTGTTCACACAACCCTTTTCCCCTAGCCAAATTGGTAACCATAATCTCTACATCATACCCCATTACCTTGGTTACCCAACCAACTCTCGTATCACTCAAGTCTTTGCTTAACAGGATCTCCTTCACACTTGGATGAGCAACCATTAGAATAATCTTATTATTGAAAGCATGTGTCTAGACTTTTTTAGGCTCCTTATAACAACAAGTACAAACAAAGGTATACTTCAACTCATAGTCTTTGAGTGCTTCACTGAAGAATGCCAAATGCTACTCAAAAACTTCATCATTGCACTGTACAAGGATAGCTAAGATAGAATCAATATTTCCATAAGCATACAACATGAAATCCTTAGAAAAATAAGGATTCAGAAGTGTAGGTGCAGTTGCTAAAGCTTCCTTAATAAGCTGAAAACTTCTCCTGCCATCCTTGGTCTAGTTGAAAGGCACATTTTTCCTCAACATGGATGTTAACGGACTTAACAAATCAGCTATATCACGTATGAACCTCCTAACAAAATTAATTCTCCCAAAACGTTTTGCAAACCTTTCTTATGTGTTGGTAAAGGAAGAGCTAGAATAACACTTACTCTTTTAGGATCAATTGTAATTCCATTCTTTGACACTACATAACCCAAAAACTTACCTTCATGAACAACAAATACACACTTTTTGGGGATTTAGAGAAATCCCAAACTCTCTACACCTTTCAAAAATCTGCTTCAAATGAATTAGATGCTCACTTGCATTCTTTGAAAAAATAGTGATATCATCTGAATACACCAGTATTATTTTGTGTATTAAACCTTGAAAAGTAATATCCATGGCTCTTTGAAAAGTGGCCCCAACATTAGATAAAACAAAGGGCATCTTCTTGTATGCCATGGTCCCCCACTTGGTTGTAAAGGTTGTCTTACAATGGTCCTCCTCTTTTAACAAGATTTGATTATGACCAAAATATCCATCAAGTAAAGTAAATATTTCTAAACCTAAAACCACTAGAAGAATTTGTTTCATAGAGGACAACGGGGAATGGTCTTTTAGGGAGGCCCGGTTAAGGTCTCTAAAATCCACACAAAGTCTGATTTCTCCACTCTTTTTCCTTACTGGCACTAAGTTAGATACCCAAGAAGTATGTTTAATGAGAAATATAATGCTACTCTCAATCAATTTATTCAATTCTTTGACCATAAGGGGCTCAAGTTTGGGATTAAGAGGCCTTTCTTTCTGTCTCACTTGTTTGGCATTAGGCTCAAGCTCAACATCTGTTGAGCAATTTTAGGATCAAACCCCCTCAAATCATAATACTCCGAGGAAACGACATCACTAAACTCTTGACAGAGCTTAACAAATGACTCCTTTCTTCCTTAGTACGAATTTTTCCAAGTTTGAGGAGCTTACCTTTAAGAACCTCTACCTCCTCATAATGTTCTTGCTTGATTTGCATGCTTTCCTTTTCCTTCCTCACTTGATCATCCAAATTTAAAATGGACTCCAATGTTACCAATCCCTTAGGAAACTTGTTTGTTTTCAACTGAACAATTTTATCTTCATACTGCTATTCTAAATTCTTCTGATTTCTATGTTAGAATTTAGCTTCCTCTCAAGACATTTACAATATGTTTGTCACTATCAAACACTTTCCAACTAACATTATTAATTGGAATAGCAGGCCTAACAATAATCTTAATATGTTGATGATTCTTACCACTATTGATTTCTTTTGGAATATGAAACTCATCTCCTAAAGTAGCTACCCTATCAACATGTTTGTCCTTGGTATAGACAACAAATTGAAAGTTTGAAATTCCTCAATAATATCCCACACTCTATGCTTGTATGACTTACGCAATTAATTTTTAGTAACATTGATGTTTCTAACCTGATTTACAATCAATTTGCTATCTCCAAACACCTTCAGATAGCTAAAACCTCTTCTCCTTGCCCATTCCAAACCATGGATAAGAGCCTCATACTTAGCAATATTGTTAGAACAGTTGAAACAAAATCTAAAATTTGAATAATACCTCTTACCTTTTGGAGAAACAAGCATACAACCACCGCCAACTCCTATCTTACTCCTCAGACAATTAAAATATAGCTCTCAAACCTGATTATCATCATTTCCACAATGTTGTTCTACACTTTTTTTGAGGTTAGGTGTAAAGGAATCAGTCTCATGCATCATATAGACACCAAAACCACCTTCTTCCGATTGCTAATTAGAAATATCTTTATTATTCTTAGTTGCCCACTCACCCAAAAGCACATCAGGAATGCCTTCAATTTGTGTTCTCGATTCTTTGACTGTAGGAATCTCTTTATGGTCAAGAATAGTACAATTGACAACAGTTGATGCATTAATAGCACTTGGGGTATATGGCTCAATATGGTCTTTATCGATAGGCTCTGATTTTATGGTGACTTTTGTGCCATACCTATTCCTAAAAAGCATATGTGACCAATTTGAAGATAGATAACCACCTATCTTGGTAGTGAAATCCCTTGACAAACATATGGCAAAGTAAGGAGGCAACTCTATTACATATATATCAAGTGAAATAGAGAAATTTGGACAAGCATGTAAGGTTAAACCTAGCCCCTTAATGACCCCTATGGTGTTAACAACAATTCCATCTAGTTGTACAACTCCCTTTTTAAGTGGTTCATATTCAATGCCTAGCTTGTCTACAATCTATTTAGGCATCACTAAACTACTGACACCTGAGTCAAACATACAATTATGAACTAGGTGGTCACTAATGTTCAAAAACACATAGAATGGAGGTGGCTTTATGCTCTTCTCTTGTTGTTCATTGTTGGCTTGGGTATCATTTGTGAGCACAAC
Organism: Cryptomeria japonica; assembly: GCF_030272615.1. Taxonomy (NCBI): domain Eukaryota; kingdom Viridiplantae; phylum Streptophyta; class Pinopsida; order Cupressales; family Cupressaceae; genus Cryptomeria; species Cryptomeria japonica. The sequence continues at coordinate 311,070,709 of NC_081405.1, read as the reverse complement.
TTTAGATGTATTTTGAGAGGACTCATTGTACAAAGAAAGATTAGACAAAGATGATTGCAAAAGTTCTTTTTGGCTTGGAATAGCTAGTGAATCTTGTTGTTCACCAAAAGTGATAACCCAAGTATACCTGCAATTGATCTATGAAGTAGCCAATTCAATCTATGAAGAACCTCAGGGCTTGGAAAACATGACAAGGATATGAATCCTTCTACTCTTCAGGCTCTACAAAACCTAGGTGGGTGTACCTTTGATGCATTTAATCAAACCTATTACACACAAGACTGCATCAATCAAAAGCAGATGGATCTCAAAAGGTTCAAAAACTAGGAGGTTACTACAGACGGGCTAGATCCACACTTGCAACTCAACATTTTTAAATCATGAGATGGAGGGACACTTCCACATAACATAAAATATAAAAAGATATTCTGATTTTGGATTTTTAAATGATGTTCTGACAACCTTTCAATGTTACAAAAGACCAGTCCCTTATCCAGGCCACAAAGTCATCCATAAAACTGGAAGAGAAATCTCAGATGCAAGTTCTTTTCAACATTAAATTTTCATGTATCAATGCCTTAAATTAATACAATCCTCTGCTCTGTCACAAAACCATACTTATATATATATATATATATATCCAATATGCATTCAAAATCATTAATGCCGGGTTTTAGGATTTAAATCCTTCCTTGAAGAATACCCAAAAGACAAACATTACACTCTTAGAGGAATCTAAAAGAGACAACTCAAATTATCCTTGATAATATGAAATTATATAAATCTGAGTACATTTTGGAGACAATTTCATGGAAACTCACAAATGCCTTGCATATGTGTGAACCTGCAAACTGAAACAAAACCTACAGTAAAGACAGCCCTGAAATCATAGAAGAACACATTGTCATTTGCACAAATAAAAAGATGTCATCACTGGAACCTGTAATTTCAGATTTCTCCCTTGGAGAAAATCTCTCCAAAACTGGAACCCCTACAATTGAGAAGAATTGGGAATAAGAAGGAGAGGGAAAAATATCAGAATCCATCAGAACATGCCATGTGTCCCCTTTCTCCAACTGAAATTCATTACCTTCTTCTTTCCCATGGAAACTGCTTCCAAAATATCCCACATTTGTTGAAACTAACTCCATAACTGAATTCCTCATCTCGAGAGCTTTCTGGAAACATATAATACTTCTACATTTGGCCAAAAATTAAACCCTGGGCGAATTAATCTTGAACAACAGGCCATCATTTAAATTTTTTGAATTTTCTCTATAGTTTCAACTATATCATTTAATTTTAATTTTTCACTCTTTTTTGGCCTGATGCCCTGCCACGTGGCAACCTCTGATTGGTCAATGAGATCCACTGGGTGCCACCTGGCATGACACCTCATCTTTTGCCACTTGTCGGCCATGTCATCGCCACTGGGCTGCTTGCTTGTCGGCCACCTCTGCGCCACGTCATCGCCATTGGATTGCCACCTATGTGCCAACTATGTGCCACATCACTGCCACCTCCGATGACTTGCGAGTTGTCTTTCCACTTGGCTTTCGCCATTTCACAGACGATAACCATCGTGCAACTTCGGCTCATGAAACCACGCGCACCGTCGATCATCTCGGACTTGCATGATCTTTAACCTTGCATTTTCGCCCTGGGCTTTTCGCCATTTCGTAGGGCTTATCCTTCGTGCATCTTGCCTTCGCGAAGTCACGCCGACCGTCCATCCTTTTGGAACATGCTCACTGGTTAAGTCGATCGTTCTCTGCAAAATTTCACCTGTCTACCTCGAGAAGCGTGCATGCGTGGGGTCCACCTGTCATCGCTCAGTCAGCCTCCTCAGTCGCCTTAGGATCCGTGCCCATGCGTGGGCCCGCCTTGGGCACCCAACGACACTGTCCATCAAAAGCCCAGAGGCTTTGACATATTATTAGTGTGGAGATTTGCATTTAAATATCAAGAAACATCATCGCCCAGCCAATGTGGGATAATGCTTCATGCCTGAGGCTGCAAATTTTGGAGCTTTCTCTGAGTGTTTTAATGGCCATAGTGCAAAGGAGGAGAATGGCTGGTTTACCTGCTAGCTAGAACATTCTCCAACGCCCCTCCTTCACCCTTCACGCCACATTGCAAGCTACACTTGCTTGAAAAAAATTAAAACCCCTTCAACATTCGCCATGGTTGGGAGGACTGCAATCTCATGACAGGGGGGGATTTGTATTAAACCTGCAAATTGCATTAGCTCAAGTTCATTTGAAATGACCTCCAAACAATATACCACGCAAAGGGGACTGTTGTCAAGGGTCGAATTTGCATTTTGTTTGAAAATCTTGTCCTCCACATTCTACACTGCCTGCTGTACATTTGCATTTCCTTGGAAACTTTATTGGTTTTTCTCACTGCTGATGGAATTTGCTGCAACTCATATGCCTAGACTGCCAGGCAAGGAGGAGAAGATTGGTTTTCACAACTGTTAATTGCATTAGATTGATTTAATGCCTCCCAATAGCCATGCATCCCCAATTCAAAATCCACATAGGGAGGAGGCTCCCAATTTGCATTTGGCTTGTGCATTTCTTTGAAATTTTTAATGGCTTTTACCACTAGTAACCCTTGCCATCTGCATTTGTCTGAAAGTTTATTTATTTGTCTCCCGAACACCACACACATAGCAGAGTGTATTTGCCAGAGCATTACTTGGAAGTTTCAATTTTATTTTTTTTGTTAATTTCACTCTCTAGCCATTACATTTGCTTTTTTTAATTTTAACTTTCAGCAGTCAATTCTAACTCATGGCAAGGAGGAGGGAGAATTGGGCATTATGCACTTGCTGGAAGTTTCAATTTGTTTTTAAACCACACCATTGCATTTGCTGTTAAAAATTTCTAAATTGCCCCTTTCTCATTTGTGCAGGGAGACTTTGGCTTCATGCCAATTGAAATTTGATTTGGAGTTGGATTTATGCCTGGCAAACATGCCTTTACCATTTGCATCGTCAAAGGGGAAATACTAGAGATACACCTGCTGATTGCATTTTGATTTGAAGGCTCTTTTAATTACCTCTCAAACACCACGCTCCACCTTCCAGCTGCATTTTTAAAAATCCCTTCTCTCTCGCTGAAGGAGGATTTGGGCATTAGAATCGCCAGTCTGAAATTGTCTAGAGGTCTACAGTCTTTTCAATTCTTATGACAAGTCTCGTGACTACAATCCATATTTAGATAATCCAAAAATCTCTCAGTGAAAAAAGTCACCAATAAAATAATACGGCACAGGCATGAGCCAGGTCATGCCCCAAAGTGGGTCTGACTAAATTTTTTTTTGTTTTCATGCAACTAACCTTTGAAATGCCTTAGACACCTTAAACACACCTCTGGAAATGATCGACATCATTTTCAGATCATTAAACTAAGTTTCGCGACTTTCAGGCAATTACGCCACATTTTCGCATTTAATCGCGAAGACGTAATCTTCGAACCTGTCAAAACACCTTTCTGGATCTCGCCATCTGACAGGCGTGTACTCTGATATGCAAGCATAAAATCTACCAAACGGTTTCTCAAGACAAGTCCCGAGTGAAGAGATTAATTTTTGAAAATGCCCAACTGGCTTTGTTGACACTGCGGACCTGACGAAGTCAGTGTTCTTGCAACACATGATGCCTTTCTTAAAAATATCAAATGACCTTCGTAGGCCCTCAAATTTGAAACACAGGTACCTTGAAGTACGTATTAAAACTTATAATTCTCATTTCGATCACAAGACTGACAGGATGCAAATGGTGCACTCATGAAAATGGCTACATTAACTGATATAGCACTGAAAGTACGGATAACTAAAAACGATGGCTCAATGAACCCTTTTGCAAACCGACTAAACGGATTAGTAGGAGCCTGAAACTGGAAACATAGCTCATCATTTACACTGACATTAACCTAGAACAAACATTGTTTCATAACACTTACTGAGGCAACTTTTACACTTATGCAAAACAGGGCTCCGACTAGCTGTCGAAACAGGGACTTGTCAAAACATGCAAATTGCAAACAGATTGATCTTCAAAAACTGAGCAAATGGATTCGTTAAGACTTGAAACTTTGCAGGCTAACTCACATTTATGTATACAATTAAATCCATTTTGAATTTTTTCATGACAATCAACAGGGCAAAAGATATAATCGCTCAGAGTAGGCTACTCAATAAAATCTGCATTTGTGCCTAAAGTGCACTTTCAGCTCACCCCTCGGAATGGGTACCTGATACACTTATCCAAACTGAATTCTAAAAGTTGCAAATCACTGAATAGGCCAAATGAGAGGTGTACAACATGTTTCCCGAGCCTTACCCCATGAAAATCAATTGGCTCCATTTTACCCCCTTTCTAACTAGGCATTCAAACTGACTCATTTAGGTACTTTTCTGACATGCAGAGCAAAATTTTGAATTGGGCCTCTAAACTTTGACTCAAATTTAAATAGTCCCAACAAATCCCACATAGGAATTGACACATTAATCTTCTTCATATGACCCAAAATATTGAATGAATGTGAGGTTCCCTTAGGCTATCCTTTAGGTACAATAGACTGTCCTTGAGCTTGTTGCATTTGAGGCTATTTAGCAAGTTGTCCTGCATTTGGAAAAGATTGACTTCTTGGTAGAATACAAATGTCTAGCCCAGTAGATGGACCAACAATGTAATGCCCTGCTAGGAACCCTAATCTTTTCAACAAGCTTCCAAATAAATTTCTTCACCTAAATCCCCGACCTGTTTCCTGTGTGTCCTAAAATAATGACCTATTCCCCTTTTTAAACTAAAATTCTAGGTTGAATATCTTTTTCCACAAAAACCTAAATTTAGAATAAAAGCAATTTTATTTTATTTTCTAATTTTCTAACAAAGGGATAAGTTAACATGCAATAATTAAGTCTTCGGGCATGTAGTGCCGCAGTTAAAACACTTCGTTGGTGAAGCGGCCACCATGGTTCAAATCCCTGTTGGGCCTTTGTGCTCGCAAGGCCTTGTGCCTTTGCTGGGTCATTGTGCTCATGGATTTGAACAAGTGAAGTGTGGGGATGAGGTCCCCCATTTGTGGTCTCACTGGTTCATAGGTCCAGGTCAAAAGCGTTTACCCCTTATTTAAAAAAAAAATGCAATAATTAAAAATCATTTTTCTTTCTTTTCTTTTCTCATGCAAATTAATTAATTTTCTAAATAAAGAAATTAAAGCAATACTATAATTCTAATGAATTCTTTTATTCATTTATTTATTTATTCTTTTATTCTTTTATTTATTTAAAATTATAGGAAACTATAAATGCAACTAATCTAATTTGTTTTTCCACTAAAATTTAAATAAAATATATTTCTAATATCATGCAGCTTGCAACTTAATTTAATAATTCCTTTTAGCTAACTAAATTTATAATCTCAATGTATAAAATGCATAATTCAAAAATACCAACTATGAGACAACTCCATAAATTTAATTAATTAATTGAATACACTAAAACACACAAACTGAACAAACCTCAAGCAAATACTCATAAAAAGATCAAACGACAAAATATGAAAGCCAAACAAACCGACAGGACGACCAATTGATGACACTCACACGAGTGTAACTGAATAAAATAGGGTCAACTACTATCTCCTCCACTTCCATCGAAAAATATAAGGCACACTCGGACCTGTGAAGTCAGGTGGAGACGATACCCCGTACCTACTCGGTACTTGTACCTGCAATATCCTGCATCACCGAACCACACATGCATATATACAATATAGAAAACACGACATACACACCGATAAAGGAGAATCACGATGTTCCCTATCTCATTGGAATGAGTGAAGGAAAATCATCCCCTTGCATCCAATACACTCGCAAACACGCAACATATAATTTCACATTGCATAGATAAAGTAATGTGTCAGTACATAGCAATAATCCATAAAATACCATAAATCACAAGTACTGAAATACTGCAAATAAATTATGCATCTCATATCCAGATAAAGCATGAAATAATGTCATATAAGTTTGAATAACACATCATGGTAATGTATCCACTGAAAGTAAACAATGATAAAATATGAGTCTAATAAGTTCAAACGAGTAAGGGTACTACATTCTCCCCTCCAAAAATAGGCTTACTCCTAGAAGCCTAAAACAAATAAGAATATAGCTCTCTCCTCTGGAACCTGTTGATGCGGCTCCTCAACTTGAGCATGAATAGGCTGCTCAAACTCAGGCCTGTGGCCTAACCTAGTCAGAACCTCTGGAAACATTTATCTCAGCTCTTCCCTTTCGGGAACCTGCTCTCCTGCATGCTGAGGATCCTGATGAACTGACTGTTCCGGCTCAACACTCACATGAGTGGGTGGTGGTGAAGGACTGTGATGGTCAGAACCACAGCCTCGTCCTCCACCTTTGCCTCTATTGTGACCATCCATACGACCACCTCCCCTAGCTTTCCTAGCCATGACCTAGCACTGTATAGAGAAAACGGTTCAAACCTACGGCAAGGATAAAACACGGGAAACACAAACATTAAGACCTAAGCAAAAAGGTCAAATTGGATAGGCTCACTACAAACCCAGAGTACCCAGTGTTGAAACTTGGGCTCTGATACCAAATGTAATGCCCTGCCAGGAATCCTAAAGGAAAACAACACAACTAGGCAACTAAAGGGTGAAATATTTTTTTTAAAATTATATTTAAAAAAAAAAAAACAATTAATTTAAATTCCAAAATTTTTCCAATAAGATTTATTTCTCAATCATTTTTTTTTAAATGAATAAATAAAACAATTTCCCCTAAACTTAAATAATCAAATAAATTTAATTAATAATTAAAATTTATTTCCATATTAACTATATAATTTCTCAGAGATGCATAAACATAAAAAAAAGAAAAACCCTAGCCAAATATTGAAATCAACAACCAACAAGAGGGAATGATTTCTCAGATAAATTCCATTTTCTACCAAACTTGCAATTTCCATGCATAATAAAATCTTGGCAAAATTTGCCATAATAATTTTCCCAATTTTCTCAAAATTTAATCCACGAACACTCAAGAAATAATTTCTTTCAACAAATAAAAGAAATAAAAGTATTTCAATATTAAATCTTCATTTTATAGTTTAATGTGATATAATTACATGATAATATATTTGAAGAATATATTTATTATTGTAAATATATTATATTATTAATTATAATTTTAAATGTGGAACTTAATTTAGATTATGGATATAAGCCATTTAGAATTACTTGTTAAAGAAAAATCATGAACATATAATTAGGGAGATTAATTTTCATGTGAATTTATTTAACCTTATTGGACAAATGACAGATTGATTTCTTTGTATTTAAATAGTTGTATTTTCTTATTGTCTAGAAAATCTTTAATTGCAAGTTATTTATGCTTTTCGTTGTTCTAAGAAAAGATTGTCTGTATTAGGATCTTGTGTAAATGGGTTTGCATTCAAGCTTCATTTCATTGCAATTATGGTTGAGTTGTCATTATGTTATATGTTGTTATATCTCCTTGGTCAGGTGTTGTTGTATAACCCCGTTGATGTGAGCCATTGTGTGTTTTGTCCAAATGGTCAATCTTGGGTTAGTGATTGTGTATCCTTCACCTGTGGTTTGTTAGGATTAGTTATGGCTGTCTATTTCACCATAGAGTTCTCGTAGAGAGACCTTTCCTATTAGTGTCCTATGAGAGAGTGGCTTTCGAGTAGGGGCCGTGCCCGAAGTGGATGACAAGATAACCCGTCGAAAGTCAGTTAAAAAGTGATAACCTAATAATTTATTAGGGGGTGGGTAGAATAAATATTAATTAAGATAATGTACCTCGTGCATAGGTGTAGTGCTTGTACAGGGCTCATAATGTTACGAGAAGGCCTGGAATGGTAAACTTACCACCTTGTCTTCACGAAAGGATTGGTAGGGTCCACATGAGACTTAGTTGGAGCCAGAAGTCGGGAGAGGTTACCAAGACAGAGAGTCGGGACCTAGGAGGCCTACCATGGTAACCATCAAGCTATGCAATGGCACTCTCTCCTTAGAGTCACATGGATGTTTGCGGAGTCATGTAGTTCTTTTGTACTTGTCTTATTTTGCTTGCTTGAGGGTTTTCTACTATCTCCTAACACGGTGGGGTGGTTCCATTTCGGGATCACATGGTCGGGTGGTAGTGCCACTTCCCATCAGATGTTCTAGATTGTATCTTCAGGTGAGGAAAGGCTTCGTTGGTGTTTCTTGGTTCGTGGTTCATGTACCAGCTCATGTTCGGGATCATTGTTCAGTTGAGACCTTGTGGTGATTGTATCAAACTTTTATGCAACCTTGATATGGTAACTTTGTAATCTGTGGTTTTATTGGAAGCCATATATTTATGGATATTATAATATTATGTCAGTGGAATGTATGTTAATTCAGTTGCTTTGATCTTATGTATAAATGATTTATGAAAAATTGAATGCATTGGTATACTTGAATCTTTCATTATGGAATTTAGATGTATGTGTAGTTTTTAACTTAAGCATTTAATTTATCTAATTAAATGGACAATTAGATTAACCATGGTGTTAATATAATCCACGATTAATCTTCGTTGGTAACCCTTATGAAATCGTGTGTTAGTCTTCCGCTATGTTATTTGACGTGCAATGGTTATAATTAATGCACTTAATCTTTAAAAAAAAATTTATTTCACCCTTTAGTTGCCTATTTGTGTTGTTTTCCTTTAGGGTTCCTGGCAGGGCATTACAAACAACTCCTTGGTTCATCCTTGATACTTGATTTGCTTGAAAAGTGCCATTATCTGTTTGTTGTCCTATGTCAACAACTCTCTTTTTACTCTTTATATTGGATGCAATGGATGAACTGGTTTGATTTACTCCATAAAACTCCTCGCCTTGCTAATTTAGAAGAGTAGTTTCGTGTTCTTGCTCCTCTTGTTGTTGTACAGAGGCTTCATGAGACATATTAGGTTGCAAGTTAGGACTATTTTGGACCATCAAGGCCTGGTTAATCACCCCATTTGTGCAAGTATTCTGGTTATGTGGTTGATTACATGGGTAACACTACACATACTCCTGAGCCAAATTGTTCTAAATGGGCACAAGCTCTTTGGAGGTACTAGCAGCATTTGGATTATAAGATTGATAGGGCCTAGAATTAAGGACTTTCTTTTGGCCTTGATTGGTTTTGTTGATAAGAGGATTGAAAAGGAGGTTAATATGGTCTAAAACTTTGATTTCACTACCTCTTAAGATTAACTATTTCATTACCAAAGGTTTGCAACAACCCCTTAATCTCTCGTAACTCACTAGACTGTACTAGAATAGTATTTTCTTGGCTAGCAAGTTGAGTATTTGGTGCTAGTAATGAAGGAAGAGTTGGGACAACAACTATGGGGGAAATTTGCAATGGTGTAGGTGGTTGTACTTCTAGGAATATTAGAATGGGTGGTCTTGGAGCAAATTTTCTAGCTTATATGAGGTTGTTTTCAGCCCTAATGGCTATAGCAAAAGCATCTGGAAGTGTGGTACCCCCATGGATTGTATCATAACAAAAATATAACTGTTTAAAGCCCTCAAATAATAAAGAAAAGCATGATTGACTGAGGGTCTTACTATTTGTGGGATTATATCCCATGTCTTCTGAAACTTGAAGTTGAAATCTACCATGAGCTCATGAGGAGCTCTCTTGATTGTATTTAGTTGCTCCACCAAACACAAATGGTAAAATTTGTCTTCAAAAAATTTACATAGTAGATCACCCAGTTGGTCCCATGTTACAATTGAATTAACTGGTAAACCTCTAAACCATTGTAGATCTTTCCTTTTGAATGATGCTACAAGCAATCTAAGTGCAACATTTTCTTTAGTGACACGGTGAACACCATAAAGATTATCCACATCCTTAATATGCTCAATAGGAGTTGTCTGGTCTTCACCAATAAAAAATGGAAGACTCTTCAAGGTAGCCATGAGTATGTCATCATGTTGTGTTAATTTTAGAGGGCTACCTTGATTAAAAGGAACAAAAGGCTGGTTTCTAGCTCTAGGAATCATTGTAACATGAACTCTTGAAGGAACAAAAGATGGAACAATAGTATGGAACCTTGAATATGGAGGAGTAGAATTGGTTCTTCTAGAGTAAATAAGGGTTTTCTTTGGTCTCTCAACTACCCACCCTTTCCTCCTAGGTGAAGAAAGTTGAAAATAGTCAAATGGGATTGAGCTACTCCTTGTTTGCACTCTTCTCATACGCTGCAATGCACTAAGTCTTCTTTGCTAGAGCACAGTCGCTAGGTATGTGACTTATCTACCTCTTGAAGGCTGCAAATACTGCTGCACACACCAAACATCAGTAGATAAACTTTAAAAATGGATTGAAAATCAATCCTCGGTCCCACCGGGCAAGCCAAAATTGTTATCAATGAGATTTGCACCCTTATTGAACTTTAGGTTCAACAATTCATTGAAACATGGGAACACTTCTTGGTTGTGGATAACCAGAATAGAAATGAACCTCCACGAAGGGTTGGCTCCCTTGATACTTCACCTTGTAAATGAAATCTAATCCTAAAGGTGATGCACCAAAATGATTTTTGAGACTTTCATAACAACTTTAACACACAATTTGATTAGCAACAAAACTTGTCCATGCACAACTCAGACACTCACATACTATTACATCAACACTTTATAAAAAGGTTATGATAACCTCAATCCCAGTAGGAAAACACAATTTTCACAACTGGATAATGCTTTAATCAGGTACACAACTTATAACTTGCAACGTATATGAATTTATACATAAAGGTATTACTTAATGAAATATAATAACAAGAAAGAAAGCAAACTTCGCAATAAAACTGCATCAACCATTCAACACACAATATACCAGATTGTAAGAAGGCATCACTAACTTTATTGATCCCAAAAGATGTACAATGCTAGACCAATCTCTAAAATTGAGTTACAAACTTATCATTTTTTGCAAAAGAACCCTGGAAGTACAAGTTGCAAGAAATGAAAACTTCAAAAATGAAGTTTGAACAATACTTATGCTTCTTCAAGACAGTTGCTTGAAAATAGGAACTCAAACCTCCTTGGTTGAAGGCAACTAAAAACCCTATTTTTAAGCCTCCTCAAAGACTCCCAAAAGGCTTCAAAATGAAGAAAAAGTCAAGCCACATCACCTTCCATCATAAAAGCACCTAAAAATGCTCCAAATGTCCTTAAACTGATTTCAAACAACCATATATACCCTCCATATGTCTTGCAACTTCCATATATACTTGGCCTTTCCTCATAAATGTTTAACCGCACTCCTATGACTTGGCACTTGTCATAAATTCTCCAGTCACACCTTTTTGACTTGCTATTTAAAACATATGTTATTATTTGCTCCATAAATAATACTTATTAAGTGATTTATAATTCATCACTTAATAAATATTAACTACATTTAAAGGAGATACAAAGTAAAAACATATCTTATACCTAATACCCACAAGGGTATTAGAAAGGAAGGAGAAATGTTAAAAGAAAGGCAAAAAATGTCTAAGTTATTTTGAGCATATTAGGGTAACTACAAACCCTAAATCATTCATTTCATCTTTTTGCATTCGATGCTTTCCCTTTGCTCTGTCACTTCTCCTTGGTGTCGCCATACCTAGAAGTCTACTAGTTTTTTTGGAAGAGTTTGAAGGCAAAAATCAGACTGCCAGGGTAAGTTTTATCACTTGTGAATGAAAATATTTCTCTCAACTCCATCTATGACTATGAGAGTTACCAATAACAGTGTTATTCTCTGCACATTTGATGAATAATTTTGTAGCTCCTTTTGATGATCAAATCTTAGAAAGATTTAGTGAGTTTGAATTCATTATGCAAGCCGCAACTGGAAAACACTGCACATTCTTACTTTTTTCAATATTGATGCTAAATTCTAAGGCCATAAGGCAGGTTGTGGCTTGAAACCCTTTCACCTTTTCTTGGCTTTTTATTTTTCTTAGGAGATTTACAAGCTCGATGGTAACTTCTTATTACTGTTTTTGTTTGTATAGGAGCTAAAACCATGTATCTCTTTTCTACTGAGCATATTGCTTGCAAACATGACACAAAGATATCATTATTTTCTAAAAAGTTCAAAACCAATGCTTAAAACCAAATTTGTATTTTGTAACCACTACACAGGCCATGGCTTCCTTATCTTTGCATCTTATTGTTATAGATTGTTATGAGGGTTTCATTATTTAAGAGCATGAATTCATCTTTTAAAATCTCATGTCATTGAAAACATATTGTATCCTCCAACTTTGTTTCATGCAATGACTGTATTGTTGTAACCCCTGTCACTGTTCTAAAAGATCTGTAAGGTTACACTATGATTCGATAACATGACTTCATATGACTGTCATAGGTTTTCTATTTGCCATTTGTGACTGTGTTCCCTTTCTTTGATAGTTGATTGTACTTGTGAGAGCTCATGGTTGTAAATGTCACTATTGTTCTTTACATGAGTGTTGTGTCTAGGGAATACATATTAATATCTACAATAATACCTTGTGTTGGTTGTGTTTCTCTCTAACCTTACAAGCCTTTCATGCTACCCATGATGAAAGGGTTGTCAATATTGATTTGACTTTCTTTTAGCAGAGATATGATTGCTTCTTATTAGACTGGTCTTGATAGAGATCTTTTCTGTGATTGATGCTCATGGAAGCTAACTTTCTTTGTAGGCTTTGATTCTTGTGCTTTAATATCCTCCTAAAGACTATTACAAATTCCTTTGTATGATCCTCTCATTGTCTTTTATGTAGAGGGACTATGTATATGACTGATAGAAACCCGTGGAAACTTTTGAATGCATTGTATTATTCTTGGGACTGCCCTAAGGTACTATGACATTTCCATGAGGACTAAGTTATCTCTTTTGTTGTGGCTGTTTTATCACCATTTGGGTGACTATGATATCACTTCACCTTCCAATGCTTTGTGTATAGGGTTGTCATCTTTTGATAAGGACACAAACTCAACAAAAAGGCCACTTTGTTCTTCCAGTAAAAGCTTTATTATTGATTGATAGCTTGCTCATTAACATTTGTATTTCATCATGCATCTTTGTGTTGACTCCTTGAAAAATTGTGATCTCTACTTTGCTAATGGATTCTCATTTGATATCTCTATCTTTGAATGCTTATGCACTGTTATTGATGCCTTGAATGAAGTGTTATTATTTTAAAACCAACATGAGAGCATTCAAACATTACTTAAATCCATCATTTGATCTTTGATGTGACTTGGCTTCTTGATCTTTACTATTTCAATGTGGTTCCATTGAGTAGTGACTTGTTATTTATGCCAGTGAATTCATCAATTCATTGTTGTGAATGATGAACCCCTTCTTGATTGAAATACCATGAAACAAGAAAGATCCTTGCCTCTATTAAATACTAGATTGCAACATCTTGTTCTCAACCCTTGTGGGAGCCTTATTTTACTCCACACGTTGTGATATCTGATATATATCAGTGTGAAATATAAAGTATTCCAATAAGGAATATCTTACCTATACCTGCACAATGAACAAACTTGTTAGGTAAAATAATGAAGTTCAGATTGTATAGGATGTTGATGTCATTTCTCTTCTTTCCTCTCTGATACATGTGATGACTGCATAACTAATTTGACACTTTCTGAAAGCAACTATGCATTTTGGTGAGAGACAATTGTGTTCCATTTTATGCTATAATTTGGCCTATTTCATATGCCTTCCTAACCATTCCAACATTCAACTTCCATTCCATTTTCATATAATTTTACCATATTATGTTGCATATGATTCAATATATATAAGCAATATTTAATTTATATTTTAGATAAAATATGTAAATAAATAAATATGATTGCATCTATACAACATGCTAATTGAGTGTTGCAGAACTTCCTGCCATAATGCAAAAAACCTTCCTGTCACTTTTTGGCCAAGAACTTCTATATTTTACATTTTGACCAGCAACTTAATCTTTCCAAAATATGATGCCAGATTCCACGGTGGCATTGGTGTTTAATGTGTACCAAATTATAAATAGCACAACAACCTGTGATAGAAATATATTTGCTAGTTGTTTAGAAGAAGCCACAATCAGCTCGTTTTCTATTTTCAGCTACTGTTACAACAAAGTGGTTTTTTATTTGTTACCAATTGTGTAGAAGACTTGACCAAGAGTTTGGCCACCTCAGCATTGCCAACAGATTTGTTGGAGAATAAGTTGCATTACATATAAGCTTATTGTTGTTTGAAAGAAACAAAAATCTGCCCGTTTCCTATCTTTGTCTGCTGTTGTAACAAATTCATTTTTTAATAACTACTAGCAAAGGTTTTACATGAGTCATTATTGAGTGGTTTGTTCACCATAGGCCAGAACAAACACACTATTCTTGCATGCAGTTGTTATAGGCCATGTATATATAAGCAGTGTAAGGTAGACTTTTCGGGAATCAAATTATTGTATGCAGATTTTGGTTTCAAAATTCTATTCTTTGATAAATAATATTTGCATGATCCGCTCGGTGTAGAAGAGTTCTGTTGGTATTTTGGTATGGTTTTGTCATTGATGTCAACACCTACTGAATACAAGCACTTTGGAGATCTGGCAACATTCATCGGTAAGCAAGTAAATTGTGCAACAGTTACTGGTATATGGTTCATTAACAGGATATATTGTTCACCGGTACCTGGAATGATATGGAAGACACTTGGTAATGTCGAAGACATTGTGTGGACACTTTGTTTTGAAGAATTAATCATTGGTATATTCATATTTGTATATTTGCTTTTACCGACAAATAGGTCCAGGTTATCTAGGGTTACACCGACAGGTTTATCTTTTCCAGATGAGCATGGCACGCTATGGAGATGATTTATTATTGTTGTAAATGCATTTAGTCGACATGTTTAATCGGTTATTGCATCGGATATTATATTGTATGGAAAATATTTTTATTGTAATATCTTGTAGAGCCAACCTACTAAAACTGGTCTTAGGGTATGGTATAAATGTAAGATCTTATTTGTAAGATCAAGTGTGGAATGCGAAAAAGAATTGAGTGAAGGTATATGTGAGATCAAGCAGGGATATACACGAAGACATCATTTGAATGTGAAGTTAGGTTTTTGTAGAAGCATATCAGCATTACACCGGTACTGAATCCAGCATATGAAGATGCTATTTTGTGTAGTACATTCTTATTGGATTTAACCATCCAATTGTAGTCAGTGTGACTCCCATTTTGTGATTGAGTAGTGAGCTCTAGGCTATTGGCCTTTCTGCATGTGCAGACACCATTTATGTACACTTACTATCTGCAGTAGTATCATCTGATTGTGGGTAAGGTTTCCCACCATGGTTTTTCCCCTTACAGGGTTTCCACGTACAAATATTGGTGTCATGTGTTGTGGATGACTTTATGTTTATGTTTCATGCATTGATCCTTACCGGTATAGCAATATACTATTAACACTGTCTACCAGCATACTTAACTAGTTTACTGGTATTAAGCATTAAGTTGGTTAATTAGTTTTTGGTTTGAATTTATTAGACAACTGATTCACCCCCCCCCCCTCTCCTCTTAGTTGTCTCTGGGACCTAACAATTGGTATCAGAGCTTAGTCCTCTTTTGCAGAAGTTTAACAACTTGAGGAGATCTAATGTCTACTAATTATTTCAGGAAGGACAGTCCTAAACTTGATGGAACCAACTATGGGATATGGAAGATCAGAATGGAGACACATCTGAATTGCATTGGTAAAGACATCTGGGAAGTTACTAAGAATGGTTATACTGCTGCTGTAGTTAGTCAGACTGCTCCAACTACCTTAGCTAAAGATGAAGAGAATGATTGCAAAGCAAGAGAAGCACTTTTGAGCGCATTATCAAATCAATAAATCATGGGATTATCAGATAGGTCTACTGCTAAATCTATTTGGGATCACTTGGAAATACTAAATGAAGGAGATTCCATAGTCAAAATTGCAAAACTTGAAAGCTTCCGAGTCAAGTATGAACATCTAAAAATGGAAGAAGATGAAAGGATTTCTGCTTTTATGGAAAGAGTAAATGAAATTGTTTTGGGTATTAAATGTTGTGGAGGAACTCTGAGTGAGGATGAAATTGTTTCAAAAATCTTAATAGGATTGCCACCGGTATATAAAATGAAGGTTACTACTATAAATGAGTTGAGAACAATGCCTAATACATCAGTAACTAGGGATACATTGATTGGAAAACTTTCAGCCTTTGAAATTTAGGAATTTGGTCCTATTGCTACTATAAAAACTGATTTGGCCTTTAAAGCATCAACATCATCTACTCCATCATTTGACAAATCAGACTAGAGAGCCTTTTATGCAAGAGAACTTGAAGAATCTAGAAAGGAGAATGAAGAGCTTGAAGAACTTGAAGCACTATTTGCAAGGAAAATGCCAAAAGGTCCAATTGGAAGTAAGTATGAAGGTAAAGCACCCTTTAAATGTTTTAACTGCAATAAGATTGGTCATATGGCTTCAAGATGCCCTGATAGACATGCTAGACTAAGAGAAGAAGCTAGAAGAACATACAAGCCTAATCCTGAATATTAGAGATACAGATTTAACAAGAACAAAGATAAATCTTGTTACATTGCTGATGAAGGTGTGATTGATGATTCTGATGAGGATCCAACAGACAATGGATGAGTTTTTGTTGCTATAACAGAAGATCAACAAACACCTACTGCTCAACCGGTAGAACAAGCCCTAACAGCTAAAGTTGAAGCAAAGGATGAATGGATCATTGACTCAGGATGCTCACATCATATGACTGGAGACAAAGGTAAATTCTTGAACTTTCAAGAATACAATGGAGGGTTAGTAAGATTTGGAGATGACAAAGCCTATTCAATCAAAGGTAAGGGTTCAATATCTCTTGATGGTAAGCATAACACTGACAATGTCTACTATGTTGAAGGATTAAAGCATAATCTTTTAAGTGTTGGTCAATTAGTTGAGAAGGGATTTCAGTTACAATTTAAAAATGGAAAATGTAAAATCACGAATAGAACTGGTTTGGAAATTGCAATCGATAATCAGACTAGAGGCAATATCTTTCATTTGAATAACAGTGAAAAGGCATGCTTAATTGCACATATAGATGAAAGTTGGTTATTGCATAAGAGACTATGTCATGTAAACTTTGATTGCATGGTAAAAATCAGTACTTCTAAGGCAGTTAGAGATCTACCTAAAATTGTGAAACCTCAGAATACAATTTGTAAGGAATGTCAATTTGGAAAACAAGTTAGAGCTAGTTTTAAAAGTATTCCAGAAAAATCCAACAATGCTCTTGATTTAATTCACACTAATTTATGTAGTCCAACTAGAACCAGAAGCTTACAAGGTGATAGATATTTCATGCTAATTATTGATGATTATTCTAGAATGTGTTGGGTTACTTTTCTTAGAGAGAAATTTGAAGCACTTGGAAAGTTCAAACTTTTCAAAGCAATGGTTGAAAATGAAACCGGTAAGAAAATCAAATGTTTAAGATCAGATAAAGGAGGAGAATTCACATCTAAGGACTTTAATACATTCTGTGAAGTGAATGGAATCAGAAGACAGTTATCAGCACCTCGGACACCACAGCAGAATGGAGTTGTTGAAAGGAAAAATAGAACTATCTTGGATGCAGCTAGAAGTATGTTATCAGAAGAAAATCTACCACATGTGTATTGGAGAGAGGCAGTTAGTACTGCTATCTATACATTCAACAAAGTTCACATCAAAGGTGAAACCGATAAGACCCCTCATGAACTATGGTTTGGTAACACTCCTACTCTTAAGTATTTCAAAATTTTTGGAAGTAAATGTTATATTAGAAGAGATGAGTATATTGGCAAATTTGATCCTAGAAGTGATGAAGGAATATTTATTGGTTATTAATCTAAGAGCAAGGCATATAGATGTTTTAATAAAAGATTGCAGAAAATTGTTGAGAGTACAAATGTAAAGATTGATGAACAATTCAGAGGAACTTCAAGGTATATAGATTCTGAACTGGCAACAGAAATTGTGACAAATGAATCTATACTGAATCCACCGGTACAGAATGAAGATCCAATTTCCCCGGTATCATCAGAAGATTCCACAATAATTGAAGAACAACAACAAACTAAGACACCCTGGTATGTAAGATTGAATCATTCTGAAGATCAGATAATTGGAAACAAATTTAAAGGAGTTATGACAAGAGGAAGATTGGCAAATGAAGAGGTATGTCTTATTTCTCAAATTGAACCATCATCTATCAATGAGGCATGTAAAGATAAATTTTGGATTAAAGCTATGGAAGAAGAATTAGGACAAATTGAGAAAATAATACTTGGACATTAGTTCCCTAGCCTAAAGATAAAAATGTAATTGGAACTAAATGGGTATTTAGAAATAAACTTAATGAAGATGGTAAGGTTGTTAGAAATAAAGCAAGACTAGTGTGTAAGGGATATCCTCAGAAAGAAGGAGTTGATTACAATGAAACCTTTGCAGCGCTAGCCAGAATTGAGGCAGTTAGATTATTCTTGGCTTTTGTAGCTCACAAGGACTACAAAGTTTATCAAATGGATATCAAATGTGCATTTTTGAATGGAGATATTGAAGAAGAAGTATATATTGAACAACCTGATGGATTTTCTTTGACAGATGACAATGATATGGTTTGCAGGTTAAGAAAAGCTCTGTATGGATTGAAACAAGCCCCAAGAGCTTGGTATGCAAGGTTGGATAAGTATCTTTTGAAGATTGGCTTTACTAAAGGAAATGCAGATAGCAATTTATATTACAAAATAACTAATGATGACATCTTGATTATTGAAGTATTTGTTGATGATATAATCTTTGGAGGAGAAGATGGATTATGTAAGGAATTTTCTCTTGAAATGCAGCAAGAATTTGAAATGTCTATGATTGGAGAAATAAAATTCTTTTTAGGTTTGCAGATTTCTCAAACTGATAAAGGTATATTTTTGAGTCAATCTAAGTACTTGAAAGAATTACTAAAGAAATTTGGGATGGAAAACTCTAAACCGATAAGCACACCTATAACTACAAATGATAAATTATCTCAAAGGGATGAATCTACACCTATTAATCCAACTAGATACAAATCTATGATAGGAGGTTTACTATATTTGACACAAACCAGGCCTGATATTATGAATGCAGTATGTATTGTTTCTAGATTTCAGAGTAATCCTAGGGAAAATCATGAATCAACAGTAAAAAGGATTTTCCGGTACTTACAAGGCACAACAAATTTTGGATTATGGTATCCTAAAGATGAAAATTTTGACCTATGTGCATACACATGCAAATTGGGTAGGAGATGTAGATGATAGAAAAAGCACCATTGGAGGAGCATTCTTTCTTGGAAAGAGATTAGTTTCTTGGTTGAGTAAGAAACAGAGTTGTACATCTTTATGAACAGGAGAATCAGAATATGTTGCAGCAGCAACTAACTGTACACATGTATTATGGCTTAAGCAAATGTTGAAAGACATAAAGGTAAAATGCAAGGAACCCATTACTATATAATGTGATAACACTGCAGCAATTGATATATCTAAGAATCCGGTATTACATTCTAAAACAAAACATGTTTCTATCAAACTGAATTTTCTAAGGGAAAAATTTGAAGAAAAGGAGATAAAACTGGTTTATGTGAATACTAAAGAACAGCTTGCAGATATTTTCACAAAACCTTTGCCTAAGGAGACTTTTGAATATCTCAGAGATCATCTTGGAGTCATACCACCACCGGTAGAGACTTAGATAGTTGATGATTGTCATCAACCGGCAGAATTAAAAAGACAAATCTTTTATTCCGGTATTTGATGAGGAAGCTACTTCTCAGGGGGAGTAGTTGGTATTTTGTATGAACTTGACTTTGGCATTTGATGTCAAAGGGGGAGAGATATCTATGGAAAAACGCATTATCTTTTTGGGGAGAGATTTTGAAAAACACATTATCCTTTAAGGAGAGATTGGTATTGAAAATTAATCTTTGGATAAACACATGTTACTCCCAGGGGGAGAAATGGAGATTGTTGGTTTTTGTATTTGGCATTTTTGTTTTGGCACTTTGATGGTTTTTTTTCCATCTTGTGTTGCCATCAATGCCAAAGGGGGAGATTGTTGGTAGTTTGGTATGGTTTTGTCATTGATGTCAACACCTACTGAATACAAGCACTTTGGAGATTCGACAACATTCACCGGTAAGCAAGTAAACTGTGCAACAGTTACTGGTATATGGTTCATTGGCAGGATATATTGTTCATCGGTACTTGGAATGATATGGAAGACACTTGGTAATGTCGAAGACATCGTGTTGACACTTTATTTTGAAGAATTAATCATTGGTATATTCATATTTGCATATTTTCTTTTACCGACAAATATGTCCAGGCTATCTAGGGTTACACTGACAGGTTTATCTTTTCCAGATGAGCATGGCACGCTATGGAGATGATTTATTATTGTTGTAAATGCATTTAGCCGACATGTTTAATCGGTTATTGCATCGGATATTATGTTGTATGGAAAATGTTTTTATTGTAATATCTTGTAGAGCCGACCTACTAAAACTGGTCTTAGGGTATGGTA
Organism: Cryptomeria japonica; assembly: GCF_030272615.1. Taxonomy (NCBI): domain Eukaryota; kingdom Viridiplantae; phylum Streptophyta; class Pinopsida; order Cupressales; family Cupressaceae; genus Cryptomeria; species Cryptomeria japonica. The sequence goes on along the minus strand of NC_081405.1, from coordinate 311,049,984 downwards.
TAAATGTAAGATCTTATTTGTAAGATCAAGTGTGGAATGCGAAAAAGAATTGAGTGAAGGTATATGCGGGATCAAGCAGGGATATACACGAAGACGTCGTTTGAATGTGAAGTTAGGTTTTTGTAGAAGCATATCAACATTACATCGGTACTGAATCCAACATATGAAGATGCTATTTTGTGCAGTACATTCTTATTGGATTTAACCATCCAATTGTAGTCAGTGTGACTCCCATTTTGTGATTGAGCAGTGAGATCTAGGCTGTTGGCCTTTTTGCATGTGCAGACCCCATTTATGTACACTTACTATCTGCAGTAGTATCATTTGATTGTGGGTAAGGTTTCCCACCGTGGTTTTTCCCCTTACAGGATTTCCATGCACAAATATTGGTGTCATGTGTTGTGGATGACTTTATGTTTATGTTTCATGCATTAATCCTTACCGATATAGCAATTTACTGTTAACACTATCTACCGGCATACTTAATTGGTTTACCGATATTAAGCATTAAGTTGGTTAATTAGTTTTAGTTTTTGGTTTGAATTTATTAGACAACTGATTCACCCCCCCTCTCAGTTGTCTCCAGGACCTAACAAGTTCTCATTTCATCACCAGGCAAATTATGGAGGTAAGTCCCACTTCATAGGGTGCTTGGTCACTTTTAATTTCTGCAATTTTATTTCAGTAATGTGTGATTTGATTTTTATCGTGTTCTATTTTATTTCAATAATTAAGAGTGATTAATTTTATGTCATTACTATTGCAAATTGATTAAGCATTTTCTGTTATTATACTTTCGTTAATATTATAGAATTGTGATTATAATGGTTTATCATTAAGACAAATTTATATTCTGGAATAAACTTTTGTTGTCACAAATTGTTGTTGTTCATGTCACCAAGAAGTGATAGTTCCTGTCACAGGAATTATTTTGATCTACAATAGGTTTATAGTTGCATTCATAACCACTCATCTCACAGCTTTCACCCCTTTGTGGCATATAGCCCCGACACTTTTTGCAAGTTTACGTCTTGGATTGACAGGTAGACCAAGTTGAGTTTAGTGATTAATTCTTCTTATTTCCTTACCCTAGTGTTGGCCTATCACATTTGTTGATATTACATATGAACTGATTAGGTATCCTAAGCTCTAACACCACTTTTCATCACTTTCAGGTACTTCTAGAGTAGCAGAGTGTAAGGAGCATGAGGACAAGCGATAACTCAGCCTCAGGGATTTGTCATTCAGGCAATGACGGAACTCTACTCCTTTTATATGCTTTCTTCTACAAATGTATAGCTTCTTTTCATAATGCATTGAATTAGTTACTCTCATGGCTTGTGTGAGACACTATACCTTTTGAATTCATGAATAAAGAAAGCTATTTTCTATGCGCAAGTGTAAACTCCCATTTCTTGGAAGAACATTTGCATTGAATCTATTGCTTTAGTTGATAACATCTCTTACTTATATGAACACTTAGCATAATCAGATATGTACTTTTATTTTTTTAATGCAAATGTTGTTCCAACTCTACCTGATTGAGCTAGAAGCGAAATTAGATAACAATGACATGTAGAAATAATCATTCCACTTGAATTGGGTGATCATAGTATATAAATGGTCACTAATAAATCTTGCCAAATCAAGGTACATTTTTTGAGTAGAGATAATTTGAACAAAAAATAAGATCCACTCATCTAGGTTTAAGGCATCTTCATCTCCTCTTAATCTGTGTAGAAGGACAATAATGTTCGCAATTTCTCCACTGAGTTTTCTTTGCATTGAAATTGCATTGTGATAACATGAAGTCTTAATGAGAGTCTTTTCATCTCTTCGAGAGCTAGAAACCATTCTATATGGTGGTAAAGTCTAGGGTTATGAGAACCCTGTTACCTTCCCTCCTCACTTCCCTAATAGTAAGGTTATATATGTTTATACATCCAAATACTAACTGTTTATGGTGAAAATGGATAACAATAATGTTGAAAGACTAAATAGATTCAACCACAAAACCCTAGCCTAACAACAACAAAGATCCACCATAACATATGAAGATTACCTTAGACAATGCAAATCAAATGAAATCACAAAGATTATACCATCACATGTCCAATAGGGTTTGGATCTCCATTCTTCCTATCTCCATTGATCTTGCTTGATATATTTACTCTCAGATTTTATATGCACAAGAGCTCAACAAAGAACGGAATGTGGTTGCAAGTAGGATCGTAGTGTAGTTTAGTCCTTAAGATCTTTCATTAGGGTTTGATAATGAAGGAAGCATCTCCTTATATAGAAGACACTATATGAAATGGAGGGATAAGATTGAGAGGTGTAAAAGGAGGTCGGCTATGATTAGAGGGTAGGTAAAAGAAATAATAAAATAATGAAAGGGGTAGGTAGTGTATGAATTAAGAGATGAATGACATGTGTCATGGGTAGAAAAGGTTAATGAATTAATTAAATAAATAAAGATTTATTTAATTAATAGAAGAAGTGGGATCAATTAAATAAATAAAAATATTTATTTAATTTAGGAAAATGATAATTTAAATAAATAAATGTATTTATTTAAATGAGAAATAAGGTTAGAAGAGGATAAATGAATTAATTAAATAAATAAAGATTTATTTAATTAATAGAAGAATTAGGCTTAGATAATTAAATAAATAAAATATTTATTTAATTAGACTGGACAATTTTGGGTGTCTACATTTTGCCCCTCTTTGAGACAATGCGGCTTGTCACGTTGTTTCAAAGAAGATAAGATGAACTGATACAAAGTTGCCCCAAGATGGGAATGATATGCCCCCTCGAGAGATTGGATGAAAATGTCTAGAAAGATTGCAGACAATCTCTCGATAAGAAAGAAAGGCTAGAATGGACTGACTGGATAAAGTGACAGAGTCATGGGATAATGAAGACTGACTCGGGAAACGAAGGCGAGGGCTAGGGTAGGCTATAAGATAGACCACGGGGGAAAATACATCCTCATTGTCATCTACACATCCACGAGAGCATATTGCAGAGCGAAAATAGAGCAGCAGCAGTCAGCAACGATGGCTTTCATTCACAGATTCAACCGCGTTCATCGATTTCAGAGGCCAGCAAAGGTAGGAGAGCCGGTAAGTACCACCAAACCTCCTCGTACTTTGACGCATTTAATTTTTGTCATTAATGCATGCTAGATAGGGTCATAAATGTGCTTATAATAGGTTCCAAAAAGTGTCAAAAAACGTCCAGGCACGTCTGCGTTGGTGCCAGGCGCGTCTGTGTTTGTGTCAGGCGCATCTGCGTTTGAACTCGCGTCTATGTCAATTGCGACCGCGTCTGTGATGTTCAGGCGCGTTTGTGCCAAGAAGGCACGTTTGTGTCGCCCAGGCGCGTCTGTGCAGAGCATAGGCACGTCTATGTCAATCAGGAGCATCTATGTTTTTCAGGCACGTCTGTGCAGTCTGTAAGCGCGTTTATGTCAAGTAAGCACGTTTGCGTTTAACTTTGTCTTCTAGGTCAAATCGACAGTTCTGTGATGAACATACGCTGTCGATTGGATAAGCTGCTGAGAGGATACACTCAAGCAGGTCCTCTAGGAAGACTAGGATAGATCAAGGCACTTTGTGATGAACAGTGAGTACCAAGAGAGAGTACTTTGTGATGAACAGGGAGTACTAGAGTATGAGGAACACTTTGTGATGAACAGGGAGTGCAAATGTGAGTAACACTTTGTGATGAATAGTGAGTGTCACACACGTAGTACTTTGTGATGAACAAGGAGTACCACTAGGATAGAAGTAACACTTTGTGATGAAGAGTGAGTGTCACTAGGATAGATAGCCAGATGCATTTAGATAAAAAGTAGCATTTTTTGATAAACAGGGAATGCCACTATGACTGACATGAGCGATTTGCTTGACTGCAGGAGTATTTGCCTATGCTAGAGTCATGGGAGAGATTCCCGTCGACTCAGAGGTTGCGACCTGAGTTGTCTTTTGAGGACAGAGCTGCCATCGAGGAGATGGGATTGAGACATGTGCTATATGTGCCCGAGTTTCGGGCAAACATGGGTTTGCTGACTGCATTAGCTGAGAGATGGCACTCTAAGACATGCACGTTCCATTTACCGATGGGTGAGATGACAGTCACCCTGGAGGATATATACAGGATTCTGCGGGTACCGATCGATGGGGAGCTGATCCCATACGATCGAGATGGAGATAGGGAGGCCCTGAGACGGGTGTTCCAGGACCCAGGACTGGAGATGAGGGCAGGACATGTGGCATGGGACACCATGACAGCCACAGGGTTAACATTGCCGACAGTGATAGGAGGAGCTATCAGTGGGTTCCTGTGTCTGGATAGGGCGACATGGGGGTTGGCTGTGGGCTGGGGAGGAGCACTGGAGACACCGGTGACACAACACACCAGATATGCCTGGGGACTGTGTGTACTGGCCCATTTGTATTATGAGCTTCATCAGTTTGTGTATCATGGATCAGTAGGATTGGACTGCGGAGTGACACTGCTGCAGGTATGGGCCTATGAGCATCTGTCGGTTACCCGACCGATACACTTCGGGGGCAAGGGTCATGGATGCAGCTTTGTTCATTTGTATGATATGATCACATCACAGCCACAGATTGGCAGGTTGGAGCACTGGCGGCGAGTGATGGACGATATTGATGTGGTCATATGGAGACCATACCTGGGCTGCGAGCAGTGGGAGGATGACGTAGTTGAGCTTCCCTACACCTTTCGAAGTAGGTACCTAATTGGGCAGATGCCCTATGTGCTAGAGAGACAGCTTGTGGACAGGGTTTGTAGGTAGTTTAGCCGGATCCAGAGGATGCCACGGGGCTCAGGCATGTATGCGCGGACAGTCAGGGATCAGGCACAGTTTGGGCCTTTGCTGTCATATGATCAGACAGTGACGCAGCTGGTGGAGATGATGCCAGTACCCTAGGATATGTGGTCGGACATTGAGGACACTGGGATGGATGCTGAGTACACAGCATACTGGGCAAAGCATCCATTCCCATGATTGATAGATCTTGGAGAGCCCTTGGATGGAGATGGGGGTGGTGATGATGATGATGGTGGAGGTGATGGGGGTAGAGGCCGATGGAGGAGGGGAGCAATTGGAGAGAGGCAGGTTGCACCTCGGAGGGAGGGTGGAGAGGAGAGGCAGGCTCGGGTGGTGAGGGGTCACGGTGGATTGCCGCTACAGGTGCCAGCAGCACAGGGTCCCAGGCAGATACAGATACAAAGACAGGGACAGAGATAGGTACCAGTATAGGTACAGGCATAGGGGCAGGCACCCATACAGGGGGAGCCACAGGCAAAGGCAGAGGGGGTTGACCCAGTGGAGGATGAGCTTCTAGAGCTGAGGGAGATCTGCCAGGGCCAGGCAGATGAGATCCAGGAGCTGGAGAGGGAGAGGGATCGGCTCAGAGATACTGAGCGGGAGTGGGATCAGGCTATCCAGCGCTATACAGAGGCTGAGATAGCACTGAGGGCCGGGAGATAGGCAGCGGAGGATACAGTGGCATGATATGCTTATGGCCTGCGGGCAGGGGAGGAGATTGCCTACTGGAGAGACCTCTACTATGGTGCAGTGCCAGCAGATCAGCAAGCGAGGAGCTTCCATAGACCGTCGCGTACAGTGACAGCTACGGGAGGGAGTCGGAGGAGACAGGCATCGAGTGGTGGGGTTATGGGTCCTCCACCACCACTAGATAGAGGGGACAGGTAGGATGATCCTGGGGCGGGTCCTTTAGGGGCTCAGATTTCGTTGAGGCCAGCGGCTCCGAGGGGGGGAGTTCATCATAGCCGTAGAGGGCTCCCTTTTGTATCAGTATTGTACCAGTTTTGTATTGTATACACCTACGGGTGCTTTTTGTAGCCATATGATTTTTGACATCATTGTATCATGACACTTTTGATTATATATATGAGATGATTCATTTTTACGGCAGCTATATGCATGCGTACCTATGTGATGAGATGTTCTTATGTGATGTTTGTGATATGGATGCAAATGTTTATATGATGTAATGCAATATTTTTGTTCTTTTATGTTTAAAAATGTTATGCCAATGCAAATGTGAATGTATGTAATGCAGATGAATATGATAATGCAAATGTAAATTGTGCTAACAGGTGTTGTGTGCAGGATGCGATGCAATTGTGATATCTATATGTATGTATGAGATGCTAACATGTGGTGATGCAGGTGTAACTACATGAAATGCAAATGTTTTTGGTGTGTCATTATACTCAGTCATGTGATAGCAGGCTACGTGGACTCGAGAAGGATGATGGAAGTCAATCAAGAAAGGGGGATGGAAGACAGAAGATATGAAAGTGAAAGAGCTTCTTGTGCGTTATCATCATTGAGCTTTATTATGGCAAGTAGGTTATGACAATCGAGGCATATGTTCGACCCAGAAAGTCATTGTACCTGTTTGCATGGAGATAAGACAGTTACAAACAAGGAATGCCCCAGTTCACACTAGACTCATAGTGTCCTCATATCCTTGGACAAGTCATAGCATTACTAAGAGACAATCCACAAACAACAAATACAAATAGGTGATGATACCTCATCCTCGTCTTTCTAGTCAAAGACATCCTGGAGATAGAATCTCTAGTCAAAGACATCCCGGAAAAGCTAAAAGACATGTCACCAAAAAAAAAAAAAAATGAAATCAAAAGAAAACCAAGACTCGACACCAACATCCACTGTAGTCATCAAGTTTAGTGTCTCTTGTCACTTGTATAAGTCTTATTTGATTGTGGTCACAATGTTTACTTTCACAAAAAGGATAGATAGCCTTGAACCATAATGTTGTCTGAGTCTGTTGAAAGATTTGATTTGTTGAAGCCCATTGTTGCTGCTGTGTCTCATCTGAAATTGACTGAATCCATGAAACTGATACTTTATTGTGGAGAAAATGAAACTTATTGCGGATCTGTGATGCAAATGTTGCTTTATTGCGGATTGTGCACGGATAGACTGAAGGAAGCTGGAAGAAACTGTACTCCTCGAAACATGTGATGTTCTCAGTTCCACACCCATCACTAGACGTAGGATTTGCCTTAGCCACAGATAGGATCTGATTTATTATGGATGGAAAGGGAGGTTTATTATGAATGGCAAACCAATCTTGGGTAGATCAATAACAAGCCATGATGGGAATGGGTAAGTTTATTATGAACGAATTGGTCGTGAGTGTGTGCAAAGTGAAAGGATGAAAGTGAATCCTGAAGGAGGGAGGAGCAATGTCTCTACGCATGGCGCCAGTGACCCAGTTTTCACCATGGTACTTGCCCAGGGCACCACCGAAGTGGTTTTCACCATTGGACGAAATTATTTCTCTTTACTTTTTTTGATTTTTCAATGTTTTTTGTGTCACAAGGTGCCTGTTTGCCAGGTTTTCACCAAGTAACGATTTTTTTTTGTTTTATAATTTTTTTTGTGTTTTTGAAATTTTTTGATTTTTTTGTATTTTTGAGTTAGGATACTCTGAAGAGCTATGTGTAGAACCTGCGAAGGTGCATGTTGTTGATAGGATCCTCCAAAGGTTCACCTTCTGTAGTTGAGAGCTGATATGCACCAGATCCATATGCTGCTGTAATGATGTAAGGACCAAGCCAGTTTGGTTCAAACTTGCCCTTCTTCTCTCTGTCTTGTTGATTTTTAGGATTTTCTCTGAGAACCAAGTCACCTACCTCAAATGTGCAAGGCTTGACCTTGTGATTATAACTGCGACTCATTCGTTGTTGGTAAGCCTTGAGATGATTAAAAACAGTTTGTCTTTGTTCATCCAGTAGTTCCAACTCTTGTAAGCGAGAGACCCTATAGTCTTCGTCACTGATGATGTTTTGCAAAGAAACCCGTAAAGAGGGTAGTTTGACCTCAATAGGCAAGACAACTTCAGCGCCATAGACAAGTGAATAGGGTGTAGCTCCTGTAGGTGTGCAGACACTTGTGCGGTAGGCCCAAAGTGCAGGATTAAGTTGGATATGCCAATTACGACCAGCATCGTCGACTCTCTTCTTTAAAATTTTAAGGATTGTTTTGTTAGATGCCTCAGCTTGGCCATTACCTTGGGGATAATATGGTGTGGAGAAATGATGGGAGATATGGAAGCGATCATAGAGTTCACGAACATCCTGATTTTTGAAGGGACGCCCGTTATCAGTGATAATGGAAACAGGAATACCGTATCGGCAAATGATATAGTTAAGGATGAATGTAGCAATCTGTTTTCCAGTAACTTGTGTGAGAGGCACGACTTCAATCCATTTTGTAAAATACTCTGTAGCAGTGATAATGAATTTATGACCATTGGAAGAAGGAGGGTGAATCTTGCCTATGAGATCGAGTCCCCACTGACAAAAGGGCCAAGGAGACACAAGTGGTTGTAGTTCTTGTGTTGGCGCATGTATGAGGTCTCCATGAATTTGGCATTGTTTACATTTCTTGACAAACTGATATGAGTTTTTCTCCATATTGGGCCAGTAATATCCAGTCCTGATGAGTTTCTTGGCCAAGGTAGGACCACTAGCATGTGGACCACATATCCCTTCATGCACTTCCCGTAATACAATCTGAGCTTCGTCACTTTCTAAACATCTAAGAAGAGTGCCATCTAGACCTCATCAGTATAGGATATCAGCTAAAATGACATATCGAGAGGATTGGCGAATGAAAGTGCGACGTTGGTTATTTGATAGATCAGGAGGTAAAGTATTGTCACGTAGGTATGTGAAAATGGAACCATATAACTGGGATTTGGGACCGACAACACATAGTGTCTCAGTAGGCATGATCTTATATGAAGGAACCAAAAGGTTATCCACCAAGAACTCATAGCGGGTCTCGTTTGGAGGTAGATCGATCAGTGAAGCAATTGTAGCCATGGCATCTGCACACGATTCTGCTCTCTTGGTATCTGCTCAAAGTCTATCTTTGTGAAGTGTTGTTTCAGATCATCCACCATTTGTTTATAAGGCATTAATTTTTCATCTTTTGTTTGGTAATCATCAGTTGCTTGACGAATGACAAGTTGGGAGTCCCCAAAAACATGAAGCTCCTAGATCTTCCATTGAACTGCAATTCGTAATCCTGTTGTTAATGCCTCATATTCCGCTATATTGTTAGTGCAAGGAAATGATAAGTGGTATGATTTTGGTATAGAATCCCCTTGAGGAGTTATAAAGAGGATGCCAGCTCTTGCCCCATGCTGTGTGTATGAGCCGTCGAAGTACAGTTGCCATGGCTTTGCATGTGACATTGTCAAAATGGATTCATCTGGAAATTCTGAATTTAGAGGAACATCATCTATCATGGGAGCATCTGCTAATTGATCTACGATGGCTTGTCCTTTTATTTCTTTTTTGTCCACATACTCGATGTCGAATTCACTTAGGATCATTACCCATTTGGCCAGTCGCCCAGTAAGTGTTGCTTTATTGAGAAGGTATTTCAATGGGTCTATCCTTGCAACTAACTTAGTCTTATGAGTGAGCATGTAATGTCGTAATTTCTGCGAAGCAAAGACCATAGCGAGACATGCACGCTCAATTGGTGTGTAGTTTAGCTCGTATCCTACCAATGTGCGACTAATGTAGTATACTGCTTTTTCCTTGCCCTCAGCAATTTGTTGTGCTAAGAGTGCCCCCAGTGCTGTTGGAGTAGCTGATATGTATAGTAACAGTGGTTGATCTGGAACTGGTGGCATCAGAACTAGCGGATTTAAAAGATAATCTTTGAGCGTCTGGAAAGCCTGTTGACAGTTATCATCCCAATTGAATTTGATGTTTTTATGTAGCAGGTGCTAAAAAGGATTACACTTATCTACCAGTTGTGCTATGAACCTTCAGATGGACTGGAGTCTGCCTTGTAAGGATCGAAGTTGACTGATATTTCTTGGTGGTTGCATTTCCAAGATGGCCTTGACTTTTGCTGGATCAGCTTCAATTCCCCTTTTGGATACAATGAATCCTAGGAGCTTCCCAGAGGTTACTCCAAAGCCACATTTCTTGGGGTTTAATCTTACTTTGTATTTTTCCAACCGATCAAAGATGACTGAAAGTATGTCCAAATGTGTATTTCTGTCTATTGATTTGCCCAAGAGGTCATCAACATAATCTTCCACGGTGATGTGCATGAGATCATGAAAGATAGTAGTCATGGCTCTTTGATATGTAGCACCTGCATTCTTTAGCCCGAAAGGCATGACATTCCAGCAGAAAGTTCCCCACGGACAAGTAAATGATGTTTTGTGTTGATCCTCGGGTGCGAGCCTTATTTGATTATAACTCGAGAATCCATCCATCAATGATAACATTTCATGACCTGCTGTGAGATCAATAATCAAGTCAATATTTGGCAATGGGAAGTCATCTTTTGGGCAAGCTTTGTTGATGTCTCTGAAATCTGTATATATTCTGATGCTGCGATCTGGTTTACTGACAGGCACTAAGTTGGAGATCCATTCAGGATAATCAATTGGGCGTATGAATTCGACATCCAATAACTTCTCAAGTTCTGCTTTGACTAGTAATGCCACTTGTGGATGCATTTTTCTTAATTTCTGTTTCACTGGTTTTGCCTCTGATTTGACTGTCAAATGATGCATTACCAAATCCGGATCTAATCCAGGCATATTTGCGTATGACCAGGTGAAGTTGATTTGTTGCTCTTTAAAGAAACTTATGAATTTTGACCTTTCAGACTCTGTCAATGATTGAGCTAGGAATATGTTGTGTGGAACCTCTTCTGTACCAATGTTTGTTTTGATAGTCTCCTCTACCAACATGGATGACTTTTCCTCATATGATGCTGGGAGAATGTTGAGCCTTCCATCTTCGGGTGCCTCAGAGAGGTTTTCGCCCTCAGATACATCCTTTCTTTTTACTTTTTTGGGGTCAGATAGCGCCATAGTGTGGTTTTCGCCATAAGACCCTTGATTTGTTCTTATTTTCACATTTGTGTGACTGGAAGGTCCGACACCCTCACCAAAATATGCCACACTATTGAGTTCTATAGTGTATCTTGCTTTATGGTCTCCAGGGGGAAGATCGTCCCGTATCCCCAGATAGTCAATAAAAGCTTCATCATTTTGGAATGTATCAAATTGTGCAGGTCCTTCATGATCTCAGTCAATGAGTTGGTGGTGAACAAGGGGAAGGCCGTTAATGTCTTCGAAGTCAGTGGGCCTAAGAGTGAAGATGTAGTTATATTCGGGTATGTCAAGGTAATTATCGAGGTCATCGATGGCACTCTCCTCATCAGTCTCGATCACGAGCGAATCCAAATTATCATCACTAGTAGCGCATTTCGGGACAGGTGTTCTCATCCTATGTGATTTCAACCTAGAACCTTGAGACAAGGACTGTGTGGAATCCTCATGGGTTGTTTCTTGACCAACTCTGAACTTGTTATAAAATTCCTCTTCTTCTGTGGGTTTGTCTGGCTCTCTGAATGTCTCGGTGAGCTCGTAGTCACTGGAAGACTTGTCTGAACCCCATTCCCATTCGTTAGAATCTGTGGAATAGTGATCCTCTTGTTGCATTTTGGCAGCTTTGATTTGTAAAGCTTCTTCTGTCCTTTGGGTGTGGACCTTGGAAGTTAAGAAACCAAGTCCTTTCGAGCCTTCCTTCTTGAAAGTCAATTCAGGTTGTAAAGGTTCAATGATGCCTTCCTTTCGTAACCCCAGAGGGCTTTTTCCATTATACCCGAATTTTTGTAGAATTTTGAAGCCTTTGCCATATTTCTCACATGGTAGGTTGATGTGGTCTTGTGTTTCCTCTTCATTGTCCCTGAAAAGCATTTGGTATAAATCTTCCTCTTCTAGTTCACCCCATCTTTGAAAGGTAGTAGGGTTCCATTTGAGCATCATGATGGAGATTTGTTTCTTAGGATGTGGTCTTCCATATTCTTTTGGGGAACTCATGACTTGTCATAAGTACATGGTTTGATTTAAAGTATATTCCCCCATGCCTTTGTCCTGAAACTTGCCTTTAAGCTCACCTTGTTTTGATGTCGAAGGTTTTAATGACTCAGGATCAATGTATGCCGACGAAGGAACAACCTCACGATTACTGGGAATGATAGTCTCAGTCTTTGATTTTAGGTTATTGCAGTATATGAATGGATTAGGATCACCGTTAACTGTTACTTCCACTCCATTATGAGGAAACTTAATGCATTGGTGATATGTGGATGGGACTGCCCTCATTTCATGAATCCAAGGACGTCCTAGCAATATGTTATAAGTGAGATTTAAATCCAGGACTTGACAAACCACATCCTTTGTAACTGGCCCAACTCTGAGAGGTAAGGTGATTGTGCCCTTGGATGAACGCTCTTCGTCATCATATTCTTTAATGGTGATTTTGTTTGTAGAATTCACAGCTTTATCAGAATATCCCAATTGTGTGATAGTGTTTAATGTGCAAATGTTTAGACCTGCTCCTCCATCTATCAGGACTCTTTTTATTCGATGTTTGTGTATGAAGGCTTCAATCTGTAATGGTGGATTATGTGGCTGACTTACGGAGGCGTCATCGACTTCTGTGAAAGTAAGTGAATGTGGAACAGAAAGGTATCCCACCATGGCTTGAAACTGGTCCACGTTCAGATCAATAGGAACAACAATATCTCTCAAGATTTTGTCAAGAATGGCTTTATGTGCGGGAGATATGCGTAATAGCTCAAGGATGGAGATGAGCGCGGGTGTCTTCCCTAGCTGTTCTACAAGGTCATACTCAGGTTTGGTTGATGAGGAGGCAGTGTTCTTGGCTAGAGCACCTTGCAAAGTGATTTTACCTCGGTGGGTTGTAACATGACATTTAGAGGTAGGTTCAGAAGAAGATCCAACACCTTTTAGGACAATCCTGGGTCTCCGAGTAGAATTCTCAGACACTTTGTCCTTGATGATAATGGTAGAGACATAATTGTCCAGCGAGATGTGATTTATGGTTGAATCATAGTTGTAAGATGCTCTGGTATAATTGGTTTGATCCTCTATGGCTTTAGCTTTTCCCTTGTCATGTTTTGGGAATGGTTCCTTAAACATTTCATGTTCTTGATTAGACGAATGTCCCTTAATCTCAATGTCACCTCTATCAATGAGATCTTGTATGATGTTCTTCAGTCGATGACAATTTCCTATCTTATGACCCTTGCTCTTATGAAATTCACAATATTCATCATCATTCCACCAATTTGGTTTAACCTTTGGTTCATATGGGGGAAAATCTAGAATAGTGATTACCTTGTTTGCCACTAGCTTCTTGAAAACTGACTCAAGTGGTTCTCCCAATGGGGTATACTTCCTTCATGATCTGGAAGTTGTTTGGGTATTCACCTGATTGTTTTTAGAACTTGATCCCGAAAAGATGACTTTGGGTCACACTATGTTGGCATCAACAACACCATCATTGACCGTGTTCTTGTTTTTATTCCAAAATCTTGGCTTGTCTTTTCCTTTAAAGTCATCTTTGTTTTCCTTGAATATCTTAATGACTCCTTGTTCAAGTAGGACCTTCTCTGTTGCTAAGCCTTTTTCAATAACGTCCTTGAAGGTGGACAAACAAGCTTTCCTTAGGTCATAGCCAATGTCTTTGTTAACATTTTGTGTGAACATCTCTACCATTTGTTTTTGTGGAATTTCACAAGAGCATCTGCTGGCTAGATTTCTCCATCTTTGTAGGAATGATGCAAAAGATTCTCCCTCTTTTTGCTTGGTGTTGCACAGAGTAGTGACTGATATGTCTGTCTCTATGTTGTAGGAGAAATGTTGAATAAATGCCTCTGCTAAGTCACCCCATGACTTAATACCAGGTGGAAGTTGGGAGAACCATTCCATAGCTTGATCACCTAGGCTTTGTGGGAATAATCTCATCAAATATGTCTCTTCTGCTGCTATCTCAATGCAAGCTGTGAAAAACTGTCTTATGTGTGCCTTAGGATCCCCTTTTCCTCTATACTTATCAAATTTAGGTGTCACAAAGTGTGTAGGAAAAGGAGGCATTGGAATGCTCTTGTCAAATGGATAAGGACATATGTCTCTCATTGTATATGTTGGCTTTGGTGTATTTATGTCCTCCATTTTCTTTTGTAAGTCCCTGATTTGTTGTTCCAAACTGCTCTTAGGTGGAGATCGACTTCTTGGACCATATCCTATGTTTGAGGTACCCATTGGAGGGGGAGCATGTTGCATATATGGATGATATTGATGATACACATGTTCATATGGAGGAGGTCTGTAATGATGCTGCGTATATGGACCACTTGGTATAGATTCATGTTGAGGAACACCATATCTATTTTGCGCATGTATACCATACTCTACAGTCATGTCATGTTCTATTGTATTGCCCCCAAATTTGACATGGGGTTTCCTTGTGTCCAAATTTTGAGCATGCCTTTGAATATCCCATTGCTTTGGTGGTTGATCCTTAGCATTGGTATGTGATTGAGCATATTTCTCTCCATAAGATTTCCATAATGGTCTACGAAGGTGAGTATCATATGTTTGACCATGTGTATGTGGGACCTCTGGTTTTTGAAGCAAAGCTGATGGTGATTCAGGTACCATGTGTGGTCCTCTATTTCCTCCACTATTAGGTCTCCTTTCATCCATGTTGGAGTGAAGTTGTTGCAAAGGTCGATTTTCCATTATTTGAGACATGTCAAAATCATGAGGTATCTTGGCTCCACTTTGTGCCATCATTTGTAAAAAGTATTGTCTATCCCTTCTCATTATTTCCTCAACCAATCGATTAAAATGGGGATTCATAATGGATTCTTCCACATCTGCTGAATGTACTAAAAAGTTGTCCATATTGTCATTATGTATAGCATTGTTGTTTATAGTGTCCATGTTCTCAACGTTTGGAATGTTTCTATAGGCATCCATGTCAGGTAATGTAGTATAATCAGAATTGAAAAAGATATCATTATCATACTCATAAGAACTCATGTTTGCGGACTCTTGAGCCTCTTTAGTTTCTCTCCTAGATTTTTGAAGACGGGTTTCAACCATGAACTAGGTATTGACCAATAGGTGTGAGACTAGATGAAAAATGGAAAAAGTATGGAAGGCCAAGAGTTGAATGGAATGTAAATGAATCTGAAGTGTACTTGCAATGTCCAAAGTGTAAAACCAAGTATGTATGTAGTAGAGTAGGTGTGACTTCCAAAGAGAGGATAGTTTCTCTTGATGAGGTAAGTTGACCTTGACTCTAAGTAAGACCAAATGAGACCCAAAGGTAAGAAACCTTAATGAGGGACCACCTAGCAAAGTGTTGTTGTATGTAGTGTGTTGACAAAGTATAGTGAGGACAAGCAAATGACCTTTTGACCCAAGTTTAGACAAATGTGAATGTAATGAGAGATGTGAAGCAATGATGGATTTTGTGAGACTCAAAGATAGGTTGACTGCTAAATGAAACCCTGGAGAAATGACCTAGGAAGCTCAAGAATTCCGAAACTGACTGTGTTTGTTTGCTGGACTGTAACAGTTTTTCAATTCTGAACACAGACGCACCTGTATACTTCACAGACACGGTTTCCCGACATAGACGCGACTCTGTTTAACACAGACACGCTTCTGAATTTTTTTTGCCAAAGTGTAATGCTGATTGTTGGAACACAGACACGATTATGCCCTTCACAGACACAGTTATACACACAAACGCTATTATGTCCGACACAGACGCGTTTCTGTAAAATTTGTGCAATTTTTTCCAATCTGTGAAGTCATTTTGTTGTGACCAAATCTGACTATTTGACTATTTTTTCGTGACAAGAGGACACAGTGTTGATGAGGACTCAATGTTTGCAAGTGTCTAGACCCAAAGTGACTCTAAGAAAAGTGTGTTGTTTGATGTAAAATGTTTTGCATACACTTGAAGACACAAAAGACACAATGTTTTGTTGTTTGGTCTTGAATGTTTTGAATGTTTAACATAAGTTAAGCACAATTCTTATGGTTGGTCAAGACAATAGTTGTTGATCCCACATGGGGTTTTACCCTCGAGGCTATGCTATTCAGAGAAAATACTTAGATGCTTGACCTCACTGGCTCCACCCTCGGCACTCACTTCTCGGGTCAGCCAAGCATTAGCCCCCACAAAAACTCCCCGTGGCGAACTTTGTATCTCTACTAAGAACCGTATGTGTGTGGGCTGCTACCAGAGGTCCGACCTCCTGCCCCAACAACTAGAAGGATTTGGGCTTCTAAAACAAAAAGGTGCTAGTAAGGGCATCCGCTCATGTGGCCATACATGCGGTACTTTCAGCTCTGTAAATATAGAAGGCTCCCAGCCAGTAGGGGTTACGCCCTACAACTGATCAAATAAATTTGATCAAATGGGTTTATGGGGAGACATAGTGTCGGTATGAACTAATCAACACACGTTATTCATAGTTTTCACCATGAATACAGTTATTTATAGTGGTTTGGAAGAAGATGGCTTTTCTTTTGCTACCACTTGGGTCGTTCTCTTCTCACTAGTAGTCCTAATGACCACACGGGAAGACAGGCCCTCTAAAGATTAAACAAAAAGAGCCTATTACTCAAGACACAAAAGACAATGATTTAATTTTAGTGTACCAATTGAAGTGTTTGCTAGTCTATGAAAACAAGGCACACAATAAAAATCCAAAAACCCTTGCCAAGGACCTGCAACAAAGAGTTGTTAGTAGTTTGGATTGTTTCAAATAATCACCCCTTCCTGCAAGCACACAAGTTAGGTAAATTTTAAACCCAAAAGACTTTGTGAAAATAGGGGCCTTCAACCAAACGATTTAGCTTCCAAGGCAAGCTGCACCAATTTTGTTAGCTAGATCTGAAAATGTTAGCTCAAAATAAACCAGATCTGAAACCCTAAATGCAAAATCTGAAAACTGAATCAATAAAAATCCAAAATTTAAAACTGGTAAACACAAACGCGATTACCCTCAACACAGACACGACTGGGTGACATAGACACGGTTCTATGAGACACAGACGTGACAACAGAACTCAAATGCGCTTCCTGGACACAGACGCGGATAAAAACAGCTCAGACGCGACTTTACAACACAGACGCGCTTTCCTGGAACCTGCAAAATAAAATATTACCAATAACATAGACGCGGCTCCAGATGTCGCAAACGTGCCAGAAAATCAAAAACACGATTTGAAAGTGCGCAGACGCGAAAAGGTCGAAAAATGTTGTCGAAAACGTCAGATCTGCAACTTCAAAATACAAAATTTGCAACAAGATGTTAAATGCAAAAAGGGGACAAGGGTCCCACCGGGTGTGCCAAAATGTTTATGGTGAAAATGGATAACAATAATGTTGAAAGACTAAATAGATTCAACCACAAAACCCTAGCCTAACAACAACAAAGATCCACCATAACATATGAAGATTACCTAAGACAATGCAAATCAAATGAAATCACAAAGATTATACCATCACATGTCCAATAGGGTTTGGATCTCCATTCTTCCTATCTCCATTGATCTTTCTTGATATATTTGCTCTTAGATTTTATATGCACAAGAGCTCAACAAAGAACGGAATGTGGTTGCAAGTAGGATCGTAGTGTAGTCCAGTCCTTAAGATCTTTCATTAGGGTTTGATAATGAAGGAAACATCTCCTTATATAGAAGACACTATATGAAATGGAGGGATAAGATTGAGAGGTGTAAAAGGAGGTCGACTATGATTAGAGGGTAGGTAAAAGAAATAATAAAATAATGAAAGGGGTAGGTGGTGTATGAATTAAGAGATGAATGACATGTGTCATGGGTAGAAAAGGTTAATGAATTAATTAAATAAATAAAGATTTATTTAATTAATAGAAGAAGTGGGATCAATTAAATAAATAAAAATATTTATTTAATTTAGGAAAATGATAATTTAAATAAATAAATGTATTTATTTAAATGAGAAATAAGGTTAGAAGAGGATAAATGAATAAATTAAATAAATAAAGATTTATTTAATTAATAGAAGAATTAGGCTTAGATAATTAAATAAATAAAATATTTATTTAATTAGACTGGACAATTTTGGGTGTCTACACTAACTTTGTGCATTGTGTAGCAATTGCAAAAGCAATTCCTTTGAGTAATCCGCTTTCTGCTAACCTTTGTGTGATTACATGTCTATTAGGATTTCTCACTCTCTGCCAAAATTCATCTAAATTGACTTGCCCAAGCTTCGTATCTCCTATTGTTGGTAATGTGCTAGTCAACCCATCCAAATGTTCGTATCCTATGTATTTAGACTTTATTTTTCTTGAATTCACAAGACTCACCAGAAATAACTAAAAAATTATCATTGAAACTACCTTATATCACCTTAATTTTTATATAGAACCCTAAATGATATACAAGCACTTTGCTAGTTCCGAATTACTCACCTCTTTAGAAAAAAATGTTTGAGCTACTGAATTTACATATAATGCTTGATCTCCTTTTCAAATTCTTCTTTTGATCATAAATAAGCTTCTGAATAATTTATTTTAGGGCCAAAACAACGATAAATGACTTATTCTATAAGTAGAATCAATACACACTTCAATGATGTTGAAAGAAGGATAACAAACCTTGAAACATATGAAGAGATGGGTTGTACTTCAAGGCACATTTAACTCAAGACACCAAGAAATGACTATGTTTCATTACATTAATTACACATATTACCAATAGTTTGCACAAATGTATAAATGGGTTACTAATTTAACATATAGAAATCAACAATAATAACATAGGAACACATTTAGAACGTATGAACCAAAATGAATTCTTCATTATCCTTTTGAAATTATGCAATTTGAAAAACCCATTTGTACATAGTGTAAAACCAAAATTTATTAGAAGTTTCTGTAAGCGTTTTGTTACATCCCACTTGTGCCCTAGTTGTTAATATGTAGTTTTTACACCATGATTTATGTTGCCTTAATGCATTTATGATATACTTGCAAGATGTTTAACGTGCCCTAGTTTTCATGTTTAATTTGAATGAATGTGTCTTAGTTTTCATGTTTAAATGGAATGAATGTGCCCTAGTTTTTCATGCTTTAATCGAATGAATATGCTCAAATGTTCAGGCTTATTTGAATGATGTCAACTATGCTTATAATGATGATTTGATGAATCTTAATTGGTAAATTGATGACTGCACAATTAACATTATGACATGATGTTTTAACTTTGTCAATGAATTATGAAATGTCAGAATAGGACAATATTTTGGATCTAACTGATTTAATTGGCCAAGTATGTGTAGAAGATTTCCGTCCTCCACGAAGGGAGGGAAAGTATCATCAGGTCGGGAGGTAAAGGGAAGAAAGAAATCATGCTTTCTGAAACTCTAACCATGAGCCAGGTAGACTTATGATTGACCTTGTCAAAACTTGTTGGTCGTCGCATCAGGTAACCCTAGGTTTTGGTTGCGTATCGAGGTAACTCATTATTATTATTTTAAGAAATTTTTAATTAATTATCAATTGAATCTCACAAAGGCTCATGTTTCATCAAGGAAATATATTATATATCAATATATACATCTTAGGCATAACATGAATATGAGAATACATATACTGATAGTATACGTGCCCCCATAGGTATTAGTGACTTTAAAAAATAAAAATAAAAAAGACTATCAAAGCAAAACATGTTTCCCCTTATTCATAGCAATATGCCCATTATATTAATATTTGATGAGCAAATTATATTCCTTATCGAGCAATTGAAGTAAAGGACTTAATATATTACCAACGTTTCATTATTATTTTTTGGGAGATGTATTAAGAAGCTTCAAACATGTGAAAAGAAAGTGTGTGCATTCTTTCTACGTGAGTTTGGATGAAGAGGGTTTTTGGCGTGTGAAGTATCAAATATTCCTCGGGAAGCGAAAAGCATGAAAATGGCGTGACCTCCTGAGGTGATTTTTGCAAATACGCCTGGTATTAGGGCGGAATACATGATGGAAACATTTCTGGTAATAGTTAAGGGTTGGGGGAAAATGATCGATATACTTCTGTAACTTAGGAAATAGGAAATCATCACATGCATGATAAAACATAATAGATCAATCACAAAAGCAAACATGCAATGATCTAATCCTAAACAACATTCAATAGAGATATGAAAGTAAAACATTCAAAATATAAAGATTATGCAAACCAAATGCAGAATTGAATGCTCCTTCCATGCGGCTCCATTGTTCTTCTTTCCTCTTCAAATGGATTTGTGGATCTCACCTACAAGTGCACATATAATTGAAAGCAAGATTGATGAAAATGCTCAAGAGTACTAGAAGCATAAGTTCATTAGTCTGATAGGAATTAAGGATTTGATTGTAGAAGATCATCCAATTTATAGAGAAATTGGAGAAAGATGAGACAAGAATTCGACGGATGAGATCGATTCAATCTGACGGTTGACATTGCATGCAAAGGGGAGTCTCTTGGGAAATTGCCATTTTGATGGCAAGTGGAAGATGAGTTAGAAGGACAATTCCATTTTCAACACTTGGTTGAAAATGGAAACTTTGCCTTTGAGAGAGGAGACAAGTGATTCACTTTTTAGAAAGTGAATCACTTAAGTGAAGACATTTGAGTGAGGT
Source organism: Cryptomeria japonica (assembly GCF_030272615.1). NCBI lineage: Eukaryota > Viridiplantae > Streptophyta > Pinopsida > Cupressales > Cupressaceae > Cryptomeria > Cryptomeria japonica. The sequence continues at coordinate 311,029,341 of NC_081405.1, read as the reverse complement.
GGAAATTAATAATTAATAATTATTAATTTCACTCATAAAATCAAATTAGCCATTTAATATTAAAAAAAATATTAATTGTGACATGGACAAAAATATGGTGAATAAATAAATATATATTTATTTATTCAAAAAGGGACATGTTAGTAAGAAAGGGGATTAATTAATTATTTAATTAATTAACCTAGGGGAAATGATTTGAATAAATTAAGATACCAACCTTAATGATGAATTAAGCCCCAATAGTGATTATTGATTGGCTAATAATTGATGAAAATTAATGACAATTGACTGAATTTGACAACAAAATAGGACAAAGGATCGAAAAAGACCCAAAATTGATAATGATTTTGATAAGAGACTGATAAGATTGATTGATAATGACTTGATAATATTAATTGATATTGAGGTTGATAATTAATGACTGATTAATTATCAACAAAGAGGGAATTAAGTATAATTGTCAAGATGATACCAATTCGAATGATTTAAAAAAATGCCAATTATAATGATTTAGGACCAAATGTGATTGAATGAGATTGATGAGGGTTGGATTTGAAATGAATTGAAACCAGAGGAATGACACAATGCCAACATATGATGAAAATCAAATGTGACATAGAAGACATGCTAAGAATTAGGTTAGCAATGTAAGAGTGATGACCAATTTTGAGTGACTACAACTTCATACTACTTCATTCGGCGAATAAGAAAAGTTTAAGCTTTGTGTTTTTACCATTTTTTGGTCTGCAAATATCACTTTCTGCCCACGGTTTGCTAGTTAAAGCTCAACATTTTGAAGAGAAGAGAGTTGGATAAGAGGAAGGTTGTAGGAATACATTTCAGACGTATTTCTTCCTTTTGCAGGTCATGTTTTCTGGCTGAAACCCTGCAAATTTTTAATCTCTTCCTTATTCTTATTTAGTTTCAAAAAATAAAATATGGTAGATAGAATGAAATGAATGAATTGCAGAATGCTCTCTGTTTAGCTTGATTTTTTTGCTAGAAAAGTACACCAACTGTAGTTTGAATATGATAGTGCTTGGATGTTGAAAAAGGTTTAACCCATCTGCAGCTAAAAAGTAAATATACGTACTACATATGTCATTTTCTACTATTAATCCAAAATTAATTTTGTTCTTAGAATTTAAGATGGGTTTGAAAGATTTGAACCAGTTCTTCTACCTGTACATTAATATGATACATATATTTACATGTATAAGTATAGCTCGGTGAATACTTTTATAATGTTATCTCTATTGTGGAAATATTGTTGTATACCATACTGAACATGGGGTTTGTGTAGGATTTGAGAAATAAAAATCCACAGAACCCAAAAGAAACCTGCATGCAAGAAACCTGTCACAGAGAAAGAGAGAGAACGAATACAAGGGTTTTGGCTCTGACAAAGAGAAAAGATGTGTTATCAGAGAAAAAATGAATCAAGAATATGAATAATACAAGAGATCAATCCTTATAAAGGAGATCAACACCAAAAGGAAAACCTAACCCTAAGGTGTGAGCATTTAATAATTAAATATTAATTATTAAATGACTAATGTATGCATAAAGAGAAATCTTAAGAGGAGAGCAAAGTTAATTAATTACTTTACTCTAACTCCCCCCCTTAAGATGAGCTACAATGCAGCTACAAACAATGCAGAAGAAAGCAAAGGAACTACAATGCAAAAGAGGGTCCCGGCAACAAGGCCTGATGAGGTACCCGAATACAAGAAAATCTCTATAAAGCGGAGTAAAGGAGAAAACCCAGTGGGAAAAAACTCCTCTCCAAAAAGAGATAAAGAATCATGCTGAAAAGAAAACATGAAGGAAGGAAGGCCTCACTGAGACCCCCCAAGGACAACTTCCTTCACCCCAAGCATTGAGCGCAACTGAAGATAGCGCGGAGATGCCAAGGGTTTAGTGAAGATGTCTGCAACCTGCTCCTCTGTAGGAATATACTCCAAGATGAGAGAACCATCCTGAATCAACTGTCTGATGAAGTGCATGTGGATTTCAATATGCTTTGTCCGCTGATGCTCCACTGGGTTGCGAGAAATGTGAATGGCACTCTGGTTGTCACACCAAAGAATAGTGGGACAATCTGGAGGAAACCCAAACTCTGTCATCGATTGCCGAAGCCATAAAACCTCCTGACTGGCTAACATTGCTGCACGGTACTCAGCCTCTGTAGATGATAATGCAATAGCAGATTGCTTCTTGCAAGACCATGTGATAGGACCAGAACCAAGGCAAAAAACGAAGCCAGAAGTAGACTTCCGATCATTGACATCACCAGCCCAATCAGAGTCAGTGAAGCCAATGATGTGAGGGGATCCTGAAGAGTAGTGAATGCCATAATGTGTGGTGCCCCGAATATATCTCAAAATACATTTGGCTACTTGCCAATGGCTCTCATGAGGATCATGGGAGAACCGAGAGACAAGGCCAACCGTAAAGGAAAGATCAGGACGAGAATGTGTCAGGTACAACAGACTGCCAACCAACTGCCTGTATAAAGTGGGGTCTACTGAAGGAGTAGAGCAAGTGGAAGACAAAACAACACCTGACTGAAATGGAGTGGGGGTAGACTTGCAATCAAGCATGCCAAATCGCTGAAGCATATCAAGAGCATACTTCTCCTGAAAAATGGAAATCCCATCCGAAGACTGAATAACCTGTAGACCCAGAAAGAAGTGCAAGAGACCAAGATCGGTCATCTCAAACTGCTCCATCAAAGCTCTCTGAACACTATGAATCATGGAGGATGAGCTACCTGTAATGATGAGATCATCTACATATAGCACTAGAATCAAAAGATCACCCTCCTGACGCTGAATATAGACTGTGTGATCGGAATGACAGCGTGTGAAGTGTGAGGAAAGCAAGAAGGAGTCCATCTTCTCATACCAAGCCCTGGGGGCTTGTTTGAGACCATACAATGAACGTCGAAGTCTGCAAACCAAAGAAGTGTCCTGCACAAAACCCTGAGGCTGCTCCATATAGATCTCCTCATGTAGGTCTCCATGCAAGAAGGCACTCTTCACATCCATCTGAAACACTGTCCATCCTTGTGAAGCTGCAAGTGAAAGTACCAGGCGTATAGAATTCATCTTGGCGACAGGAGCAAAGGTCTCAGAGTAGTCAATACCCTCTACCTGAGAAAACCCCTTCGCAACAAGACGGGCCTTATACTTATCAATAGAACCATCTGCAGCATACTTGGTACGATACACCCACTTGCACCGAACCAACTTTCTTCCCTTAGGAAGAGGACAAAGATCCCAAGTATGATTCTTCATCAAAGAAGAATACTCCTCATCCATGGCCCTATCCCACTCTGGGTGTCCTGTCGCCTCTGAAAAATTTTGAGGATCATCTGAAAGGGTATGACTCAAAAGACTAGAACCAGATGTCTGAGCACGAGTGCGACGAGTATCTGAAGGATCACCTGCCAAAGAACCAGCTGCATCAACAGTATCACGGGCCCACTTCGGCAAAGACGGAGCAACTGGTGGTGGTGGAGATGGTGGATCATGATCTACATCATCCTCAAGAGATAAGTAATCCTCAAGAGATGAAGAGGAAGGAGTAGGCAATGAGGGAGAAGCTGGTGATGGAGAATCCATCTGAGGATAGCACTCATCAAACTGGACATCCCGCCGAAACAAGACCTCTCTAGAATCAGGATCAAACAACCTGTATGCCTTAACATCCTCACAGTAGCCAACAAATATGAGTGGTCGGCTCTTCCTCTCCATGGCTATCCGCTGAGCATCAGGAATAAATGCCCAAGCCTCACTACCAAAAACTCAGAATGTAGAAACATCAGGCTTGACATGGGTCCAAGCCTCCTCAGGAGTTATATGTCGTAATGCCTTATGGGGCATCCGGTTCTGAATATAATTGGCACAATTGACTGCCTCAGCCCAAAATGAAGAACTCATAGCTCGAGACTGTATCATACAATTTGCCATCTCCCGTAAGGTTCTGTTCTTTCTCTCAGCAACACCATTCTGTTGAGGGGTATAAGGAACTGTAAACTGATGCTGTAAACCATGCTCAGTGCAAAAATCTCTGAAAGCCTGATTTACATACTCCCCCCCATTATCTGTTCGTATCCTCCTGATAGAAAGTCCAGATTGCTTCTCCACAAATGTCTTAAACTTCCTGAAAGAGTCAAAGACATCAGACTTGTACTTAAGAAAGTACACCCATGTACGTCTGGAGAAGTCATCAATAAAAGTGAGTACATAACGGGCCCCTGAAAAAGAAGGAGTCGGAAAGGACATAAGATCACTGTGTACCAACTCTAGGGCTGCCCTAGCACGAGAGGCTCGACCCTTAGGAAAAGGATCTCGATGATGTTTGCCAAGGACACAACCACGACATACACCATCTGTACAAGAAATCTGTGGAAGCCCAATCACAAGTGCCTGTGTACTCATCTGCTGTAGATATCTGTAATTGACATGACCAAAATGCTCATGCCAAAGCCTGCTCACTGAATCTGCATGTGCTATAAGAGAGGAACCAACAGTGTCTGAACTCTCAAAGCCATCAAAACTATATAAGTGAGATGCAGAATCCACACTCCCAGTAGCCACAACCAAGTCAGGATCATGAAGATCTCGAATAACCACATCATGTGGAGAGAACTCAACTGTCTTACCAGAGCCAGAGTGGCAAATCTAATAAACAGATAGAAGGTTTGTCGAAATGTCAGGAACCAAAAGCACATCCTGAAGACAACCACCATCCAATGAAACAGTACCAGAACCCTGAATGGAAAGTTGTGCTGAGTCACCAACTACAATATTTCGAGTGCCTGTAGGAGCAAGAGCGGTGACCAAATCCTGTGTGTGTGTCATATGGTGAGAGGCACCAGAATCTAGAATCCAAGTGGACGCTGAGGACAATGCTCGTGCAGAAAGAGCATGACCTTTCCCTGTGGGCTGTGAAGGAGGCTGTGGTGCACTAATATTATGCTGCTGCATGGCTTCCTCCAAAGCCTCTAAACGTTTCCAACACCTGGAAACGGGATGTCCTTCCTTGCCACAAAAACTGCAAGGATCACCTGATTTCTTCTTAGTCTTGGAGGAAGACTCACCAGACTTTGACGATTTGCCCTGTTTAGAATTGAATTGTGGTTTTGAATCAGACTTAGGTGGTGGCTTGGAGGGATTCTCACTAGCCTCTGAATCTTTCTTAGGCTTCGGTTTCTGCTTCTGTTTTCCTTTGGAGGACTGGGCTACCAATGCTTGGTTCTGTGAACCTGAAAGTGAATCCAACTGCTTAAGCTTAGCTTGCTCACGAGTCAGACGATCACAAAAGACCTCAAAAGAAGGCATGACATGTCGAGCACCCAAGGCATCCATGGTGGAATAGAAGGTCGAAGAGAAGATCTGAAATGGACCCCGAAGCTTGGAGAGAATCAGGAAAATGCACTCTGTATCAGTCTTAGTCTTACCACAACCCTGCAAGATAGATCTTTGTTGTTTGAACTTCATCAGAAAGTCCTCAATAGAAGGAAATGAATCAGGTACCAAGGAAGTTAACTCTACCTCAAGCTGCAAAGCTCTGAACTCGTTGACAGTACCAAAAAGTCCCTCAAACTTGGTCCAAATGGCTCGAGGAGTGATACAACCTTCAAGATGAAACTGGAGACTGTCGGAAATGTGTAAAGCCATCAATCCCATAGCCTGATCCATATTGTTCCTGTGCTGCATAATCTCAAAAGGACGTGTCAACTGAGGCTGAACCTTATCCAAATAGGACCATAACCCTTTTGACTGGAGAAGAGTCATCATGCGACCCTTCCAAGTGTGGTAATTATGCGATGTGAGAGATTCAATAGGTCTGTCTGCCATCCTGTAAACTGTGCCTCAACTGCTTTGAATTTTTAATTATTATTAAGTGGTCTTTCAGAACTAGACAGAAGATGCAGAAGGGGGTTTGATTTTTTTTGTATTGGTGTTTGTAAATTCTGGTTTTCTGATGTAAATAACAGAAAGCAAGAGAAAACACCCCCCCACAATGCAAAAAACTAATCCCCAGTACAAACTGAAAGCCAGAAAATGATAGAAAGCAATAACGGGTTGAGACAAAATTTGGAGCACCTAAAGATTTTTCTGATGAAATAGACTGTAGATCTGGAAAGAGCACAGAACCACCTTTCTGACACCTATTCGCTTTCGAAAAACGAAGTCCGTATGCAAAAGATATGGCTCCTGGAGTGCAAAAAACTTGTTATGACTTTGACTGGAAAAAAACACTACAAAATGGCAAAATCAGAAAAAAAGTCCTGCATTAATTAGATCGGGCTCGGAACCAGCTTTCCAATGCCTATTCGTTTTCAAAAAACGGATATCGGACGCCCAAGTTATGCTCGATTTTGTAAAACTGCTCCTAAAGGGACCCAGATGGGCCTTTAAGCCCTCAAGGGCTTTAAAAAAATAAGCCCCTGGTCCTCTGGGCGACCAGGGGCGGCGGCGCAGGGGCGGCGCTGCTGGCGGCGGGCGGCGCGCAGGTGGCGCCCGGGCGGCGGGGTCTCGTGGGCTGCGCGGTGGGCGGCGGCTGAGCGCGGGGCTGCGCGTGGGCGGGTTACCGCCAGCGGCGGTGGCTGCGATTTTTTTAACACTGGCTGCGCCCAAAAAAATTTTAAAAACTGCGTTTTTTAAATTTTTTTTTGATTTTTTTCGCCTCGGTTTTTGTGCCCTAGGGCCGTATGGCCTTTGGGCCAAAAAAAATTTGCCTCCTGGAGCAACTGTGTCCAAATCAGACGAATTTTATATGGAAATAGGGGTTTTTGGGCGCTACGAGCTCAACGGTGAGGTCCGTTTGGGCTCAAAGTGCACCGAAAAAAAATACCCCCTATTCCAAAATAAAAAACAGAAGACAAACACAAATCTGATGCAACCAAAACCTGGCTCTGATACCATGTAGGATTTGAGAAATAAAAATCCACAGAACCCAAAAGAAACCTGCATGCAAGAAACCTGTCACAGAGAAAGAGAGAGAACGAATACAAGGGTTTTGGCTCTGACAAAGAGAAAAGATGTGTTATCAGAGAAAAAATGAATCAAGAATATGAATAATACAAGAGATCAATCCTTATAAAGGAGATCAACACCAAAAGGAAAACCTAACCCTAAGGTGTGAGCATTTAATAATTAAATATTAATTATTAAATGACTAATGTATGCATAAAGAGAAATCTTAAGAGGAGAGCAAAGTTAATTAATTACTTTACTCTAACAGTTTGCATACCCAAGATTGCATTATGAGAATTTTACTTCATAAATGAATAATCTCAGATTTGACTAAAACTAAAATAAAATATGAGAATCTTTGTTTCATCATGAAATTATAGGGCATTATGTAGATTTTTGAGTTCTTTAATAGAATTTCTAGTTCAAAATTTATATCTATGCCTGGTTGTAAAATATACTCTCAAGTTGTTAAAAACCCATATACTGTAGCATCAGTCTTCTTGATATTTGAGTAAATTTATTCAAAAACCCTTGAATAAGAGCACTTTGCTACATTTTCTTTAAGTAAATTAAGCCTAAAATATGAAGCATCTGATAATACTTAATGTATATGTGAAGGTATGGATACTCATGTATACTTGTATATGTACATTGACATATACCGGTAATTGTATACCAGTATGGTTTATAACTGGTAATACTTAACGTGTATGTGAAGGTATTTGTACATGTGTATACTTGTAGATGTACATTAGCATATATCTGTATGGTTTATAACTGGTAATAAACAGAGTAATCTAGTTAAATAATTTTTAACCATACCTCTCAGTTTAGAGAGGATGCTCTTCCTAAGACCTAAAATAAGAAGATTTCTTACCTCCTTACGAGCATTTTCAGATTTGTCTAAGTCTGAAACACATCAAGACAACAACATCAGACAACCTATTTAATTGAGATTATCATCTCTGGACTATGAAATAAACTAATACCCTAGTCTAGGAAGGTAGTGGGTAGAAGGGCACTGTTGTACTTTGATGCGAATAGCATCACCATTGAGAGATTACTCTCAAGATGCCTAGACAACAAAGACATGGTAGACATGGTTTATATTCCATCCTTATGAGTTGGATGTATAGTTGGCAACTCTTATGCCCCCTATTTTCCCATTCCAATAATTTAGTTGAGCCATCACTAATGATTGCAAACCTTAATGAGAAGAAATAAGGGTAAGTGCACAAAGATGGTATCCAAAAAGGGGGTATAAGTGGACACTTTTTTTCTTCTTCTGAAATTAGGTAAACCTGAACTTGGAGGAGAAAGTTGAGAGTCATCCACTCAAGATATGGAGATACTCAAAGAACAAATATTGTAGTACTCCGAATCTAATTTCCAAACTACTATTTTTTTCAAAATTGGATAAGATTAAGGGGGTCAAATCCTTCATGCACAAAAAACAAACCCTTATTTTTTTCTGATAGACATAACATAGTGTCTGACGTGCGCATCAAAAAATTCATAGTTAGATTTAGGATTTTGACGAATCCTTTGGCAGAAAGATATTTAAGAGTGAGCACTATAAGTTGTGTATTTTTTTGTAATTTTTTGTCGAGTATTTTTTTTAATAATTTTCCAATCGAGCACATCTTGAAAATCAGGTAACTGTTCGGTTGCGAAACATAACTTACACCAAAATTATTGAAAATGCATTTTTTTTTTAAATTGTAAATAATCAAGTGAACTACAACAATATATAAAGTTTTTAAAATTTGGATAAGTAGATCAAAAGTTATTAAACAAATGGTACACGTATGTCTCCGAGAACTATGGAGACACTAGTAAAAGAAATTCAATAATAATGTTATTGTTGTTCAAATTTTAAAAAAATTATATGGTTAGAAATCTCAGAAGATGGGTGAAAATATGGTAGCAATTTTATAAATACCCACTTGATGAAGTGTAAACCTGATGATGACAAAGTCGAGAAACTAAGTTGATAAAATAACGCGTAAAAAAGGAGGGAAATGGAGGGAAATCAAACTTCCAACCCGCAACTTTGTCATCCAAGCCTATTCACAAGCCTAAATAGTCAAAAGCGCATACGTGCTTTCTTTTGTATAAAGTCTGTGTACGGGGTTTGTTTTTATAAAACCGCATACGGCGTGTTTTTTCAATAAGAAGCGTTTATGCGGTTTTAAAGCTAAAACTGTTGGCATTATAACAGACAAGAAGGTTGGCATTCCAATTACAATGAGAGATTGTTGGCATTTCAATAAGGATAATGAGAAGGTTGTTGATGACTATGGATATAACTGATTAAGGATGATTACTGTCTTAATATTATTATTTTGTCATTGATGTCAAGAAATTGATTTTCTAATTCAGTATGATGTTGCCATATCTTAAGAAGTATGATTTGATGAGTATAAAGATGTCGGTAAAAGACATAGAAAGAATATGATGAATAAGGGGATAAGTTATTCAATGGGAAACTATTACCGAGTTAGGCAATGATGAGATCATGATGTTTAGATTGTTTTGATATCCTACATATGCTATTGTTTGAAAGGTTAATACTATACTATGTTACCGAGCAAAGAACCTAGTCGGCAAACCCTAAGGAACCTAGTTGGTAAACCCTAAGGTTATCGCTATTGGTTAATGAAGGCAGAATGTCTACCGAGTGAAGTTTAGTATTTACCGAGTTACAACCGAGCTATAACATAATGCATTAAATGTTTACATGTGATATTTAATGAAGGAAGCTGATGAGATGGAGTGAATTAAATGATTGGTAAGCCGTGCATGAAGATTGTTAAAGAATCTATTGTAAAGAAAGGTCAGCAGGAAGATCTACAACTCAAATTGAACCGCAATACCCTAACACAAATTCCAAGGTGAAAATGCAAGTTCCAAGGCAGGGTAACACGTTTTCAGATTGAAGGATACATTGAACCTGGACAAGATTGAAGATCTGGTGGCTATGATTGATCATGGGAAATGTGATCAAGAAGATTAAGTGGTTAGAAGATTGTTTATAAATAGGAAACTGTTGATAAACAATGTGTGCGGGCAAGTGTATGCACAGGGATGCTACATAGTGATTACCGAGCATAGAAGCTTGAAGACCTGTTTTGATAACAGAGTATATAGCCCAGCAGAGGGACAAGATAAGTCCTATGAATTGATTGTATTGAGAAAATAAGAATCTGCTTTAGCATTTTTAGATGTGAAGTTGCAGACATATTTTTATTACTGTTATTTTGAGAAGTAGCAGAAAATCTCTTAACCGAATGGACTTAACAGTCTTATTTGTAAAATCCTCTAGCAAGGTGACATTCTTATTGAGTGTTTGAAATCCTTTAACAAGGTCACTTCTAACAAAGTGAAGATCCTAACAGATTTGAGGGAAATCCCTTAACCGGGTCACATCTAGCAATGTGTTTGTAATCTTTAACAGGATTTGCTTTTAACCGAGCATACTCTAGAAGAGTATATTTCTTAGTGGGTCCGAAATCCCATAGTGGTTTTTCCCTATTTGGGTTTCCACGTTGAATTTGGTGTTATGAGGTTTATATTGTTCATATGCTTTTGAGTTTGCATGTTTGACATTTTTTGGTTATATGACTGATATATATGTTACTGAGGTTGAATCTGATGTTTTTATGGATGATTAAGTTTGTATGATTCACCCCCCCTCTCATCTTGTTGGCTATTGGATCTATACTTATATTAAGTATTAGAACTATCAAATGGTATCAGAGCTTTGGACTCCGGAAGAAAATTTTAAAGGCACTTGAGTTAAAGATCCAAAGATGTATAAGAGGGATGCACCGAAGCTGAATAAGTCAAGTTTCTCTACATGGCAGAAAAGGATGAAGCTACATCTATCAGGAATTGGAGAATATGTTGTATACTATCTGGAGAATGATTTTGTTGCACTGAGCACCTATCCATTGACTATGGAAGAAATAAGGGCAAAGCAAGAACATATTCAAGCAATGATTGAAATAACATCTGCATTGACCGATTCAGAGTTTAATGATCTAGAAGGATGTATTGATGCAAAGGCAATGTGGACTAAGCTCATATCTGTATATGGAGGAGATGAACATGTCCAAAGAGCAAAAGTGGATAGTTTAAGAGGACAACTTGAATCTATGAGGATGAATGAAGGTGAGAACATAACCTAGTATAGTACAAGACTAAAGGAGATTGTAAATCAAATCAAAGGAGTAGGAGGAACTATTGAAGAAAAGGATGTAACAAGTAAGTTGTTAAGAACCCTTCTACCTGCCTATGCAATCCGAGTCTCTGCAATCAATGAATTGAGGTCTGTACCCAATATGCCAGTTTCTTTAGATGCTTCTATTGGTAAGCTACATGCATTTGAGTTAAGTAACTTTGATAGCAGTAGGTCATCGGTAAATAAAGTTGAATCTGCATTCAGTTCTTTTCATATTGATGAAACTGATGATTACAATGATAGAAAGTATAAGTAATCTGAAGGGAATCATAGTGGAGCAAGTGAAAGATTTCGCAAAAACATGGAGGAGGTACACAAACTGTATGAGGAAATCAGAAAGCAAGAAGAGTTTGAAGCACTATTAGCCAAAAGGCTACTGAGAGGAAAAGGTAAGTATAAAGGAAAGCTACTTTTAAAATGTTTCAATTGTGATAAGATAGGACATATGGCTTCTAACTGTCCTAACAAAGAATCTAGTGAAAAGAGAGATTACCGAGATGACAGACAGAAAGATAATCATTACAGAGGACACTGAGACTTCAGGAGAAGAGATAAAAAGACATGCCTAATAGCTGATGAGGAATCTAATGATGATAAATCAGATGAAACTGATACAGAGGAAGTTGTTTATGTGGCTATTAAAGATGGATCAGATGAAGAAAGGTATGAAGAAAAAGATTTAATATCTCATATAAATACTAATGATTCTTGGATCATAGATAGTGGTTGCTCACATCACATGACAAGTGATAAACACAAGTTTATTAAATTAGATGATTATGATGGAGGCTATGTAAGATTTGATAATGATGCACCATGTCCGGTAAGAGGTAAAGGATCCATAACACTTCTTGACAATGCTAAATGTAATGATGTTTATTGGGTTGAAGGTTTGAAATACAATTTGTTGAGTGTAGCACAGCTAAACAACACGGGTTACTGAATAGAGTTTGAAAAAGGAATTGTCAAAGTTCATGACAAGCATGGAAAGTCAGTTGCTACCGGGACACAAACAAGAGGTAATACATTTCATCTTGACTCAACTCAGAATAAATGTCTATATGCAAGAATAGATGATACCTAGTTATGGCATAAAAGGTTTTGTCATGTTAATTTTGATAATCTGATCAAAATAAGTAAGAAGCACCGAGTAAGAGGTCTACCGAGTCTTGAAAAACCTGAGAATGCTATGTACCGAGGATGCCAGATGGGTAAGATGACAAGATCAAGCTTTACAAGTAAGTCCTACACTTCTAAGGGAATTTTAGATCTTGTGCATATTGATCTTTGTGGTCCTATGAAAGTTCAGAGTTATTATGGTGATAAATATTTCATATTATTTGTGGATGATTACTCAAGGATGATGTCAGTAATGTTTTTAAAAGAAAAATTAGAAGCTTTTTAAATGTTTAAACGGTACAAGGCTAGAGTTGAAAATGAAACAGGAAGACAACTGAAATGTCTCAGATCAGATAGAGGAGGAGAGTTTACATCTGATGAGTTCAACTTATTTTGCAATGATCATGGTATAAAAAGACAAGTCTCTGCACTGAGAACTCCATAGAAGGATGGGATAGCTAAGAGAAGGAATAGATCTATTGTGGATTGTGCCAGAACCTTGATGATTGAAAAGAAAGTTCCACAAACATTTTGGAGAGAAGCAATAAGCAGAGCTGTTTACACCTTGAACCGAGTTCAATTGAAGAAAGGTACTTTGAAGACACCTTATGAAATCTAGTATGACAAGAAACCTAATGTAAGTTATTTTAAAATCTTTGGGAGTAGATGCTATGTTCATAAAGATGATAGAAATGGCAAGTTTGATCAGAAAAGTGAAGAAGGAATGTTTCTAGGTTATTCTTCTAGAAGCAAAGCATTTAAATGTCTGATCAAATCATCTAACAAAATAGTAGAAAGTGAAAATGTGAAAATTGATGAATTTGCAGAAAGAAATGATGAAGGAAACTCAAAAGAACCAGAAGATTATGAAGGATTTGTCTATGTGCAATTGAGAAGTCCTACCGAGATAATTGTTGAAGAAAATGAAGAAAATAACTAGTTACCGAGTGATGAAGAAGATCATACAGAGCCTATCGAGCCTGTATTAGCCAAGTATGTCAAAAGACATCATGCACCAAGTCAGATTATAGGAGAAAAGGATGATCCAGTGATGACAAGGAACAAACTGAGACATAACACATGTTTGATATTTGAATTTGAACCAAGAATAGTGAAAGAGGCATTTAACAGTGAAGATTGGATAAATGCTATGATAGAAGAGATTGATCAAATCAAGAAGAATGACACATGGACACTGGTCCCAAGAACAAAGGACAAAAATGTAATCAGTACAAAGTGGATCTTCAGAAACATGCTAAATGAAAAGGGTGAGGTCATTCGGAATAAAGCAAGACTAGTTTGCAAAGGTTATGCCCAAGAAGAAGGAATTGCTTATGGTGAGACTTTTGCACCTGTGGCAAGACTTGAAGGAGTAAGAACATTGTTGGCATATGCTTCTTACAAGAATTTCAAGGTATATCAAATGGATGTCAAATCTGCATTTCTGAATGGTATATTAGAAGAAGAAGTTTTCATTGAACAACCTGAAGGATTTGTTGAAGGAGAAAATAATGATCAGGTATGTAAATTGAACAAAGCTTTATATGGTCTAAAACAAGCACCTAGAGCATGGTATGAGAGATTGCACTCATATTTGATCAAAATTGGCTTTATAAGAACAAGTGAAAACAACAATATGTACACGAAGAATGATGAAAATGGAATACTGATCTCAGCCATATTTGTTGATGATATTATCTTTAGTGGAAATGACTCTCTATGCAAGAACTTTGGAAATGAAATGAGTAAAGAATTTGAGATGTCATTAATCAGTGAGATAAAATATTTTATAGGTCTGTAGATACTGCAAATGAAAGATGAGATTTTCATTACCCAATCCAAGTACATAAAGGAAATCTTGAAGAAATTTGGAATGGAGGATTCAAAACCAGTAAGTACTCCTATGACTACCAACTATAAACTATCAAAGAATGATGAATCTGCATCTGTTGATGAGACACTTTACTAATCTATGATTGGAAAGTTGCAATATGTTGTTCACAGCAGGCCAGATATAGCACATGCAGTAGGTATTGTTGCAAGATTTTCTGCAGATCCTAAGGAAACACACATGACGGCAATCAAAAGAATTTTCAGATACTTAAAAGGCACTAAAGATTGTGGTTTAGTATATCAGAAAGGAAATGAGTTTGATTTAAAAGTTTATATTGATGCTGATTGGGTAGGCAACATTGATGACAGGAAAAGCACAAGTAGAGGAGATTTCTTTTTAGGAGAAAGACTAGTGAGTTGGTTTAGAAAGAAACAAGGATGTGTTTCTCAGTCAACAGCAGAGGCTGAATATGTTGTTGCAACACTGAATTGCACCAATATAGCATGGATTAAAAACTGTTGGAAGGTATAAATGAGCAAGTTACCAAGCCAGTAACTATATTTTGTGATAACACCAGTGCCATTAACATTTCAAAGAATCCTGTTATGCACTCTAAGACAAAGCACATCTCTATCAAATATCATTATCTTAGAGAAGAAGTTCAAGAGAAGAAAGTGGTGTTGGAATATGTTAGTAGAAAGGAGCAAATAGCAAATATCTTCACCAAGCCACTGCCAAAGGACACTTTTGAATATCTCAGAAGTCAGTTAGGGGTCCTACCCCTATCTTCCATTCATTGACCGAGTTCGGTGAAATCATCAATTCGATGAATCTACATAATATCTTTAGGAGTTGATGCTGATTTACACACTTTAGGAGGTTTTCTAAAGGTGTGTAGGAAATAATACAGAGAATATTACAGGGAACAGGAATTGAAGACAAATGCTCTGACCGAGACTCAGTTGATACACAATAGCAGGAAATAACTTCTTACATGAAAGCAACTTGTAAAGCGGAAAAATCGCGATCGAACCCTAGTTGCTCTCCCCTCTTCCGACTCCGAGGAGAGAGAAGGGAGGTTCGCTAGGATTCGATGGTTTTTCACTTAGGGGAGAGACTTTACATTCAAAAGAGGGGTTGAAACTCATAAGATCCAATCCCACACAATGTAAGATTGGATGCTAAATGAATTTCAAGGGTTAGGAAAGCAAGGCTACCCTCTTTTGTAAAGAATGTTGATAGGAGAATTAAGCTAAGCATGCATAGAAAGTGATAAAGATTCGCTTATAAATTGAGATAGGAATACAGTATGAAGCTGCGGACCTGGAATTAGCAGTAAAATGTCGATACGGTGCTGTCCTGCAAATTTGAGCAAAAGTTGTCGGGACGATGGCGCCCGGCGCCACGGTCCTCCGAAAAATCCGCGAAACAAAGGGGGATCTGTTCGTCTCTGCACAAGGATTCCAGACCTTCAATTTCAGCCGCGTACCTACAACCCACACACAGAAAAGCGAAGACAATTGGGGGGTTAGGGATTAGGGGTTTGCCTTTAGGTCAAACCTCGGTTTTGGAATTAACCAAGAAATGAGCAAGTGTTGTAAATGTAAATGTATGTAAAACAAGTACTAATACCTTGTTCTAAGGATGTTTGTATCCTTATGTGCGAAGGTTTAGATGTTGTATGTTGTATGTTGTATGTTGTAGCATGTAGTATGTGATCTCCTCTTCAATGGTTGAATCCTTGTCTTGAATGCAACACTTAGCCTTGAATGGAGACTTAGAAGGAATGCTTGAATGCTTGAATGCTTGAATGCTTGAATGCTTGAATGCTTGAGTATAGTTTCCACGCCTTTTTCATCATGTATTTGTTCTCCCCAAATGAGAGAGAAAAATGTAGTTTATATACTTGTCATTTAGGGCTGATAGACTGATTTTCCCGACCTTAGGCCGACCAGGAAAGTTAATTTCCAATTTGCAAACAAAAAGACCCGAGACCCCTTAGGAGACCGGGCCCAAAATAGGACCCAGGGACCAGGGCGCTGGGCGCCATGGTCCTGGGGACCAGGGCGCTGGGCGCTCTGGTCCCACCTCCCGGGACAGCAGGGTGCAAGGAGGTTCAGGCCAGGGTGCTTGAAAAATGCAGTTTTCAGTGTCGTGAGCAAGTTTCAGGGTCTCCATTCAGGTTGCGTGTTGCGTCGCCATCGTGAAGACCGAAATGCAGTCGAAATTGCAAGTGTCGCAATTTTAGGACGCTACATTTAGCCCCCACTTTAGCGGGAGTATGTATGCTCATACTTCCGGTAAAGTACAAGGAAACAACATTGAAAGACTTTCACCACGTCAAGGAGGCAAGATACACCAAGCCCCCAGTGGACTAAGGATCTTACGACTTCGATTGACAAAGTAAAAGGGAAGATCGCGAGGAAGAACCACGACTGTCAGTAGTAAGGCTCCCTCACTATGAGTCATGCAAGAAAGATATCAAAAATTTTCAAGGCAAGGCTAAATTTGCCAAGAAATTTTCAAGTATCTTGAAAAGATATGAACGGGATGTATGCCCCCCTACGTTAAAGCGATCGCACACGCCTCACCGGGGGTGATTGTTTTAACGTAGTGATACACATAAGAAATGAGAAAGGAAAGGAGCACGTTATCGCAAGGATTTAGCCCCCAAGTGTGAGATAAACCCAAGGATAATAGACACAAAACACAAAGCACAAGGTGACTTCGCTTTCCTCGGGGTTAGTATGCTGTATGATAATTCATGTGTATCATATGTATGTATGCATAATTGTTCTTCATTCCCCAATCAAGGAAGGTCACCTAGAAGAAGGGAACACATGTGTCTTTTGAGTCAACATGAGAGAGACCAAAAGAGATCTCAATGCTTTGCATCGTCCTCAAGTAGACAACACCAAGGACAACAAATAGAAGAATGAGAATAACATATAGAAGAAGTAACAAAAGAGAGGAGGAGAGAATTTGCTATGCTAATGTAACTAGTCTAGCATGTCATCTACCCCCCGATCTTGCTGATCAATGTTTCGGGAAGGCAGGGAACACGCCAGAGGAGGAACATCCAACACAGCAGATGGAGCTATCACAAGATCCAAACAAGGGCTATGTTCATGTTCCGAGCCACATTGTTTTTGTCTAGGAGCTAGGATAAGTGCTTTAGAAAATTCATTAGATAAATGGTTATCGACATCAACAAGTTCATATTCACTATCAGAAGCAAGAGGAGTAACATTTTCATCATGAATAACATTTTCATCCATATCATCATCAAGATTTATAAAAATAGGATCTTTAACTCGCACCGGATCAAGACCATCATGCATCTTATGTTTAGGAGATTTAGGCTCAATGTCCGGCTGAGGAGAAAATGGAATAATGCTTGTTGAAGGTGTTTTTGGAGATTGTAAAGTTTGAGCTCTAAGACGACGCTTTCGCCGGCGTTCACGTGCAGAACGATTTCGTCTAGTCTTAGTAGGAAGTGAAGAAGATTGAGGAGGAGGAATGTTCTCATCCTTATCACTTGGGTGTTTAGGTTGTGGTCTCTTAGGCTGGATAATAGGAGAAGAAGAAGGTCTCTTCTCTCTATAAAAAGAAGGAGGAGGAACTGCTCCATACAAAGGAGGAATTTTTGGTTTAGGGAGAAGACCAAGTCCATCATGACGAGGAGGTATAGGTCTACTCTTAGGAAGTTTATTAGGTATAGACATAGTCACATCCATAGGGATGGGTTGAGAATCTTCTTGAGGAAAGAAATTAGTTTTATCTTTCAAAGGAATAACTTCCTTCTCAAGAATGATAGGAATATCAAGTTTAGGTGCTCTAGGTTCACTTAGAGATAGGATCATATCTGTTTTCCACTTTTGATAAGATTTGAAAAGATGATCACTTCGCGGAGGAAGAGATTGGAATTGTTTAGGCCAAAAGTAATCAATAGGAACACTAGAGGTTCTTTCAGCTGGTTTAAAGAGACTATGATTGACAGTAACAACTTCACCATTATGGGGAAATTTCAAACACTTATGAATAGGAGAAGCAATAGCTTTCATGGAAGATAGCCAAGGATAGCCAAGCTTCACACGAAATTGTTCGGAAGATGGAATAATAGCAAAGTTCACATCAAGAGATTTGTTATGGACCTCAATAGGCAATGTAATAGAACCAATTGCAGGAGAAGAAAATGCATCAAATAATTTCACAATCACATCTGTTTTGTCATATATCACTTGATTCAATTGCAAAGTAAAAAGAAATTCTTCAGTAATAACATTAATCATGCACGAAGGATCAATAAGCACTCCTCGGCAAGGTGTATTCTTAACTTTTGCAACTATGTATAAAGGACCATCAGGTGCCCTAATGGTTTCGTTAGAATCAAATGTGATGGAAGGTTCTTTAGGGATTTCTTGCTGCTCTACAAAGTTAATCACATTCGGAGTCATAGACACAAGACCATCAGATGAGAGAGAGGAATCATTAGCCTCAATTGCATTAGAGGTATGAGAAGGCAATGGATCAGTGAAAATCTGAAGATTTTGGTTAGGAGGAGCTACAGATGTATTGCCTTTATCATTCACTCCAGAAATAGAGATAGTATTGTTATCAATCAAATCTTGAATTTTACCATTTAAAGAAAAACATTTTTCAGTATCATGCCCAGGCTGACGATGAAATTGACAAAAAGCTTTGTTATCAAAATAAGGTGAAGTAATATTTGCAGGATCAATTTGTCTTATAGGAGGAAGAGTAAGCACATTTTGTTCCAATAACTTATTCATAATACTATGCAATGATTCATTCAAAGGAGTATACTTTCTTTCTTTCTTGAAAAATTTAGAAATAGGAGGCACACCTGATGCTGCATTCACATTGTTGTTGATGATGTTTTCATTGAATTTGATGGAATCTCTGTTCGGTTTAAACTTCCCAAATGGTTGTTGACTGCTATCACCCTTATCACTCGGAGCCATAGGATGTGATTGTTCCATTTGACTCACAGTCAGTTGATAATTGTGAAGAGTGGCGCACAACTGTTGGAAAGAAGTAAACTCAGAAAACAGAAGTTTGTCTCGAATATCTTTTTGTAAATTAGAAATAAAGATTCTTTGAATATCATTGTCAGGCACTGGAAAAGAAATTTGAGCATACAAATGCTTATATCTACCAATGAAATCAGTCACTTTTTCTTTAACACCTTGTTTACAATGCATTAAATCAATCAAAGTAACTTTAGGACTTATATTGTTTTGAAATTGTTGAATGAAAGCATTTGCAAGTTGTTCGAAAGAAGTAATAGAATAAGAAGGCAACGAGCAATACCATTGTAGGGCTTTGTCTCTTAATGTTCTAGTGAATAGTTTTCCAAGCAGCCTTTGGTCATAAGCAAAATCAGTACAAATTGTTTGAAAAGTCTTAACATGTGTTAGAGGATCTCCTTTACCATTATAAAGTTCCAAATGCGGGATTTCAACATGTTTAGGAGGGATAGCTCGAACAATGTCAAGAGAAAGTGGGATCGCAACATCAAATGTGGGCACACTAAACTTAAATTGATTCATAGAGGCAATTTGTTGCTGTAAAGAAGAGACAGTTTGTGCAAGATTGTTAATGGTCGCTTCAGTCGAAGAGTTCATATTGGATGTGTTAGATTGAGATGGAGGTGTTATGTTATTGAAAGAAGGTAGAGAGTAAGGTGGTGGGACTCTATGATAATTAGTCATAGGAGATGATTGGACAGGAGGAATACTACAAGGAGGGATGGAATGGTTAAATGAATTGCCCCCTTGCATCATGTTCATTTGTGGAGATGTAATAGGAACACTCATTGAAGGGACGAATGAAGAAATCGGATTGAATGAAGGAATAGGGTTAATTGAAGAAGAGGGATTGCCCCCATGACTGGTGATCACAGGGGGAATATCTTGTATAGAAGTAGCCATTATGTTTGATGTAAAGGTAGGTATACTAGCAATAGGAGTTGTCAAAGGAATAGAATGATTGACTTGAGTAGGAGGTTGTGTATAACCTAAATTTTCAGCACAACTTTTCATAGGCATCACATTCGAATCCACAATGTGTGCAATACCACGCAAAATATCAATTCCATTCTTATCACTTTGAAGCATACGTTTTAGACCCTCAATTAAAGGAAGAGCTTGACTATCAGGGTATTCTTGAGACATCCATTGTCGAAAATCGTCAAATTGGTTATCCAATTTCGAAAGTTGTTCTTCAGAAACCTCATGGAGAGCTTCTTCATCATTAGGAGGATTAGAGGAATTACCCATGTCCTCGTTAAAAAGGCTATTCAAATTAGGTTCCATCTCCTCAGTAGTTAAACCTCGGAAAGACTTAATTCTACGGCTTCGTCTAACGGGAATAGTGTAAGTAGGGCTTATTGTTGTAAAACTCATGCACTAGAGAAGGAGAGAAAATTTTGATTTTAGAGGTAGCAATTTTCAGTAAAATCAGCCAATCTTTTGGATTTAAGCTGTTAAATGCAATCACAACAGTCTCCCGAAATTTCGAAAAAAAATGCCCGGGACCGTGGCGCCCGGAGTGCAACACGGTCCTTGCAACTTTTTTTGAAATTTGCAGGGATGAAAGGTATGATGATTTTAGAGCTAATCTGAAAAAATTGAGTGATTTTACGATCTGTAGATAGGCCAAATTAAAGTTGTAACCTTGAATTTGAACCCTACCAAGATTGTCGAAAAATGCAAAATTTGAATTTTGAAAAAGAGAGGGAAACTTGAAATTTTGAATTTTATGATTTTAGAGGGAATGTCAAGAGCAATGCAAATTTTGAATTTTGAAAATTGACTCAATTTCACGCAAAATTCAATTTTGAAAGCGGAAATCAAAGTTGTTGTAATTAAGCACTTAATTTCAAAAGTCACAAAATGCAAGAATTTGAATAAAGCACTGAAATTTTTAATGAATGATAACACACTTTTCAGATTTAGGACAGTAAGAACACAATTTTGACACAAAATTTCAATTTCAATGATTTTTAAATGTTTAGAAGCCTTAATCCAAGCAATCACAAGACCAACTTTGACTGTAATTTTGAAGGTGTTATAATTGATAAAATCAGCCAAAATTCTGAATTTTAGCAGAAAAACACAGTAAGATCTCGCTCCCGAAATTTCGGAAAAAATGTCGGGGACGATGGCGCTCGGCGCCACGGTCCTCGCAACTTTTTTCCAAATTTTCAGGGATGAAAGATGTTGTGATTTTATTGCGTAATCAAAAGTTACAGCTGATTTGGAGATGTTTTGATCAGTGAAATTGTCGGACAAAGGTTGAATCAAGAGGGTTTCAAAAATTAGGGTTTTGACACTTAACCACTTAATTTTCAGAATTAAAGCACAAATATGAATTAAAAATTTGTAATAGAAGGGCAGATCTGAAACAGGCATTAACATTTAGACATTTCGCAGGTTCAATTACTAAAAAGAAAATTTAGGGTTTTTAATGCAATCACCTCTAAAATTTTGCAAAAGATCAAACATGGAAATGTAATCAATTTTTTTTTTTTCAGATCTAAGCATGAAAAATCAGAAAGGATGTTCACGTCGGGTTCACCAAAATGTAAAGCGGAAAAATCGCGATCGAACCCTAGTTGCTCTCCCCTCTTCCGACTCCGAGGAGAGAGAAGGGAGGTTCGCTAGGATTCGATGGTTTTTCACTTAGGGGAGAGACTTTACATTCAAAAGAGGGGTTGAAACTCATAAGATCCAATCCCACACAATGTAAGATTGGATGCTAAATGAATTTCAAGGGTTAGGAAAGCAAGGCTACCCTCTTTTGTAAAGAATGTTGATAGGAGAATTAAGCTAAGCATGCATAGAAAGTGATAAAGATTCGCTTATAAATTGAGATAGGAATACAGTATGAAGCTACGGACCTGGAATTAGCAGTAAAATGTCGATACGGCGCTGTCCTGCAAATTTGAGCAAAAGTTGTCGGGACGATGGCGCCCGGCGCCACGGTCCTCCGAAAAATCCGCGAAACGAAGGGGGATCTGTTCGTCTCTGCACAAGGATTCCAGACCTTCAATTTCAGCCGCGTACCTGCAACCTACACACAGAAAAGCGAAGACGATTGGGGGGTTAGGGATTAGGGGTTTGCCTTTAGGTCAAACCCCGGTTTTGGAATTAACCAAGAAATGAGCAAGTGCTGTAAATGTAAATGTATGTAAAACAAGTACTAATACCTTGTTCTAAGGATGTTTGTATCCTTATGTGCGAAGGTTTAGATGTTGTATGTTGTATGTTGTATGTTGTATGTTGTATGTTGTAGCATGTAGTATGTGATCTCCTCTTCAATGGTTGAATCCTTGTCTTGAATGCAACACTTAGCCTTGAATGGAGACTTAGAAGGAATGCTTGAATGCTTGAATGCTTGAATGCTTGAATGCTTGAGTATAGTTTCCACGCCTTTTTCATCATGTATTTGTTCTCCCCAAATGAGAGAGAAAAATGTAGTTTATATACTTGTCATTTAGGGCTGATAGACTGATTTTCCCGACCTTAGGCTGACCAGGAAAGTTAATTTCCAATTTGCAAACAAAAAGACCCGAGACCCCTTAGGAGACCGGGCCCAAAATAGGACCCAGGGACCAGGGCGCTGGGCGCCATGGTCCTGGGGACCAGGGCGCTGGGCGCTCTGGTTCCACCTCCCGGGACAGCAGGGTGCAAGGAGGTTCAGGCCAGGGTGCTTGGAAAATGTAGTTTTCAGTGTCGTGAGCAAGTTTCAGGGTCTCCATTCAGGTTGCGTGTTGCGTCGCCATCGTGAAGACCGAAATGCAGTCGAAATTGCAAGTGTCGCAATTTTAGGATGCTACACAACTATGTTTTAGTTCTTTACTTTTTGGAATTGTTGTCAAAGGGGGAGAAGACCAATATAAGGGAGAAGACCTATCAGAACAATATAGGGGAGAAGACCTATCAAGAAAGAAGACTGAGAAAACAGGAGAAGTCTAATGTATGGGGGAGAGCATTTCAGCATTTCAGAATTTCACAGCAATCTGAATCCGACTCAATAAAGTCAAATCAATTGGTTTTGCCATCAATGCCAAAGGGGGAGATTGTTGGCATTATAACAAACAAGAAGAAGGTTGGCATTCCAATTACAATGAGAGATTGTTGGCATTTCAATAAGGATATTGAGAAGGTTGTTGATGACTATGGATATAACTGATTAAGGATGATTACTATCTTAATATTATTATTTTGTCATTGATGTCAAGAAATTGATTTTCTAATTCAGTATGATGTTGCCATATCTTAAGAAGTATGATTTGATGAGTATAAAGATGTCGGTAAAAGACACAGAAAGAATATGATGAATAAGGGGATAAGTTATTCAATGAACAACTATTACCAAGTTAGACAATGATGAGATCATGATGTTTAGATTGTTTTGATATCCTACATATGCTATTGTTTGAAAGGTTAATACTATACTATGTTACCGAGCAAAGAACCTAGTCGGCAAACCCTAAGGAACCTAGTCGGTAAACCCTAAGGTTATCGCTATCGGTTAATGAAGGCAGAATGTCTACCAAGTGAAGTTTAGTATTTACCGAGTTACAACCGAGCTATAACATAATGCATTAAATGTTTACATGTGATATTTAATGAAGGAAGCTGATGAGATGGAGTGAACTAAATGATTGGTAGGCCGTGTATGAAGATTGTTAAAGAATCTATGGTAAAGAAAGGTCGGTAGGAAGATCTACAGCTCAGATTGAACCGCAATACCCTAACACAAGTTCCAAGGTGAAAATACAAGTTCCAAGGTGGGGTAAAATGTTTTCAGATCAAAGGATACATTGAACCTGGACAAGATTGAAGATCTGATGGCTATGATTGATCATGGGAAATGTGATCAAGAAGATTAAGCAGTTAGAAGATTGTTTATAAATAGGAAACTGTTGATAAACAATGTATGCGGGAAAGTGTATGCACAGGGATGCTACATAGTGATTACCGAGCACAGAAGCTTGAAGACCTGTTTTGATAACATAGTATATAGCCCAATAGAGGGACAAGATAAGTCCTATGAATTGATTGTATTCAGCAAATAAGAATCTACTTTGGCATTTTTAGATGTGAAGTTGCAGACATATTTTTATTACTGTTATTTTGAGAAGTAGCAGAAAATCTCTTAACCGAGTGGACTTAACAGTCTTATTTGTAAAATCCTCTAGCAAGGTGACATTCTTATTGAGTGTTTGAAATCCTTTAACAAGGTCACTTCTAACAAAGTGAAGATCCTAACAGATCTGAGGGAAATCCCTTAACCGGGTCACATCTAGCAATGTGTTTGTAATCTTTAACATGATTTGCTTTTAACCGAGCATACTCTAGAAGAGTATATTTCTTAGTGGGTCCGAAATCCCATAGTGGTTTTTCCCTATTTGGGTTTCCACGTTAAATCTGGTGTTATGAGGTTTATATTGTTCATATGCTTTTGAGTTTGCATGTTTGACATTTTTTGGTTATATGATTGATATATATGTTACCGAGGTTGAATCTGATGTTTTTATGATGATTAAGTTTGTATGATTCACCCCCTCCCCTCTCATCTTGTTGGCTATTGGATTTGTACTTATATTAAGTATCAGAACTATCAAAAACAACGCGTACGCGATTCTTCCTGTGATACTCCATCATAAAAATATTAATGTGTGTGTTTAAAAATATTCTTCTCCCTCCCTCTCTATCTTTCCCTCCATATTTCTCACTTATATACACACAATATCCTTATTTCTCCCTCCCTATCTCTATCTTTCTATCCCTTTATACCTCTCTTTATTTCTTTTCTTTCTCACTATTTCCCTCTATCTTTATCTCCATATTTCTCCCTCTCCCTCTCCCCCTTCATCTATATATATCATTATCTCTACCTCTCTCTTTTATTCACTCCATCTCTCTTACTCTATATCTCTCTCTCTACCCCTATCCCTCTGATTTTGTATATCCCCTTCTATCTATATTAGCCTCTCTCCCTATCCCTCTAACTATTTATATCTTCCTCTATCTATATCACTCTCTCTCTGAGGTATCTATTATTGAGTTGCCTATCTATGTATCCGCCCTTACTCATATTCTCTCCATCTCTATATGACCATCTATCTAAATTTATCCCTCTCTCCTTCTCCATCTATATATTGATCTATCACTCCCTCCCTACCCCCTCTTCTTCTCTCCATCCCTCTCTCCTCATCTTGTCTCTATCTCTCTCTATCACATTCATGTTATTTTTCTTCCTCCTCTATTTATCTCTCTCTCCCGCTCTCTCTCCCCTTTATCTCCCTATATTTCTCCCCCTTCTCTATCTTCCCTCTTTCCATCTTTATTTGTCCATCTATACTTCTCTTTGTTTCTATATCTTTCAATTGTCTCTCTCCCTTTCCCCCTCTATATATCTCTTTATCAATTTATCTCACCCTTTATATATCTTTCTTCATATCTCCCTTTCCCTGTTCCCTTATATCTCTCTATCTCTTCTTTCCATGTCTCTATCTATTTACTTCTCTATATTTATTTCTCTATGTTTATTTCTCTATATTTCTCCTTCCATTTATTCCTCTATCTCTATCTAATTATCTATATGTCTCTCTATACCCCTATATTTCTCCCTCTCTCTACCTCTCTCTATATCACTTCCTATCTCTATATGTATCTTTTTATCTCTCCCTCTCTCATTCTCGCCCTCTCTCTCACTCTATATATTTATCTATTCTATCTTGTCTCCCTCTCCTTATCTCTCCCTCTCCTTCCACTTCTCCTCCTCAATCTTTGTCTTCATCTTTATCTCTATCTCTTTACCCCTCCCTCTCTATCAATCTCCCCCCTTTATCTCTTCTTCTTTCAATTTGTATCTTTCTCTCACTCTCATCCCTCTCTATTGTAAATTATATAACATGAGCCTATTAGTAGCGGAGCTTGATTGTCATCCCATCTCTAAGGTTTTGTTTTAGTATTGTTTGGACATATATAAGTGGATGCATAGTTTATTTGAAGCTATTACTTCACAAAGATATTTTTTGCACATACAACATCATTTTCTAAATGATGTGTCAATTGACCTCATGCACTAGACAAACATATAAAAAAAATACACTAAGATTTATCCTTAGAATTCACAATTATTTGGCATACCCATTGCACAACAAGCTGTGATTGGTGGCTATAAACTAAAATAAATGATTCAACCATCTCCGTCTGTCTTGCAAACAAACATTAACTTTTCTTCAGTAGAGTTACCACAACCTACATTTAATTTTGTACGCTCATGCATTGAATCAAACATCAAATCTATTGAAATTTATTTCGTTAAAGTTTAATTACCATTAATAAAATATCTATACACATATCTTTTAAGAACTCTTATTTATTTGGGATGTCCCCGCAGCGCAACAGCAGTTGCGAAGCCCTGTGGATAGGGCGATCTTGGTTCAAGTCCCTGCTCTCCTGTGCTCCTGGCTGGTGATGTGATGTGCGTACGATCGCGGTCAGAATTGTTGGTCAATGGGGTGTTGATGCTCGGTAATGTTTACAGACACAGTGAAGGTTTAGTTCGAGGTGTCAAGGCCTTGACTCTGGTCACAACCAGTCGAGCAATACGGTGGAGTAGTTGACGGAGAACCAACATGGAGAGATAAGGAGACTTACAGAGAGATAAGGTGGCCCGATATTTGTGGATGGAGAGATAAGGTGGTGCTGCGATTGATGGAGTGATAAGGAGTTCTTTCTCGTGGGCAACAAGGTTGAGAGATAAGGAGATTGGAGTGATAAGGAGAGGAAAAAATGGATAGATAAGGGGAGAATGAAGTGATAAGGAGAAATGTTTGTGAGAACCACACTGGAGGTGTTGATACCTCATTACAATGTACTTGAGGATGGGGTCCCCCTTTGTGGCCCCACTGGTTCAAGCTCCAGTCAAAAGCAATCACCGATCAAAAAAAAAAAAAAAACTTATTATTTGACGTGACTGCAAAAAAGAGAATATTTATTTGATGTGACTACAAAAATATGAGAATATTTATTTTAGAGAGTATCAATCAGTTAAATTGTATCATATCAATCAAACTTATTTCATAAGGTAGTTAAACGTAATGGAATTGATTTCCTTGGTATGGCTATAAATTGTCACCTAGACCGTGAGTTGGAAACCACTTCGTTGTGCAACTCTTGGTTTTCTGAGAATTGTAGGAGAACAAATTAGAAACAAATATGTGCATTATGACTGCCCAAAGCCCACTACAGGAGGAGTGTGGTGGAGGGATGATGCACAATGGGTTTTATACCAAGATTCAAATGCTAAGTCTATCAAGGAAAGCATAGCCTTTGGAGCTCTAATTGTGGATCTTGGGATAATTAGGTCTATTGTTCATCCAAATGGTGACCATTACATGGTAGACTAATTACAATGCAACAATATAATGTATTGTCGGGTTATAGGAGAGACATTCATCTGGTTGAACAAGACGATAAATCATCTTCGGAAAATAAAACGACAGAGTTTGTCTACGAAAGCTTGGAGGTACAATTTATTTTTTCTAACTTTCTCTTTTGATTATTATCCTGTAAGAAAATTCATTGATGAATAATGTGTTTGTGCATTGAATAGGAAGGAGAAGGGTTTGAAGTTGAGCCACGGGTGCATTACCATGACAAATAAGGAAACCTCCAACAATATTCTTATATTATGTGTATTATATGTATATGTGTATGTACATGTATATTGATATATATTGTCTTTTTATCATATTTTACATTGTATTCCTCTCTCTCTCTGGACCCCACATAACACCTAATGACATCATGTAAGGTCCCTTAGCACACATATGACCCCTTAAGACCATATCATGTCCTAAGGGGTCAGATGATGTCGTAAGGGGTCATATGATGTTCTAACACGTGTGGACCCATTATGACCCATTATGACCCCCAATGATGCTATATGACCTCTTTGGACTATGTATGATATCTCAAGGGGTCAAATGGTGTCTTAAGGGGTCATGTGGTGTTTTAGCACATGTGTGGCTCAATTAGGACCCCACATCACATTATGATGTCGTAAGGGGTCTTATGGTGTCCTAAGGGGTCACAGGACACAATATGACCAACATTCTCTTCCTTTATCTCCCTTACTTTCCCATCTCTCTCTCTCCCCCTCTCTCTCTCTCTCTTTTCCATCCTCTCTCTGCCCCCCTCTCTATTTCCCTCCCTCTACCTCTCCCTCCCTCCCTCTCCCTCCCTCCCTTTTCCATCCTCACCTCCTCTCCCTCTCTCTCTCTCTCTCTCTCTCTCTCTCTCTCTCTCTCTCTCTCTCTCTCTCTCTCTCTCTCTCTCTCTCTCTCTCTCTCTCTCTCTCTCCCCCTTTTCCATCCTCTCTTTTCCCCCCTCTCTCTTTCCCCCTCTCTATTCCTCCTCCTCCCCCTCTCCCCCCCTCCCTTTTCCATCCTCTCTACCCCTCTCTCCCTCTCTTCCCCTCTCCCTCGCTCTCTCTCCCCCTCTCTCCCTCTCCCTCCTGCTCCCTACCCCTCTCCCTCTCCTTACCTCCCTCTCCTTCACATTTTATTTACTACAAGAAGCGCGTACGAGGTTTTGATGAGTTAAAAGAACGTACGCAATGCTGGGAATATTAATGTTGGTTTGCTAAACATTTTTAGGGCTAAGAGCGTGTATGAGGTTACTAAAAATACCATGTATGTGATTCTGGGACATACTTTTAGTTGCCCAACAGCCTCAACAACCTCAAAAGAAGTTTTTGAGGTTGTTGAAGGCCCCACTGCAACTATTATTGCGCTTCCGTGATTGTTTTATACGTTGAACTAAGTGAATTTTTTGTTTTGCATGATTTCAAATGATTGAATTGTTGTTCTTATTAATTTGGTCAATGTTATTGTGATTATTTAATAGTTTTCATTCAAAAAAATATGTTAATGCTCAATTTTATGGTTATTTAATTGTTTAAGAACTTATGTTTACATATATATGTAAAATGATTCTATTTAGGACAACCGGTATTAATGATGGGAAAGAACAAGCGAGAAACAATGGAACAACGAGAGGCTAAAAAGGAAAGACAAAGGCAACATATGAAGAAATTACGTGACATAAGAACAATGGGACAAGAAGGTACATCATCCTCAACATCTCAATTTGATTTACCAAATGAACATAATGCACCTAATGCAATTGAAGAAGGGATATTTGATTTACTGTATGAACCTAATGCAATTGAAGAAGAGACCACATTGAATAATCAATTAAATAATGAACATACACCGACTCTATTTGATAAATTGAATGTACCCAATGCATGGAATGCATTGATGTCAACACCTCATGTATCGTGAATATGACCACGAGGCATTACTTGACACAATACAGGTTAAAGCCGATCCAGAAGGCTCACTTGATTGATTCTACGGTTCAGAGTAGAATGATTTTGAGAATTTTATATATATAATCGATGAATTGTTCTATATTTGTTTTTTGTATATTTAAATGGCGATGACCTGATTCGCACATATTTAAATGCCAAATTTTGTATAAAATCCTATGAGATGATTTGTAACACATTTTTTTGTATATTCAAATAGCCAAGAACTGATTTGTCCATATTTAGAGGCAATTTTTTGAATATATGTGACTATGTTTTGTGACTATTTTTTGAATATATGTGAATATATGTGTCCATGTTTTGAATATCTTAAGGGTTTTGAGTTTATGTGATGTGATAAGGTCATTCGTGACCATTCTTGATTATATCTTAAGGGTTGTGAGTTTATGTGATGTAAGCAATAATCATGGAGATTTGTGTTGTACATTGTATAATCATGGAGAATTATTTGGGTCATTATTGGGTCATGGGAGTAATAGATTGAGTCTAGATACAATTTGAGAAAAAAATGTCATTATTATCGAAAAAGTTGTCAAACAACTTCCAGATCACGCCATTAGGGTATGGCTCTCGACATTCTGACGCTTTGGGAGGCACAAAAGGAGCATTCCTAGCGTAAAATTTCCCACTCAAACGTGCTCATGATGTTGGTTTGTGCCCATGATGGACGGAATAAATTCAAGCCTATCTTGCAACTTTGCATTGCATACAATTGACGGTTTTTGCAGCAGGCGAAAAAATGCTACCATTTGAAAATGGATTTGAGTCATCAGAAATAGAAATAGGCCATTGTAGAAGAGCCTCACATGACCCTATATGTTCAAACATATTGATCATATGTGTCTTGGATTGAGAGAAACAATCCATCAAAGTTTGACAATTTTTTGGACTCAGGGCACTTGAAAGATCGCGTCGGTAGGGTATGGCTCTCGATGTTCCGACGCTTTGGGAGGAACAATAGGAGAATGCCTAGTGTAAACCTTCCCACTTGGATGCACTCATGATGTTGGTTTGTGCCCATGATGGATGAAGTCAATTCTAGCCTATCTTGCAACTTTGCATTGCATACGACTGACTGTTTTTGTAGTAGGTGGAAAAATGCTGCCATTTGAAAATGGCTCAGAGTCGTCAGAAACTGAGATAGGCCATTGTAGAAGAGCCTCACGTGACCCTACAAGTTCAAATATATTGATCATATGTGTTCTGGATTGAGAGAAACAATCCGTTAGAGTTTGACAATTTTTTGGACTCGGGGCACTTGAGAGATCGCGTTGGTAGGGTATGGCTCTCGACATTCTTGCACTTTGGGAGGCACAAAAAGAGCATGCCTAGCATAAAAATTCCCACTCAGAGGTTCTCATGATTTTGGTTTGTTCCCATGACAAACATAATCAATTCTAGCCTATCTTGCAACTTTGCATTACATGCAACTGACGGTTTTTGCAATAGGTGAAAAAATGCTACAATTTGAAAATGGTCGAGTTGTCAGAAACCAAGATAAGCGATTGTAGAAGAGCCTCACATGACCCTATAGGTTCAAATGGATTGATCATATGTGTCCTGGATTGAGAGAAACAACTCGTCAAAGTTTGACAATTTTTTGGACTCAAGGCACTTGAGAGATTGCTCCGATAGAGTATGGATCTCAATGTTTTGGCACTTTGGGAGGCACAATAGGAGCATGCCTAGCATAAACCTACCCACTAAGAGGTTCTTGTAATTTTGGTTTGTGCCCACAATGACTGGAATCAATTCTAGCCTACCTTGCAACTTTGACACCAACTGAGTAACTTTGACAACAAGTGAGCAACTTTGACAACAACTTTGACAACATCTTTCAATTTTCTTGGTGTAAATTAAGGTCAGAAGAAAAGAGAAGAGACTTACTATTTCTTGAGAAGTGGCTAAGCTAAATTTAACACTGGTAATATGCCTGAGGGGAACAAAAGAAACATCTTTCACCATTTTCATCTCCATCTTTTTTGAATTTGTAGACAAGAAAGTAACGTTCAACTTCTCACTTTCACAAATGAATAATGTTTACATCTTTTATCCAAATGATGCCAAACTTTCACAAATGACTTCAAATAACCATTAATGGTCTCAAATCACCTTATTTAGATAAAACAATGGAGAACAATAAGAAAACCAAAATTTGACCGTTGCGAGCATGAGGGTGCTATCGCACCACTCACATTGACAAATATAAATGAAAGGAATCAAAAGCATCCAATGATCATTAACATAGATCAAATTTGACCATTACCAATGAATTTTATTTTCATTGAGACAAGGATTTTTGTAGGTTTAATTACATATTTTAGAAAGTTTATCAAATCTTATTCCACAATTGCAATGCTTTATATCATAAATTTTTGTTGTTTATATTCATATTGTTGATTACATAGGCAAATATTAATTTAACTTTATAAAGGGCAGCCACCAAATACAACGATCAACAATAATCATTTAACTGTATCAATAATTATTTAATCATTTATATACATATCAAAATGCACAATGAACAAATTCCGTATGTATCGAAAATGCCTATCAATACAAATGAAATGGACAATAATGAACACAATACACATTTATTGGATCGAATATCAACATTTATATATGTCAAAAAAGGCATGTATGCCAAGTCAATACAAGTTTTACAAAAATGTGGCATATGCCATGTCCAAATCGATATACAATAAAAATGTAGAATATATCAACATGTACTGGTCATTCAATTACCACAACTAACACTATATGATCCTATACAGTTTGTGGTGGATCATCAAAATCGAGCCTCTTCGATGTAGTAGGTGTCTCTATAGATGGCTGCAAAACCACAATTCAAAAGCTAAGCTACAATCCTTTTGTAGAAAATTGTTCACAATTATCAACATAACTATGCATTTAACTATAATTTCTTTGCAATAGAAACGTAGATTACCTCACTTGCTGATCTAGGATCTACTGTCTTCTCTGTCTTCTCCTTGTTAGCCTTAGGAGTTCTCTTGAATACCTTCTTCAAAGGCTCTAAGTTATGGCTGAACCACAAAGGGGCTATTGTTGATTAAATACAATTGATACAATGTACTAATATATATACATCAAAAACATTAAAAATCTATGATATAGAAAACAAAACTGTACTAGAGCCTGAGATGCTTCTCTAATAGAGTGAGGAGGCCTCGCCATCGATGGAGTAATTGTCGCTATTACTTGTACGAAAAATGATCAAGATTAAATACAATTAATATAATGATAAGTATTGTAGGTTAAAAACAATTAATGTAATATATAAAACAAAAGCTTACCGGAGCCTGAGTTGCTTCTCCAGTACATAGAGGAGGGCTCACCATTGATGAAGCAACTATGGATATTTCTTGTATGAACAATGATAAGATTATAATTCATCACAAGTTCACATGTGCATGTGCATATAATCATCAAATCAAGAAAATAAAGTAGAGATACATACCTCCGCCCTCTCTTGATCCTCGAGTGTATCAGGTGCATTCAATATATCTACAAAACTCAATGACCGTTGTATATAAAACATACAAAAAATACTAATCAATCTAAAAATTCAAACTAAGAGAATTTCAACCTTTTCAAACAATTGTACAATTAAAAATGTGTTCAATTACCTTCTTCCCACATTTAGGTGTCCTCGAGGATTTCTTTCACTGAGGACCAGACCTAGACACGGAGGGGGTACCCTAAAAAAAAAAAAATTAACACAAGAGATATTAGTATAGATAATATTAAACATAATTTAACAAATCTAAAATTAAATGACTTGCATAAATTCCATCAAAAGAATACATAAAATAAGGTGTACAAAATATGATACCGCATAGCTCTGTAGGCCAAAATCAGTCGTCGAGAGCGTGAAATTGTCAATCTGGGACATTTGGTCCCTTGACAATTCCTACAAAATAAAATATTTTCAATCATTAAAGAGAGTTAGTATATCTTGTAATTTTTTTGAATTCAAAGTGTACTATTCTATTTTAACATGTTATAAAATTTATACCTCAGGTGTCGATGTTGTAGCTGCAATAACTGCGGGAGGAATATCAGATGTCGTTGTTGCATCCTGAAATTGATATTGTTTGTATCAATTTAAATCGATCTATAAATAAAAATTCATTTACAATTACAAATTTAAGTTACTGATAAATAAAATGTTATGAATTCAAATCAACACACCTGTGTCTGCGACTGACTAAAAAATAGCATGTCCATCAATTCATCTGTCAGTGTCATATCCTCAGTTGTGCTAGTCTGACATCTACTCCCACAAATCATGCACGAATGGGCTATGGAGCCATCTGCAGTGGCCTCGTCATCCATCCTTGTGCATATGCCTGAGCAAGTGGGACACACATGCTAAATGGGCTCACCAGCACCAACTGCCCCAGCTAATGGATCATCGTCTGGTACAAGAGTGTGTGCTAACTATGTCCCATGGTGGATGATCGCATCAGTCAATGTTATAGCCTCTTGAAGAGTCTGTAGCTCCATCGACTCTTTCAAGGCTACTGGGACAGTCACATGCACCTTGGCTTTGGGTGCTAAGGCGACGACTCTGTAGGTCTACTACCCTACAAGCTTCAGGTCTATCTTGGGCAGAGTTGCTACCTCTACCATGGAACTCGCTCATAGCAAAATAATTAGGCTTCTCATTAAGAACTGTAATGTCATAAATTGCACACCCTTGCTAGGATGGTACAATTCCACGCTTAGTTTAGCACCCGCCTTAGTGTGTTTGCATCTTGCATTGTAATTTCCCTTTAAGCATTTAATTAATTAATTTAATTAAATCTAAAGTCATATTTTATCACTCCCCACATTATAAAATTGGGCCCTTTACCCTAAGTGCGCCCCTTTTATTTTATTCCTCCAATAAATCATTAAATCATAAACCCTAATTATGTCTTATTTCAACCTTTAAGGCCCGATTTTGTATATCAAAACATCTCAAAATTAGCTATAACTTTGGGATTCACTCTAATATCATCATATCTAATGTCCTTGAAAATTTGGTGAAAAGTTGGTCGGACCATGTGCAAGTGCAACACGGTCCCTGACATTTTTCTCAAAATTTTGGGAGCATAATTCTATAATATTATAATGCTTAACCATAAGAAATTGGTGGGAAATTCAAATTCTAGGTCATCCTAAAGATGAAATTAAGATCTAGGGTTTCATACATAAGAGCTCTCTTTCTTCATTTGAAATAATCTATTCTAATCTAAGAAAAAGAAAGAGTTTTTGGCGAAGCCTTCTAGAAATCACAAGGAGCCTTCTATGTAGTGAGAGAGAAGCTTATGTGGAGTCTTCAACAATGTCTATCAAGTATTCATCTAGTATTCATCATTAATTAGGAGCCTTGAAGGCATTGAAGAATAATAGGAGATCACCGACTAACGATTGGCTTGTACCCCTCTCTTGGGGTCAGGTATGATTTCATGTTGTTTTCATGTCTTTGTATGAGCTTCATTACATCAATTTGTAGATTTACATCTATGCTTTAGATCACTTAGCATCACTGATTTAGAGCATTGACTTTGTCAATTACAAGGGTTAGGGTTTACTCTTTAAAGCATAGGGTTACTCTAGATTGTTTGCATTCATCATTTTAGGGTCTTGCACACACACAAGATTCTTGTACATACTATTTTACTATACAAATCAACTATTTGTTGAGGTGGAAATCACCAAAACAAGGGTTTGACTAAGGCAAAACCCCATATAGCCACCCAAAACCCTATTTTCAGCTGCAGGTGCAGGTACAGGTACTTGGAAGTCTCTCAAGACCACTGAAAGGCACAAGGACTATCTTAAGGCCTCAGATCTATCCCAAAATCATCAGGAATAGGGCATGGTGCCCTGGTCCCCCCAATTTCAGTTGAAATTTGGCAGGTTGAGGGCTCAAATTATCAAGATTACAGTCTCTCAATTGCAGCTTCTTGTTTGTAGAATCAGGATAGGGGTGTGGCACCCCTCTCCTGAGAAGTTTGGTTCATTTTTCAAGACTAGGTACACATTCAAATTCCTCTCCCTTCTCTACTTTCAGTACCTCAGTTTCAGTCTTGCAAGTTTGTGCAATTTCAGTTCATAAATGCTTCATTGTTCATCTCCTAGTCTAGTTGATCAATTACACCCTATTTTTCACATCTTCTCTTCATATAACAAGAGGAATTGAAACCCTAAGAGATAATCTGTGGCTCTCTCTTTCTCACAAGAAGTAGCCAAAGTGAGCTATCTCCCTAGGCTCTTTCATATTCCCAATGTGATGGCAAAAGAGGGATTAGGTCCTAGTCACAGAGCTTGCTTTTTCCCCTCCACAAGGACAAACTCACAATACACTTTCCTAAAAAAATACAATGGAACCTCATAATTATTACAAGGTGGTTTGTCAAAGACCATCCACCACTTATGCCAAAACAGATCCCCCATCTACACATTGGTACACCAATGTATGGGAAACCTCTTTGCATTAAGAGGTAAGGACTCACCATTTTGAGGATTAAAAAAAGAGTACATATTTGTGCTTTACTTATGTATTTGTTTTTCACTCCCTCATATTATAATCCATTCTCATAAAATGCATGACACCTATCCCTATAGTTTCCCCATTTTGTAATCTGAGTGGAAACTGCAGTGGCACCACTAGCTAATGTTTCTAGGCTAGTGGCAAGGGATAAATGATGCTCAAGGTTAGATTTTTTCAATTTATTAATCAGTCTACTTATTTTAGCAGTGTTTTTCCCTGATTGATTAAGCAATTGAGCCTGTGTAGCTGGTGTACGCTCTAAAGGAGGAGCTAGAGGTGTATTTTGAGGGTTTTGTTGTGGGTTTTTTCATGGGTTTTCATCTTGTTGTGGTTCTAGATTTTGAGAATTTGATATATTTGTAACAATAAATAAAAAACCTAATCAAAATCAATGATTTTAAATTTAAAATGTAAATAAAAATTATCAGATATGCAAAATAAACAAAAAACAATTAACAACCTACCTCTTTCCATGGCGTTGGGAAGTGGAAATCAGGAGCCCGTGCACGATTTAGCTAGAAAATTCCCCTCCAAACTACTTTCGGCAACGGGTTGAAAATGGGACCTAGTCAGCGTAAAAAAAAATATTAACAGGCAATGCATACACGGTCTTAAAACACTTAGACCATGTACGAGGTCCTAATTTCTAAGGGACCACGTACACAGTCTTAGTTTTTAAGGACGGTGTACGTGGTCCCTTCCCTTTAGGCTCAACATAAACGAACCAAAGTGCATACGGGGTTATTCAAAATT
Source organism: Cryptomeria japonica (assembly GCF_030272615.1). Lineage (NCBI taxonomy): Eukaryota > Viridiplantae > Streptophyta > Pinopsida > Cupressales > Cupressaceae > Cryptomeria > Cryptomeria japonica. The sequence continues at coordinate 310,992,400 of NC_081405.1, read as the reverse complement.
CAAAAACCATGTATGTGTTATCTGTTTGTTTAACTTTTTTTAGGTGTGTGTCCACTTTTTTGGCACCATCTTGGTGCATACACCCATAAACAGTAATTAGAAGAGTACTAGAGTTGTCAACAAATGAAAGTTAAACATACATATGGTCATAGTTCCTATATGAGTTCAGTCGAACCCATTTGACCTTAAATCCATGTCAAGAAGGGTGTGATCATTGATAGCATGTTAATTCGTGCTTGCAGTATTAAACCTTAGCCAAGGTGGTGTTGCATAATTCATGCAACCGTCTGATCATTAGTACCAGATGCACCTCTAGTCAGGAGCGTCATACTAGTAGGGATTTACCCTTGGTGTATGATTGACTAGTGCATGTAAGTCCTTAACACCAAGTCTTAGATGGCATTGAGTTCCACTTCTTCTTACCTCTATGCAAAGGGTCAGGCCAATCCAGTTGGATATGACATGGGGGACTAGATAGTTTGTGGTTGGGCGGAAAAGCGCCCTAATGATACTTTCCCTCCTCACTGATAACTTGATAAAGTTATGAAGTTCATAATGTTAGCATCATATGAAATGTAATTTCTAAACCCTATCTCTTTCATTTAATGCAATGTTAGTTATTTTCTTATCTTACCTTTATGTTTAGTTTAGAGAAATGTCATTACTTTCTGATATTGTTATCTCAAATAAAACGAAAAAAAATATCTTCCTTTATATGCTAAGTTGTAATTGATCATGTTAACGACTATATTCGTTTCAACAAGTTGCATTTTAAATAAATGCTTCATTTAAATTTATGCATGTTATACATGGTATCAAGGCATTGGGTTCGACACTGAACCTAAGGCTCACCACACCAACCAAAAAAAAAATTAGAATAAGAAAACTGAAACAAAATATTTTGGCATTGTCTAGGATGTTTCGCACAACCAAACGTAAACAAGTGTGTGACCCAGTTTATCTTCAGTTGGGGAAGGTAATAAATCACAAGTATGACTATTCATACTACTCTATTTTGTTTGATGACGAAACCTTGGCAGATGCCATGAAAAGGATTGTCAAGGAAAGACAACCTTGGACCGCTTCCAGGAAGGCAACAATACAAACCAAGATATTAGCCAACAAAACACCTAAACCAGTTAAGACCATAACTGAAGAGAGGAAATTTCACACAACTAAAGTCCATCCTAAGCCCAAGGAACTGAAGAAGGTTCAGATATGCCGGCCTGGTTTTTGATTGGTACCCTTTTCCAATTTTTAGGGGCAAGAAGAGCCCATTACACAATCAAATAGTAGTTGTTAGAAAGAGCCTTACTTGTACATAATGAAAGACTAAAACCTCGAACTATTTTTGAGAGTTACTCCTTGATAGAGTTTCCATTGTATATATTGAAGAACAAAACTCCCTTACTGCTTGACAACAGTTTTAGATAACATTTACATGATATATATGTGGATAGTTAGATTGTAAAATTTTCATGCTCTTATTAATGAAATTGGATATAAAACTAAAACTTCATATTTTGAAATAACAGGTACATCAAGAAACTATAACATGTCTCATCACCAGGAAGGTGGGGGAGAATTCGGAGGTCCGAAAACATTAATGGATAAGTTAGATAAACTCATCTGGTTGGTTGAAAACATGCAAAACAGGCTCCAAGTCTTGGAGCAGAGGGTGAGTGGCCACACAAAAACCCCAACTGCTGAATATAAGTCTCAATTCAATGATAAACATACTGAGCAGAAGCACTCTCGTTAGAGTGGGTTCCAAGAAACACAAACCCATACCCGAAACTGTAAGGATAAACAACTTATGGGGGTCATATCAGATGATATGAAGAAAGTTCAACATCCACATTATGATGGGTTTGAAGGAGGAGATGCCACCAAATCTTAGCTTACGGGCATGGAAAAATACTTCAAAATCAAAGACTACACCGAGAACATGAAGGTTGTTTGGGGAGCCTATCAACTAATAAGAGAAGCTACCAGTTGGTGGGCAAACAAAAAGGCCGAACTTGGTCTGAAATCAGATAACATAACTTGGAGTAAGTTTGTAGAGGTATTTAGGAAAAGGTGGCTACCACAGTTATTTTTTGAGCAAAAACTGACAGACTTTCAAGACTTAAAGCAAGGGGAACTTTCTGTTCACGCATACTGGGAAAAATTCACTCATCTCCTGAAGTATGTACCTCACTTTTAAGTAGATGAGAAATATAAGACCAGGAAGTTCATCATGGGTTTAAATAATCGTATAGGAGGATCAATAGATGTCCTTGCTCCTACAACCATGAATGAAGCCTATGAAAAGGTTGTTAGGCAAGAGCAAAAACTTTGAAAGGATGATTCCATAAGAGATAGGAACAAGAAAAAGAACAATTGGGTACAAACTTCTCGGAACTTCAAAAAGAAGGGAGATAAATATGGATCCAACAATAAAAATAGAAAAGGGTACAAAGAAGGTTAGCAAAACAATCAAGGAGATGGAAAAGGATTTTATAAACCCAAGAGAAACAATGGGGGAAACAGAAACAAATCAGATAAGAAAGGACCACCAGGAGGTTGCTTTTATTGTAGTGGTGATCATTACGCCAACCAGTGCTCCATCAAACAACAAGGAGGGCAACAACAGAGGAACCCATTGTCACCTCAACAAGCAGTGTTCCAATAGAGAATTCATACAATGGTTGATAATTACCAAGCTAAGTATCAGTTCACATTGGTGGAGACTCTAGGTACTTTATATGGTATTCCTATTACTATAATCATTGACACATGAGCCATTGAGAATTTTATTTCACCAAAGCTGCTTAGTAAGTTTCCTAGGAGAGCTAGCTATATGGCTAACTCTTGGATTTTAGAATATGCCAACCAGTCAAGAGCTCGGGTAGAGAAATGCCTGTTTGGGGTAAGAGTACATTTTCCAAACTTCACCACTGAAGTTGACCTATTTGTAGCACCGCTAGGCACATATGATGTCATTTTGGGTATGAGTGGTTGGGGCAGCATATGACAAAGGTCAATTGTTTTGACAAGTTAGTGGAGTGTCAGGATGATTATGGAAACAAGGTACTCTTGTAAGGAATCCAATGGGAAATCAAATTGTGACAACTTTTTGCCATGAACTTGAGGTGAAGCGAAAAGAAAAGATGTCGGGTGTTTGCAGTAAAAATGGAAGAAATCAACAAAACAAAGGATGTCAAGTATAAGGATGATATTATGATGTATGGAAATTGTAATCATCATGCAAAAGAGTTTGGTGAGGATGAGGAACCAGAAGAGCCTTTTGAAGTGAAATACCCTTACCTCCAAGATTATCAGGATGCATTTCCAGAAGAACTGCCTGGTTTACCACCAAAAAAGATATTCGATTTCTGCATCGAACTAGTACCACGGGAAACTCCAGTATCCAAAGCTCCTCATCATATGACAACTATTAAGTTGATGGAGTTAAAGGCTCAACTTTAGGAACTTCTAGACAAAGGATTGATAAGACCTAGTGTGTTGCCTTGGTGGGCACCACTAATCTTTGTCAAAAAGAAAGATGGGACTCTCTGACTTTGCATAGATTATAGGATGTTGAATAAGATAACAATCTGAAATAAATATCCTCTACCTCGCATTGATGATTTATTTGATCAAATGCGTGGAGTAACGATCTTCTCCAAGATTGATTTGTGATCAGGGTACCATCATTTGAGGTTGAAGGATGAGGATATCCATAAAGTTGCCTTCAAAACTCATTATGGGCATTATGAGTTCCCTATTCTACCATTTGGAATCAACAATGACACGACTACTTTCATGAATTGAATGAATAGTGTATTCCATGACTGCCTCGACAAATTTTTCTTGGTGTTCTTAGATGACATTATAATATACTCTAAGAATGAAGAAGAACACCTACAACATTTGCGGTTTGTTTTAGAGCGCTTGCGGGAAAACAAGTTATATGGAAAATTGTCTAGGTGTACTTTCTTCCAAAGGGAAGTACAATACTTAGGGAATATTATTTTAGCCAAAGGGATAGCAGTAGATCTGACAAAGATTAAAGCCATTCCTTAGTGGCCAACTCCAAGGAATATGCACAAATTCAGAAGCTTCATGGGGTTAGCTAGGTATTATAGGAAGTTCGTAATGAACTTTTCACGCATAGCACACCCTATTATATCATTTTAGAGGAAGGGAAAAAGATTTGAGTGGTCTGAAAAATGATAGGTCGCTTTTGAACTCCTTAAAGAGAAACTAACCACGACACCAATTCTAAAAGTGCGAGATCTAGATGACCAATTCCTAGTAGTGAGTAATGCTTCAGGGGAAGGAATGGGCGGAGTCTTGATGCAAAAGGGACAAGTTTTTTCCTATGAGTCCAGGAAGCTTAAGAATAATGAACAAAACTATGCACCGCATGATCTAGAGCTCACAACAATAGTGCATGATTTGCAAATGTGGCGTCACTATTTGCTAGGCAAGCCATTTGAGCTTAGATCAGATCACCAAGGGTTGAAATATATTTTCACACAACCCAATCTTAATGCGCGATAGAGATGATGGTTAGAACTAATCTTGGATTATGATTTTTAAATCAGCTACATCAAGGGTTAAAAAAACTGAGTGGCAGATGCATTGAGTCGTAGATGCCATATCAGTGCCATCATTACAATGCATACAAATTTCAAGAACCGTGTCCTAGAGTTGTTAAGAGATGATAGATTTTACCAGTAGGTAAAAGAATCTCTACAAATAGATTCCTAGGATCCAAGGTATGAAGGATCATGATTTGAAACAGATGGACTATTAAGATACTGAGGTAAGATGTATATACCCGAGTCCACCGAGTTGAGAAAATTAATGTTAAAAGAAGTGCATACCGCACCTTACTCTGGACATACGGGAGTAACTAAACTACTTGCTGACATCAAACCTTTATATTTCTAGAAAAGAATGAAAAGGATGCCACAAGGTTTGTGGCCAGCTATTTTGAATGCCAGTGAGTTAAGACTGAACATCAACACCCAACAGGGTTGTTACAACCCAACGCTGTACCTAACTGGAAATGGTAGATAATCAGCATGGACTTTGTCCAGGAATAAACATAATGCCATTCTAGTAGTGGTGGATAGATTAACCAAAGTGACTCACTTTATACCGGGCAACTTATGAGAGGGAGCACCCACCATAGCTTATAAATTCGTGCAAGAGATATTTCGGTTACATGGAGTACCAGAGAAAATAATCTTGGATAAGGATGCTAGAATGACATCCAGATTTTTGAAAACTCTTTTTGCAGCCTTAGGAACTCAGTTGAACATTAGCTAGACCTATCAACCAAAACCAGATGGTCAGACAGAAAGAGTCAACCAGGTTTTAGAAGACCTTTTAAGAATGTAGTGCATAGATCAACAATACAAATGGGAAGATTGTTTTCCTTTGGTTTAATTTTCCTATAACAAAATTCCTACCAGACATCCATTAAGATGGCACCCTTCAAAGAATTACATGGAAGGAGGTGTAGAACTCCTATCAACTGGGATAAGTTGGAAGCTAGAATAACCTTAGTCCATAAATGCTCTCAGAAATGGAGGAGCAAGTTAAGCTGATCAGAAAAAGGTTAGCAGAAGCTGACGATCGACAAAAAAGATATGCAGGTGTAAAGCGTACTCCCAGATAGTTTGTAGTGGGAGAGAAAGTGTTTCTATGGGTGAAACTAAACAAAAGTAGCATAAAATTTGAAAAGTCTTCCAAACTAGCTCCACGATATGTGGAACCTTTTGAAGTGTTGGAAGCCATTAACCCAGTTGCCTAAAAAATTTCTCTACTACCAGCTCTTTCCTAGATGCATGATATATTTCATGTTTCCTATTTGAAAAAGTATGTTTCAGATTTTGCACATATGATTGAGTGGAAGTCCTTGCAGGTACAGGACCCAGGGGTGGTCATGATCGAGCCAATCAGGATGCTTGAGGTACGTAAGCAACGCTTACGTAATAGAGAAGTTACTCAGTACAAGATCGAGTGGGACCTGTACACTGAGGATAGTGCCACTTGGGAGGATTATAATGAAATCCATCAACATTTCCCTCATTTGTTCAATGTTTTTAACAATTAAACTTATTTTGTTTTTAATGTTGGATAAACAATGTTATGTTCATAGTTGTTTTAAATGATACTTAAAATCATCGAGGATGATGATTCACAAGGGGAAGGATGTGTTACATCCCACTTGTGCCCTAGTTGTTAATATGCAATATTTACGCCATGATTTATGTTGCCCTAGTGCATTTATGATATACTTGCAAGATGTTTAACGTGCCCTAGTTTTCATGTTTAATTTGAATGAATGTGCCCTAGTTTTCATGTTTAAATGGAATGAATGTGCCCTAGTTTTTCATGATTTAATTGAATGAATATGCTCAGATGTTCATGCTTATTTGAATGATGTCAACTATGCTTATAATGATGACCGAATTTATTGCAAACAAAATAATTACCATTGAGCTTATGAGCATTAGGTTGCCTTACCAGAGGCCCTCTTGAATTGTTCTTCTACTGTGTTGATTTGGAGCTTCTACCTTTATCAAATCCAAGACCTCTTGTGTCAATAGCATTCTTTTGGCTTTCAAGCATCTCATCAAACTTGGCTGAGTTGATTCAGAACTTCTCTTTATACTCATTTTTAGGTTCAAGATCAAATTTTAGAAGTAAGATCTATTTTCCAAGTTCTTCCTCATGTTCTCTAGCTTCTTGCAGGTCAAGCTTTAGTTGTCCATTTTCATTCTCAAGTATGCAACATTCATTAGATTTGTCTTTCCGTAACTGAGCAATATTTTCCTCATTCTTCTTCCTTTCCTCAATCTCCTTTGTTAATCTCATCACAATGGATTCCATCTCATTCTTCTGGACAACATTAGCTCTAGTAAGCCTCTCACATTCTTATGTCTTCTCCTTCAAGGCTTCTTCATCAATGATTTGGCTTTCTTTCTCCTTTAACTTATCAACAAGTTCTGTTCTCTTTTCCCTTGACTTGTTTAGTTGATCTTTTAATTATTCAATGAAGATCTCAGCATCCCTAAGGTTTACTTTCACTTCTCAGACCTCAGCTTGTGATTGATTAATCTCTTTAAGTGCAACAAGAATTTGTTGTCTAAGACTACCGAAATCCATTGATTCACTTTCCTAGATCCTCCTCAAGCTATTAGGTTTCTTCTGAAGAACTAGGCTCTGATACCATTTTTTTGGAATCAAGGAACACTGAGAGGGGGGGTGAATCAATGTTTTGCAATTTTTAACATTCTTAATCTGATTCAATTACCACTTAATGCAACTGAACAAAAGAAAGATGCAAACACATAAACCAAATATCCACCACACCATAACACTAGGATTTATACGTGGAAAACCCGGTTAAGGGAAAAACCATGGTGGGATTGAGACCCATAATATTAATATACTCTGTTAGAAGTATAGAAATATTACATAAGGGGAATGCACATGCATTCAAGCACATTTCCTAGAGCTCATTGCTCAAATTACAATAAGGGCTACAACCCAAGAAGACTCACTACCTTACAATATGATTACAAAGGATAATTGGAATGTCTGGACTAATAAACAACATCTACAAATGCCAAAATATAGTTTTGGTTAAAAATAAAACATTCAAGCTTACTCTACTCTACGACACTGCTCTGTTATGATATTTTGCATTATACTAGAGCACAGATCCTTCAATCATGCATGTGAAACTATGCACAATCACTCATACAAAATTCCCACACAACCATCAATCCCCAAAATAATCATATCAGTCACTCTTATATATCCACAACATCAAATTAGATCTTTTACATGTCGGCCCAAAAACACATAACATGCAAATGAAACATGTATACCAAATTGTTTCAATCCAATCCAAAAGAAGCATGCGGACCAAAAGGAATTGTTCACATGCTTCCCACATGTCGTCTTAACATCCTCGAACACACAAACAAACATCAAAATTACTCTGCATTATCTGCATAATGAATATCTACACATTAATGTTGATGAACACTATTCTATCCAAAAACCTCTATACCGGACCTTCCAACTCACTCAAGAATCATCACCAGAGGCCACAAACCTAGAATAAGGTAGATTACACATCCATAATTCTTCTTCGAGATCCAAAACACCAAATAATTAGCACAACTAAACCGCTAACCAAATTATTTTACATTACTGGATGTCCTATTCTGTCTCACCGGACCTCATCTCTCTTCCAGTATGAATGAATCATGAACTATGAATTGAATATCTAACTCTAGTTGCCATCAATGACAACATCTGAACAAAAATGTAGTGTCTCTTACCAATAGGGTATCCTCGGCAAGAATATACACCTCCATAATCAATAAGAGATCCTTATAGAAGTCATTACTTCACAAAGAGAAAAATTAATATTAAGAAGGAGATATGTTAGGAACTCATTGCTTCCCCCAAACATAGAGACAAGAGAAGATACAAAATAGGATATTATGTTTCTACAAAAGTTTGATTGCACATGAAACTGTACCACTATGAATGACAATTATTTGCCAATAGGTAAGCTACTAATGTCATATAGTGTAAAGCAACATAATAGCCAATGTTATTTAATTATGTGCTAGATCGAATGAAGAATTTGAATACGTCATGTTAAATGTTTTATAATTAATGAAGGCAAAATACATAAGATGATAAGTATTGAAATGTCTTGATAAACAAAGTAGTCTCTAGGAGAAGAATGGGCCTCTAACTCATGTTCCGCTTGCACACAAACTTCCTTATGCATAAAATAAACCTTTTGAGAGGGAAAAGTATAATTAATTAGAGTCTCATTTCTATAAGGGAAGGTATTGGAGTGAATAGAAGGTAAAGTCTCATAAATGGGATTTTCAATCCTATTATCATCTTGGGAAGCTCCATAAAGGGACTTGTTGATCATCATAATTTCCTTATAAGTGGGGTGAGTGTTGAGAGATGTAGAGGATGATATAATTGAGATGAATTCATCAAGGGCTTCATTTAATGTATCATAGTCATCACTATTAAATACGACATTCACATTGAGAGATGGTCTTTTAGATACTTTGGTGGGCTATGAAGGATTATATCCAAGTCTGAATGAGGTTTGTCATATGTTATTTTCTAAAGGAACTCTAATCCCCTATTCACTTGTGCCACAACCATTTACATTGTATCCATTTTTAACTAAAATGTGAAAACCTGGACCATAAAGGGATGTCGTATCAGAAAGAGACGATGGGGCCTCATAGGTCTCAATATCATAATTAGATGAAGTAGAAGAAGATTTTGGAGAAATATTTGAATTAGACGCAAACAAAAAATTGTTGCAAAGTTGTTTAGGCATAGTTGATTGTTTCTTAGGTTCCACCATATCATCATCCTTTTTATTCTTAGTCTCTATTAGGGGGACTTTATATTCTCCTATAAAAGAAGGTGTAAAATCGAATGACCCCCAATTGACTTCTAAGAGCACCTCTTCAGATGGGGAGGTATCTTTAGGAGGAGATGGTGTTTAATTTTGAGTAATAGAAGAATTAGAAGAATGTGAAGAAGATTTTGAACCAATTGAAGTTTGCAAGCAAACTTGTATATTATTATTAGTGTGCAAAGTATATATCTTTTTGTTATAAATAAATTTGGATTGATGATGAAGAGTTGAAGGAATAGCTTGTATAACATGAATCCAAGTTTATCCTAGAATAATGTCATAAGTAAGACTATTGGGAATGACTTGGATAGGTGTAGGTAAAATAATAGGTCTTGTCTTAATAGGCAAGGTTATAGTACCTAAGGATTCTCTAGCAAAATTTTCAAAGCCACAAATAGAAAGAGATTCAAGTTGAATAAGAGAAGTCTCCACATTAACCTTATGCAAAAAATAAATGATACAAATATTAAGGCCAAATCCATTGTCTAATAAGGTTTGTATTACAACATTACCATTAATAAGGACAAATATCATAAGAGGATCATATTGATTTTGAATCTCCTTAGAAGGTAATTCATCTTGAGAGAACACAATTTGAGATTTAGGTGTTTTCATATAATCAATCAAATAAGTCATATTATTAGGTATCACTATAGGTGGGACATCTAAGTACTTTAAATCATCTTGTAACATTCCATGATGTGTAGATGAAGTTTTAATCAAATCCCAAAGAGATATCTTGGTAGGAGTGGCTTAAGTTGTTCAATAAGGTCATACTCTTTACCAAGATGTTGTGACAAGTGAGGTGTTGGTGGAAGCATTGTCTAAGAAGTAGGAAGAGAAGAAGGGATGACCAAAGGAAGATTAGGTTGCCTATTGTTCCTTTTATTATATGTGTAGGCATCTAAAAATGGACAACACTTGTGGTGCCATACTTTAACATGTTTGTGTGACCTTATTTTAGGGTTTTCGCTTCTTACTAATGTTTCTTCTATGTTACAAATTTGATCTTTATCATCTATTAACATTGTGTCATTCTTTTGCTTTCTCTTCCTATTTGATCCTATTCAATTGTTTCAATTCATGTCTTATTAATGTCATTCTCAATTGTCATTTCATGATCATGATCAAATTTTAATGTTAATCAAGCATCATTTCTCATTATTATTTTTTGTTAATTTTGATTGATTTGTCATCAATCCTTCACCAATCATCCTTTATCAAATCAATCTTGTCAATTTTGGCCAATTTGTCATTGGTCTCTGTCATTATCAATTTAAGAAACTTTTGGTCCTTGTCAATTATCTTCTTGATCATGATCATGATCATTCATTTAACAGATTAATTGTGTCATGATATTATTTTGACCTATTTCATTCCTTTTCTCCTTTATAGGGTTTAATAATTCTTTAATTATTAATCATTTCCAACATCCTCCTTAGGATAAATGAATTTATTCATTTACCCTATGTCTTGTGTCACAATTAAATATTTTATTTAACTGGCTAATTTATCTTTTGTGGGCTAATTAATAAATGAGAAATTATTAATTATTCCCACATTTCTCTCCCTTAATTTTCTCCTAATTTTGTCATAATTTGTCATCCCTAATTTCATGCTTCTCATTTCCTATATTTTCTCCCACCATTTCTCCACTAATTTGTCTCCACATTTTGCTCAAATCATGAAGCATAAATCTCTCTTCAATTTCTCATATTTTCACATAGCAACTTGTCAATAAATTTGTTATATTTTTTCATATCAATTATGCCATTTTTGAATCAATTTGCCTCTTCCATTTGCCTTGATTTTCTCATGTCATTTTGGAGACAATTTTCTCCATAAATTGATTTATTTTTTCAATCATTTGAAAAAACCACGTCTCAAGTATCCTCACGCTAGCGATTTTCCTATCATATTGCTTCTATCACACCTCCACTTTTTAGGTGAAATCCACAATGCATTTGGAGGAAAAAGAGAAACAATGGAGGTCAATGGAGGGAACATCTGCACTTTGGTTTTCATTATCTTTTGATGTAATGCTTTTATTCCTTTATTGAATGTGATAGGATCTGTTTTCATTGCAATTTAGGTTTGTGGTTGCCTAATATAATATTGCTTTGATGTTTTTCTATTTTCCTACCTCACAATATGTGTAGGCAACTGAACTGTAACTATCTCGGGTGATTTGTTTGGCATATTCATAAGGACTCTTGGTGGCATAACCTCTTTGTACGACAATAACTAGTTTGTTAGGAGTGTAAAAAGTATCATTATTATAACCACCTTGAACCACAAAAAGAGGTTTATTAAGAGGCTGAGAGGTTTGAGTAGTAATACCACCCTGAACAACAATCACATGCTTGTTAGGTGTTTCATAACCATTAATATGTGTATACACCTAAAAATAGTCTGAAGATAATTAATTAAATATGTATTTATTTAATTAATAACCCTTCCCAATTAATTGAATTCACAAATAATTTGACTAATTTCCCCATTCAGTCTACTTATAAATAAATCTAAGGATTTATTCATTAAGTTCATTTCAATAATTTCCCTTTAATTAGTTAATCTAAATTAATTAATTCTCCCCCCATTTTAAATTCACTCTTCTAATCTCATAATTAGTTAAAACAAATCAAATCATGATTTGTTGAAATTAATTATATTTTCCTAATATTTGAATTTCTAAATTCAAATGAGCACATGGCTCCTAACTTCTAACCACCTAACCTAACCACCCCCTAACCTAACCCATTCTATCTAATCCTAGGTTTAATTAACCTTATCCTATCTTGCACATCCTAACCTCTTTTATCCTAACCTCTTATGACTTGGATATTCTCCCCTTGAGATGCATGGCACTTTTGCCACATGTCTCCTCCCTTGGACACTTTCCCTCTCATGAGCAAGGTTCCTTGACACTTGTCACCACAGAGATGACAAGTGTCCCTTCCTCCAACCTCTTCTCCAACTTCCCCAATCTTAGCCCTTAATATCTTCAAATCAAATATGGACAGTCGATTCATGCCACCTCAGCTTTGGCCTTGGAATTCCTATAAATACCCCTCATCTTGGAGTAATAAATGATCCCTTGCACTCATATTTATAGCATCATTACTATAGGAAATTTTATCTCAATCATCTAGAATAATTAGCATCTTAAATTAATCATGCATACAATCATGTATCCAATATCATTTTGGATTACTCTAGCTTATTTTATTAATCTTGCATTCATCTAGTTTGCATTCATATAGATTAAATCCTTCATCTTGGTGTAGTCAAGTCAGTGGTATTGCTTAGACAAATCTGAGAGAAAAAATATACTTGCATCTTTTAGGAGGCAATAGGTCATTTTTTTATGGTTTTACATGTTTTGATTTTCATCAACTAACCATGCATGTAATGATCTATTGAGTGTTTGTGTTGCAGATGTAGATTCCAGATTTCACAATATGTATTATATTGATCAAAGATGGTTTGGAAATATGTGAGAAAGATCTATTAGAGACAAAATCCAATGGTTCATAAAGAGGTTTATCAACCTTAAACACTTCTTCATGAATAGGATTGTCTTTGTATTGAATGAAAGGGAAATCCGCAAGGGATTATTAGTGATATTGTATCCTTGTAGCCTAAGAGCATCCTTACAAGGATGGTTAATTTTAGGAGAAATATCAACATTATTCCTAGTAGGTGGACTATTAAAAGAAATGTTGATAGTCTTTTCTTGCACCAAAATGTCATCATGGATAGGACCAATTTTGGGAGAGAGGGAGAGAAGCTCTAGTTATCAAAATTTGTAGTCATTCTCTAAGATTTTCTTCAGACAATATTCAGGAGAAGGATTAACACTATCCATTGATGCTTCATCTCTAAGATAAATACCATGTATGGAAGGTAAGGTGACATTAAGAAAGGTGTTTATGATATCACCCTCTTCCTCTAGGATCTCCTTATGGGAGAGGAGCATTTTAGGATAAAGATCAACATCATTCATTAAAAGTTCATCCTTAGAAGAGAGAGTTTGAAAATAAGTTGTAGACACCTAAAATAAATTAAATTAATATTTAATTAATTTATCCCTACTCGCATAATTGATTCTATTAATTATGTTAGCCCTCTATTCTTCTTCAAATTAAATAAATTATATTTAGTTAATGTTTTCCCCCAACCATATAATTAATTTATCAAATTAATTATATAATCCCTTATTCTTCTAAAATTTGATTTAATTCTCAACTTTAGCTGATTTATTCAATATTTCTTGTAAGCCCAATCTGTTAATTAATTGACTAATCCCTTGATTCCTAAAAATTATCCATTGTCCCCTTCATTAAGCCTAATCATCATTAGCATTTTCTTCAATTTTAAATTCATCCCACCTACATGTGACTCCCCCTCATAAATGGGCTTGCATTCAAGGGTCACTTTCCACCTCCACCTCATCTTTGACCCGATGATGATCACACATGTGTGGGAATTCTCTTCCCCATAAGAGCCACCGTAAACTTTCCCTTTCCAACCACATGTCACCCTCCTCAAACCTAGGACTCTTATACTTTACCAAAAGTGTTTCCACTTGTCATCTCCATGTTCTTCCCAATATGTTCACACATGTGTGAGAACACCTTGACCTCTTATCTATGTGAAGTTTTCTTCCCAAGATACTTCTCCTTGCGATACATGTCACAAGGATATGAAGCTAAGCCACCTCATCTCCTCACATTCAATCTTGGCCCTTCATCATTTTTCAATCCTGACCATCCATTTCAAATTCTAAAATCTATAAATTGGAGCTTCCTCCCTTCACAAATCATTTACCTCATTTGAAATCTTATGTTGTTAGTTTGCATCCATAATCTCTCCCATTTGCATCCCAATTATCCTCCTTTCATCACTCAATCCATTCACCCTACCATCATAATGTCAAATTGTCATTTCCATCCTTCAGTTTAATCCATTTGTCCATTGATTAGCCTACCATTTTCCTAATTGTTATTGTTTAACTTGAAGATCATCCCACAATCCAATCCAAAAGAGAAAATCAAATGGAGCTTGGGCATGCCATTTCTATCTCTATCCATGGAGCTTGGAAGCTAATATGTTAGTTATATTTGATATGTTTGCATTGTTTTAAATATATATAGCATGCTTAACTATCTTGTTATTTTCCATTTCTTTCATAAGTGTTAATATTCTCTTCTTGCATCAAAGTGTCATCATGGGTAGGAGGATCCTTAAGAGAGGTAAATCATAGCTATGAATGAAAGGAATAGCTAAGTTGTCATCATATGCATAAAAGGGAACATCATGAACATCTTGAATAAGACTTGAAAAGGAACGAGCAAAAGACGATAAAAATTTCATATGCAATTATGATGTAATGTAACAATTCATATAAATTGGAACACACACAAAATGCATAAAACCAAAATGCTTTTGTATTTTTCTTATTTTTAACTAAAATAAACCTGCAAATAAAAAAATGCAATGTAATAAGGTGGGGTTTTCCAAAATGTAATGTGGTGAACTAGCCATCAAATGAATGTAACCATGAATGCATAATCTATGTGTTTCACAAATGATGAAAAATATGAAATAATTAAGTGCATATGAATCAAATCTGAAAATGAAAAAAAAAAAGTGTTGTAAGCATGAGAGTCGAGTTCACCAAAATGTTATAGATGGAAAATTAGGGTTTCATAAGTTATGCTTTGTAAACTAGGAATAACCTAACTTTCACATGCATCACATTAAAAGGAGGATGACCACAATAGATCCAACCTCAATTTTATTAAGAAAAGGTTAAATATGGATTGAAGTCCTATTCCCCTTTTGTTTAAGTTGAAAATGTAATTGAAAAGATGTAAATTGAATGCCAAATCTAAGGTCAGAAGGTACATGCATGAACTAGCAACTTGGATTGATGATGCTAAATGATAGTGAAATAGAAACTTCACAATAGGTACACGAGTGAATAGGGAATTTTACTGTGCAACTGTAGATGAAATCTGAAGCTAAATTGACAAGACTAGGGTGTTGGGCACCCTAGTGTTCTGAGCTATGATTTGAAGATTTGATTCCTGATGCAATTCGAGTGGTAACCCTAAAATCTAGAGTTGAACTAGGAGGACCAGGGTGTTGGGCATCATGGTATTTGGATAGGGGCATTGGACACCTTGGTCCTTGAGAACTAAGTTAAAATTTTGACATAAGACTTGTACCTTGCTTCCTGAGATTTCCTGAAGTCTTCCAACTTTGTCAGATACGTATAGATGCACACAAGAGGAAAGAAAGGGAGTTGTGGATAGGGGTTTTCCTTAGGTAAAACCCTGGATTTGGAATTGACCCTAATTTAAATAAAAATGGAATTGAAAGTGTGCCTTTTGAGGGCAGAGGTAAGACTTAAAATTGAAATGCTTGAATGCGGATGATTACACCTTCAGTAGGTGATGCAATTCTCATAGGATAAGTCCTCCATGTGTTGATGCAATAACATGATAAATCACATAAAATCCATTCTGAAATCATAGGGAAAATATAAGTTGTATATGCCTTGATGTATTTTTTTGCTCCTTTAATTAGATATACTCTCGAGGAAGAAGAAATGCTCTTGAATTGGACAATAATATTAGCATAAGATAAGATGCTCCTAGATGTTCAAATAAATTGAGAGGGATGCCTTATATAGGGATTTCATAGTTAAAATCACCTTTATGACAACTTAGAATTGATTTATTTTCACATGAAGCTATATTTGGATAGGATATGATCGTCTTATTGTCCTCCCGAAATTCGAGAAAAAAAGTGTGGGACCATGGTGGTGGAATTCACCCGAGTCCTGACAATATTTTTTTGACTTTCGAGGAATGAAAGATAACAGGGTTCTAAAGTCGAATCCAGCTTGGTGGCTCAAACCATAATGCATAGGTATGTGAAATATGCTTTGAGAGTTGAAATAGAGGTAGGATTAAGGATAAATCAGGATAAAATAATTTAAAGGGTACACCTAGAACAAAGGTCCCAAATAAGTGTGATGATGTAATAAAGTGGAATAATAGCCATGATTTAATTTAAATATTAATTATTTACAATAAAGGTCCTATAATGCATAGAGGAAAGGGAAATACTAAAATAGGTGCTAGGAGAGTGTGAAATTGGACACACTAATAAAAGTGTACAATTTATGATGCTACAACCACTTTTAAACATCCTATTTAAAACAAAATTTTATCATTTAGGTGTTACATTAAATTATATATTTGAAAACTAGAAATAAAATCCTAAAATTTCATAATTTAACACTATTTTAATATTTCAGGTATAAGTGCTCCATTTTTCCCCCAACTATAACAAACTGTGATTTTTAGGAAAAAAGGTTGTCACTTTTTGGCCAAAAAGTGGACCCATTATCTTGCACTAACCTTAGAAGTTGCACAAATTAATTAATGATCCTATATTTTTATCATGCATAATATTGCTCCAAATTGTTTTTTCATTACTCTAAAGTATTCTTTACCATTTAATCAAACACGGTAAATTAACATATATGAAATGGATTTTTCTTCCATCAATTGAGATCATAAAGGAATGCAAGACAAGTGATCATGAGTTTTGAGATCATGTCATATGATCAAACCTCATGTGAGTGGCGATACAAAATATAGAGAAATATATATGTGAGAAATTCTAGTATCACTATGATGTATGGATATGAGCTTGGTGATCCAAAAGTAGGAAGGTGTACACTCTAATACCATTGATCCAAGGATAGATATTCCTAATGGATAGTATCTGAAACATTCAAAGGTATTATGGGGAAAAGTGAATTAAATAATGATACATATATGCTAATTTAGAGTGCTTGTAAAAAGAGTACACATGAATAATGTGATATCATGATGCAACTATAAATTACAAGATTGTATTGCATAAAATTCAATACAAGATTTGTGAAGCTATATGTATGTAACAAATATGTCTATATTTTGCTCTCCTCATGTATTGGTATCGAAGAATGTCCATATTATATACTTACAAGAAAAAAAATTATTTTGTCATTTGTTTCTTCTTTTATTATTTAATAAAAAAGTGACAAATAATTATAGATAATGGGTTGACATCATGCAAGCTATGGGACATAGACAAAGATGACTTAAAGGTTCATGATATAAACACATGATTTTTAAAGGATCCTATATATTATCGTCAAGACAAAAATGGTGTATGTTAGGAAAATGGTGTCTCAACCTTACATTAATAAAAGGTTACTGTTAATAAATAAGTGTGGGGGTTGTAAGGGGGGTACCCCCTTGCGGGGTCCGAGGGCAGTTCCTCCAAAAGCCACATTTTATGTATAAGTTATCATTGTACATCTTGACCTTTCATCATTAGATCACATATCTAATGATGGATATTTTGTGTGCTTTTTCTTTCCTTAGAAGGAAACCCTATTTTACAAGGGCATTATACATTTGTGTATTGTGATGTATTCTGATAGTTTGATAGCTACCGAGTTGTCTTTAGATCTCTATTGGTGATACTTCTGCGAGAATCTTACTCTACGAGTATTTGTAATTTGTTTTTGATTTCTAATTAATATGTTGAGCAGATTTTGGAGTGTGGGTATTTTTTCCCCAAAAGGGTTTTTCCACATAAATGATTATGTTGTGGTATGCATGTTATTTATGTTTATTTTTGTTAAGTTTTTGTAACTATTGTAAAGATTTTTATTTTTCTGCATAAACCTCCTCTCAAGGTTAGTGTAAGAAAAACTTGTTTCAATACCTTAACTTCCTTTTTGTGTATAGTACCAACATTATACCATGAGTCAATAAAATTTCTAGACACTTCTAGATCAAGTAATTGGATTCTTCCATTTAGGATTTTGTAGTAAGAGAAATATGAAATTAATATTTTAGGGAGTTAAGACCCTGATCATACATAATTGGATGGGATATATTTTCATTATATTATTTTGAGATCATGATAGGTGCGACTTAGAGGTAAGGACACTTATTTTAAAGATATAAGGAATGACCATTTAATAATATATTTTTCAATTATACCTCCATACTTTCTATAGATCTAACTCACACATCATCACTCACCCTTTTAACACACACATGGTATCTTTATAGTTACACAACCTTTTCATCTTATGAATGACATGTTGGTTCTTTATCAACTGATTGCCTAAATGTTCCTAAATATTAGGCATATCTTAAACTGGAAGGCTTTAGATTATTACCAATTGTAAGGTATGGGAAATAGGATTCACAAGCCTATGCATGCAAGCAAGGAATCTATTTCCTTTCTACCAGATTAAATTGGAAGGAGAATGATCCAGTAGGCTCAAGATAGCTTAAGCACAAAGAGGATTCGATGGTCCTTCGGTGTGTAAGTAATATGACTATGAAAATTGTAATTGAAGAATGTACAAACTAGGATCAAATAGGTTGAAATGATAGTTTTTCATCTTGCCCAGAAAAATGGTGAAGTGGTAGACTAATTCTAGAAGAAGATATAGCAAAGCAAACTGTAACTAACTTGTCTAAATTTTAGGTAGAAGTGGAGGGAGAAAGGCACCCAACTCGACCTATCCCAGGACTAAGGCACCCTTCTCTGATAACTCTTGGTAGTTTCAACTTTGACAGATTACAAACTATAGATCTCCTCCTACTTACTCTGTACTTATTTTCGTGGGTCCTATAGACACCTATTTATGTCCACTTCATTAAATGCATTTATATTTGTTTAAATATCACCCATCTAGATATTAATTAAATTCACATTTAATTATTCTATCTTACATTTTCTAACTATTAATTAAATTGATATTTAATTAATTCACCCCCATCTTCTATTAATTAAATATATTATTCAATTTATTTAATTCACCTAGCCAAATTCAGATTATTAATTAAATAAATAAATCTTGTTTATTTTATTAAATCTCCTCCTACATTTAATTAAATCTTCCTTTATCATTTAAATAAATTAACATTTATTTAAAATTCTAAATTCGTCCCACTTGCTCTTTCTAGAATAGGCAAGTTGCATGCCTAACCCTTCTTCTAGATTTTTCTAAACCCTTCTAATTAGCCTAAACCCCCTCCTAAGAATTTGCACATTCCTAAACTAAGGATTAGGAAGGAGTCACTTCTCAAACCATTAAAGGCTTTCTCCTTTCTTACTTAGCCATATTGTTGGAACGTCATGCCTTTTGGATTAAAGAATGTAGGAGCAACTTATCAATGTGCAATGACTACAATTTTTCATGACATGATGCATACATTCATGGAAGACTATGTAGATGATCTGATAGCCAAATCATTTACAAGGGAAGGACATTTAGAAATATTAGATAAATTCTTTCAGCGGTTAAAACAGTTCAATGTACAACTAAATCCAAAGAAGTGTGTATTCAGAGTCACATTAGGAAAACTCCTAGGATACATAGTATCAGCTAAATGCATTGAAGTAGATCCATCAAAAGTTCAAGCCACAATGGAAATGTCACCTCCTAAGAACATTAGCCAAATAAGATCACTACAAGGAAGACTTCAATCCATCAAGAGATTCATCGCACAACTGGCAGACAATTGTCTTCCTTTTACACATCTCCTACACAATAATGTTCCTTTTAGATGGGAGGAGAGATGTGAAGAAATTTTTGACCAATTGAAACAATATCTGGTAAATCCACCTATATTAATACCACCCATAGAAAAAAAAAAACCATTTCTACTCTACATATTAGCTATTGAGGTATATTTGGGAGCTTTGCTAGCACAAGAAGATGTGATAGGAAAAGAAAGGGTCATCTACTACATCAACAAAACATTGAGTGGAAATGAACTTAACTATACATTCATTGAGAAAGCTTGTTTAGCAGTAGTGTTCACTTCTCAGATATTATGACACTATATGTTGGCACATACCATCAAGCTCATAGAAAAGATAGATCCATTAAAATATCTACTCAACAAGGCCACTGCAACAGGATGACCAACAAAGTGGGTAATGATATTGAGTGAATTTAACATTCAATACGTGGATAGAATATCAATCAAAGGCCAAGCCATCATAGACCAGTTAGCTAAAGCACCATTTCAAAATGATCATCCTATGCACATTGAATTCCCAGATACGGATGTCGTCACACTATCAACACAACCATGGGTACTGTACTTTGATGGATCTTACAAACAATATGGATTGAGTGTTAGAATCCTATTTATTACTCTGGAAGGACACACCATTCCTAGATCTTATAGGTTGATGTTCCCTTGCACAAACAATATAGCAGAATATGAAGCACTAGTCACGGGTATCAAAGTAGCAGTAGAATGGAACATCACAAAGTTACTAGTCTATGGGGACTCTCAGTTGGTTATCAATCAGTAAATGATGACTATCAGACAAAGGATGAAAAGTTGATGCCATACAAGAGAATGGTGGATGATTTAAGATGCCATGACAACCATTGGCTCTCTTCTACAAATACCAAAACAACAAACTCATTATGAATTCCTAGTGGAACAATTATTTTTCCCGGCCTATGACAATCCCGATTCCCAAGTCATATGCCAGCTAATTAGTTTTGAATCTCCAGCCTATGGGAAAATCTATACATCTTAAAAAAATATTGTTCCACATGATCTATCTTGGAACCAAAAATTAATCCTTATCTGTCAAGTAGCCTGGTACACCCTAACAACTGATACGCTTTACCGACAAGGTCTTGATGGTACTCTCCTTAGATGTCTTGAAAGTAACAAATCTGAAATGGTCGTACAAGAAGTTGACAAAGATATTTGTGGTACTCATTCAAGTGGTCCTACTCTAGCCAAGAAACTTCTCAAAATGGGATATTATTGCCCAAACATGGAAAAGGAATCCTATCTATTTGTTAGAAAGTGCCAGAAATGCCAAATCCATGGTAATCTTATACATGCAGCAACACAAGAGCTACAGTCGTTCACAAGATCATGGTCATTCTGTCAATGGGGACTTGACCTCATGGGTAAGATCCATCCCCCCTCCTCAAATGGACACAAGTTCATAATCACAACCACTAATTATTTCATAAAGTGGATCAAATCTATTCCATTAACCACCATTGCTAGCAAGCAAATGTCCTCATTCATATTAAACTACATTATCTGTCGGTACGATATTCCTAGTTCCATTATCACTGATAATTGTAGACCCTTCAAGAACCAAGATATACAAGAAAGATTTCATATCGAGCATCATTTTTCCATACCTTATTATCCTCAATAAAATGGCCAAGCAGAAGCTTCAAACAAAACCATTATGAAAATCCTAAAGAAAATTGTGAACGATGTTGGTCCTGATTGACATGTCCAACTAAATCCTGCCTTATGGGCATATCGAACTAGCATCCGTACCCCAATAGGAGCCACACCATATGCACTTGTGTATGGATTAGAGGCCATCTTACCCATTGAAGTCAAAATACCTTCACTTAGAGTATCACTAAAAGGACTCATCCTAGATGAGGAATACTGGGTTTCTAGACTACAAGAGATGGAGTTGCTAGATGAACACTGTCAACATGCTTTTGATGATCTAAAAGCATATCAACAAAGAATGTCTAGAAGCTACAACCATAGAGTGAAGCCAAGAATGTTTTAGGTCGATGACTTGGTACTAAAAGAAAATCCCCGCAATCAACAAGATCAGGAAAAGAAAGGCAAATTTGAGCCAAACTGGTTAGGTCCATTTGTCATCATAATAGCATATGGATCTAGGGTATATCAGATATCTACATCAGAAGGAGATCTATTTGATTAACCTATCAACAACACCCATCTCAAGAAGTTCTACACCTAAGTCATCCAATGCATGAAATAAGCAAGAAAAAAGAAGTAAAAGAAATAAAAACAACAAAAAAAGAAAAAAAAGCGAAAAAAAAATTCAGAAAAAAAAAAGAAAAAAGAAAAAAGAAAAAAATCAAAAAAGTGTAATACAAACAAGTAGTGAAAACTTGGTAATAGGTGCTATTTGTGATTAATCGACTCTCCTATCTATTAGTACATATATCATATATCCACTTTTCCCTATCATTATCCATATTGTAATAAGAAGTCTTGTATACACCTCAGGCATTGCAATAGTATCTCACCATGGCTTGGTGATTATCATATATATCTATTATAAAAGGTTGTGTTTAGACTAGGGGCAAAAATCCTAAACTCAGTGGGGGCAATTCACTTTGAGCTTACACAAGCAGGTGACCAAACAATGAGACATGCACATCAAACAAAGATCACAAAAATTAATATTGAACATTGAAACCAAATTCCCAAACACTCACAGGTAGAATCTAAAACAACACTAAACTAAAATCCATTAGTAGGATATTTTTATCTGGACAAGGAGCACAAATAAGTGTGAATGGTCATCTATGGTAGTTTGATTTTTGTTATCATATCTCCCAAGCAACTCAAGGATGCCTTGAAACTAGAAGCAAGGAAGGAGCTTGATATTTTTTTTGTCTACTGTGTGTGAGTGAATCCTTAATCCTATACAAATTTGCCACAAGACGTGATTGGTAACACATCATCGAGGACATTTTGGATTTGTATAGGATAAAGGTTAACTCTTGCATGTTTTATGCAAACAACACTCAGGTTGTCTTGGTTCAATTATACCTCAAGGCTTGTGTCATTCTGCAATATCAAAATCCATGTAAGCTATACTTGGGTCATCATGGTTCGATTATACCATCGATGTTTGTACTAACTTCCAACATTTTAAAATCCCAATGATGATAAAAAGAGCACAACAAATTGATTAACAAAATGATAACATTGCATCATTAGGCTTGCATGATTATGATAGATTACAATCATATTAATTGCATTTAGTTTCATTCATTATCCTCAACATTCATATTAATTACATTTAGTTGCATTTTTTTTATCATTGCATTCAATTGCATTTATTCATCATTATCATAATTGCATTTAGTAGAATTCATTTATCATCATTATCATATCATTTAATTACATTTCAAAACACGCATTTGCATTCATTCATAATCATCTCAAAAATCTAGTAACATGTGCATTCTGTTGGTTCCCCAAAATGCACTTGGCAGGGTTTTTGCACTGCCCCAGGGAAGAAACCAAGTCGGGCCCTTGAATCATGCATGGAGAGGCCAACCTCCAGACCGTTTAGGATACTCAAGGACTTGGACCAACAATATAACAAGGATTTTTTTATTATCCTTCTACACTTCGAGCTCTGTAAAACCCAGGAGGGTGTTCCCTTAATGCTTCTGCAATCTCTGCACCACACTTGTAGGCGACATTAAAATAAATCAAATGGTCTCACTCCTAAAAGGAGGCTCAACAAAGAGGGAGAATTCTATAGAGTGGCTAGCTCTCAGTGATCCTCAACCTGCTTTGGAGTGTGAGATGACTTTTTGACAAACAACATCATACACATAAAATAAAAAGATATTCTAATATTATCAAAGCTATAGCAAGTTTTCGATGAGTTATGAGTAAAGAAATGTAATAGAAAAATGATTGTAAGCAGCGATCATCATCTTATCCATTGTGCAACTGAAATTGTAGAATGCGAGATAAAAATGCAACAGAAACCTTAATCTAATAGCTAAAGATCTCAAGATAACACCGCCTTACAATGTATCTCATGTGTCTATCCCAACCCAAAATACTTATCGGAATCCTTGTATAAGCCCCATTAGTCTGCAAATCCTATCTAAGCAGTTTAACCGACCCCTTAGGTTAGAGCATAAGATAGAAGAAACATGCATCACAACAATGCAACGAACGAGAAAAACCCTTGATCTTACTCATTCAAAAACATAACAGAGTCATACATTGGAGAAAATGAATTCAGACAATACTTCCATTCATTTCATAAGCTATTTTATGTTACAAATTATATTACATATAACTCCTTCAAGAACCTACAACAAACTAAGACACAAAACCCATTTTATTTGCTCTGCAAATTCATATTACATCCTACTCATTTCACCTAGACCTACTATACATGACCAAGGATTTGGATCCAAACTTTTGGACCCTCTTTCTCAACCTCTGTCTCATGGCCCTGATTTCCCTTTTATAGAAACAAGGGAGCAACAAGCTTTGGGCCAGAGGAGAGACTTGTCACAAGCTTGTAAGATCGCTTGTTACTTTGTTACAAAATATTCCTCACAGTCTCCCAAAAGACCGTCCATGCTGGCGGTCATGATGAAGTAGAACCAGAATTCCCAACTGTATTTTGGTAGAAACAAAAACCTTTGAGCCATGCCACTATCACCCCTGATGCTTCTAGATGGACCATGAGATGTGCCTGGATGTTTTACAGAGTATTTTCCACTTCTCAAAGAGGGTTTAGATCCCAACAAGAAGTAAAATCCCCCCTCCACTAAAAGAGGAGTTCAAGCCTTTATGCCCAGGATCAGAGAAAGTGGAAAGAGAATCTTGTAGAGGAACATAGAAGGAGGAGAAGGGGTTGCAACTTGCATGTCATTGTAGAAATGATTGGCTGCCAACTCCTTCCCAACCATATTCGGCTCCCATTCCTTCATGAGGCTTCTTCTTTAATTCTCTGCCAACATGTGACAGACAAGAAATAGAGGATGTGCCATGCAGGGCTTGTTCTGGAAATAAATAGATTCCAAGCCTCCATCGACTATCCTCTCCACTTCCAAGACTCCATCGACTATAAGCATACTCATTCCCAGAGGAAATCCATCCAGTATCACAGAGGTCAGTGTAACTCCTGGCACAATACTACTCAAAGATTATTTTCATCTTGTTCAAAACCTTCTGAGAAGATAATGAATTCTCTATTTTTCCTACCAATTGAAGACACCACACAACCATATTTATAATGAAAATACCTCTCTTGGTGGTGTTCATGCATGGGAAAAATCATCATTCTAATGCTTTTCTACTCATCCTGCCAACAAATGGATTCAGAAAATCACATTTATCGAATCAAGAACATCGTCAGACTCAAACTGCCAATTCACTGCCTTCTAACCAAGTTCACCTTACGTGAATGATTTTGTTCCCAATTTCTTGATTTTCTGCCTCACTATGAGAATCTTTGGCAATACGCATCCTATGATTTTGTTGATAGGTCCTTGATCACCTTGCTTCCATCTCATAAATCATCCTTATCCCTTTGATCTCTCTAAGGATCTCAATTTCTTTTCATGGTGGCAATGAAAACTTGCAGATGTTGCCACCTTAGGTACTACTAACTTTGTCCTGTTAATATGACTCGACCCAAGAAAATACCTCTCAAATTGACATTTGGAGAGGTGGTCTGCATCCACTTGTCTCGACTTGTCTTTGTTTATTCCATGTCGACAGGCCTATTTCTTTTTGCCTTTGTTTTCCCGCGTGAACAACAATGAAACAATCTGAATCACTTCCTTTTGAAAACTTTTTCTGTTTCCACCATTGATATGTCTAGACTAGCATATCACACGATCACCATCGGTCAATACTAATATTGACCTTCCAACGTAGCAAGTGGGCCCATTAAAACTTGACAAAGCACTGCCAAATCATCCTTGAGCATCTTCTCTATTTGCTGCCCTGCTATCGGACTTGTTCAACTCGCCTGGGACACGTGGCATCATCTCATGATGTTGTGGTCCTTAATCTTCTTGCATCTTTCATTGTGGGATTGTGAGGGCTGTCGGATCTGCTCGTTCATTATGTGCATCTTACAAAGTCTGCCCAATACTTGTCATTATCCTTCAAACATCTTTTTAGCTTGGGTCATTTAATCTACATCTATTCGAAACATGTGCAAATTCATGGGACCTTTAGTTTCTCAGTATTTAATCATGGAGATATAAGCCAAAATATCAAAGTCGGACTTAGGAAAATGAAAACCCACATAAACAAAAAAAAGGAGGGCCCGACCATAATACAAAAGGCATAGAAAGGCCAGTGGAAGATAACACCTAGGAAAAGAATGCGGTCCTCTTTTGACAATGGAATAGACCCTCATGCTTAAAATAAAAAGGTAACGTGAGTTTATAACAAGTTTGGGTTTTTAAAACAAAAAGCTCACCTGAGAACATAAAAACCTGAAAACCCTAAACCTTGAGGGCAAAAACAGAGAGCAATAGTGACTCTGAATGACCAAAATTATGTCAAGAACACCACATTTTTGAATAGTCATTTTTCAGGACTATTACATTCATTCATACCATTTTGTACTCTATTAGCATTTAAATTTGTTCACATCATTTAGGTGCATTTTAATATAATCATCATCCTAATTCATAACATTAGTTCAATGGAAATCGCATGCATCTATCCATACATCACATCATAAAAGCATACATCACATTACAAAAAAATAAATACATCATCTCATAAACATCAATCTATAATATCATAGAATATTATCCTAGACATTTCATCAGTACATCCATCTACATCAACATCGTCATGCATAAATTTATTGCATCCACAACATCATCCATCATTTACAAATAACATCATTCATCATTTATAAATATCATCATCAACATTGTCTTAGTTACACATCATCATGCATAAGCATAGGCATAAATAAACATATCCTCATGATACATACATCATCATCATATAAACATGTCACAATGAAATGATATAGGTCACATCATCATAAAAAGCACTCACTACATAGAAATCACATGCATTCATAACCAAGAATCATATAGGCATCTATAGCATATAGAATATAAATCCAATGCATCCATCACATGTATAAGCATCATCACATGTAGAATATATATAAAAGTCACATCATCAAGCATGAGTACAACATATGGATCCAAAGAAAAATCGCCGCTACATCTCATATAATCATCAAAATGAATCATGTTAAAGGTGCACATATATCATATCAAAATGAGAGATACATAAAAAAAGTAGTTGGAATCATATAACTATCCAAATGAATCAGTGTATACATCAAAATGATACAAAAATCGGGGCACAAATATCTATCCATGACTATCCCCAAAGGCTATAGGCCTACCTCCACCTGTACCTGACGGCCCAACACCTACACTACCACCACCTGGATCTCTCCTGGGACATGTGACGCCCTGACTCTCTATGCCTCATTATGATCCCCCGTGCCTAGAACTCTATGCATAGGACATCACTTGTCTCTCTGGGGGCATAGCCTAAAAGTAGAGGCCCCTATAATACTCAGCCTGTCTTGTCTGATATACAAGATCTCTCTTCATATCTCTATTCAGTCCTTGGGTGGTTGTCTATTGTAGGGTCTGTGTCAGCTCCTTGATATGACTATATATCTCTATCATTGTATCATGCTTAGTCGTGAACTGAACAATCTGTGCCTGTGCCTATGGTAGCTGCTCCTGTAAACCCTATACCATATACTGGAAGGCTGCTATCTGGGCATGTTGCTAGTGGGGGGCACTGTAATCTGTACTATCGGTCATTGTGATGGCCATGGATCTTGAGCCACCTACACTGGGATATTCTATAGGGAGCTGATGTTGGAGCCATATCAACTCACCTCCTTTGAATCAAGGACTTCTCCTCCTCTGACTCCTCCTCTGTCTCCTCTAAATCAAAATCATCCCCTCCATAGCCCTTGATACCACCAATATCCTACCTAATCTGTAAAGGTCCACCCCACCCTACATCTCTCATTCCAACACCCCTCCCAATCATACCTCCCCCTCTACCGGCCTCTCCTCTGGCTCTCCTCATCCTACCTCCACCTCTCCGCTGACCCTAACCACGAGTTACTCCTACTCTTTGCCCCTGAGGTCCCAGACGGTCCTCGTCATCATCAACCATCTCTAAAGGTGGTATCGGCTCTCTCGACCCTGTCAATCTCAGAAAAAGGTGCTCTGCCTTGTACTATGAAAACTGAGGTGTCATACCTCCATTTGTAATATCTAAACTTGCATGTTCCAATTGGAATGTGGGAAGGCATATAAATATGCACGGGTTGTCTCAAAATTAAGTGATGGACCCCAATCTACTCTATCCTTGTGCGTACGGGCATAGAAGGTAGAACCCTGAGGAATCCCCTAGGTTAGGCCAAACTGCCTAAACACACGAATCAAGATAAATCTCTCAATAATGCATGGTGTCCTACCAATTAGATATTAGGTTTGCATCATAACAAGGACCTCTATCGCATCCTTCGGCCAGGCCTCACAATCAAGGTACGACCTCCATATCACTTGATCTACATCATCAAGTGTTTTTCTCCAATACTCTAATTTCCCAAGCATCGACTAGGAAACTACGTGGCCATAAGCATACATATAGGGTTTTCCTGGTGCTCGTGCTCTCTCTACATTGGCCGTGTCACAACTATGTGTTACCAGGCCCAAATTTGAAGCAATGTCACCCCCACAAATAAACTGGCAGCCATGTCATACACTATCTAGTGAAAATCATTATATAGGTGGGCTAGGATGCAGATCCCCCATGCATACTGAGTACCTTGTGTGACCATCCACTCTATAACGCGGCCCCATCCCACTGCAAAACCATGAGACCTTTTGTTTGGACATAGGAAGCCTCCCACCAAACCTGCCAATATCGATGATAATGACATATAGAACTCAACCATGTACTCCCAGAAGATATTGGGTCCCTCAATCTCCCCATCTCCAGATACTCGTCGAAGTGTTGTTGTACCTCCTGCCTCATGACGATCATATTGTACTAGCTCTCTGGTGATCGGGATCCAGAGAATCCTGTATGCATCTTCAAGAGTCATCGTCATCTCTCTAGTGGGTAGATGGAAGGTGTTGTGGTCTCTATGCCACCTCTCTGCCAGTGCAGTCAACAAAGCCCTGTTCATCCTATAATCAGGCATGAAGAGAATATGAGACAACTCTCAAGAATCAATCAGAGCCCTGTATGCATCGGTAAGGTCTCCTCTCATGGAAAAATTCTTCGGGTATCGCTCTGGAGACATCAATACACCTACATCCTCATGAAAAGCTGATATCAATAAAATGTTAGCTCTTTATCCAATTAATCAAATTCATCCATCAATCATTTACTTTTCCTATCCACTCCCTTAAGATCTTAATCAATCTCTTTGAGCACCTATCAGTGGCGAAGTCACGCAATCATCAAAATTGGAGTTTCTATCATAAACTCTTATCAATCAGGAGATCAATCAAACCCATCCTATCAGTGACAAAGTCACACAATCATTAAATTTGGAGTTTCTATCATAAACTATTATCAATCAGGAGGTTAATCTAACCTAACCTATTAGTGACAAAGTCACGCAATCATCCAATTTGGAGTTTCTAGCATAAACTCTTATCAATCAAGAAATCAATCAAATCTATCCTATCGGTAACTCCCATCAATCATGAGGTTACACAATCAATCAAACCTATCCTATTATCAAATCCCGAGTTTAAATTTTTGCCACTCATCAATTATCTGATCAATTACACTCTATCAAATCATCAACTCAAGCAAAAACATCAAAGAGATCAAAGAATTGACATTTTCATCAAAAAGTTGACAAAACATAAAAAAATCACTCTTTGTCTTAAAAGCACTAAAACGTTTATCAAATGCGCTAATTTTTTTATCATATGCCCCACCAAATTTATCAAATGCACCGCAATAGTCATCAAAAGCACTAAATTAAAACCCACCCAAATAACAAACCCTTAAATCATTTGCGCTAAAACAAAAATCAAATGTGCTAAATGAACAATCACATGCACTACAAAAACTTTCAAATACACTCAAAGAAAAATCAAATGCACTAAACAAAAAATTGATTGCACTAAAAAAAGCAAAAAATAGGGTACGCACGGTAACCCGCGTGAAAAGCGTAAAAAATCGAAAAAAATCATCTACAAATCAAAAAATTTCAAACAAGGGAGGTTAAAAATTGACTTACTAGAGGTTCATACGATGTTGGTCTCTTGAATCGTCAAACTCTCTTGAATCTGTGAGTGGTATAGGGTGGCACCATTTTCTCCAAGCTCTCCTTTTCTCTCCAAATGCTCTCATCACCAAATGCCAAATGTTCAAATGAGTTGGAAAGTGAGCCCCAAGGGCTTATATACCTAGTGGTGATGTAAGCAGGGTATGCCACATGTGGATGTGTGGGGCATGTATGTGTTTTTCTCACATCAAATTTTCAAAAATCAAATCATTTTTATTGGGAGATCAACTTCGTAAAACAAAAAAAAAAGATCAATATTTTTTTCAAAAATTGTCAAAATTTTCTCAATTAATCTCTCGAGGGGGCATACTCATATCATTATCCAACAATCAACATCTGGGGCAAATCAAAAAATTATCAGCATCATTAGGCAAATTTTATTTGAATCGACGTGTGGCCACACATCATTTCAAAGAGGGGCAAAATGTAGACACCTATTTTTGTCCACTTGATTAAATGAATTTATATTTTTTTAATTATCATCCATCTAGTCATTAATTAAATTCACATTTAATTAATCTATCATCCATTTTCAACTATTAATTAAATTTACATTTAATTAATTCACCCCCTTCTTCTATTAATTAAATAAATCATTCAATTTATTTGATTCACTTAGCCAAATTCAAACTATTAACTAACTAAATAAATCTTATTTATTTTATTAAATCTCCTACATCTAATTAAATATTCCTTTCTCATTTAAATAAATTAACATTTATTTAAAATCCTTAATTCATCCCACTTGCACTTTCTAAAATATGCAAGTTGCATGCCTACCCCTTCTTCTAGATTCTCTCAAACCCTTTTAATTAGCCTAAACCCCCTCCTAAGCATTTGAACATTCCTAAACTAAGGTAGGAAGGAGTCACTTCTCAAACCATTAAAGGCTATCTCCCTTCCACAAGTTAACCTCTAAAGTCTTTCTAAGCCTTTAAGGCTAACTCACCTTTGACCCTTTGGTAGAGACTTTCTCTCTAACTTAACCATCCATTTAACCCACAAGTCTCTTCAAGAATTCATTGCTTTGACCATGTTTATCCTTTAACCCTTGGACAAAATTTTATCCCTTGGATAAAATCTATATCCACTAACCTAACCCTAACCAAACCCCCTAGGGTAACCATTATGTCTCCTTGGGCATTTAATGCCTATTCTCTCTCCTCTCAAGCCTTCTCATGTTGACACTTGTCAACATAGGATTGGTTTTAAAATGTCACATGGATTGAGGATCATGCAATCCTGGCCCTTGTTAAGATAATTCAATCTTAACCATCTGATTGCCGATTTCTTCTATAAATAGGACTCATCCCTTCATTATTAGGGTTCACCAAGTCTTAATCTTAGAATCCAGATTTTGTCTCTCTTTGCCTCTATCATAAGCTTAACACATTTAGAAGCACTATTATCATTAGCAATATCATGTTAGCATAGCATATCATGTTAGTATATTATTTCATTGTCATAGTATAAAATTTACATCATAACAAGTTTTGTTGTAATTCATATAGATCTTAGTTGCATTAGCATATAGATCATTATCAACTCATCACTCATTCCTTAGGTTGTCATTCTAAAGGTTAGTTTCTCAATGATGTGAGAGGAACCATGACTTGAAGAATCCTTGAAGATAGAGGATAATGGAACGTATTGGAAGGATTTTCTATTTAACTTTTTTTATCTATTAGATCCTTTGCATTTAATGTTTCATTAGTATGTTTGCTATTCTACTATTAATTGACTAACACCACCTTTCAGGCATACGGGTCCATGACCTATTCTTGCACACAAAAAAGAGAGAAAATGTTGGGTAGAAAGGGGTTTGCCTAAGTCAAACCTCAATTTTAGGAATTAACCTTGAAATTGAATTCAATTGAACTTGAATCAAAAGCATGTTGTTGGGTAGATGAGGCTAGAACTGAAAATAGAATGTTTATGCCTTCATAAACCTTCTTGATGTCAAAATTGTCATGTAGATGTTGATGTTGACTTGAATATAGTTGACTTTATGAATAGAAGACCATGGATGCCATCACAAATGCATAGATATGCAAATTACTCCTAATCTTCAGTTGCTTGATGCTTGATCTCTTGCTCTTGAATTGAATTATCTTTTATTGTCTCCTTTTTTTGTTTATATCATCTAGCCCATTTGTGCCCTTACCAAAATGAGGGAGGATACCTTGCTTATATACCTCTCCCAAGAATTTAGTGGTGAAAAACTCAAAGTAGGCTAACACAAGACAAGATTTCCTACTCAACCAAGTTGACCATTAAGCAAGTTTGGGCCCAAACACTAGAGAGCAAGGCACCCTAATTGGCTCACTCCCAGAAGTGGGTCGCCCTAGGCAACCTACTCCCTCCATTGTGGCCTCAAATTGGGACCGGGGGTCCAAAATGGGAAGGAGAAGCCATAATGAAATGCTAAAAAGGGCTATATCAAGCATGTCATCCACATAAGGCGAGAAACACTAAAATAGGGTGTAGATAAGCATGAAATTTCATAGAGATGCAATTTATGATGCTACATTTAGCCCCCACTTTAGCACTAGTATGAACTTGTGTTCATACTTGCTATGAAGTAGATCAAAACATAAGAAACTCTCATCAAGGTAAAAGAGAAAAGGATCACTAAGCCCCTAAGTGACTTAGGACCTCATCAATCTAAAACCAAGACAAAAGGAGCAGAATATAAAGAGAGAGAGAAAGCATGACTACACTAGCCTAGTAAGGTTAATCTTACTATGAGTCATGTAAAGTGATGCAAAGGAGAATTGAAATAATCTAGCAAGTTGTGTTATGCTAGTCAATTCACCCCAATGATGATCAAGTAAAGCATTGCATGTTAGAAATCTATCAAAGGAATGGTGCAAAGGATAAGAAAGGAAAGTATTGTATCCAAGTAAATCCACCAAAAGGGAAGACTACAAAGAAAAATGCATAGTTTGCTAAGTAACTTGAAAACAATTGCTGCAAAAATTGATTGGTGATGTGTGCATAAAGTGTAGCAAAGAGCGGATTGTATGCCCCACGTTAAAGTGATTGCATACACCTTACTAGGAGCAACAAATTTAAGGTAGCATACATGCATCCAAAAAGACAATCACATTTCCACAATGATATGCCCCCCAAGAAAGGACAAATTCAAGGGAAATTAAACACATGACAAAAAAGAGCACATAGGGGATCTACTAACTCTGAGTTCAATATGTGTGTATGATAACTCATGTGTATCAAGTATAACTGCATTGATTTTACCTCATCCTCCAAAGGTAGTGGAACTAAAAGTATAATGCAAGAAGAGCACATAAGATAACAAAAAAATATCTTTTTGGGTCAACATAGAAGAGACCAAAAAGAGATCTTGA
The DNA here is from genome assembly GCF_030272615.1 of Cryptomeria japonica. NCBI lineage: Eukaryota > Viridiplantae > Streptophyta > Pinopsida > Cupressales > Cupressaceae > Cryptomeria > Cryptomeria japonica. The sequence continues at coordinate 310,958,545 of NC_081405.1, read as the reverse complement.
CACCTTGTATCATCTTCAAGTAGAAAACATAAAGGGAAACATATATAAGAATTGAGATACCAAATAGAGGAATGCCATAATACATTGGTATTTCTAACACCTTATACCAACAAAACAACAAGGGTCATCCAAAATGAGCCTAACATAACACAAAGACATATCAAGTGGCACAACATGGGGGAAGCACATTACAAACAAGCAAACACACAAATGAGGATCCCTGACATGATGCAGCTAGTCAAGAAAATCATTTTCCCCCAATATTGCTTAACATAATTTAGGGATGGTAGACAAGATGCAAGAGGAGCAACATAGAGAATGCTAGATGGAGCTACAACAATTTCCAAACAAGGACCATGCTCTAATGATGGACACCTTGCTTGTCACTAGGGGCTAGGGTTAATGCTTTAGAAAATCTTGAAGATAAGTCAAAATTGATTTCAATAACCTCATAGATATCATCAAAATCATTAGAATCAACATTGTGAATGTCATGAAAATTATCATCCATATCATCATCTAAATTAATCACAATAGGATCCTTAATGTCAAAAGAACAATTATCATGCTTGGACACTTTAATTTTCTTAAGATTTTCTTCCTTATTTGGACTAGTCATAGTTTGGTCAAATGGTATCAAAGCATTAGGAGGTGTTTTAAGGGATGAAATGGTTTGGGAAGAAAGTTCATGAGCCTTAGCATGTCATCTTTGATGCTAGTCTTGATCACTGCGATTTCTTTTGGTTCGGCTTGGAATTTGGGAAGACTTGGAATCAATCATCGTTGACTCATTTTATTCCTTTGTAGGAGGAATAAAAGGAACTTTACTAGGTTGAGAGATATAGTATGGTGTATGTTTGTATGATATAGGAGGGGAAATTGGAGCATAAATAGGAGGAATTGAAGGTGTGAGAAAGAGTTTGGGTCTAGAATGAGGAGGAGTAACATCCTTAGGTTTTCTCAACTTGGAAATCATTTCATGTTTATATTTATGATAATATAAGAAGAAAATTCCTTGACGAGGTTGTAATGGTAGAAGTCTTTGAGGCTAAAATAAGTCAAGGGACAAGTTTCCACAACTTGCTAAAGGCTTATAGAGACTATGATTGATCGTGATAATTTCTTCATTGTGAGGGAACTTCAAACACTTATGCATAGGAGAAGAAATATATTTCATATAATTAATCCAAGGATGTCCTAGTCTTAGTTAGAATCGATCGGAGGTTGGGATAACAACAAATGTGACATCTAAGAACTTCTTAAGAACTTCAACGGGAATGGTAATATAACCACGAGTAGGACAAGAAAAACCATCACAAGTATTAATCATTACATTATATTTGTCATAGTTTTCTTTATGACATTGTCTTGTAAAGAGATGTTTTTCAATTATAACATTCACTGGATACACACAAGGTCAACAAGCATTCCCTGAGATAGATCAACATTAATCTTCATTGAAATGTATAAGGGTCCATCAAGTGCCTTAATAGTATCCTTAGAATCAAAGGTAATGCAAGGTTCAAGCTTAGATTTTGGTTTGGGTTTGGGTTGGTCAATAAGATTGACAACATTGTTGGCCTCAACACAAGTATTATCAATATTCATGATAGTAGGGTTGCAGGCACAAAAATATTGGTGGAAGGGGAAGGTAATATGTTGGTAGGTTCGACAAAGTTGGTAGAATGAGAAGGCAAAGGATTGGTATAGATTTTCAAATTTTGGTTAGGGAGTGCAACTAATTTGTTTCCTTTGTCATTAACACCTACAACAGTTATGGTATTGGAATCAATGAGGTCTTGGACAAGATGTTTCAACCTATAACACTTCTTAATATCATGGGCAGGTTGACGATGGTATTGACAAAAGTTTTTGGGATCATGGGAAGTTTGAAATGGATTGAAAGGGTCATGCGGTTTGATGGGAGGAATTTTTAAAACATTATCATTAATCAAATTTAACATAATATTATGCAAAGATTCAGAAAGAGGTGTAAAATTATGAGCTAGTTTAAAAATGGATGACAAAGGAGCCACACTTGGTGTTGTGATTGTCACTTGCATATCAACATTGTTTGAGGAATTATTGATCTTAATGAAGAATTATTTATCTTAATGAATCCTTTGTTTGGTTTTTAAAAAAATTGGATAGCTTTTTTAGCACCGTCATTCTTATCAACTGGAGCCATTGAAGTGGATGACTCAAATTGGCTCACTTGAAGCTGATAATTATGAAGCAATGCACACAATTGGTTAAAAGAAGTAAAATATAAGAGCAATAACCTATCTCTAATATATTTTTACAAATTAGAAATGAAAATTATTTGAACATCCATAGTAGGCATGAGATAAGATATTTGAGCATGCACAGATTTAAATCTACCAATAAAATTAATCACTTTTTCCTTAATGCCTTGTTTACAATGAATCAAATTATTCAAATAAATTTGAGGACCAATATTATTTTGAAAATTGTTGAATGAAAGCATTAGCCAATTTTTGAAAAGAATCAAGAGAATAAGGAGGCAAAGAACAAAACCATTGCAAGGCATTTTCTCTAAATGTCCTAGCAAACAATTTAACCATAAGTCTATGATCATTTGGAAAGTCACAACACATAGTTTGAAATGTTTTTATATGATTCAAGGGATAACCTTTTCCATTATATGTCTCTAGGTGAGGGATTTTCATGTATTACTCAAGGGATGATTGTATAGCTGATATCTTGGGGAAGTGGGCTAACGATTTCATAAGTGGGAATGTTGAATTTGGACTGGATCATGGAAGTGATTTGTTATTGCAGAGATGAAATAATTTGGGCTAGGTTGTTAATGGTTGCTTTGGTGGATAGGTTTGTATTGTACATATTGGATAATGAAGGAGGTGGAAAATTTTGGGAAATGGATGGAGTATTGTAATATGAAAGTGGGACATTGTCGTAAGTAGGTATATGAGATAGTTGGGAAATACGTGGAACACTCCTGGAAGGAGGTATCAAGAATTCTTCCAACACTAATATGTGTAGGATTGACATTTTGTATAGATTTAGCCATGATAGGTGGAGTATAAGTAGGAACATTATTCAATGATGTTGGGACAAGAGTGTTATTTTCAATGTTATTAGGGGGATTACAAAAGTTAAGAGCTTTGACACAACTTTTCATGGACATTATATTATCATTCACAATATGAGATATGTCATGCAACAAAACCACACCATGTTCATTATTTGAATCATCCTCCTCAACCCTTAAATCAAGAGGATTGCCTCACTATTTGAGTATTCATGACAAATCTAAGGTTCAAGTTTTTTCAAATCATGGACAATATTTACTACTTGGATAGGATAAACTCGTGTTAGGGGAGTCATCCTCATCATGAGAAGTGCGGGAAGAATTATTCTCAACAATGTTAAGTATTTCGTGTGTAGGCATAGAAGTTTCACCTAAGTTCCCATGGAAAATATTAGTTGACTCGGGCTCTACACCTTTTAGGGAAGCCATATGTCTATAACTTCTTCCCACAAATATATTAGATGTAGGGATAAAAGTCATAAAACTCATGCATGAAGATAATGAAGTAAATTTATAAATAATATAAATCTTTAACAAATTGACTATTTAAACATTTCATAAAAGGAATAAAATGTGAATCACTAAACACGTAAAATATACTGTGAACTAGTTATCAAATGAATGTAACTATGAGTGCATAAGTTATATGGTTGCAAATATGAAGTGAAATACATACAAATCAGATCTAAAAATTAGAAGAAAGTATAGGATATGTCAGGTTCACCAAAATGTAAGGTAGGGGAAATAAGATTCACAAGTCTATGCATGCAAATAAGGAATATATTTCATGCCTACCAAATTGTATTGGAAGGAGAATGATCCACTAGGCTCAAAATGGCTTGAGCACAAAGTGGATCTAGTGGTCCTTCGCTATGTAGGGAATCTGAATATGCAAATTGTAAATAAAGAATATACAAACTAGGATCAAATAGGTTGAAATGATAGTTTTCAGGATGCATAGGAAGACAATGAACCGGTAGATTGATTCCTAAAGAATATCTAGCAAAGCAGACTGTAACTAACCTACAATATAAATTTCAGGTAGAAGCGGAGGGAGCAAGATTCCCAGATCGACCTTCTCCAAAGACTAAGGTGCCCTGCTTGGCTCACTCTCGACAGTTTCAGCTCCGATGAATTACAAACTGTAGATCTCCTCCTACTTGCTTTGAACCTATTTTTGTGGGTCTATCACATGTTCATGCACACATAAAAGAGATAAAATGTTGGGTAGAAAGGGATTTGCCAAATTCAAACCTCAATTTTAGGAATTAACCTTGAAATTGAATTGAATTTAACTTGAATTAAAAGTGTGTTGTTAGGTAGCAGAGGCTAGAAGTGAAAAATAGAATGTATATAACTTCATAAACCTTCTTGATGTCAAAATGCTCATGAAGATTTTGATGTTGACTTGAATATAGTGGACTTTAGGAATAGAAGATCATGGATGCCTTCATAAATGCATAGATCTACAAATTACTCCTAATATTCAATGCCTTGATGCTTGATCTCTTTCTCTTGAATTGAATTGTCTTTTGTTGTCTCCTTTTTTGTCTATATCATCTAGCTCATTTGCATCCTTACCAAAATGAGGGAGGATACATTTCTTATATACTTCTCCCAAGTATTTCGAGGTGAAAAAGTCTAAATAGGCTAACACGGGAAAAGATTTCCTACTAAACCAAGCTGACCTTTAAGTAGTTTAAGTTTGGGCCCAAACACTGGGGAGCAAGGGGCCCTGATTGGCTTTCTCTCATGATTAGGTCACTCTAGGTACCCTACTCCCTCCAATATGGCCTCAACTTGGGACCTGAGGTCCAAAATGGGAAGGAGAAGCTAGAATGAAATGCTAAATAGGTTTGGATCAAGCATGTCAGGCACGAAAGGTCAGGATTGCTAAAATAGGGTCTAGATAAGCAAGAAATTGCATTGGGATGCAATTTATGATGCTACACCAATGAACATGAAGTAACCATAAAATTACTTTCCTCTACACTTCATATTCTTCAAGACCTTGTGGGGTAGCTATTTGATAATACCAACTAATATATTCAGTTGACAAGTAGGGTATTTTTAAGCCTGTTAAGGGGCGGACCTGAGTGCATTAAGAAGTCTCTTCAGAAGGAGGTGAAGTGGAAAAGACCAAGGGAGGGTTGGTATAAAATTAATTTCAATGGGGCTTCTAAAGGGAATCCTGAACCCTCGGGTATTGGGTGTGTGGTGAGGGATTGGGAGGGGAACATAGGGGCAATTAGAGGGAAAATAATTGAAGATGGAATGAATAATATGGCAAAAGAAAAAGCGACTCTTTTAAAGATTAAAATGGGAAACAATTAGGATTGCACACAATTCACCTGGAAGGGGATTCCATGTTAATCGTTAATGTAATTATTGGTGGTGAAATTTAGGCATGACATTTGCAAAAATATATTTCACGACTATCAAAGTTGATCTGGAGATTCTACAACACTATGAGGTGATCCACGTAAGACATACGACAAATTAAGAGGCTGATGTACTTTCTAAATGGGCGTCATCATTCATTGAAGTGGGAGAAGTATGCCTTGAGGATTTTAGAGAGATTGCTTGGTCGAACAATTAGTGATGTCATCCTTTGAAGCATGTGATCATTTATGGCATGGTAAGGGAGTTGGAGTGATGGGACGAAGAATGTGCGAGGTGGCATTATAAGCAGGCCAGAGGTGCTTAGTGACAACATTTGTAGTAGAGAGTGACAATGATTTATAAGGTGTGGTGAAGCATGGAGGCAAACTTCACACTCATCACTTCTCCACTATAGGTTGCCTTTCATGGAAAGGTAACAACTAGGTGGTTGAAGCAACTTTTTCTATTTAGGGATGTAGAGTTTATTCAGGTGATTGAGATTGTGGTTGGCGACACCTTTTTGCAACTCAAACACAGGTATAAGACCAATATAGATATTGTTTGTATGGTTATTGTTAACACAAAAGTTTGCACCCTTGGTGATCAAGCTTGACCACCAACCTTGTGAAACATTGAATCAACCTCTCAAGTGTGGGACCTTGTGTTGTTCTAAGGTTGAATCTTCAGAGAAAGCCGACTTCCTCTTCAATCTGAATGCAAAGTGTTGGACCAACCCAACACTGATAAAACTAATCTATGGTTTGACAGGGAAAAGGGAGAAAGAGAAGGGTTGGATGAAAGAAGGGAAATAGGAATTGCACCCATACTGAAATGATGATCACTTATGCCTATAGCTGCACAAAACATCAATAAAATCACCCAGAAGATACACAAGTTCCTATCCAAGTCTAGCTTTCTAAGATTGAGTCAAGGTTGGAATTCTTAACAATGGCAGAGGAACAAACAATGTTCTTAGATGTCACTCTAAGAGGATTCAACACTATCACACATGCTGAGAAAACAAGAAAAATATGTATTCATACAAACAGGTAAGAAAATACACATATTTTCATAAATTAAAACTAGGTAAGACAAGTAGATTCTATTAATGCAGAGGCAAGACAAATTTAAAGATGTAGAGAGACATAAGAATTCTGCATGAGAAAAGAAGGGAGAAGATCCTAAGAAAAATTTACAAAATTACCTTTATAGTTCAGGCATAACTCAGATGGTTGCAATTGAGAAAACCCTAACCCCACCTGGGTTAGGTTACAAAAATATCAGAGCAGAGGGAGATATCAGATCTAAGATCTAATGGTGTGCTACAACTAGCTCTGGGAGTGTCCTTTGCCTCTGAAAGCGCAAAAAAAAACCCCCCTCGACGAAGTAATCCCTGCCAACAAGCATGGCTGAGCACACTTGCAGGGACAACAAGTCTCTATTCTACATCAAAGAGGTCATGGTGGCATCTGTAGCCACAAAAATTATTCAAACCATGTTGAAGAGGCATGGGTTGCATTTTGAATTGCCAGCAAGCATCATGTCTGGCATGATGGCATCAAAATCTGGTGGTTGCAGTGAGATCAGGCACTGACTGAGCAAAAAACAACCTTGACCATCAGGTCGACAACCACCCTGCACAGGGCATTCAAAACTCTACGGCTCAGAGAAATTTGAATCTTATCCATTGATCAAGAGATCTTGCACACAGATGGACGTGTGAGATCTCTCCATCTAGGCCTCTAGCAAGCCCAATCGATGATTAAAACATGGTCGTTAGATTGGGCCTTTATGAAGATCTGACGGGCATAGATGGTTGACATGGCACCCCGGATCCACGTCCTCTTCACTGTGTTGACCGCTAAATGGCCTTGCATCTTACCCCACGACATCATTGCGGGTCTTCTTTTACCTCGTGGGATGATACTTTTCTTTGTTTTTTCATGTTCTGCTTATCCCGCGGCCCCTTTGTGCCCTCAAATTTACCCGGCAAGATTAAAAAAGGCTTTGTAGTTTTTGTTTGCTCCTTATCTCGTGGGATCTCTATGGGTCCCTCCTCCACATCATGGGATAAGAGTTTTTCTTTGATTATGCTTTGCTTTTGTTATCCCATGAGACCACTTGTGTCTTTGTTTCCTCCTGCGGGATAAGAGTCTCTTTGAATTACTCTTGTTTCCTTATCCCGGGGGGCCTTTGATGTCTTTGCTCAACCTCGCAGGATAAGATTTCTCCATGTTATTCCAACCTCGTGGGATAAGGGGAAATCCTCATTCACTTTTGAATTTCCTTATCCTGCGACATCACATTGTTCCCATGTTTGCCATACAGAATAAGAGAAAGCCTTTCAATTTACTTTGTCTTCTTTGTTTTCTTATCCTGCAGGACCTTATCCCACGAGATTTAAGGTTTTCTCTTTGTTTCACCTCATAGGATAAGCCAAAAGTCTACCCACCTTTGACTTCTCTTATCCCACGACCTCTTTGATGAATTTGTTCCACTTCGTGCAATAAGGAGGAGATACTCCTTCGCCTTTAAAAATTCTTATCCCGTGGCCCATCTGCTTGTTGCGTTCAAAAATCCTGCGACCGGTAAGAGAAAACGGGAAACCAATCCAATGATGACCAGGAGCCCCTCTAACTAGTTGAACCTAAGTGAGTTGACCGTCTGACCCGGTCAACTCAGAAAAAGAACTAGGGCCCACCTATTACTTTTCATTGTTACTTTGCTTATCCCACGCGGTCTCAATTGTCTCCATTTATCTCTGCGAGATAAGTGATCCAAGCTTATCTTTGCTTTCTTATCTCGTGGGACTTTATCCTGCGAGACGTCATTATCTCCATGTTGTTCTTTGATACCAACTAGGGCCTGCCTCAGTGCCAAATAACATGCTGAAAATTGAGGTGGTCAATAACACAACCCGACCAATAACATGACATGTTATTCAACACATCATATGACCCTCATGTTATATGACTTTGCAAAACTATGAAGAATCAGCTAACTCTATTGAGACCGATAACACGTTTTGGTATTGACTAACATGAAATGTTAGTCACATTGAATTCCCACAATTGATCCCTACAAGGTTGGCTCAAAAATTTCCAATAGTTATTGCTTGTGGTTTGGATTTGGGTGAGCCCAAAAACACTATTAAGTGGGTTATGAATTCAATTCTGGAAAAGGACTAGCTTGAAGGGTTGGATTCCATTTTGGAGTGGGCTTGAGGGTGGGTTTTGATGTGATAGAGGGAATGGAGGACCAGTGGGTGGAGGAAGTTTTTGAGCTTATCTCGTTTATTTAGTGGCCACCAAAATGTGACAAGGAGGGGAGGAGGGTGGAGGCCCTTATTGGGTGGGACACAATCAAGACCTTTATTAGGAACAAGGAGGCCCAAAGGGTGTTTGTAGTGGCACTTTTCGATGAGGAACCCAATTATGTGGGTTGTAGGCATTCATTGTGTGTGCGAAGGACTCAAGATGGCAATGAGGCATAGGCAAGTGGGACGTCTCGATGGAAAATTTGAGAAAGGTGGGTGTGGTCTATGGTAAAAACATGAAAGTTTTTTAATATCCCTTGCTATGGTTTTGAAGGTATTTGGTCATGGTGGTTGTGTACGGATGGTTTTTTATAATGTTGTCTATGGTCAAGGGTAGGGATAGGTTTGGTGTTGATAATATATGTGTTCATGGTGTTGTATTCAACTAGGGGGAGGGCTTTTCTCTGCAATATATGGGTGGTGACTGTAAGGGTCATTTTTGTGTGACATGTAGATGGTAGTTGCTAGGTGAGGACGATTTTTGGATTTTCATTGGCCCAATTTTGGCTGGACTTTTTTGTAATCTTTTCCTATATTATTAATAAAAATATCACTATTACAGATCAAAAAAATAAGTGCAAGGTATTATATAATAAAGATGTTTTAAAAAGAAAAAGAATAAGAAAACATATAATGCATTTAGTTTTTGGTTCAATTTTTGGAAATAATTCTTGTTGTCTTTGAGAACATATAATTTAAATATAACTTAAAGAAAACATGAAAATATGTGTATGATTTATTATTTTAAGCATGGTTCTAAATAGTTGACATAAAATCTTTTGGACTGGTGCCTTCCTAGGGCTATAGAGTCAATTCACAGTATGCAAATGATATGTATCTAGCAAATTAACTTCTAACAAATGAGTTTTAAACATTAATATTTTACATTAACACCCCCAAATTAAGGAATATGTCACAATTCCTCTTCTAGATCCGTGACACATGAATCAAACATCTATACTATATTCAGAGCATTTTAATCTTTTACTTGAAAATAAGAACATAACCAAGAATGCACCACAAAGAAATTGCAGATATGAAACAAAAGATACTTGGTCATTTTATTCCAAAGATTTGTTAGTATACATCTTGGAGATAATTTATACATTCTCCTTTTTTGTAGTTTGATAAGAGATTTGTTATATATGTAAACATTGTACTGTCTGTAACTTTCTTCTAAAACACCAAGACTTAACATTTTTTAAAAATCTTGCCCAAACAAAATTCAAAATCCATGTACAATGGCTTGAAATTCTCTTTTATAAAAACAAGGGAGGAAACAAGCTTAAAGCCAAATTATAGTTGTTACACGTTAAATTGAAAAGTATTTTAGAAAAGGAATGTGCCTTAAGATATAAAATCTTTTCTAGAAGACAAAAGACTACTTTATTCTTGTTGAAGAGGATGTGAATCTTTGAAGTTGTTGGAGACATGCACTTGTTTTGAGGAAGATACACCTACATCAAAACTGATTTTGCACTAGCACCCAAGATTGTTAGGAGTTTCTCTTGCACACTCATGACCTTTTAAAGATTGTGATGTGGAAAAATGTCCACTAACTTGGACTAATTGAAATCTAAATCAAAACATTTATTTCATTTTATTTCATCTTGAATTTTAAAATCAACTTTGAGCAAGCAACTAGTAGACCTTGGCCATGTGGTCAATATAATCATCTTCTAGTATCTTTCCTATCATTGATGTGACATTGATTATTCCATATTCCAATCTTAAAAAGGTGTCAAAAAATAAGCTCAATTCTCCAAATTTGTCCCTCTATGAGCATAGAGAGAAGAATCTTAATAAAATCTCCTCTCCATTCTATGCAATCCTTCATGTTTCCATCCCCATTATAGATAGAAGGAAATTGGAACACCACCAATCCCTCAAAGGAATTCCAATCTTTAGTGATGAAAGCATGATATCTCTTGCGATGCCTGAATAATTCTTCCAAAGAGTTATACCTAGCATAAATGCTAGAGAAGCAACATAGACTATCAATGTCAAAACATACATGGACCAACAAAATATCAAAGCGTTTATTTTCAAAGCCAAATTAATTTGACGTCATCTCTATTGGATTCCTACCTTGGTATGATTGATGAAGGTATTGTTGGCTTGATGATGATGATATAGTTGTAATAGGTTGTTTGATGACTTTATTTGTGTTGTCATTGATGGCAACCATGTTTTGTTTATTCATATAGATCATCTAGACCAACCGGTATAGCCTAACCGGTAGTGGAATCAGTTAGACAACAAAACTGCTAAGTTGTTGTCAATCGATAAACAAGAACATAGCGATGATCAAGTGACCGGTATAGAAAATTGGTGAAGCGTTAGACATTACGGTTTTACAAGAGTATTGGATATAAGAAAATGCACCTATGTTCCAAACCGTATTAGTAGATTCAATGCATTGAGCGAGTTACGATGAATTTTCCAGTCATAGTCAGGAAGAACAGAGAACCGATATAGTTAGTTTAATTGGTAATCGGTAGACTTATTGTTATGATTTTAAGTTATGAATTATTTTGCCGACAAGAGAAAAGTGTAATGAGTGGGAAAATGTAAAAGGTAACTAGATTCAATGAACCAAGGGAATTATTCCAAGGTTCTTAGCCGACTTAACATAGTTCTTTATAAGGTGATGTAAGTTGTATGATTTCATGTATCAAGAATGAGAATTTGATTGTGCAATTGAAGGAGAAGTTAGGGTTTGATGTTTAGTCGGTGATAGAAGTTGAGTAGAAGCAGATCCAATCAGGCACAGAGGTGATAACTTTATATCAATTGAACTTGTTATCTTCCTAACAGTTGCAACAAGAAAATCCTCTATCAAGGTCACTCCTAACAGGGTGTGGTAGGATCCTAGCAAGTCTGAAGGTGAAATACTCTAACCAAGTGACACATTGCTTATGTTTGTAAATCCCAGTAGTGTAGGTAGCTCCTAACAGGGTTGGGTCCTAAGAGGCCTTATTGCATAGCTCTTAACCGGTCTAAAACACTCTTAACCTGGTGTGCCCCTAACAGGGTGGTTGTATGACCTTAACCAGTCAGATCTCTATGCTGCAGTTAGAAGATCCTTATGGGTACTAATTCCCATCGTGGTTTTTCCCTTGTGGGTTCCCACATGAAAAAATATTGTGTTATGGTTTGCATGCTTTGTTGGGTGTTTTCTTATGTGGTTATATTTCTTGCATGCTTATTGATTTTGAAGTTGGTGAAAGTAGTTGTCAAATTTATTAAGTTTTTGCTTGCACTAATTCACCTCACCTCCCTGTCAGTGCCTTATTAGTTTATCAATTGGTATCAGAGCCTAATTCCCTTAAGGATTAACTGCTTAGGAAGGATCTCTAATGATAACATGGGGGATGGTTCAATGAGTCACAGAGAGCTTTCACACAGGCTTGCAGAATTTGAAGAAGCCCTTGGTGAACTAAAGGTCAAGTACAAAGCTTCATTGGCTAAGAGATGAGAGTTGGCTAAGCAGTTGATGGAACTCGGTGAAAGAAGTTCATCTGAGGAAGCGACCATTTATGCCTTGTCTAATGAGGTGGAAAAGGTGAATGATGAAAAGACAAATCTGAGGAGAGAGTTGGAAGCCCTTACCATCAGAATGAGCCAAGAGTTGGAAGCCGGGAGGGTTGTTGAAGACAAAATAAGAGATAAGGAGTATGAGATCGTTAAGCTGAACCAGGAGATCGGTACCCTGCATGCACATCTTCATGAGGAAAAAGAGGAAAAAGAGGAAATACAAGCTAATCTAGACATGGATATGTTTCTTAGAGAAAGTCTCACAAAGAAGAATGAGGAGCTTACTAGGGAGTTGGCTGATGCAAATGAGTTATTAGCTAAATTTAACAAGAGCAATTTATGCTTGATGAGCAAATTCAGACACAAAGGCAGAAAGGAGATACACATGGCTTGGGATATACAACCTTTGAACGAGGAGAGCCATTCGATACCAAGGACACCATGCATGAAGCCAAATCTGTACCAAAGACCAAGAAGAACACCGGTAAAAGAACCTACAAACCTGTATGTTTTAACTGTCATAAGGTAGGTCATACTACAAATGTTTGTAGAAGTAGATCCAGTACTTTTGATGGATATAGACCTAATTCAAGTGAGGGATATAAGGCTAGTACTTTTGATGGATATTGCTTCAATTGCAACAAGTATGAGCATAGAGATGTTGAGTGCAGGTCAAGAGTGAACAATCAGAGATCTTACATGGATCAGAGGTCTAATGTTGAATGGAAGAGATCTTACAATGATCAGAGGAACCCTACTTGGCAGAGACCTTATGTGAATTGGTCTAGTCCATATGAAATAGAGAATAGATGGAATGTGACATGTTCAATCTATCACAACTATGATCATGTGGCTATGAATTATCAGAGAAGAACTGATAGAGGCAATGTTGGAACTTGGAGAGCATCTGGAATGACATGTTTCCACTATCACAAACCGAGACACATTGTAAGGTTTTGTAGAGCTAGAATGAACCAACTGGTTAATTAGTCTGTTGACCAAAAAGGAAAGAAGGTAGATGTAGAAGAAACCAGAAGTGACATGAATAAGATATGGAGGAAGAAAAGTGAGGAGAAACCATGAAAGGACTCAAATTATTCACCTTGTGTGGAGAATCCCTCACCGGAAAACTAAGCTATGTATGAAGCTTAGGGGGAGCATATTGTCAGATCCATTTCCAGACCCCTAAATGGTGTGCAATAAGTCAAATATGCATGTTTTGATGCAAATGATGTTATGAAGTGATTTTGAGATGTAATCGGTAAATTGGATGTGATATGTGAATCAGTAGCAAGTTCTAGGGTTGAACGGTGATTAGGGTATGTTCAACCAGTTTAGCATTAAATGCATTTAGTAAAAGGCAGATAAAAAGGTGTTTTATAGTCTCATTTTTCACTTAGCATTTTCAAGAGCACATTTGGAGAGCAACAGAAACATAGAAGAGCATTTGATTACTATTTTGGCGAAGTTGATAGCAGATTGTGAAGATTTATGGAAAAGTGAATCGGTGGAAGTGCATTCAGACTAGAAACCCTAGTTGCGAAGAAGTCTAAAGGCATTTCTCTGTATCTATGTTTGAATTTTCACAATTGATGCACCACATATTGTTGATATTACTGAAAGACCTCGACCAGACTTTAAGAGACATCCTCATAAGTCCACGATGATAGATCCAGCTGGAGCTCTATCCAGCATACCCTATGGAGTTTTGCATGTTGAGGATATTCCATCATACATCCATTGAAAACTGGAGGATTTGGGCACATTTGCCATATTTGATGAATACTTAACATTGTGTGATGAACAAGGATTGATGAAGGATGAATTCAAAAGGGTATCCGATAAGGGTTTTCACCATGTTGTAAACTTTCTAGATGATTTTGAAGAAGAGAACGTGAGATATGTTCTGAGAAGGATCCACGATCAATTTATGTGGTTGGATAGACCGCACAAGATCACAAAAGAGACTATCCATGTTGTCATTGGATTATGGGCCACCGGTGAAGTCCCTATTGTGAGAACAATCTCGAAGGATGAGGTTATCTGACTACCAAAGTCAAAGTGGGATGGTCGTGCCATGACAGTGAATGATATAGAAGGTCTAGAAGTGAAGTTTGCATCTATTGTAATCGGCTACAAAGTATACCATTCAAGCCAAATGAATAGAATTCTTGAAGCTGCTATCCACACAACATACCAGATGTTAAAAGATAATGTTGATTATGACCTAGCAGAGGCCTTGAGAGCACAACTGGTATTGAATCTTGAATCAATCAAGAAAGAACAAGCAAAAAGAGTTTTTAAGGCTGTAGCAGAGGAAGAGGCAGAGGAAACCGAATCAAAAGGTGGTAAGAAATATTGAGGGAAAGTGGAAAGAAGTATAAAGTGGTTGGTTCACCCACTGTCAAATCAATTAAGCCACAGGTAACTAAACTTACTTCTCTTTAGAACTTGTTGATGGATATAAGGAAGTATGGTATATTGATTGGCATACATAAGCACTATAACAATTTTGGTGAGGAAGAGCATAAACAAATTGAGGATTTAGTTGTTTGGTTTATGAATCATTATAGCAAAGCATTGATTGAATTACAAGGATAGATACCTAATTCTTTGTATAGAAAATTGGAAGCTAGATGGTAGACTGCAATTAAGCAGGATAAAGAAATGATAAAGTTTGTACTTATGCATTTACAATTGAAGACCCCCAAGGAAGTGTAGGAAATTCTTTCAAAATAAAAAAACCATTATTTCATACCAAAAAGAGGTTAACAAGATTGCTTGTTGGTGAGTCCCAGTCTGTGCAAGCTGAGACTGAGAAAAATTTGAAAAAGTTTTTAGGACTTGAAAAAGAGGAACCGGAGAAGATAGAATCTTTTGAGCAAGAATATCTCACTGAAGCACCGATAATTGAAGGTGTGCTACCGGATGTGATTGAAATTGATCAAATATCAGATGTTACTCAAATAAATATAGAACTAGAAGGTGGCACCATATCATTTCCCACATCAGTTCTTACTGTCACAGAAGAACAACTAGTGATACCGAAAGTTATTCTAATCGATAAAGATGAAGAGAAGAAAAAGACACAAGAGAATGCACAAATAAACTATAGAGCCACTAGTGAAGGAAGAAGAGAAGTAGAAAGAAGAAGCACAAGAGTAGAAAGTGACCTACCAATCACTTACTTCAAAGAAAATCATTTATGATGATGAGGATGATGATACAATGGCCATCCAAGGGCCAATAAATATGGATATGTTGAGTTCACCAGAACTGATGGAGATTGCAACTGCAATGCAATCCAAGTCCAAGAAGAAGATAATGATAACTCATAGTTGAGAAGCTCAAACTATATAGACTGCAGTTGACATATTTTCCAGTCTGTTACTGGAGACTGATACTGATAGTTTCACAACTCCAATTGAAAAACTAGACCACTTGGTCACAACAATAGCATAGCAAATGAAAAGTCTCGGAGAGGATGCTCTACATAATGTAGAGAAAGAATATGAAAAGAAAAGAATTGAGACATTAATCAAGGCAATTGACAAAGATAGAGAAGGTCTTACTGCGAATATGGACCAAACTAAAGAAGCCTTGAAGAATGGAGGTAAAATTATTTCTACAATCTGTAACTTTTCATTGTTCTATGATGATCTTGATAAGAAGAGAAAGGAATCTCAGTAGGAGCTAAAGAGTTTGAGTGAATCATTTGACCCATTAAATGATTCAGCAACAATTTTTGGTAGATTTGTCATAGTGATACATCATAAGCTTAAGGCATATGAGGCAGAATAGATCAAGAGGACTACATCATTGCAGGAGTTACAGACTCATCAAGTCCCCAAATTAGAAATTTTGCAGAGAGGATACAAAGAGACAAAGGGAATTTTGACTACACCTGAAATGAGTACACTTGATGCTATGGAAGAGCTTGCATACTAGGTCTGAACACACATTGAGATTACATCTACTCTTTTGGACACATGAGAAAATGATTTGGAAGTCTTGAAGACTAATTTTGTTGATGTTTTTCTCAAAACGTAATTGTAAACTTTTGAACTCTTGTACATTTGGTAATGCAAATTTTGGTGTGTTGTATTCATTTGTTTCAAATGTATTTTCTTACCTTTGTCATTGTTGTCAAAAGGGGAGTAGTATAAGTCAGTCAAATTTTGTAATAGCATGTAATTTCTAAGGGGGGGTTTTGCAATACAGTCATGATTCAACTCATCATGATTGTTGTAATGTGACACTTAGACAAAAAAATTCTTAAGTGTTGCCTTCAATGCCAAAGGGGGAGATTGTTGTCTTGATGATGATGGTATAGTTGTAATAGGTTGTTTGATGATTTTATTTTTGATGTCATTAATGTCAACCATGTTTTGTTTAGTCATATAGGTCATCTAAACCAACCGGTATAGCCTAACTAGTAGTGGAATCAGTTAGACAACAAAACTGCTAAGTTGTTGTCAACCAGTAAACAAGAACATAATGATGATCAAGTGACCAGTACGAACAATTGGTGAAGAGTTAGACGTTGTAGTTTTAAATTAGTGTTGGAGACAAGAACATGTACCTATGTTCCAAACCACATCAACAAATTCAGTGTATTGAGTGAGTTATGATGAATTTTCCAGTCACAGTCAGGAAGAACATAGAACCGGTATAGCAGAGTTACTTTGATCGGTAACTGGTAGACTTATTGTTATGCTTTTAAGTTATTAATTATTTTGTCGACAAGATAAAAGTGTAATAAGCAGGAAAATGTAAAAGGTGACTAGATTCAATGGACCTAGGGAATTGTTCCAAGGTTCTTAGCCGACATAACAGAGTTCTTTATAAGGTGATGTAAGTTGTATGATTTCATGTATCAAGAGTGAGAATTTGATCGTGCGGTTGAATGAGAAGTTATGGTTTGATGTTTAGTCATGATAGAAGCTGAGCAGAAGTGGATCTAATCAGGCACAAAGGTGCTAACTTCATATTAGTTGAATTTATTGTCTTCCTAACAGTTGTAACAAGAAAATCCTCTAACAAGGTCACTCCTA
Source organism: Cryptomeria japonica (assembly GCF_030272615.1). NCBI lineage: Eukaryota > Viridiplantae > Streptophyta > Pinopsida > Cupressales > Cupressaceae > Cryptomeria > Cryptomeria japonica. Next base: position 310,941,183 of record NC_081405.1, on the reverse strand, counting down.
ATAAGGTGCGGTAGGATCCTAGCAGGTCCGAAGGTGAAATTCTCTAACCAGGTGACACATTAGCTTGTGTTTATAAATCCCAATAACGTGGGTAGCTCCTAATAGAGATGGATCCTAACAGGCCTTATTGTATAGCTCTTAACCGGGCTAAAACACTCTTAACTAGGTGTGCACCTAACAGGGTGGTTGTATGACCTTAACTGGTGAGATCTCTAAACTGTAGTTAGAATATCCTTGTGGGTACTAATTTCCACCGTGGTTTTTCCCATTTGGGTTTCCACATGAAAATTTATTGTGTTATGGTTTGCATACTTTGTTGGGTGTTTTCTTATGTGGTTATATTTCTTGCATGCTTATTGATTTTCAACTTGGTGAAAGTAGTTATCAGATTTATTAAGTTTTTGCTTGCATTGATTCACCCCCCCTCTCAGTGCCTTATAAGTTTATTAGGTATACCTGAGTGTATTGTAATTGTCCCATGCATTGTTCTCATAGCTAAGGATGCAAGATAGCCTATCACTCATTAGACTATCAACCACATCACTTCTTATCTTATCTTATTCCTCTTTAGCCTTCTACTCTATCTTTTTACTCTATTCAAACTCCATCTCCAAATTGCTTAATTTGATTTTCAATAGTTCTAATTCTTGAGAAGGTAAGTTGTCATATGTAGCTCGAGGAGGTGGCAAAAATCTTGTTATCATGTTGCAATGTGTAGACACCAAAAAAATGTCTCTTTAATCATATACTAATTATTCATCTAATTAATTAAGTAATTCTTTAATTATTTGATTAAACTAACTATCTCTTCTAATCATCACCCTTCAACACTTCTAATTATTCTATTTCTATTCTCGAATCATTTTAATCACTTAACCCTATTTCAAATATTAATTAAATATTAACTATTTAATTAATAGCAATTTATTCTTTAGTTAAATAATCTTTATTATTTAATCAAGCTCATTTCTAATGTTTAAATAACTTCATTTAAAATATTAATTATTCCTTCAATTCCCCAAATTCTAATTCCAATTAATTTCATCTAATTTCATTTCATCTTTTCCCAAATTCGAATTTCACCTAGTTCCAATTAATTTTATTTCATCAAATTAACATTTCACCAAATGTGAATTCCAGTTAATGTCATGTGCATTTCAGCATTAGAAAACCCAAATTCAAATGAAAATCAAAATAAAATTGAATTTCAAGTCAATCTCCTACAACACATGTGAAAATCATAACTAGTTGATTAAATTAGTTAACCAATCAGTTAACTCAGTTAACTCTTCAATCTCCTTCAATCAATGTTTTCTGACTAACCAGTTATCTCTCAATCAATTCATTCATCTCCCAATCAGCCCAATCAACTAGCTAATCAATTGTGTTCACTCTTCAATCTATTTAGTTGACTCCCCAATCAATCTGAGTTAACAAACCAATAAATTGAATTCACTAATCAATCAAACCTAGTTATCTATCAATCAACACTTGAGTTCTATTTCTCACCTCCTTTGTGTTGAAAATCTATAAATTCAACCTCTTTTCTCAATTCAATCTAGAATCACAGTCTTCAAACAATTGTCTAATCTATGCAGGAATCTCAGTGCAACACCTAAGAGCCACCTACAAGCACAATTCGGAGAAGCACAATAGAAGCAAAGATACAGGATGAGAGAGTCTTTATTTGAATTCATTTCTTATTTTGTATTGATTTCCATTGATTATGTTTCATGTTTGTTAATTATTTGAGAATTGGTGATTCGTTCTTATTTTCTAATTAGCTTAATACATATGACATTCAAGCATGAAAACAATGGTGAACCTGACGTGAACAAACAGATCTAACCTTCGTTCTTTGGATTCGTTGATTTTGCTAGTCCATACAAACCCATATATTGCAGGTTTGCAATTGACACTATATAAATTCACAATTGCAAATATCAATTCGCAATTACTTTCATAATGTCTCGCAATTACTAAAACTGCTTTGAAATTGCCAGAAGGGGTCAAAATTGAAATTTTGTTTGTTGTTTCTCAACTAATTGGTTTCGCACACCTAACCCATAAATATTTTCTAATTCTGAAAAATTTAATTTTTTGCATGAGATGTGTCTAATCTGATGACAGGAAGGGTTACATTCAAGATTTCAGGTGCAAGAAGGAGGAGACAACACAAGAGGCATCTTAAAGCACACGAAAGCCTTCTAAAAGCAAAGAGAAAACTTTGTGAGCTTGAAGAGGAAGAGGCAATCGCTCAATACCACAGAAACATTCATCGATTCCTTGCCAAATTTGATTTTTACGATGGCATTGAAGTGATGGATTGTGTAATCTAGAGTGATATTATTGTAGAATAACTTTTGCCTTCTGTCTTTTCATTCTTTTTTAATTTTCTGAAATTTTTCCAGTTTAACTAGTGCGTAATTGATCTATCATCAATTCGCAATTACTTTCATAATATCTCACAATTGCTTTCATAATGTCTCGCAATTGCTTTCATCATGTCTCCCAATTGATGTCATATTCATTCACAATTGATTTCATCATGTCTCCCAATTGATGTCATATTCATTCGCAATTGCTTTCATAATCGAGGTCAAAAGTTGTAACTGGAAAAAAAAATTAAAAAAATAAAAAATAAAAAATAAAAAACATTTTTTGATTTTCTTGCAGGGGTAGCTTAGAAACACTTCAATTTGGTGCAAATAAAATAAATCATAAACAATCTTATTTTTGCTTCACAATTGCTATGAAGGATAAAATGAACACCATGTTTTCATGGAGCAACATCTCCATTAAGACTAGAAAACTTTGCAATTTGGAGTTAAAAAGAATCTTTTTTTCCATGTTTATGAGGTGATAGATATATGCTCTCCCCTCTTCTAGGTGATCAAAAAGCCAGACCCACCTCTTTTATGCTTTCTCTCAATTTCAGCATTAGGCTAAATCCTTTAGCAGGTCTGCCCTCCTAAGAAGCCCATAAGGTCGGTGAGAGGGGAACTACCTAAAGTGGTAATGTCTAACGCCATGTATTCTAAACCACTATAAATAAACATGTTTGCAATGAAAATTTTAAGCAATGGGTGTTGGAATGGCATAGCGATGATTAAATTAGCCGGATCTATGCCCACTTGAACAAAAGCCTTATTAAACACCTTAGAACTTAGAAGCCCAACTGAGTTAGTATCGAGGCACTTTGTTATCATAGTGCAATGGTGGGGAAGCACCCACTTCCAAGACACTCACCATATATCTCCCAGGATAATGGACCAATTGAGGAGCAATCTTCTTTGGTCTAATTTCCGGAAAAAAGGCAAAAAAACGGGCGCACCCTAGGGTGTGACAGGGTTGTTTGAGCTGGTAGAGTATCAAGTTGTGGGCTATGATAATCTTGTGACCTTTTAACCTTAGGAGAGTCTGCTTGATGTGCTATCAAAAAAAAAAATGTGGTCTTCAAAAAGATCTCAACATTCTTAAGGATTTGAAAAATCATTTTTAAATAGGTGCTCTCTTTGTTTAAGATTGTTTTCTTTTCTTGCTACTGTGTCTTCGCAATACCAAAGTTCAACAAGATCAAAATCCCTCAAAAAAGTCAAGTTTCAATATCAACAAGATCAAAACTCCACAACAAACCAGCTTGCCAAGATCAACAATCAATCAAACGTTGCAACATTCTAGAAATGGAGAAAATATCTTACATGTTGTGATCCTAGGTCCATACCAATCAAGAAAACATCATGGACTAGAATTATGCATTTCATAGGGAAGGTGAAGAATTCATCCCTTCCATTCCTATTCCATCGCCATCCATAAAAATATTAGCTCAACATATCAAGACTTTGCAACAACAAATGATAGACATGACTAGTCCTAACAACCATAGGGGCTGGTTAGAAAAAATGATGAGAGAAGTGATAACCACGAGGGAATCATTATTAGGCAAACCTTCTTCTTCTTGTGAGACCATTCAAACATGCCAACCTTCATTCTTCAACAAAATCATTCCTACCTTAGTTCAACCAACATTAGAGTCATGTCAACCTTCTTTCAACCCAACATATCAAACATACCAATCACATCAACCCAACATTCAAGCCCATTTCAACCAAAATAAAACCTCTTTCCACCAAAACCAAAACCCTTTTCAAACCCCTTTCAACCAAAACCCAACCTCTTTCAACCAAAATCAAATCCCATTCAACCAAAATCCAAATCAACCATATCTATCCACCATTTCATCATCCCCTGAAGTCACACAAGACCAATTCGTGCCATCTCTATCCTATAACACAATCTCCCAAGGGTTATCCATCATATAAATCCAATCTAATTCAAGTCATGATTCAGAGGATCTCATTCAAAATCCTTCCTCATCATGACAAAGTCTTGGAACCTTCCAAAAATCTCCCATGCAAACTCCTTCCCCGTGTCAGGAGGACAATCCAAAAATAGAAGAAATCAGTCATGAAACAAATCAGGATCAAGAACAAACCCTTCCATCCTACCTAATTTTTTTATCAAGATCTCACCAACCAAGAATCTTATGATGATCCCCTCATTATTTTATATTCCTCTCATAATAACACCCTTGTTTCTCAAGAGCAAGATGTTCTTTCAAGTCCCATCAAACATCCACCTCCTAAGCAAGATCAAGATAGCCCTTCTATGCTTCAGAATAATCCCTTTCAAAGACAAGATCAAAGAATACCTTTACCTTCATGTCCCAAACAAGATCTCATTATTTCTCCAGATTCTTGTCAAGATCCCTCCATCCCATCATTTCCATGTCATAATCCTCCATGTCTCTCACAAGATTCCATCTCACCAAATAAATCTACTATATCTCCTAGTCTCTCTCATGATCTCTATATCTCAATACAAGTTGTTCATGAACCCCTTACCAATGGAATCACCAAATCAGATCATACTACACAAGACAACTTGTCAACAACTGTATGTGCACCATCATCACATGCCATGTGGTGACAGAAACAAGCATGCCACCAGCTAATGAAATCAACACCCAAATTGTTACATCATCTTCTTCAAGCACAAGCATAACACCAGCTATTGAGATCAACATCTGGTTGGCTTCATCATCCTCTTCAAGTGCATCAATAGAAACAGGCATAACACCCGCTCATGTCCCAACTTTGAAGCCAAAATCTATTTGCCCCATACACCCACACTTGAAAGACTGGGGGCAAAAAGGTCTACCACAATTGGATTGGTTTGAAAATAAGGAGGCCATAGCAAAAATTGTACATGAAAGACTCCCAGCTGAATATCCTATTGAAATAGACAAGTTCATCCAACTCTTCAAACAAAGACCAATGAATTATCTACACAAAGTTCATACCAACTCAATAACAACATGCACCTAAAAAGATATTACATCTAAGGGTGGGTTCATTTCAATTTTCAGTACTGCACTTGCATAGTTCTTTACTGCATTGCATATCTTCATTTCAGAGTACATCATAATTGCTTGCATATCATCATTGCACAACATATAGTTGTATATCATTATTGCTTTCTCATATAGTTGCATCAATAAAACAAGGCGATTGTCTGAGTCATTCACCTGTCTGCACTGAAAGGAACAAAGGTTGTCTCATTTCCTAGATACTTGTTCATGAAGTTTTTAGGAGGCCTTTAGTCATTCATCTTCAACGTCACCTTGTGATTAATCTTTATCCTTGGTTGTGTAGAGGTTTCACTATCAAGTGTTGTTACCCAAAATCTATCAATTGCTATATCTCACACATTAATAGCTCTAAGTCATTACAGATACCTAGTTGGTCATGTGGCTAGTGAAAAAACCAAAGTTCTACTTCAACGTCGTTGTAATCGTCATACCCAAGAAAGGTTTCATTACTTACAAGTCAAGGCAAAAAATAAAAAATAAAAGAAAAAGTGCTATACCAAAATCAATATCAAAATATCATGGCTAAAAGAGAAAATATATAAAACTGAAATATCACACATACAAGTGCGATAATAAAAGCTTGACTATGGGAACATGTGAATAACTCTATCATGGCTATGGATGCTTGTTGGCAATGGAGCAATATTTGAGAGATTATAGTGCATAACCTCATCGGAGCCCTAAAAGCTTGTTGGCAGCGAGGCTCTATCCAAGTTTCTTTGAAGTTAGAATAACCTATGTAGCTAGTCACATAGGATTCCAAGGGTCTTTGATGGTTATAAGAGAATAAATTCAATTGCACACACATGGACAAAAGAAGATCAAAGTTTCAAGAATTGATGGAGAATTTTTCTGCGCCTCCATTCATAAATCTTGAGTACATAGTGTGTTAGGTTGGATGGTCTAAGGTTTTCTGAGAACGGATTGAACTCCTATCTTTGAAACGTTTCCTACCTTTGATTCAATTAGTGCATTTCAGGAAGAAGAACACACACAATCATCTTTGTTCGAATAGGAACTTTATTTTCATCATGCATCTTGCATTAGCATAACTCATATCAAAAATTCATTGTCTCCATGTGCATTGCCTAGATCATCATATCATACAGGTTTGCATACCTGGGGGCATAACTGAAAAAAATCTAAAAATCATAAAAAAGACCTGAAAAATCCTAAAAATCATAACATCCAAAATCCAAAAAATCTGAAAATGTCCTTAAAAAAATAATCAAAATCACAAAATAAAAAACTAAAAAATAAAAGCAAGAAACCATAGACCATCCATCAAATCAAATCAATAACAAACAAACTCTCAAAGTCTACAATCAAACTGATCACATGTCTTGCTAATCAATCTATCGATCAAACATTAACATGTCTTATACAAGGAAGGGTACACTCGAAACCAGATAGATCGGTCTTATACGAGGTACTCACTCTTTGAAACCAGACATTCCTATCAATGATCACACAAATCAAAACAATGGCATAGATCAGTATGGTTGTTGGATTTTGTCCAGGTTAGTCTAATCTTTATCAATTAATAGCAGGTCATGTTTTAAAAAAATATATCAATAAAAAATATCAACATATCGAAAACATTTGAAAACCATAAAAATACCAAACCATTCGAAAAAAGTCCTAAAAAAATTAAAAATCAGAAAACATCAAAATCACAACAAAAACATTCAAATACGATCCTGAAAAAAGAACAAAAACATTGAGAAAATACCAAAAACCCTACACATCTAAAAGCTCTTTGAAAACAAACTAAAAATCAAAAAACATCAAAAACTTGCAATAACATGTCTCACAAGAATCAAATATCCTAGCAGCTATCCAACAAATAGTTCGCATGAAGTTCACAAAGGATATAACTATCTTAAACCAAACATTTGCAATCAAACTAAACAAGTCTTATCAATCATATCAACTATCCATATCAATGTGATCATTATCTTGTCTTAAACAGATGAGGATAAACTCAAAACCAGACAGATTGGTCTTAAACGGGGTCCACAACTTTCTGAAACTAAACATTATCAACTATCACATCAAGCAATCACACGAAGACACTGATCAGTATGGCTGTTGGATTTTGTCCTAGTTAGTTTTTATCTTTTATCATTTGGTGACAAATTATGTTACTATGCTACTCAAGGATGCCCACAAGTGACTAGAGGAGCCATGATGGGCATCATCTTTTTCTTTGTTTGATGTTTGTGGTGTGAACCAATGAAGTTCTGGGGCAATAGTTCCAGTGGGTGTTTGTGATTGGTACGTTCATTCGGCAAGTATCCCATGAAGGATAACTATGCTTGTGACCACTGCACATACCTCGACCCCTGGCTCTATTCCTAGAATGGAGGGTTTACTCCTTGTTTGCTACGTGTTTGTTCTTTGCAATGAGACATCTATGCATCTTGGTTCCTTATACGCTAGTGTACAAAGTTTCATTGTTACATAATAAGGCTCAATGATGAAAATGTGTTGCACTATGAATAAATACAAGAAGACTATTCACCATCTATCAAATCATCATCATATCATTTCAATTCATACCAATTGTTTTTTATCTCATCATGTTGATTGTCTCTTCAGATCATTCTCTCATCAAGCATTTTTCTTCTTGAATCAACATTTTCAATTCTTTCCAATAATTCTAACATGATCTCTCTCATCACTTAATTCCGATATTTTCATCTATGATTATATCATTTTCTCATATCAACTATGATAACTCAAAGATGAACGAATAGTACCAAACTGGTACTGAGAGGGGGGGGTGAATCAGTACAGACAAAAATACAGTCCAAAACCGATTTGACAGTAAATACTCTGAATGACTAGCAAACAGTGATACTGGTTGAAACAAAGTGCAACCGGTAAGACCCAGAACAACTAAAACAATCATAAACCGGTTACTCGCTAAGCTTTCCTCTTAGCTCAATACTACAACACCATTACACCCTCATGCATGAACAGGTAAACTATCATCTGATCTTCACAATAGTTAGTTCAATATGTTTTATAGACAGGCATAAAACACAGAACCATCATATGCTCAACAGGTAATAACAAAGCATCACAAGATAAAAGCATCTCACATGACACACATATTTTTCACGTGGAAACCCAACTGGGAAAAACCACGGTGGGGATGAATACCCACAAGCTGCTTTTTGAACTCTTTAGAAGTCTGCTCTGTTAGGAGCGTTGTCCAGTTAAAGACATTACAATAGGTTCTGCTAGGAACCGATCCTGTCAGGGATCACCTGGTTAAGGGATGGCTATAATACCCGGTTAAGGGTTAAACCCGGTTAGGGTTACCTTGTTAAAGGATTTCAAGAACTCAATAGCTAAAGGATCTCCAGAGCTCTATAGCTTCCCAGAACTCAATAACTTCGAGTTACCTTGTTAAGGGATTTGAATCAAGCCGGTTAAGGCTACCCTGTTAAGGGATTTCACAACTGTTGAAGTGGTTAAAGATCAATAGGAATTAAAATGATCCAGTAACAACACTTAATGCTAATGCAGATCCGTTTCGGCTCCTCTTCACCTTCTGCACATTCACTTTGCAGATATTGCTTCTCTCCTTTGGTCTGGCAGGAATCACGTATCACTCCCCTTGGTTACACACATACAACTTTTACCAACAACTTTAGAAAGAAACACAACATCGACCTTATAGGAAATAGATAGGTTGGTAGCAAAAACCCTAAACCCCAAACCTGTTAGGTTAAGCAATTCAAACGGTTCAATCCTGACCATTGAATCATACTGCATTAAATGCAACACTCTTGAATCGATCTCAAGACATTCTCCATCGTCCATTATCCACCGATTTCATGGCGGCTGATAACCCATCATGTGTTATCACCGTTTGACCAACTTTGCACATTCCCAAGGTGAATAGGGATAGTCTTCTTCATGCAAGATCCTTCACGCGCATAGGGCTTACGTGGCAACACGATCTGTTCTCCATTATACTGCTAACTTATCACACAAAGATCACTGATTGAGTCGCACAGGCTTGAGGTACTCCAATTGGAAATCCTGAAGTGGAAACTACCTACCAACCGGTAGTCACACAATGCTTCCATGTGTTGGTTCCCATAACTACATGCCAGTTCATCTTGACATGCCGGTTCATCTTGAACAAATATGACGCTTCACTTTGGCATATATACCGGTTCATACATATGTCGGTTCTCTCTTCTCACCTATCACATGTGCCGGTTCACATCATGTCACATATTGACATCAATGACAATATACAATATCATTATGTCTTCATATCGGTTCACATAATGCCAACAATCTCCCCCTTTGGCATTGATGACAATATACAAAGATATCTCTCTGCTACACATTTTCTCCCCCATTTTTTGCAAATATCTTTTCCGCTTCACTCCTTCTCCCCCTTTGACAACAATGCCAAAGTGGAGGCACAAGCATCTCTGTTCCATTATGCTACTCCCCTTGAGGAGTAGCATCCTTCAACACATCAATCAACAAAAAATTTGACTATGCAATACCTGACTGATGTGGAACAAATACTTTTAGTTCACCTCCTGAAGGGGCAGTACCCCCAATTCACCTCTTAAATGCACAAATGTAGTCTTTGGGAGAGGCTTGGTGAATATGTCTACTAATTTCTCTTTACTGGAAACATGTTCCAGTGCAATCTCTTTATTCTGAACCTTTTCCCTCAAGAAATGACACTTGAGCTCAAAATGCTTGGTTCTAGAATGTAAAACTGGATTCTTTGAAATATTGATAGCACTTGTGTTATCACAGAATATACTTACCGGTTAAGATATAGGGATTTTGAAGCCATTTAAAACATGTTTCATCTAGATTGTCTATGTGCAGTTCATGAAAGCTACAACATACTCTGCTTCTGCTGTAGACTGGGAGATACAACTCTACTTTTGACTCATCCATGAGACCAGTCTACTGCCGAGAAAGAATGCACCACCGGTTGTGCTTTTCTGGTCATCCACATTACCTGCCCAATCAACATCTGTGAATACTTTTAGAATAAAATCATTGTTGTATGGGTACCATAATCCATAGTCAACTGCTCCCTTCAGATACCTAAGAATCTGCTTGACTGCAACCAAGTGGGATTCTCTTGGGCTTTTCTGGAACCTTGCAATAATGCCAACTGCATGTGCAATATCCGGTCTGCTATGCACTACATAATGCAACTTACCAATCATTGATCGATATTCCTTCTCATCAACTAGTGCGGAATCATCCTCTTTTGTCAATTTGCAACCGGTCACCATCTGTGTACCAACCGGTTTGCTATCTTCCATGCCAAAGGTCTTCAACACCTCTTTGACATATTTGGACTGAGTGATAAAGATTCCATCTTTCATCTGTTGGATTTGCAGTCCAATGAAGAACTTAATCTCCCCTATGAGTGACATCCCAAACTCTTTCTTCATCTCATCAGCAAACTCATGACTCATCTTGTCATCTCCTCCAAAGATAATGTCATCAACAAAAACCTCACAGATCAGGATCTGATCTCCTTCAGACTTCAAGTAGATATTGTTATCTTCACTTGTTCTCTCAAATCCAATCTTCACAAGATGGGAATGTAGGCGCTCATACCATGCCCTAGGTGCTTGCTTTAGACCATATAAGGCTTTATGTAGCCTACATACCATGTCACTGTCTTCAGATAGGGTAAATCCATCTGGTTGCTCAATATACACCTCTTCTTCAAGTACACTATTTAGGAATGCAAATTTTACATCCATTTGATATACTTTGAACCCTTTAAAAGCTGCATATGCAAGAAGCATATGAACTCCTTCCAATCTGGCTACAGGAGCAAAGGTTTCTCCATAGTCTTCTCCTTCTTCTTGAGCATATCCTTTGCACACCAATCTGGCTTTATTCCTAATCACTGTGCCATCCTCATTTAGCTTGTTTTTGAACACCCATTTGGTGCCAATGATATTTTTATGCTCCGGTCTGGGTACCAAGGACCATGTGCCATTTTTCTCTATCTAGACAAGTTCCTCTTCCATTGCCTTGATCCAGTCTTCATCTTTATGAGCCTCTTTGAATGATTTAGGCTCAAATTCAAAGATCATACATGAGTTTTCTCTGATCTTTCTTCTTGTAAGGATTCCTACATCCTTATCTCCTATGATATGCTTAGGATCATGATTCAGCTTGACATATCGAGGAATGGTTTTAACTGGTTCTTCTTGCTTTTCCTCTTCATCCTCATCTCATCAGTATCAGCATTCACCAGTTTAGGAACACTGTTACTGGTACTTGGTTGACTAACAACCTATTCCCAGAAGGTTGCAACCAGTTCATTTACAGCCTACTCACTGTCGGTTTCCTCAGTTTTCTCAGGGGATTCATCAACTCTTACATTGATACTTTCCATAATTCTCTGAGTCCTATTGTTGTAGCACTTGAGAGCTTTACTCTTGGTGGAATATCCTAGGAATATTCCCTCATCACATTTAGCTTCAAATTTGCCCTGATGTTCACTCCTCTTGATGTAACATTTGCTACCAAATACCCTAAAGTAGCTAACCACAGGTGTCTTACCAGTCCAATACTCATAAGGAGTTTTGTCCTTACCTTTCTTGATGAGTATCTGGTTCATTGTGTAGACTATAGTGCTCACTGCTTCTCTCCAAAAGGTGTGAGCTACCTTCCCTTGAATCAACATGGTTCTAGCTGCTTCAACCACAATCCGGTTATTCCTCTCTGCTAGGCCATTTTGTTGTGGAGTCCGGGGGGCAAACAACTGTCTCTTGATACCAAATTCTTCACAATTCTTGTTGAATTCACCAGAAGTGAATTCCCCTCCTTGATCAGTTCTAAGACATTTGATCCTTTTATCGCTTTCCTTCTCCACTAATGCTCTGAAAGCTTTGAATTTCACAAAGGCTTCAGACTTATCTTTCAAGAATGTGATCCACATCATTCTTGAGCAGTCATCAGTGAGAATCATGAAGTGCCTATCACCCTGCACACTTCTAGTTTTCATAGGACCACACAAATCAATATGCACAAGATCAAGCAAGTTGTTAGTAGTCAAAGATTTACCTTTAAAGGTTGAGGAAGACATTTTCCCCAATTGACACTCTCTACACAAGGTATTATCCAGTTTGCTTAGCACCGGCAACCCTCTAATTGCCTTGATCTTACTAGCCTTCACAATGTTATCAAAGTTTACATGACAGAGTCTCCTATGCCATATCCAGCTATCATCAAACTTAGCCATAAGACATGTGCTTATATTTGAGTTCAAATGAAATAGGTTACCTTTGGTCTACATGTCAGTGGCCACCAATTCACCCTCTTTTCCTTTGATTCTGCAAACTCCATTCTTGAATTCCAGAGTGAGGCCACTGTCATTCAACTAGGCAACACTCAGAAGGTTGTGTCTGAGGCCATCAACCCAGTACACATTGTCAGCACTGCTCTTTCCATTCAGAGAGATGGACCCTCTGCCTTTGACCATGCATGGTGCATCATTGCCAAAGCGAACCACACCACCATCATACTCCTCCAAGGATAGAAACTTGCTCTGGTCATCAGTCATATGGTGAGAACAGCCACTGTCAATGATCCATTCATTGGAATTATCAAACCGAGAGACAAGAGCCTTCTTGTCTACCACATCTTCCTTTACAACAACAAACACAATGTCTTCATTCTCTTCATCTTCTGATTCCTCATCTGTGACACCTTCACCAACTGCTACGAAACAGTTTCCTCCTTTGAATTTCCTAAACCTTTTAGGTTTGTCCCTGTTATCACCATTTGGACAGTTTATAGCAATATGTCCTATCCGGTTACAGGAAAAGCATTTCAAAGGTAACTTACCTTTGTATTTATCAGTTCCTTTAGGAAGCTTTCTGGCAAGGAGAGCTTCAAATGCCATCAAAATCTCCTCATCATTCATTTCTTTGCTTTGTCTAGGTTCACCACTAGTGCTAGCTCTTTTCCTTTTCTAGATGATATAGCAGAAGCTTTAAATGTTGATTCAGTCTTTTGAACACTTCCATCAAAACTATTTAGCTCATAGGTTGTCAACTTGGCTATGATGGAGTCCAAGGATACCTTAGTCTTGTCTATTGATCTCAGCTCCTGAATAGCAGCAACCCTTATTGCATAGACCAACAATAGGGATCTTAGGACTTTGCTTACTACAGTGGAATCTTCTATTTTACCACCTGCACTCTTAATTTCTCCAACAATTGTTTTGAGTCTTATTCCATACTGCTGAATGGTCTCACCTTCAACCATCCGCATATCTTCAAACTTTCCTCTCAGGCTTTCTTCCTTAGCCTATTTTACATGTTCATCACCACCATAGATATTTTCAAGAGCATCCCATACCTCTTTGGGATTTACCTTGTCCTAAACATCAATAAACTCAATGTCAGATAGACTACTAATAAGGGCTTCCATGGCTTGCCCATTTTCTTGTATCTCTCTCTTTTGGTCATCGGTGAGAGTACCGGTAGGAACAACATAGACATTCTCAACATAACTCCAGTGTTGAGCACCCATACTTCTGATGAATATCTTCATTCTATCTTTCCATATACCAAAATTTTCCCTGTTAAACTTTGGACCTTCCCTCTTCATCATTTGACTAGGATCTTTACCTCAAGCGGTTAAGCTTACAACACAGAGGACCTAGAGCACTTTGATACCAATTGATAACTCAAAGATGAACGAATAGTACCAAACTGGTACTGAGAGGGGGGGTGAATCAGTACAAACAAAAATAGAGTCCAAAACTGGTACTGAGAGGGGGGGTGAATCAGTACAAACAAAAATAGAGTCCAAAACTGGTTTGACAACAAATACTCTGAATGACTGGCAAATAGTGATACTGGTTGAAACAGAATGCAACCGGTAAGACCCAGAACAACTAAAACAATCATAAACTGATTACTCACTAAGCTTTCCTCTTAGCTCAATACTACAACACCATTACACCCTCATGCATGAATAGGTAATATATTATCTGATCTTCACAATAGTTAGTTCAATATGTTTTATAGATAGGCATAAAACATAGAACCATCATATGCTCAACAGGTAATAACAAAGCATCACAAGATAAAAGCATCTCACATGACACACATATTTTTCATGTGGAAACCCAACTGGGAAAAACCACGGTGGGGATGAATACCCACAAGCTGCTTTTTGAACTCTTTAGAAGTTCGCTCTGTTAGGAGCCTTGTCCGGTTAAAGACATTACAATAGGTTCTGCTAGGAACCGATCCTGTCAGGGATCACCCGGTTAAGGGATGGCTATAATACCCGGTTAAGGGTTAAACCTGGTTAGGGTTACCTTGTTAATGGATTTCAAGAACTCAATAGCTAAAGGATCTCCAAAGCTCTATAGCTTCCCATAACTCAATAACTTCGAGTTGCCCTGTTAAGGGATTTGAATCAAGTTGGTTAAGGCTACCCTATTAAGGGATTTCAAAACTGTTGAAGTCATTAAAGATCAACTGGAATTACAATGATCTGGTAACAACACTCAATACTAATGCAGATCTGTTTCGGCTCCTCTTCACCTTCTGCACATTCACTTTTCAGATATCTCTTCTCTCCTTTGGTCTGGCAAGAATCACGTATCACTCCCCTTGGTTACACACATACAACTTTTGCCAACAACTTTAGAAAGAAACACATTGACCTTATAGGAAACAGACAGGTCGGTAGCAAAAACCCTAAACCCTAAACCTGTTAGATTAAGCAATTCAAACCGTTCAATCCTGACCATTGAATCATACTGCATTAAATGCAACACTCTTGAATCGATCTCAAGACATTCTCCATCGTCCATTATCCACCGATTTCATGGCGGCTAATAACCCATCATGCGTTATCACCATTTGACCAACTTCGCACATTCCCAAGGTGGATAGGGATAGTCTTCTTCATGCAAGATCCTTCACACGCATAGGGCTTACGTGGCAACACAATCTGTTCTCTGTTATACTGCTAACTTATCACACAAAGATCACTGATTGAGTCACATAGGCTTGAGGTACTCCAACCAGAAATCCTGAAGTGGAAACTACCTACCAACCAATAGTCACACAATGCTTCCATGTGTCGGTTCCCATAACTACATGTCGGTTCATCTTGACATGCTGCTTCACTTTGGCATATATATCGGTTCATACATATGCCGGTTCTCTCTTCTCACCTATCACATGTGTCGGTTCACATCATGTCACATATTGACATCAATGACAACATACAATATCATTATTCCTTCATACCGGTTCACATAATGCCAACAAATTATTCTATCTATCAATCAATTATTTTTCACTTTCATCATATTTTGATCTATCATTTGTCTTATACAGGATGTGTCCTTCATGAAACCAAACATGATCATCTATCATTTGTCTTATACAAGATGTATCCTTCCTGAAACCATAGGTGATCATCTATCTTTGTCTTATATAGGATGTATCCTTCCTAAAACCAAGCGTTTTGATCATTTTTGTCTTATACAGGATGTGTCCTTCCTGAAACCAGACTTTATCTTTATCCTATCAACCCTATCAATCTTATCATTCAATCAATCTACAAATCACTCTAGCCATTTCTTCTATCTAATCAATTACGTTCATGTCATCAATTAATCATTCGTCATCTTTCATCTAACATTCTTCTTCTTTTTGAGAGATTATTCATACCTTTAATACATAAACAATCTCTTGAGGGGGCATTATACCCTAAGTATCATCAGGGCATACTGGGGAAGAAATTTTTTGTTTTCTTTGAAACAACGTCGTTTCGACATTGTCTCAAAGAGGGGCAAATGTAGACACCTAAAAATGTCTCTTTAATCATATACTAATTACTCGTCTAATTAATTAAGTAATTCTTTAATTATTTGATTAAACTAACTATTTCTTCTAATCATCACCCTTCTAAACTTCTAATTATTCTATTTCTATTCTCAAATCATTTTAATCAGTTAACCCTATTTCAAATATTAATTAAATATTAATTATTTAATTAATTACGATTTATTCCTTAGTTAAATAATCTTTATTATTTAATTAAGCTCATTTCTAATGTTTAAATAATTTTTTTAAAATTATTAATTATTCCTCCAATTCCCCAAATTCTAATTCCAAATAATTTCATCTTTTCCCAAATTCGAATTTCACCTAATTCCAATTAATTTCATTTCATCAAATTAATATTTCACCAAATGTCAATTTCAGTTAATCTCATGTGCATTTCAACATTCAAAAACCCAAATTCAAATGCAAATCAAAATGAAATTGAATTTCAAGTCAATCTCCTACAACACATGTTGAAAATCATAACTGGTTGATCAAATTAGTTAACTCAATTAACTCTTCAATCTCCTTCAATCACCTTTTATTTGACTAACCAATTATCTCTCAATCAATTCAGTCATCTCCCAATCAACCCAGTCAATTGTCTAATCAATTGAGTTCACTCTTCAATCTATTTAGTTGACTCCCCAATCAATCTGAGTTAATAGACCAATCAATTGAGTTCATTGATCAATCAAACTTAGTTATCTATCAATCAACACTTGATTTCTATTTCTCACCTCCTTTGTGTTGAAAATTTATAAATTAAACCTCTTTTCTCAATTCAATCAAGAATCACAGTCTTCAAATAATTGTCTAATCTATGCAGGAATCTTAGTGCAACTCCTGAGAGCCACCTATAAGCACAATTCAAAGAAGCACAAAGGAAGCAAAGATGTAGGATGAGGGAGTCTTTATTTGAATTCATTTCTCATTTTGTATTGATTTCCATTGGTTATGTTTGTTGTTTGTTAATTAGTTGAGAATTGGTGATTCATTCTTATTTTTTAATTAGCTTAATACATATGAAATTCAATCATGAAAACACAATGATCTCTTAATTTTATATTTTCTTCATTTAGCTTGGTAATTTCTACCTTCATCTTTATCACAACTGCCTCTATAAACATTGAAACATTTGCTATGAGAGCTACAACCTAAGATGTAGTTGCATCTCCCAAAATTTTGACAATTAAATTGCAAGTCAATTCATTTGAATCCTTGACAATTTGTGGCTTGTTTGTTACAAGATATACAAACCAAATGGCTAAGGTTTCATGCTTAGGATTAAAGTACAATTCTTGGACCTATTTATAAGAAGTTAAGATGGTATCATCACTTTTTCGTCTCTTGATGGTGTCAAAGGCTATTGTAGAAGACATGTCCCAAACTTCTAGAAATAGGCTTCATTGTCTTTCATATGTTCTCTCCCCTTCTCTAGGGACATGTCTACCGTTTCTTCACTAATTTTTGCCCATATCTTTGCAACAACTTTTTTTCTATCTTTCATGGACACATTTTGATACTTCATTTCCCTCTGAAAATTTTCACCCTTTTATTTCAAGATGAATTGATAAATTTTTTTGTTAGTGATGAACTTATCATCCTCCATGAATTCAAAGCAATCTATTGCTCTCACATCATCCATAACTTGGCCATTAGTCCTAAAATTTATTGTCATCCTATCACTAGGAGGGGGTGCAATGACAACCTAGCTAGAAGATTTGACTCCTAGCTGACCTATTGGACACTTGGTCCTGCTTCATCACCCCCTATTGGATAATGTACCATGGGATGTCTTCCTTTTGATATCTATTGAAAAGGCACAATCTACCGAGGGCTCTGAGGCACAACAATTGATGCAAATGAAGGACTTTATCTATTAACAACCTACCATGGGACACTTGCAAGGATATTTACAATGTTGTCCAACATTATACTTACTCTCAAAACAAGGTCATCAACCTATGTGTGATCCTTTATAGGAGTAGTCAAGCCCCTTTCTCTTCTCCTTTTCCATTTGAATTTTGGTCCATGACTCTCTTCTTCTTATCACCTTGGCCTTTGAGGAGAAATTTATGATTAGATCCTCACATTGATTGTAATCATACATATATCCTAATAGCCTATATTGTTGGTGTAATTATTTATTCATGTTGGATATTATTGCACCTTACTTAAGTTTACTTCAGATAATGCACTTCATAGTAGTTTGGGTATGAGACACTTGGGTGTTTGTGCCACATTGGGATAGTGTGTGTAGGAGAATTTCTACCTTTTGTGGTCTTATCTTGTTGTTACATTCCACATTCGATGGGTGATCCACCTCATGTGGAATATTATATTATTTCTCCTACCTACCCCTACTTATCCCTACCTACCCTTGTTTCTTATTGAGCTACATGTCATGTTTGTGTGCTAACTTATCCATATAGCCTTGCCTATATAAGCAGGCTCATATTCATTGTATTGAACAACTATTGAACAATTGATCATTTATCTATTGATAAGAATACGGTTTATTCTTGTCCTATATTTTGTCTCTCTATTTTGTAATTTTCATTCAGCTCTTGATCTTGGCAAAATCTCACATGGTATTAAAGCCATTAGAGCGTCACTGATTCGTCTTTGAGAGGCATTGTTCTGCGGAGCAGCATCTTCGAGAGGCGTCCTAGACCAAATCCAACCTCGCCATTGAGTCTATGTGGGTGTTTCCATGAATTTTGACTATAAATTTGCCTATAGTGGGTGAAAGTTGACTTCGGGGCTTGGATGAATTTTTTTGCCCAATTCGGGTGGTACGATACGAATTTATTTTTAAAAAAATTAAAGAATTCATTTTTCTGTGAAAATTTTAATTTATATATTTGTCATTTCGTAGTTTTTTATAAACAATTGTAAAACTTTTTTTTTAAATTAAAAAAATCAAAAATTATTTATTTGTGTGTGTGGGGGGGGGGGGGGGTATTTACCTCGACACCCGTACTGTGCTTTCATTGTAGCAGGGTCTGCAGATTTTGTAGGCATTTGTGTCGACCGCTTGTACTTCGCTCTGTCTCCTGACGACATTGCACAACCACTGCCCAACCGCCACCGAGACCCTACAGACTTCCGACCCGACTCACCCGACACTGGCTCCCCGCCGGCGGCTTCCGTTCCCAACAGCTTCTGTCGTTCTACGACAGCCACTGCAGGTTCTCTGCCCGTACCCCTGCACATTTTGGCCACCTCCTGCGATGTACAGGCTCCTCATGTTGATACATCCTCGCACCCATGACTCACTTCCTCCCATCGCCCAACCACTACACTGACAGTTGTTCTCTCGATGACAACTCCTTCCGACAGCCCCTGCGTGACCTTACTCCTGTCATTTGAGCTCCGACGACTCCTCTAACCCGGGTGCCATAAGGAAACATGTCACCTTGTGATTCATCCACGATAGAGACAACCAGATGCCCAGTCAGTAGTACACGCAGGAACATAGTCACCCTGTCGTACTGACATGAGAGATCTTAGTCAGCCGCCTTGTTACCAAGTCATCACCGTACGACATTTGGCATTATCTTGTTGATCCACGTCCGTACTGTACGGATACCACATAGGCAGGGAGGAGAAGCTTTGGCGACGACCATATGACTGTCAATTTTAATCGCATGATTTGATGACATCATCATTTTTTTGAAAATTTGGCAGCCCCTTTCATTGAGCTTTTTGATTTTGTAGTTCAATTTCAAATGGCCATATCTTGCTCATTTTTGCTCCTTTTTTGGTGCAATTTTTTTTGAAATGGGCTAATTTTTCATATACGTTTTTGTGGTGGAATTATTTTATGATTTTGATGGACAGATATTTCAAAAATTTCAGTTTTTGGTGATTTTACCTATCCAATTCCCATTTCTGCAACTTCTGGGACTCCGTTTGGGCTCATACGAACTCCTTTTTAGGTGTCTTTTTTTTTGAAACTGCATAATTTTTCATCTACTTTCATAATATGCTATCTGTTTGTAGTGTTTATGAGTATAAATTTTACTTTAAGCATATGGTCTTTTTGGGCCAATTTGGCACTTGTATTGCATAGATCTATCTTTTTGGTCTTTTGCATTGTAGTTCTTAGCCTATTGGGGCAGTTGTAAAATAAAATCGTAAGTCCACCTTGCCCTTTCCATTGTTTGCAAGTGGCCTATTGTACACACACTGCATATAAAGTGCCAAAATCATCATTTTTTTTATTTTATTTTTTTTTGGGGGGGGGGGTACTTTGATTAAGTGAATTTGGGGGGGTGTCTCTTGTGCTTTTGTGCTCTTGTATTCTTTCATTTTTCTGCTATGGGTTCTCCTAATTTTCCTCTCTTAACTCTTCATAATTATGCTACTTGGAAAATTGATGCATGGAGTAAACTTATGGAAAAAGGACTAACTCATTACATTAATGGAACTATTGTTGCTCCCGTTGATCCTAAGGCTAATCATGTTTCTCACTTGGATTGGCTCACTAAGAACATCATGGCAATTGGTACCTTAAGAAAGTATGTATCAAAGGGTCTCATCTTTCATATTGAAAAATGTACCTTAATTAAGGATGCTTGGCAAAAGTTTCAAGACTTGTATTGTCAAGTTGATGAGATTAGGCGATATCAAATTGATAGTGATCTCACCATGTTAGATCCCAAGAACTTTGATACAATACAAGATAATGTCACTAAGGCAAAAGAGTTGAGGGTGCAACTCAAGGATTGTGGCATTGATAAGAAGGATACTCAATTGATCTTCAATTTGATGGGCAAACTTCCACAAGAATATGCAACATTTGTTTCTAGTTTCCAAACCCATAGGATGACAATGGGTTCAAGCTACGCAATGCCTACATTTGATGCTTTTGCTAAAATGTTGATGATGGAACAAACTAAGTTGATAAGCATGGGAATTCAAAAGACTTCTAAGTCTCAAGCATTAGTGGAAAATCAAGGGAACAAAGGAAATCAAGGAAAGGATAACTGAAACAAAAAGAAATGGCAATCAAAGCCTAAGGACAAAGTACAACCTTCTCCACAACAAGGAGATTCATCCTCTTCCAAGAAGGACAATTCACTAAAAGAGAGACTTAGTTGTGCCTATTGTAAAAAGGTTAGTCATGAGAAGCGGCGTTGCCCTTCTAAGAAGATTGATGAGTTCACACATATCCTCAAAAAGCACAACATTGATTTGCCTCATGCCTATATGAAGGAGGATTCATCAACTTTCACTTCCTCTCATTCAAAAGGTAAAGGGCAAGCATTCATGGCTTCTACAAGTGCGAAGTCTCACTCTTTTGGGACAAGACAAGGAAAATCTCTTTGTGCTACTACAAGTCATGATTCAGGGAGATGGCTTCTAGATTCAGGAGCTTCTCATCATATGGCATCTTCGCAGTCTATGTTTTCTACATTTGATCCTTGCACCATGCTGCAGATTTTGACGGGCAATACATACATGGATGTGATTGGAAAATGATCTATTGCCATTGGGGATAACTCCTTCAATGATGTGTTGTGTGAACCCCACTTGACAAACAATCTTCTTTCCATCTATCAAATCACACATGGGGAAACAAAGAGAATTGTGGAGTTCACACCTGTGTCAGTTTTCATTAGAGACTTGGAGACTAGAGCTATCATTGCGACTGGGGTGGTTGATCACGCATCTCGTTTATACTCCTTTTTCAGATTTTGTTGATGAGGATGATTTCACATATGATGATTCTACACATGATGATCACACTTCTTGTGATGATTCTAATTTTGAGGAGAACTTTGGGTACTTGAACTTGGGGATTCTCACATGTGACCCTGTTCTTGAGCCTTGTGTTTCCTCTCCTCCTATTGATATTACATCACCTATTGCACTTGATGATGCAGCCTGTGCGACAGTTTTTCCTTATTGTGATTCAATGCAACAAGATATATCCCAGGAGGATCCTGTCTCGCCGCTGATGTCCCAGCCCCTGGATCTCCAGGAGGATCCTGTCTCGAAGGCCCCGTCACGCCTCTGCTCTCTAACCGTGACCCAGTCTCTCAAGATCGACTCGATCTCGACTGTGTAAAGCTTTGCACTCTGTGCTCCCTGGGCATCGCATCCTCATAGTGGCGTCGATAGTACTCTACCTCCTTGACTCTCAAGGACAACTCTCTCATGATATCTCTCAAAGGGCCACCTGATGCCGCTCTCTATAGGTTCCCTGCTAGCTCCTTCGCTCGACCCCGCCGCTCTATCTCAATATCACGATCTAGGGTCAGCTGGGTAATCTGACACTGTTGCATCGATAATTGTGCTCGTAGCTACTGTACTATCAACTGTAGGGTCCTAATTTGGGCATCCTCCACATGCGTCGGGATTCGGACCCGTAGGGGCAGCCGTGAAGGGGTGCCCACTATCCCCCTACCTATCCTCGATGCTGGTGGAGGTAACTCATCAGTCCTCCTCCTCTGCGCTGGCCATCTCCACTCATCAGTCCCTCCTACCACTGCTATCACCTCTCCCACTCTCCCCTCGTCCCCTGCTCCAATCGCCAAACCTCCTCTCCCTCTATCCATCACAGCTCGTCGAACTGTTCTCTCCACCCGCACTCCCCTATCACCCCCATCTCTACCTCTGTCTCCTCTTCTCTCCCGATATCCTCTCCCTTGTCATCCTCCTCCACCTCCTCCATCATCTCCATCATCCCCATCTCCCCCTACCTCATCCTCGTCATCATCGAAAGCAGGCCGCATCTCCTCAGGATCTGATATCCTAGCCACGGCATGAGCTGTGAACAAACCAGCAAACTCATGTGTCATCCCAGCATCTAATATCTCAGGAGCATAGTCCCATATCTGGCCCGCTAAGATGAAAAACTCCTCTACGGCCACTCCACTATCAATAGTCGGACCCCAATCTAGTATATCCTGCCTCTGATGCACATACAAACAAGTCCCCTATGGTATCCCCTACTGCCGACCATACTGCCACAAAACTCTGCCAACCAGAAATCTCTCAATCACAAAGGGCGTCCGCCCTATCAAAAACTGACTCATAAAAACATATGGCATCTCCAGCCCATCCTCAGCCCATACCTCACAATCTGTATACGGTCGCCAGACGACCGTATCAATGTCATCCAATAGCCTCCACCAGTGCTCAAGTTTTCCCAGCTTCCGCTAGACAACTAACCCCCTGTATCCATATGCATATGCCCACCCAGCAGGCCTGTCTCTAACCACCAGTGGCCTAGCTGCTGGAATGTGCTCCCAACACCATACCTATAGAAGTGTCACGCCAGCTGACAAACTACCGTAACCCAGGTATACCACCTCATGTAAGTCCCTATACAAATGGGCTAGCATGGCCGATCCCCATGCGAACCTGCGGCCCTGTGTCACCATCTCCTCTAGCACCAATCCCCAACCTACAGAAAATCCCTTCGACCTACGGTTGGGACATAGGAATCCACCTATAAAACCTGCTAGTACTGATGGAAGAGGTGCATAGTCCAAATCCAAGAACTCCTACCAAGGGATCTCATATCCACAAACTGTCTCATCATGAAATATGCAACGCAGTGCCTCTATCCCGCCCTCCTCTATCTGCTCATAAGGCAATAATGCACCTACTACGGGAATCCGCAATATCCTATAACAGTCCTCAGGAGTCACCGTCATCTCACCTGTGGCAAAATGGAAGGTGTTCATATCACTATGCCATCTCTCTGCAAGCACTGTAAGTAAACCCTGGTTCACAGTAAACCGAGGCATATCTAATAAAGATGACAGACTGCATCTCTCAATAATATCTAAGTCAGCCTATGCCAACCATGGTATCAATGCCCATGGTTTGGGGAACCGCTCGCGCGACTGAACCACTCCCAATCGCTCCTGTCAAACAGCAAAACAAGTCCAATATCAGTTTCCTCATTAAAACAAAGATATCAAAATCAAAATCACATCAAAAACTTGAAACATTTTGCAAATCTAATCAAGTTCCACATCATATCATTCCATATCAACTTGTAACACAACTCAAGTTTTCAAAAACCATATCAAACTTGTAACACAACTCAAGTCTCCACATCACATAAACTTGTAAAACAATTCAAGTTTCCCACCCATATCAACTTGTAAAACAACTCAAGTTTCCAACCCATATCAACTTGTAACACAACTCAAGTTCCACAATCATATCAACTTGTAACACAATTCAAGCTCCACACATATTAACTTGAAACAATGCAAATCAAATCAAATTTAGATCACAAACACATTAATATCTACATAAATAACTTGAAAATTCGCAAATCAAACCAAGTTATATCAGTACTCATATTGGACAAACCATCAAAAACATGACAGCTGACACAACAAATGGCAAAAATCGACCTCTCCAGGCAAAACTGACCTTATCCTATGTAATTTTCTACATTCACAAATCATCCTATCTTGTAAAACCTACTGCATGTGCTAATTAAATTTGGCTACGCGCTAAACCATATCCATGTGCTACCCTATTTTCTCCACGCGCTATCTTATCTACCCTATGCACTAGACTAACTCTACGCGCTACCCTTTTTTCTCCACGCACTATCCTATCTACCCTATGCGCTAGACTAACTCTACGCGCTACCCTTTTTTCTCCATGCGCCAACTAATCTACCCTAAGCGCTAAACCCAATCCATGCACTAACCTATCCCGCGTCTGCGCTAACTATTTAACCTTATGCGCTAGGTCTAACCTACGCACTACTTACCCCTGCCCATGCGACCCCTTGTGCACCATATGCGCTAGGTTTACCCGATGCGCTACCCTTTTAACCCTAAGCGCTACCCTATGTCCCTCATGCGCTAATCTAAGGCTACGCGCTGCCCTTTTTTATCCATGCGCTACCCTAAATTTTTTCGGATGCTACCCTAAATTACAACTCTATGTGCTACGAAATTTTTCGTATGCGCTAACCTAAGACCCCTATGCGCCAAAATGTAAAAACCACATTTCAAAATTCAAAAACTGACCAAAAACGACCAAATTAAAAATCAAAAAGGGGTCGAAAAGGTTGACTTACCGATGCTTCATACACGGTAGGCCTCCGATACCTCCGAACGCGCTTGAATCGATGCGTAGAATATGGAATAGGCATTTTGTCTTCTCTCCAAAAGTCTCTTTTTCCAAGGTCAACAAGCACAAATGAGACAAAACAATGCACTTTTCCCCTTTTATAGGGTAAAATAAAATTAGGGTTAGGGAAATGAGCATGTAATTCGCTCGTGGTCTCCCTCATACCCTCGCACACGTCAATTATCGGGAGATGAATCAATTTAAACATTCCACCTAGCCAAAATTTTGCACAACAAACACAATTATCAAATCAAATCAAATTTTCCAAAATTTTGATTCCTCCCCCGAGGGGGCATTGTCAACATCAATTATCAAAATTGGGGCATGGCATATCTCAAAACGACATAAAATTTTTATTTGATCATAAATCACAATAACACATCATTTTCTTTGAATTAACATGTGCACACATGTCACTTCAAAGAGGGGCAAAATGTAGACGTATAAAAATGACCATATTCCTAAATGAATATTTTATGTTCATTTTTCTATTTAATTAAATCCAATTTAATTAAGTCACCCACATTCCTCTATTTAAATTAAGTAAATTACTCAATTTATTTAAATTAAATTCACTATGCCTCTTTTGACATTTAATAGGATAAATCATTTTATTCAATTAAATCCCTTATATCCACTTTTAATTAGATTCAAATTTAATTAAATAGTTTACCCTAAATTGAATAAATCTAATTTATTTGATTTCCCCAAATTACAACTAGAATTGAATTAAATTCATTTTATTCAATTAAAGCCTATTATCCCTTCATCCACTTGCAAAATCCTACATCTCCCACTTGCATCCTAACCATCTTCCTAATTTCTTCTAGAATCCATCTAATCCTAATCAATTAACCCAAACCCATTCATTATCCCCTTTCCCTAAATTTGAGGAGGTCACTTCTCAAATTTGGAGTAAAGTCTTCTAAAAGCATTAAAGCCTTTATCCATTCAACAAGCTAACTTGTTGAATACCCCCAAATTTTGAAGGACTCTTACAAATTTGTCCCCAAAGTCTTCATAACCATTAATGGTTAACTCAACCCTCTATCATGGTTAAAGAATTTCCCTAAAATCAACCTCCATGTAACCCAAGGGTCTCATCAATCATTTATTGCTTTGACCATGGTTATCCTTAATCCTTTGCACAAGAGTTTATCCTTTGGGTAAAACCTTTATCCAATGGGTAATCTTAACTTAACCATAACCCTTACCCCTAAGATAACCATGAGGTCTTCTCAAGCATTTAATGCTTCCTACCTCTCTTCTCAACGCAGTCTTATGTTGACATTTCTCACCATTTCATTGGTGCCAATTGCAAACATGGATTCCCAACTTTCAAACTTAGCCCCTTGATTAACTCCTTCAATCCTGACCATCCATTGCCCTATTTTGGCTATAAATAGAGCTCTCATTCCTCCATTTTCATATATCCAAGTCTTTAGCATCACACTTATACTAAAATCCATCCAAGCTTTAATATATCATTTGTGCTCATCATTTAGCCTCTCTTTTCAATAGGAATTAATCTAAATATGCATGTTTAGACTATTTTCCTTATCATTTAGCTTAATCATAGACTAATATAGCATGCTAGGATAGTCTTGTTACTAATCTTGTCATCTTATAACTAGTTTGTTGCATTTATAGGATCATGTATAACTTAGGATGCATTTCATCTTAAAATCAACAAAAGCATCCCTCGTTCTTGCATTTGTCATCCCTAAACCACCTTGCTCAGTTATCTGAGAGCAAAGACATTGGTTTGAGGGACCTTGTGAGATAGAGAACCATGGAACCAACCTTGGGAAGCTGAGCCATACTTCATGACTCCATAGCTTGCACCAAGAAGTCCTGTGGGTGTGTGAGCAAGGCTCCTTAGACTCCGTTTTCCACATATTGAGTTCTATCGACCTACTTTTCCCGCATACAACTAGCATCATAAAATAATGTGCATGAATCTACAACCAACACTTGACACAAGGAAAAGCATGTTTTGATGAAATAATCTTGAAAGATATCATAATTAATAGGCTCAACATCAAAATCTATAAATCTCCTCAACAATTTGTCCATGTATTAGGCTTGAAATTGTGCAACTATTTCACTCTATAGCTTCCTTTCAATCTGTCGTACTCCTTTCTCAAATCACCAAAATCAATGGGCACTTAGATATTTGGGTTAAAATTAAAAACCTGTGTATATGTATTGTCTATCAAGGTAAGTGAGAAGCAATCTCTTTGGTTTAAATATATTGCACTCATGTTCAAGTCATATGTTTTTGCAATTGCCCTAATTAAATGTATGTTGATGAACACATTAGGCACAACGAACTCACCTAGACTCAATCTCCACACATTGAAGATGGGTAATTTTTCCATACAATTATTGAATTCATATTTGAAAAGGGTAGAGTGATGAATTGAGATGTTAGGGTATTCATAGAAGGCATTTTTGTCACCCTCAAGGACATATGCTTTTCTTTGATGATCTAGGCAATTGTGCAATAATGTCCTCATTCAAATTCCTTTTAATGCCTCTTGATGGATCAACCATTTTGAATAGATTAGGGCTTTATGGGTAGAAGGTAGGGCTAGGGTTTCCTAGCAAAGTTGGAATTCAAATTTATTTTAGTGAATTCACATAGAAGTAGGACTTCTAACACTTCAAATCCTACTTAGAAAGCCTTAGAAAACACAAATATCCCTTTTTGAAAGAAAAACAAGGGAAACATAAGATAATTATACTTATTGATTTATCACTTTTGAAAACCCTTAATGGTGCAAGAAAACTCCTCTACAACTTGAATTTTGTAAAATGCTTAACACAGGACAATTCTTCAAAACTTAGGAAATGAGAAAGATTGCAATTGAATAAAAAATGATTGTCAAAATTGGATATGTAGTAGTTAAGATCTCCATTAATGTCATACAAGTGAAACAACTTGAAGTTTAAATGTTGGCATTGATCCTTTTAATTTGATGGATCCCATGACTCTCTTGTCCCTTTTTAAAGTTTTACATTTATCAACGATAAGATTTTTTTTTTTGAATAAGTGGGCTTGACCTCTAACACATGGAGAATCCTCTTGTATTCACAATTAGCAAATCCTTCCTCAAACTCTTCTTGCAATGCATAAGGATAAATGATATGCCAGTTGCTGCCATGTGGTAAAGACAGTCCACACAAGTATAGGAATCTTTGTTTGAAGCAAATAGTGGGTCTCAAGATTACATGGTACCACCATGCAAGCACTATAGGGATCTAAAAACGGTCAACGCTTGCGGTGTCATACTTTAACATGTCTGTGTGACCTTATTTTAGGGTTTTTGCATCTTATTAACATTTCTTCTATGTTGCACACTTGATCTTTATCATTTGTCGACATCTCGCCATTCTCCTGCACTTCTTTCCCCTTCGATTGCATTTTTCACATTTGCAATGAGGTCTTGTCAATATCATTTTCAAATTGCAATATTCGGTCATGATCGTCTTATCATGTCAATTGGACATCTTCAATCCTAATTGATGTTGAATTAGGGTTTTGTCCTAGATCTTTATCATTTTCAATCATCTTTGGTCAATTATAATCATTTTTTATCCTTTTGGATCCCTTGTCAATTATCAATCCCTTATCAATTTGCAACCGGTTTGTCATTGGTCTTTTGTCATTCAACCTTCATCAAGTTGACCTTTTATCAATCTTTGATTGATTGGTCATCAATCTCAATCAATCATCATTTCTCATCAATTTTGGATCGATTAGTCATTGATCCTTATCAATTGTTCTTTATCAATTTGATTCCCTTTGTCAATAATTGATCAATTTGTCATTGATCTTTGTCAATCAATATTGACTCTTTATCAATCATCAAGTCTTCATCATTTAATCATGATCGACCCTATATCAATTGCTTTAGTCTTGTCATGACCTAAATGATATCCTTTCATTTCTAATCTATCTCCTAGGGTTTTGCGATTTAATCTTTTAATCCTAATTAACATTCCCCTCTAGGTTAAATAAATCAATTTATTTATCCTAGGTCTCTCTTGTAAGAATTAAATATTTCATTTAATTGACTAATTATGTCCCTTTTGTGAATTAATTAATAAATGAGAATTTATTAATTAATGTCACCTAATTTCGTAATTTCCTCATTTCTAATTTCCTAATTCACTAATTTATCTTTTCTTCCTATTTACTAATTAGTTTCAAATCTAATTTCCACCTAATTATCCCTCTATAGTTTCCCCTATTTTTGTGCTTCCTTTGTCATAAGATGGAAGCACGATACTCTCATTCATCATAAGTGTTGACATAGCAACATGTCATAGCTCTTGACATAGCAAGTTGTCCTCACACCTTGCATGGGAAATGTTATTCCCAATCGGCGCTAAGAGGGGAGGGGTGAATCAACACTATACTGATTATTACAGATTTAACCTTAATCAAAACTTCTTAATCAAACTTAACATTTATCAGAATAAACAATATTGATGAGAAACATGCACACAAAAATTTAACACACAAAACTATCAAGATTTATCACGTGGAAACCCAAATGAGAGAAAGCCACGGTGTGAGTAGAAACTCACAAAATCTGCACTCTTCTGGAGTACGCCCGGTGAGGAGCCATCCCTATTAGGAGATTACAAAGACATCGTTAGGTGCCACCCGGTTAAGGGATTTTCTTTAAGGCCTGTTAGAACCTTTACCCTATTGGAGGTTGTTTTGTTAAAGGACTTATGATCATCATTAAAGATGTCACCCAGTCAAGGGATTTTACAAAGGGATCTGTTAAAGTCCACCCAGTTAAGGGATTGTGTTGTTGTAGTTATTAGAAAACAACAGAGAGAATGATTTGTTGTAGTAGCTACTCTTAGCTTAGTCAAATCTAAATGAAGCTCTTCAGTTTAACTATCGGTTACACTTGATTTGCACTCTACTAGTGTTCTGCATCACACTTTCTCTTCACACTCTCTTCACCACTCTGCTATTCACTTAGCAGTTCTACCCTCTTCTCATCTTGCTGGATCGCCTTTCCTCAGAATTGTACTTTGCAATTTTTATGATCAAACTTTTTGGTTTTCACTAGAAACCTTTATACAAAACTCAGTAGATTTGAAAATCAAAACTTTCCAAACCTTCCCACACTCTCTCTACGTGATCTCCATCAATTTCGCCAACGACTCATTCTTAACTGCCTCTGCAACTCATAATTTCACCAACCTATGGGTCGTGTTCTGTTCTTTTTAAATTGTGAACCGAAAAATCCGCACAAATCTCACCTTAACTGATTGTTGATTGTAGTAAACTTCACTATCTATTTGTTTAATGATATCTCGCCATGAATGACTCACCTTTGGTCATCACATCCAACTTACCAGTCACTGCTACGAGATTCCCGGAGGATATCATCCTTCATCCTATATCACCAGTTCACCGATGTAACTCTTCACCTTTTGTCACCAATTAGACTAATCACCTGTCTGTCCAAAGTGTTTCGGTCGTGCATAAGACTACTAAACTGTAATCTGAGTCACCTCTTGTGACCGCATCATCATTTCATCTGCCAGTTTGAAGAAAATGATCTCAATACCTATCGGGTGCTTGACTGACCGGTCGTCTACTCTGTTTTCCCTTCAGTTGATTATCCTTCTACCAACACAATTCTTAAGTGTGTCAGTGATACATATTTGGGAAGCACTGAATCCTCCATATTGTTTGTAGCCATGAGTAAACCATTGAGTTTTACCACATCTTATTGCCTATGAGCTTGGCCTTATTCACTGGTAAGTGTCGGTCATCAATGACAATACTAACTGATGAACCGATTGTGCCAACACCATTAGTTATGCCAACAATATCCCCCTTTTGCATTGATGCCAACACTACAAACTTCTCTTTTAGCAACCAATCACTTCTACTTCTGTTGTACTTGAGTAAAGATCTTGCTCCCCCTTTCACTGGCTTCCATTCATGTCACATCTGACTTCATATTCGTTCATGTCCTTCATGTTCCATCTGACTTCACTCCCCTTTGACAACAATGCCAAAGGTGTAGTCTAGACAACGTAATGCACATACTACAATGAATGCTCCCCCTAACAGGAGTAGTCCATAACCATCAATCCAAATACATAGAATCTTCAGGAAAGTCATACTGGATTGATATTTTTCCGATCTTCACTTACCTTAGAGTATGCAGGGGAATTACCCCTAGCTTACCTCTGAGATACTCAAAAGTATCCTTAGGTAGTGACTTGGTGAATATGTCTGCAACATGTTCCTTGGTTGGCACATATTCCAATCTAACTTCTTTTTCCTGCACCTGTTCCCTAAGATAATGATATTTTATTGCAATATGCTTGGTCTTAGAGTGCATTACCAGGTTTATTTATATGTTAATAGCACTTGTATTGTCACAGTGTATCACCACCGGTTCATTCACCTTTTCTTGGATACCTTCCAAGATCTGCTTAATCCATACTACCTATGTACAGTTGATTGCAATAGCCACATACTCCACCTCAACTGTGGATTGAGAGATAGAATTTTGTTTCTTGCTTGTCCATGACACAGTCCTATCTCCAAGAAAGAATGCACCTCCACTAATGCTCTTTCTGTCATCAATGTTCCCTGCCCAATCTGCATCGGTGAAGACACTTAAGTTGAAATTTCCCTTATGTGGATACCAGAGACCATACTCATGAGTCCCCTTAAGATATCTAAATATCCTCTTAACCGCCACCATATGAGTCTCTTTTGGATTTGCAGCAAATCTAGCAACCAAGCCAGTTGTTTGTGCTATATCCGGTCTACTGTGCACTGCATACTGCAACTTACCAATCATGGATCGGTATAGTATCTCATTCACTTCATTAGCATCATCTTTTTTGGAGAGCTTGCAACCTGTAACCATCGGAGTTCCAATAGGTTTGGAATCTTCCATTCCAAAGGTCTTCAATATTTACCTTATATATTTAGTTTGGCTAATGAATATACCATTCTTTAGTTGAGATACTTGTAGGCCAATGAAGAATTTTATTTCATCGATCAAAGACATTTCAAACTCTTTCTTCATTTCTTCTGCAAAATCTCTTCTCATTTCATCATCTCCTCCAAAGATGATGTCATCTACAAAAAATTCTGCAATCAAATATTTTCCTTCTTGTCCAATCTTTAAATATAAGTTACGGTTGTCACGGGTTCTCATGAACCCTATACTTATCAGGTATGAGTGCAACCTCTCATACCAAGTTCTTGGTGCTTGTTTTAGCCCATACAGAGCCTTTTTTCAACTTGCATACCATGTCTCTTCCATCTTCTGAAGCAAACCCTTCTGGTTGCTCAATGTACACTTGTTCCTCTAGAACACCATTCAAGAATGACGATTTGACATCCATTTGGTAGACCTTGAACTTCCTATAGGTAGCATAAACAAGCAAGATTCTAACTCCTTCCAGTCTGGCCACTAGTGCAAAGGTCTCTCCATAGTCCAATCCTTCTTCCTGTGCATACCCTTTGTAGACTAATCTTTCTTTGTTTCTTACTACTTGACCAATTTCATCCATTTTGTTTCTAAACACCCACTTGGTGCCTATTACATTTTTGTTCTTTGGTCTGGGCACAAGGATCCAAGTTTCATTTTTCTCAATCTGCTCTAGTTCTTCATCCATAGCTTTGATCCAGACTTCATCTCTTAGAGCCTCCTTTATTGTTTTGGGTTCAATTTTAGAGAGCAGACAGGTACTCTCCCTTGCTTTTCTTATAGTCAATACTCCTACATTTTTATCACCAATAATATTGTCAACAGGATGATTGTTTCTGACATACCTTGGTTGTATCGGTTCATTTCTTGGAGCTTCTTTTAACGGTTGTGCAGGTTCTACTTCACATGTTTCCTCATTTGCAACTACAATAGGATTTTCTGTAGCAAGTTTGTCCAATACAGTGTAAGCAAATCCTTGATAGTCCTCTGGTTCATTCTTGCTGTCATGTTCATTTTTCTCAGAGAACTCATCCACTTTGACATTTGCACTCTCTACAATATTACCAGTTCTTTTGTTCAAGCACCGGTATGCTTTACTCTTTGTGGAGTAACCAAAGAAGGTTCCTTCGTCACTTTTAGGATCGAACCTTCCAAAGTACTCATCCCTCTTGATGTAACACCTGCTTCCAAATACCTTGAAGTAGCTCACATTGGGTGAGTATCCACACCATAATTCATAGGCAGTCTTATTTGTCGGTTCAAGGTATACACAACACTACTCACTGCTTCTCTCTAGAAGACATGTGGAATATCATTTTGTATCATCAGAGTCCTTGCACAATCAATTAGAGTTTTGTTTCTTCTTTTAGCAACTCCATTCTGTTGAGGTGTTCTAGGTGTATACATTTGCCTCATAATCCCTCGTTCTTCACAGTAATTTATGCACTCTTGAGAGGTGAACTCTCCTCCTCTATTTGATCTCAAGCATTTGAAACTCTTACCGGTTCCTCTCTCCACTCGAACCTTGAAGACCTTAAACATGTGAAAGGCTTCAAATTTTTCTTTCAAGAATACAACCGACATCATTCTTGAGAAATCATGTACAAACAACATGAAGTACCAGTCCCCATAGAAACTCTTAATCCTCACAAGACCACATAAATCTATATGCACTAGGTCCAACACATTCTCAAAAGATTAAGATTTGCTGCTGAAACTAGATCCGGTCAACTTTCTTAGCTGACAATCTTTACACATAGCATTCTCAGGTTTCATAATGTCAGGCATACCTCTGACAGACTTCATTCTACTAACCTTTTCTATGCTATCAAAACTAACATGACACAATCTTTTGTTCCACAACCAACTGTCTTCTACCTTTTCCATTAGTTAACTTCCTACAGTGGTTTCTAGGTAAAACATATTACCTTTGGTTTGTTTATCGGTAGCAATCAGACCTCCTAATTTATCACTTATTTTGCATATTCCTTCATTAAACTCCAACCAGTAACCCATATTGTTAAGTTGTACAACACTTAACAAACTATACTTTATCCCTTCTACCCAGTAAACATCTTCAAAATTTGTTTTGTCATTTAGGGCAATAGATCCCTTACCTTCTACCACACAGGGAGCATCATTACTGAATCTCACCAGTCCTCCATCACAGTCCTCCATGCTGAGGAATTTGTTCATGTCACTAGTCATGTGGTGAGTGCAACCACTATCAATTACCCAGTCTCCACACAGGTTTGTAGTCGCGAATAATCAATTATGTTATTGTGTCGTCATTATGTTGTGTCATCATCGGTAATTGTGTGTTATGGGAGTCAGTTAGATCACCCGAAGGGCAGTTGGACACGACGATTGGTCACACCCCCTCGGGTATTATATATTTTATCTTGTTCCCTCGGGAAATGATCATTGTAACTGGAGACTATATGAAGGAAAATATACTTGTTCCTTGGAGTTATAACACTTATCTTATGGCATACTAGCATCTATTATTCTGTATTGTGCATTTACTTCTTATGTCTCTGAAATAGTTTCCAAAGGCAAAACATCTCACATTGCCTAGACATACTCGGGAAAGGAAGGAGCAGATGGCATATGGACACGATGGGCCTAACCGTCGGTGAGATTAACCCAGAGGCCGATGACGCACAAATGGAACTCTACGACGGAGAGGACACTGCAACAAGGGAATTCTCAATCCTGCTTTAGGCGGCCATCGAGACCTACATCCGAAGAGAGGCCACGAAGGCTAAAGTCCCAACAAGTGTCGTGTGGAATGCATTGGAAGTTAACCCCACAGCGAATCGGTTGGTGAACCACCTCCCCCAGTTGCTTGCACAGGCATCACGGGCACAACAAACCTGCCTAGAGGAGATTGCTCATGAGGAGCGATGCTAACAGGTCCTCCAATAGTACAAAGAAAACAATTGTCGTTGGGAAGCAGAGCGTGATGGCAAGAGGCGAAGGAGAAATTGAACCTTGAACCTCCGGGAGGAATAAAGCAATGTTGTAATAATCCTGGCACAATGTTGACATAAATTATGGCCAAAAGGGAAAATAATAAAAGTTTTTTTGTTTTGTGTACATGGTGTGTGCTTGCTATGTACGGAAGTGATTTATGCCCAATACACTAAATAAGGACAAAAATAGAAAGATAAAAAGTGGCGAATGGGAAGTGGCACAAAGAGAGTTGAATCTCAGACAACAGATAGAATGAAGGTGTAAGCTAAGGCAGCTTGCCGAGGGACGACCGACCGAGGGTTGTTCGAAGGGAACCTAGGAGGTGTCACGGAGGTTGCGAAGGCAAAGATAGATGGAGAGAATTACACTCTTTACACTATCGTAGGGTTGCCCGAAGGGAACCTAGAAGGAGTCACAGAGGGTGCTGAAGGAGAACTCTACAGTTCTCCAAAATACCACCATAGGGTAAGAAGTCACGAAGAGTTGGTGGAACAAACAAGGTGAAGTCTAAACCTAATCGACGCTACCAGAGACCTACTAAAGAACTTGTCCATTTCGGAGGACAACCGGAGGGAGACAACCAACCGGAGGGAGATGACCAAAGGTGCCGAGGGAGCACAAGGGTACTGTACGGGAGGCAATTTGTTCGGTTTGGGGTCAACAACCTTCTCCGGAGGACCCACGAGTGGAAGGTTAGGTTCAGGAGGTGGAGGCGAAGGATCACTAGGTACAAGCACATAAGGCACCGGAGGACCGAGACCCAGCGGTGGGATGGAAAGTAAGCAGAAGCTGCCGAAGTTCAATGATGATGGGAAGGAAGATCCCATCCGCCATTGCCACACTTGCAAAACCATATGGTCAACGAATGATGTTATTGACCAGGACAAATGGGTAACACAATTTCCACCAACCTTAAGAGGAGTGGCCATTGACTGGTACTCTGATACGAATAAGGCCAAAGTCGGCACATGGCCCAACCTGAAGAAGGAGTTTGAGATAGAGTTTTGTCTCCTTAGAGATGACAATGAAATAGTAACCGAAATCTATAGCACAAAGCAGAACAAGAACGAGACTGTCCAAGCCTATAGTCGGCGGCTCAAGGAACTACTGGGGAAAATGGAGAGCCAACCAACGGATGGGTTGAAAAAGAGATGGTTCATGAAGGGACTGAAACACTCCCTCTGGAAGAAGATGAAAATTGTTCCACCAACCTCGTACGAAGATGCATATAATAGAGCGATGGATCTCGAGAGCAAGGCCAAGACATCCAAGAAGAAAAAAAGAAGGATAGCTCGTCCGAGGACGATGACTCTTCCGAGGGAAGCAACAACGATGGCGAGTCCGGCAAAAAGGTGCAAGCCCTGTAGAAGGATATGTAGAGAATGATGAAAGAGTTGAAGGTTATGAAGGGAGGTCCGAGAAAGACCAACGAAGGGGATCTTTGGTGCATGAAATGTAAGACAGATGGCCACACGAAAGGCTCCTGCCCAAAGAAGGCCTATTGTGAGATATGCCAGTTGATGGGGCATCCCACCAGGGAATGCCCCCACAACATGAAGACACAGAATGCACAAGTGCTACTCACTGAGCAGACCACAACATCTGCACCAATGGGTATGGCCCAGTAGAATAACACAACGACATCCTCTGGAGGGTACCGAGACAATAGACATGACGGAAGGAATAATAATAATAATAATAATAACAATAACTGAAACCATATCCAGTATGATGCCAAGTGCCGACCTATGATCCAGTGTAGGGTCTGCAACCAATGGGGGCACTTTGCCTGAGATTGCACGAAGGAGGCTAACCAACAACATCTTTGTCGATGGTGCGGACTGGGGGACCATGAGGATACAAACTGCCCAAAACCCGGAGTCAATCTTTTGAACATTGAACCCACTCACACAGAGGTATTTGCGGTTACGAGGGCGCAAGCAAAGATGGCCTCCTACCCAAACCCCCACATAGAAATGGAATGAGTACGGGAAGCAAGGGCGGCGATTACGAAGGAGATGACCGCACACGAGAGAAATAGTGGGGAGGCCACAAGCACGTCCCAGACTAAGGGGGAAGACAACATCCTGAGGCGAATCCTGCAAATGGAGGTACCCGTGAGAGTCCAAGACCTCCTCGAAACCATGCCGCACTTAAAAATGACTATCCTAAATGTTGTGCCTGCACAAAGTCACCAAGCAAAGAAGGCTGAAAGCTCTATGGTCGACCTAATATTGTTAGTTGTTAATAGTGGATGCCACCCAGTCGTGGTAGAAATGGGTATCCTCGGGACCAACCTGACGAACACCATCATGGACGGAGGGTTAGGAGTAAATGTGCTCCCGAAGGAGACATGGAAGAAATTGGGGAAGCCCACATTGTGGCCCCCCACGTTTAATCTATTGGGAGCAGACCAACATGGGATTAAACCCCTCGGGACACTCATGGCACACCAGGTGATATTGGTACACAACGATTCGTGCTAGATTTTATAGTGATCCCGTTAAATCAGAAAGGGTACCACACCATCTTGGGATGGGGATGGATAATTGCCACCAAGGAAAAGCATGACTGGAAAATAAATACACTCTCATTAGAGAGAAGGGAGAGAAAATACGTGATAGACCTCCAAATGCAAATGGGGAGCCACGAGTTCGCATCCTCCTCCGAGTCAGAGTCAGACAGAGACCGATGGGAGGAAGATGAAGGTCAACAGCGAATGGAGCCCAACAACGAAGGGGTTCTAGAATTAGAAGCATGCTCGGGGGAAGACGAGGATTCTATGAATGACCTCTTCCATTGGCAGATGGAGGATTATGAATGGTTCACACCCTCGTGTAATGTGTTGAGCATCAAAGAACAACCAAAGGTACGGAGAATACAGGAAGGGGGAGGCCCGTGTGAATGACACTCTCACACACCAATTTCCCAAAGATGGACCCATTAGATATGAGGAAGCCAAGTTGAAAGAAACAAATTTAGGAGGGGCGAGCGATCCCAAGAAGATTCTTGTGGCAGATGACTGGAACCCGGTGCTGAAGGCTGCAACATTAAAAATTTTCCTAGAATATAAGGATGTGTTTGCATGGACGTACAAGGCCCTGAAGGGTGTACCCCCGAAGCTATGCATACACCGCATTACATTAGTACTCGAAGCCCAACCCGTAAGGAAGTGACCCTATTGTATGAATAAAAACTATGCTGCATGGGTGAATGAAGAAATTGAACGGATGCTGGAAGCAGGGATAATTTTCAAAGTACAGACAAGTGAATGGGTGTCCCCATTGTGATCTCACTTGAAAAGGATGACAACCATATCCGGATTTGTGTAGACTTTCGGTGTCTGAACATGGTCACCATCAAGGACCCCTTTCCTATCCCCTTCACCGACAGTATCCTAGAAGAAGTGGCTAGACACGAGATGTATTCCTTCATGGATGGGTTCTTTGGGTACAACCAGATATCCATTGTGGAGGAAGACAAGCTGAAGACAACCTTCATAGTGGAAGACGATGTATATGAATACAATCGAATGCCCTTCGGCCTATGTAATGCATCGACGACCTTCCAGCATATCATTTGCACATCTTTGACAAGATGTCTATAGGGAACTTCAAGGCCTTCCTGGATGATTGGTCCATTTATAGCAGCGAGGACACACATCTCAAAGCCCTCGAGGAGTGCATGGAGAGATGTCGAAGGGCACGACTAGCCCTCAATCCAAAAAAATGCAAGTTCATGGTGTCGCAGGGAAGGTTACTCGGGCATATTGTGTGCAAGGAGGGACTAAAAACAGACCCTGACAAAATCAGTCATAGTAGAGATGGAAGCCCCGACAGACGTCATCAGAGTGAAGTCTTTCCTTGGCCATGTGGGGTACTACAGGAGGTTCATCAAGAACTTCGCCGAAGTGTCCCACCCCTTGGACAGACTTACATGGAAGGGGGAGGCATATGTTTGGATGAAGCTACAGAGAGATGCATTCGAAGAGTTGAAGACAAGATTGCTAGGAGCCCCCATACTCACCTATCCGAATTGGGACAAGGAATTCCACGTACACGTGGATGCATCGAATTATGCCATTGGAGCTACACTAGATCAGGTAGGGTGGCACAAGTTGGATCACCCGATATACTTTGCAAGTAGATTGTTCTCTAAGGCCGAGAAGAAATATAGTACCACAGAGCGCGAGGCCCTCGACATGGTCTACTCCATGCAGAAGTCCAGGCACTACCTCTTGGCCACACCATTCACCTTTTATGTAGACCATTAGGCACTTATGTATTTGGTGAACAAGTCCATCATCCAGGGAAGGGTAAGTCGTTGGCTCTTGTTGCTTCAGGAGTTCACATTCACAATCATGGTGAGACCAGGACAAAGCCATGTCATAGCAGATCAGTTGTCCCGGATCAAGTCAGGGGAACCTCCAGAGGGAGTCAATAATGACTTCCCAGATGCACACCTATTTCAGATAGTTGTACTTCCCTCGTGGTACAAAAATATTGGGGAGTACCTGTCATCATCTCGATTTTTGAAGGACATGCCCCCAGGGGAATGAAGGAAACTAGTCTTAAGGAGCGGGACTTTCCAGTTAATTAATGGCCTACTATATAAAATGGGAACGAACCAAGTACTAAAGTGTTGCGTTTTGGAGGAGGAAATTCCCACTGTCTTGAGGGAGGCACATGAGGGTCCCGCAGGCGGACATATGGGCCCGAACACGACAACATGAAAGGTGTTGCTAGCAGGTCTATGGTGGCCCACGCTACACAACGATGCTCGATAGTGGGTCGTGGGGTGTGACACTTGCCAACGGGTAGGCAAACCCTTGAAGTGGGACTTTATGCCCTTAAACCCTTCACACACACAAGAACTATTCAAACGGTGGGGGCTTGTATTCATAGGGCCTCTCAAGACTAGCCATGCAAGCCGATATCATTACATTGTGGTCGCTACATAATACTTAATGAAATGGGTGGAGGCTAGGGCTCTCCCAGATAACTCTACAGTAAGTACGACTAGATTCATCTATGAGAAGATTATTACCAAATATGGCATCCCCATTCAATTGACTAGTGACAGAGGAGGACATTTTGTCAACCATGTGGTAAAGTTATTAACGACAAAATTCAAAAAAAATCATTCTCTGTCGAGTCCATACTACCCTCGGGCGAATGGACAAGCCGAGGCCACAAAAAAAATCTTAGTCACAATTATCTACAAGTCTTGCGGAGTTGAAGGGGCGGATTGGGAGGAAAGGTTACCATCGGTCCTGTAGGCCTACCGCACAACCTACAAGACCACCATGGGCCACACACCCTTCCAATTGATGTATGGGCAGGAGGCCGTAGTCCTTGTGGAATTCATGGTACCAAGTTTGCGGATCGCCATTGACAATAAACTTGAGGATATGGAAAGTCTACGAGAGTGATTGCACACCCTCAATAAAATCAAGGAGCAGAGGATGGAGGCACAATGGGCAATTGAGGTCGCGCAACAACAAAGGAAGCACTGGCATGACAAGCACCTTCAGAAGATGGGCTTTACCCCGGGTTGGTGTTGAAATATAATGGAAAAAATGAGATAAAACCAGGGAAATTTAAAGTAAAGTGGCTGGGGCCCTACAAAGTTCGGGAGGTTGGGGCGAATGGGTCAGTCAAATTGGGGACGCTTGACAATAGGGAGATTCTAGAGGTTGTCAATGGGTCCTGTTGAACAATATATTTGAAATAAAAAATCTTCCCAAAGGCGTGAGAGCTAAAGGATCATCGGCCAAGATATCATGTCGAGCATCTCAGAAAGAGTTTCACCGAAAGAATACTTTCATCGAAATAAAACATAAAGTGTAAAACACTAAGTTAAGATGTCTTCGACAAAATATCTCTTTCGGTAAATGAAGGTAGCCGCTCATCGATATTCCAGTTTCATCAAAAAGTGAAAGGCCAACAAAGAGTGAAGTCGAGGAAATACAATTGCCGAAGAGACTTAAAAAACATTCATCGAAAAGCAAATCTTATCGATAACAATATGTCGATAAAAGCAGAGGGATTTCATCGATAAAAGAAGGACATCGAAGAAAAAAGGTTTTCGGAGGGCTTGCATGAACTTTCACCGAAGAACAGAACTCATCGAAATATGATTTCGATGAAACTCACGAATGACTCATCGAAAGAAATTTCATCGAAGAAAGGATGATTTCAAGGAGACTAGAAGATGGTTTTTCGACAAGGGCTATTCATCGATAAGGTGATATCGAGGAAAATGAACTTTCGATGAAAGATCAAAGCACTCAGCCGAAGACAAGGGTTTCATCGAAAACTCGATTCACAGTCATTTCAGTTGAACAGTACTTCCCACGAAGGAATTAAAAGCTCCAATGGAGGAATGGCGAAGTGAACTTGTAAGTGTCAAGGATCGGGCTCTGTCAAGATTGGATCGAAGCAAAGACATGGCCCCTACCGTCAACCAGGTGATACTCGAATACCTTTCACAGGGAGAAGAATTAAAGAAACAGAGTATCAAGATCAAGACTTTTAAAGAGGATGATTATATTCATCATTTAGGGATTCTTAATCTCTTTTTACTTAAGTTTGTTAGAAATGTTCAAATTGACAATTAGTATTTCGAAAAGACACGTCTTTTCGTAAATAACATTTGCTCTCATATATATATGAGAGAGGTTTCTTGTAATATTCTTGGAGAGATATCGTAGGAACAAGACAGTAATGTATGACAACCTGTAAGCTCTCTGTTATACAAATTTTGATGGAATACATAATATGATCAGTCGTTTTTTCTTTGCATATGTGCTGTGGATTATTTCATTCTGTTATTGGTAGTCGCTTGTGATATTATCTAAAGGAGATAAGGTTATTCATATTATTTGAGTGAGATTTATGTTGTATGTCATAAGGTTGAAATAAAAGTTATGCTTGCGAATTGTAATTGTTCTTTGCAGTGCTTACCTGGATGGTCCCTTAAAGGTAGGGTTAAATTCATTCAAGCAACTTATGATATAGGCATTCAATTGATCTCATAAGAAATAGTAACTGACAGATCCATAAAGGGGTGGGTTTAAAAACTGTCTCACAAGTTCGCACAGTAAGTCCTAAAAGAATATAAAGACTCTGTAGCCCAGACAGCAAAGAAGGCACTGGCCATTTATAAATTACACTTATCACCATATTCATCATATGTTATTTTAAAGCAATTAGAGTAATTGAGTAGGAAATATAGAATAAGTTGGTCGTAGTGTATTCAAAGATCGAATAGCTTCTACAATAACAATCTTGAACTCATCTGCTATATCTCCATCCTAGGAACTTATGCCATTCTGAGATAGGAGGAAACCAGATCAAGATACTTAATCTGCTATAAAAAGCACTGGTCATTGAAAACAACTAGTGAATAGGTATACCCGCCTAGGTCCTGCAGAGCCTAAAGTGAGAGAGTTAGTAACCAAATAGGTTCACTCTATAAGTTAGCCAAGTCAATTGGAGGGTTTGATCATAGGAGTTGGCATTTCCTTAGAACCTATCCAATCTGTTGATTTGAGACCCAACAGGTCCAAGCTGAAAATCTATCATGAACGAAAATAGGACATGGGCCCCACCCAGCTCGACGAAGATACCTATAACACTTAGATACAAAAAAAAAAATTAAAAAATTAATTATTAAAAAAAAAATTAAAAAAAAAAAAATATATATATATATAATAGGTGGCCACGGTGGCCCATTGTGCAGTGGAACCACTGTCAGGGGCCACTGCCGGTGACTACCATACGGTGGTTGTTCACCGTAGGAGGATGCTCGACAAAACATAAGTGCCCATGCCCAGCGAAGACAAAACCATTAACCACGCCCAACAAAAACAAGAATAAAAGTGCCCACGCTCAGGGGAAAGAAATAAAAGTGCCCATGCCTAGCCAAAGACACAATCGCGAGGGAAAAAGAGATTACAACCATGAATAAAGGGAAAGGTGGCGTAACTACCTTAGGCATTGGAGACAAAAAGCAGGAGAAATGCATTCAGCAGGGAAAAGGAAGTGGAAGACGAATCTGCAGAAGAGCATGGATAAAACGACAAGGGTTTTACCTTTAGGGGTGAGGGTTGCCAGTAGTAGCAAAAAGAAGCCACCAACAGGGAAAGCAACAGCCAGGGTTATAGTGGACACGGTTATATTCAAGGGAGTTAATGGAGGAGAGTGTAGGAGGTGGTGGCAACAGAACCCTGACAACCATGAAGTAAAAAATTGGTTAAGGAAGGCAGGAGTGCATTGGGTGGTTCAAATGCTGGTTTTTCAGATCAAGAAATTTGAGCCACCGATGTGGATAATGATAGAAGCATTCAACTGCACCACCAGGAAAAACACTTTCGAGTATATGAAGCACACAGTCACAGTCTCCTTCATGGCGACCGACTTCACCAGGGTATTTGGCATACCCGGGAGGAATGGGAAGAAAGTAGATATGAAGGCGCAAAAGATGAACGCGGACCTGAAAGAACATTGGATACACATGGTCTCCAGAAATATTACACCAGTGGAATTTGATTCCACAACCAAGGCCACTAAGGGGAGAGGGATGAAGAAATATTTTGTGGTAGAAGGGCCATGGCACTGCATCATGGACATGGTCAAGAGCAGGTTGACTGGTTCCGACCGGGCATCGGACATAGTGCTCCCACAAATCATCCTAATGAACAGGTTGATGAATGGGGTACAGTATGACTGGGCATCAGTACTGGCGGACATAATGTTCGAGTTCATGACATTGCAGCATTGC
The DNA here is from genome assembly GCF_030272615.1 of Cryptomeria japonica. Taxonomy (NCBI): domain Eukaryota; kingdom Viridiplantae; phylum Streptophyta; class Pinopsida; order Cupressales; family Cupressaceae; genus Cryptomeria; species Cryptomeria japonica. Next base: position 310,896,997 of record NC_081405.1, on the reverse strand, counting down.
ACGTTTTATATGTCGCACTATGCCATCGGGTTAATTTTGGAGGCGACGCTTTTACAACTTCCAATAGACAAGCTAGAAATTTGGCCGGAGGGGAACTTGGCACCCGATGAGTTGCCTATTTTTCAATGGAGGCATCTTGACATAGGGTTGGTACCCGGGGTGGGGCAGAAATACAAAGGCAGGAGGCGTCAGAGTCTAAGGATATTGACAGTGGGAGGGATGAGACCTCAGAGGTCTTGAGTGATTTAGAGGGAGATAGCGAGGAGAGCCTAGCAGAGACCATACGAGCATCCACACCAGTCTTGTTTGCTACACCCATGCTGATAGCCTCAACACACTTGAGTCCGCTGACGGTGACGGTTGCATCTATCCCTGCCTTCAGCCAACAAAGGCCACTAGTTCACATGGTGCCGCTAGTAGTGGCAACAAAGGACATGAGAGAAGCAGTACCATCCGAGGGTGTGGGGGAGTCTGTACCCACTGTAGAGGCGCAAGAATTAGGGAAGGATCAGACAGGTACTATGGGCGAAGAGGAATGTTGGCTGAGGGAGATGGAGATAACACCTATGTCGCATAGGCTGGCTACTACCATTTCTCCCCCATAGGCGGCTTCTGGGAGCAGGGACCCTTGGGAGGATGTAGAAGTGGTTGACATAGACAGCCACGGTCCCCCTGGAGATATGGCACATTCGACAGAAGTGCAGAGGAGGGAGTTGGCACTTGAACATAAGATAAAGGTCCCGTCAGACAGAGTGGAGGTTCACACAGAGAGAAGGCACCCAGGTAGGGTAGATGTGGAGGCTTACCTTCAGGATGTGGTTGGTCGAGGACAAACATACTTCCAGGAGATGGTGCACATTTATCTGCAGGATGAGGTACGTAGAGGGTGGGAGGTCATAACATCCCTATAGGCAGAGGCCTTAGATAGCACCACCCAGGAGTTGGAGCGGATGCTCAGGTTTGTACGGGAGGGGTGTCCTCAGACATTTGCTGCCTGCTTTGAGAGAGGGGGATGGCCAGAGACTGAGACAACGGAGATGCTGAACGGATGGGCAGTGAGGGAGCCAATAGTGGAAAGTAGGGTCGAGTCTCTCGGGAGGCAGATTGAGAAGGCTTTTAGGGAGGAGTATTACACTCTTCGTCATATGGAGCATATTTCTGCAAGGCATGAGATTGCCTGGGTGGTCGTGGAGAGAGCTCGGGAGGAGCTAACCACCAGAGTTGCGGAGTTGCAAAAAGACTTGGACGCTGAGAGGGCTCGGTTAGAAGCCAAAAGGGCTCAGTTCACTACTAAGAGAGACCGGTTAGTAGCAAAGTTGGAGGCCTCCAGAATGGAGAAAATGACCCTGAGGACGAGCTTGGTACAAGCTAGAGAGACCATGGATGGGAAGGAGAAGAAGGTACTGGAGGCTGCCATGATGGTTAATCTTGCCATAGAGAACAGGAAGATTACAAAGCGGGACTTGAGGATATGGACACAACAGGTGTACGACCTACGAGCACAGCTGGCATCAGCATCTTCCTCAGCCCCGCCACCTATTGCTGACTCAGGGACGCCTTCTCAGCCACCTTCTTCTTCTGTTCCTTGATTCTGTCTTTGATAGTCATGTATGTCATCCCTATTTTGTTTTGAGTTGTCAGGAGACGACTTCTTTTTTGGGGGGGATGATGTAGTCGGGAATGATCACTTATGTTATTGTGTTGTCATTATCTTGTGTCATCATCGGTAATTGTGTGTTATGGGAGTTAGTTAGTTCACCCGAAGGGCAGTTGGAGGCGACGGTTGGTTGCACCCCCTCGGGTATTATATATTGTATCTTGTTCCCTCGGGAAATGATCATTGTAATTGGAGACTATATGAAGGAAAATATACTTGTTCTTTGGAGTTATAACACTTATCTTATGGCATACTAGCATCTATTATTCTGTACTGCGCATTTACTTCTTATGTCTCTGAAAAAGTTTCCAAAGGCGAAACACGGTTTGAACTTGAAATCAATGCCATATCACTTTCCTCTGTGCTATCTTCCTTTACCACTACAAATGCAATCCCTTCTCCATTAGATCCTTCTGATTCTTCATTGGTAACTCCTTCTGCAAGATAGCACTCCTTGCTCTTCTCTTTGTATCTTCTAAAGTTATCCTTTCTATCATTGTCAGGACATCTGGATGTAATATGACCTATTTTATTGCACAAGAAACACTTCAGGGGTAGTTTACCTCCATACTTCCCTTTTCCTCTTGGTAGCCTTCTTGCTATTAGGACCTCAAGCTCATCTTGTTCATGTTCTTCAGATAACAAGTTGTCATGTTCATGAGAATGACCGGTTCTTGCAGTGGAACTACTTCCGGTTTCTTTTCTTCTTATTGTTGGTGCAAGTGTCATGGAAGAATTCAAGGCAACATCAATCTTAGGCATACTGTTATCATAGTTGCTCAATTCAAAGACATTTAGCTTACCGATCAGGGAGTCAAGTGTAACATTGACTGTTCCCAAGGATCCGAGTTCTTGAATTGCAGAAACCCTTATGGCATATTGTGATAGCAAGGTTCTCAAGATTTTTCTAACCACATCATCTTCTTCAAGTTTTCCTCCAACACTTCTGATGGAAATTACCACATCCTTTATTCTTCTATTGTACTGTTCAATTTTTTCTCCTTCTTGCATCCTCATCTCATCAAATTTGCCTCTCAAACTGTCCACCTTAGCCTTTTGTACATGAGGATCTCTTCCATAGACAATCTTCAGCTTATTCCACATCTCATAGGCTATTTTCAGATCTTGAACCTCAACATACTTGTTATCAGATAGAGTACTAGCAATCATATCCATAGTTGAAATGTTATCTTCGTTTTCTTTTGATCTGATCTGCAGTGAGAACCCTTTTAGGTTCATTGTACTCTATGATTACATGATTCCAATAATGATATCCTAGAGTTCTTAGGTAGAGCTTCATTCTACCACACCATAATATGTAATTCTCCTTAGAGAACTTGGGGCCCTCCTTTCACATCATCTTGGATATTTTCTTAATTGTTAATCTCTTCTAAATCTAAGGACCAAGGCTCTGTTACCAATTGTTAGTCCCAATCAGTGCTAAGAGGGGAGGGGTGAATCAACACTATACCGATTATTACAAATTTAACCTTAATCAAAACTTCTTAATCAAACTTAACATTTATCAGAATAAACAGTATTGATGAGAAACATGCACACAAAAATTTAACACACAAGACTATCAAGATTTATCACGTGGAAACCCAAATGGGAGAAAACCAGGGTGCGAGTAGAAACTCACAAAAATCTGCACTCTTTTGGAGTACACCTGGTGAGGAGCCATCCCTGTTAGGAGATTACAAAGACACTGTTAGGTACCACCCGGTTAAGGGATTTTCTTTAAGGCCTGTTAGAACCTTTACCCTATTAGAGGTTGTCTTGTTAAAGGACTTAGGATCATAATTTAAGATGTCACCCGGTTAAGGGATTTTACAAAGGGACCTGTTAAAGTCCACCTGGTTAAGGGATTTTGTTGTTGTAGTTATTAGAAAACAACAGAGAGAATGATATGTTGTAATAGCTACTCTTAGCTTAATCAGATCCAAATGAAGCTCTTTGGTTTAACCTTTGGTTACACTTGCTCTGCACTCTACCGATGTTCTGCATCACACTTGCTCTTCACACTATATGAGCTCTGCACACTCTCTTCACCACTCTGTTATTCACTTAGTAGTTCTGCCCTCTTCTCATCTTGTTGGATTGCCTTTCCTTAGAATTGCACTTTGCAATTTTTACAATCAAACTTTTTGGTTTTCGCTAGAAACCTTTATACAAAACTTAGTAGATTTGAAAATCAAAACTTTCCAAATCTTCCTGCACTATCTCTGTGCTCTCTCCATCAATTTTGCCAATGGCTTATCCTTAACTACCTCTGCAACTCATAATTTCACCAACCTTTGGGTCGTATTCTGTTCTTTTTTAATTGCGAACCGGAAAATCCACACAAATATCACCTTAATTGATTGTTGACTGTAGTAAATTTCACTATCCGTTTGTTTAATAATATCTCGCCATGACTGACTCACCTTTGATCATCGCATCCAGCTTATCGATCACTGCTCCGAGATTCCCGAAGAATATCATCCTTCAACCTGTATCACCGGTTCACCGGTGTAACTCTTCACCTTTTGCCACCGATCACTGATCATCAATTAGACTGATCACCTGTCTTTCCAGAGTGTTCCAGTTGTGCACAAGACTACTAAACTGCAATCTGAGTCACCTCTTGTGACCACATCATCATTTCATCTGCTAGTTTGAAGAAACTAATCTCAATATCTATCGGGTGCTTGACTGACCGGTCGAATACTCTGTTTTCCCTTCAACCGATTAGCCTTCTAACAACACACTGCTTAAGTGTGTCAATGATGCATATTTGGGAAGCATTGAATCCTCCATACTGTTTGCAGCCATGAGTAAACCATTGAGGTTTACCACATCTTCTTGCCTATGAGATTGGCCTTATTCACTGGTAAGTGTTGGTCATCAATGACAATACTAACTGATGAACCGATTGTGCCAACACCATTAGTTATGCCAACAGGAAATTCGTCATAGTCATGACATAGAAGGTGTCATAACCCTTCCCTTTTCAAATCATTGTGCCAATTTCAAATGAAATTGCTTTTCTCATCCTCTTTCATGTTAATTTCATCCTCTCATCAATTTGTTTATAAATTGGTCTCTCTCATCATTGATTTTCAACCACATTTTCGAGTATCCTTACGTTGTTGTTTTCACTTTGCAATCTTGCTTCCATCACACTTGCAATCTTGTAGGTGATTTCCACACAAGTCCCATTTGAAGGAGAAAAAAGCCAATGGAGAATTATGGAGGAGACATCCGCGTTTGTAATGGTTTGCATTTGGTTTGATTATCTTGTCTTCATAGGTCTATTGAGTGTATTAGGACATTTTTCATTGCAATTTAGCTTTGTTGTTAGCTAATGTTTATTGCTTTGATGTTTTCCCAAATTCCTAGTTACAAGCACATTATAGTATCGTAGGCTCAAGAGGAAAAGGAATCCTTGAACCACAATGACGTATCCATCCATGATACTAATGAACAATCGTCAACTGGATGCCAACAAGATCAAGGCATCACATTAGCCTTTTGCAACTCCCTAGATAGGCTCACAAAAGGAACCTACAATAGAAGCATTAGTTACGACAAGGAAGAATGTTAGTGAAGGAAGTGCCATATCAGCATATATAGGTTTCACATATTTGGGAAAGAACAAAGGATTACTTTTGCAATAAAAGGGCTAGCTGCAATATGACAACAACAAGGCAATGGAGGTTGACATGTCAGGTGATATGGTAGACAAAGAACCATATCACTGTTTCACTAGATGGAAACTCTCTTCAAGAAAGAAGTCATGATAGAATAATTAGGAGTGATGCATCAAAATATGCCATGTAAGCAAGGGTGGGGACCATAATTCTTTAGCCTGATAACAAATGCTTAAGCTATGCAAAATATACATCTTAACTGGGATCACTAGAATATTCAGAGAGAAGGGATCGTTTAACACATGATCAAAGGGCCTTCACGACTAACTTAAATTGGAGGTATTGATCGCTCAAATCAACACAAAATATAACATAAAATAACATAACCATACACGAATTTAGGGTTTAAGGTGAAGGGCATTTACAAACCTTTAGACAATTATAAAAACCCTAATTTAAAAAAAAATACTACTATGACAATTCATATGTCATGAAGGGTTTTGATACACATACCAAAACAAGCATCAAGCATCGAGACAAAAGAAATGAGTCTCACCAAAGGTAAGACTAGGGAAAGTAACACACTAAAATAGTAGAAACAACAATGCAAAACAATAAAAAAGGAAAGACTAGCCAACAAGCAGTGGACCAGCTACAGGACACTCAACAACTTCATGTGTTTGATGGCTTGCCATTCTTTTTTCAGGAAGTTCAACTTTAGGCTAAAAGGCCATCCTCTCATTGCCCACCATCATCAGAAACCGGATAAAACTTCCACTTTATCAGAACCCAATGTTTTTAAAAATAGCAATACAACATAAATTATTCTTGAAATGAAATTTAAACATAAGTCTTCTCTGTTTTGTTCCCTCCATAACATTTGGCTATGGCAAAGAGAGACCTGACTCTTCCCTTCTGCTCCATTGTGGCCATGGATTCTTCAAATTTCTGGTACATAGCATCACTTTTTTCAAATTTCTGGTACATAGCATCACTTTTTTCAAATTGGGTAATTGAGTCCATTCGTTTCATATACTGTTTTCTTTATTACGTTTTCAATTATGAGCCATTTCAGAATGCCTGAATTATAAAGAAATTTTCAGTGTATAGTTTTATATATGCAGCTACAGGGTTTGTAGCAACTGCGAGGGTATTCTACCTGATAAGAGCAACGGGTTTTCTGAATTTCAGCATTGCAGCAGATGCTCTTTCAATCAAAGAACCCCTGCTTCCAAACGAGTATACAAGTTACTTGTATGTATTGCACACTTTACAATCATTTGTTTTTGTTTGTTGATTTTTCTCTCTCTCTTTATGATACATTTTTTAAGATTAGATTTAAAGTGGTTTATATTATCTACACGGAGGTAGGGAAGGCTATATTTTACTTTTTAAGTTTTATCACTATTCATCATATATTTGGGCCAGGATCTGTATGCAAAAACCTTTTCTTTTTGCTTTTCTAGCTCTGAAATTTGAAGGTTTTTTGTATTGACAGCTGTCAGTTGCAACTGACAAGAGAGTGATGATCGTGATTTGTTTTGATAAGCCCGCTAAAGTTCTGATGGGCTGTTCTGCAGACGAGTTGTTCGATTTTTCATGCGCCAATCCATTTGCATGTATGTTTACGATAGCCTTTCTAGCAATCCTCTCTTTGGCTGGATTTAATGTAAATTGCAATATAGGTTCTTTATGCAATTAGAGTTTCGCCTGTCCAATGCTATCAAGAACCATTTTTTAGGGCCACTGCGAGAACTATTCAGTACATGAGTCATTTTCTCATTGACAGATTTCTCACGAGCACATTGTCATTGCTCGAATGGCTCTTCTTTCATACTTATTAACCCATCTCTCATGAGGATTGATTCTTAATGACCTATTGTGATCTTGAGTTCTCCAAGCAGTTAGTGCATCTCCTGATGGTGAGAGGGGTGAAGAGGAGATTCATAGTAGTCATATGTACCGTTTTGCGTAATATTAGGCATCATTGCCAATACTTGCATCAAGTAACAGATGTTTCAAAGCTAGAACTCAGATGGCCAAAAATTGGACTAGGACTTGGACTTGCAAAAAATTTGTTAAATAAAAAATTGCATAAATATACAAAGTAAACTTAAAGAATTTATGAGACACATAAAGAATGAATTTAAAGAACACATAAATCTATTTTGTTTATAGTAGCATTACTTATAATAATTAGGATAAATGGAATTCAATACTTGAAATTTAATCACGAAAAATTTGGGAAACTAAAAAATGTCAGAATATTTAAAAAAAAAGGAAAAAATGACGTTTTTTCTGATTATATAAGGTGGGAAAATGGTCCTACACTCAAAGTTATAACATCAAAATAGAGAGTTCAAATAACATAACAAACTGCTGCACCAAAACAAACAGCAAAATAAAGCCCAACAAAAAAAGAGGACCAAAAGGCGCAGTAGACCAGTTATATTTCAAATTGTGGAGGCTTGTTAGAGCGTTCCGCTCATCCACCACCAGGTTAAATCTTTCATTCCACTTATCTAGGGCAGTTCCCTTGTTGCTTCTTTAATCTTGCAAATCTTCTTTGGCTTCTTTTTCACTTTGTCTCTTCTCTTCCAGCTTCACCTTCATCCTGTTTAGATCCTCTTGCAAATAAGCCATAGAAAAATCCATGAGGTTTTTAGTAATAGAAAGCAACCTAGCCAAGGTGTCCTCGAATTGAGAAAGTTTGTTATCCAAACAACTGATTTTCTCCTCTGCATGGTCCTGCATCTCTTGCTAGAAGTCATCATCACCCTTCTCTTCATTATGCCCAACAGGGCCAACACCCTTGATGCTCTGTGACGTTTTTGAGGGCAAGATGGAGTCCAGGACCATGGAAGTCAAGTTGATTTCTTGAGCATCCTTCTCAGTGGGTTGATAGTAGGAGTCAGAGATGTCTTCAGGGGACAGGTCCATAGGGCTTTTGTAGGTAGGGTCCAATTCTTCACCTTCACTATCATCAGCTGAGTTCAGAATCACTTCTAGAGTGCCAGTTCCCAGATCTTTAATAGCCTTATCTTTTCTTAGGATTTTTTCTTGGCTAGTAGCTGCTGCAATTCTCATTGACCTTCTCTTCTTGTTTTCATCTTGAATGTCCTCCTCATCTCCAACCTCCTCCATTACTTTCCTCTTTTTGGGTCTTCCTTTTTCTTTTCCTGTTTTTCCAGTTATTTTGAGTTTTCACTGTGATGCCAGAAGCCTCTTTAGATTAATGTGAGCTTCTTTGGAGACAATTCTCAGTTCTATAGCCTGGCCCTTACCTTTTTTATCCTCCTTAAAATGGGGGTTCCCTTTTTGGGTACCCATTGGGGGTTAGAAGCCGCAATTCTTCCAAGGGACTTAGACAAGGAAACAATTTCCTGACTACTGCAAATTCTAAGGGTTTTCTTGGCTGCAGAGTGAGGGAACCGTCAACTGGGCACTTGGTTTCAGTGTTGGACTGAAAATGAGTATGGGGGTGAGTTCTGTGCAGTTTGAATTGTTAAAGATAGTATATTGAACCTTGGTGTAGGGAGGAATGTCCCCGTTGATTATGGAGTCTTCCAGAGAAAATAAAATGTAGAAAGAAAAGCTTATTAACTTTCCAAACCTTAAATGCACTAACAGAGGAAAATGGTAATTATGGATAACCCAAAAACAACCTTCTAAAGTGAAGTATTTGATTATGTGCTAACTTACCTTGTTCCAAGGCTAGGGAAGACCTTCTCTCTTGTAGCCATTCTGAAAATGCACCAGTTGCTCTCCCTTTCTGAGAAAACCCTCAATGAATTCCTTGCCCCAGGATTTATGACACCTCTTGACCTTACGCCCTTGGCTGCTGATCCTGGTAGGCTTGTATCATCTCCGGTGTTCAGTATGCTTTGGTTTGGCTTTCGTTTGGTATCATTTGGACTTCATTTGCTATATTTACCATTTATAGTAAGTCTTGGGATGTTTGAGAAGGGCCCTTTCTATTTCTAGCAGGAGTACATGGTCACATGGAAAAAACCAGGGTGGACTCCCGTTTCAGACGGCATAGCGAAATGTTAAGTATTTTGGGAGATATTAATGTTTATGTGGCCAAATTAATATTAAATCATTAAATAAGGCTAATATAAAGTTATAACTTAACTTTATATTTTAAGGGTCAAGTCATCATAAGGAGGGGGCCGAATTTATTAATTATTTATGTGCACAAAACCCAAAGTTTATTTCGTTAATGATGCCAATGCAATGTTATAACATTTTAATGTTAATAAGGAACTTTTTGGAGAAGTTCGAACTTCTCTTGGAGAATATATAAGCTTAATAAGAGAATTTCGATTCATTATAATTGTGCATCTTTTTTCTATGAATTTGTTTGAGAGCCGAGACAAAGGGTTTCAAACTTTCATCTGCCATTGGAGAACAATACTTCTTCATTGTTGCAGCTATTTGAGGTAGTGAGATGTCTACTGAAGTTGGCAATCTGAGAGCTTCATCCAGAAGTTCTATTTGGGCATATCGTGGTGTCGATTTAGAGGGTTTCAGTGCATCATTCATTCAGAGGAATTCAGGGATAAGTGCAGGTTATTTTCAGAAGTTAAATCATTGTTTGCACATTTATTTAAGGGAGTACGGTCAGTATTTTCCAGCCATCAGCAAGGCGGCACCCTAGGAGTGGTGCGATTTGGGTTGGAGAGGCTGCAAAAAATCTTAAGGAAATCATTAAGGAGGTGCTAGAGCTGGAGGAAGGGATTGGTAACATCAGCAAAGGGTGTAGTTGCAGATTTGGCGAATTCCAATCAGGTTTTTAGTTGTTTTTTCAGTCAGCCTTTACATTGGAGTAATGATTTTCTGTTATTTGTGATATGCATATGCTTGTAGAGAATTCATCAATTCAATAATGAAAGTAGTGATATTTATTGTTTGGGTAATCCAATTGCATAGCCTATTTAGTTTTCGGATTTCTTGAAAGGTTTGAATGAATGTTGCAATTGCTTTTTTGATAAACCCTTGCAAAAATACAAAAAAATTATAAAATCAGAAAATACAAAACCAAACCAAATCACAGTTGTGTTGATGTGTTTTTCATGCACATGCGAACACAAAATAAAATACCCAAAAGTATCTTATCCTCTTTTGAACAAAGTTACTCAAATGCTGAAGATTTGCTTAAGGATCACTTGAGACAACTCCAAGGTTCTTGTATGTCAGGTGACGACGTGTGGATAAGCTTGTTGGTTTGATGTGATTATGCTGGAATCACAAAGGGCCTTATGTTGAATTGTTGAAAGCTTGTATCGTTGGAACTTAGATTTTAATTACTTGCTTGGAGAATAAAGAAAGAGCAAAAGACATAGGGTTTAAGGAGTCTATTCTAATCCTAAGAATGCCAGAGAATGAGTGAATGATTTGATGGAATTCTACTGGGCAAGGTCTCACCATCAAACTGAACAATTTGACACAAGCCTAGTGCAATCTTCTCAGGGATAGTTTAAAGATATTCAAATCATTATCATCAAACATTGATCACCATTCAAGTTAATGCATAAGCAATGGACTTATAACAATTTGAAGTTAAGCTCATATCACTCCAGTTGACCACGCAAGCCACACTTAGAATTAACAAGAGGCTAGTGGTATGGACTAAATGGATTCCACACAAATGCATTCAACAAATTCCTCCATTCAATCTAATCAACGTGAAAGCAAATGAGAAGTAGAAACCATGAGACTTGTTGAAATAATACATTTCACCATAACTTCAATGAAAAGAATATCTCATTTACAAGTCTTTAACAACAATTTCTTCTTCTCCTAATCTATTCTAACTTCTAATTTCTACTAAACTATTCTTGAGCTATTAACTCTTCTATTACTATTGCTATACTTGTAAAACTATCTATTAACTATTAACCTTTACAAATGAAGAACTTGAGCTTTTTATAATGCTCTCAATACGATTCAATGGCTTAGATCAATTTGAGATCAATGGCCGAGATTTTACAATGAAACCCTAATTAGGGTCAACAATTTCTTCTTCTCCTAATCTATTCTAACTTCTAATTTCTACTAAACTATTCTTGAGCTAATAACTCTTCTATTACTATTACTATTCTTCTAAAACTATCTATTAACTATTAACCTTTACAAATGAAGAATTTGACCTTTTATAATGCTCTCAATACAATTCAATGGCTTAGATCAATTTGAGATCAATGGCCGAGATTTTACAATGAAACCCTAATTAGGGTTTGTTACAACAAACTCAATTCTGGCCAATGAAATAATTGCAATATTTGGACACATGTCCTCTCTGGATTATTCGACCAATGGATAACAGGGGTAGGTGCCTCGAAGTTTGTGCCTTCATATACGAGTCAAGTTCATTGCATCTAGACGTGCTAATGTTGGACCTCTTCGGTTGGTGGAGTAGTGACCGAGATGACACCTCGACTTTGCACTTGTAGACTTGATTCGTCATCATGAAGGGATGTCGAGAGATCTCTTGATACTCAACATTTCAAGTTCGCTCAAAGTAGTGGTGATGGGAAGCATTGATGTAGCCGAGTCATTCTTCCATCTTTGCCTGCTTGCCTTGAGGTGATTGTATGACTTCTCCTTCGCACTCCTTTGATCTCTTCATCATGATAGAATGAGAACTTAGAAGGTATCCTACTCCTTTTGTTGTTGCGCTTGCTTCATGTTGCAGCGGTTGAAAGGTTTGAAGTCCTTCATCCTAATAGCATTTTGAGCCTTCTTCCGTGCCTTTGAAGTGTTCTTGATGCTACTTCCAGTCCGCTTCTCCATCCTTTTCATTAGTTATTCCTACAAAATAAACAAAAGAAGGTATTTGTTGTGACCATTTCACACATCGCCCCACCAAGATGGGGACCCCCCTTTTTTTTTGGTCCTAGCCTCTTAGTCTAGTCTCTCCCTCTTGTAGGTGAAATGAGTGAATAGGGTCTAGATTTCATGTGAGTCAGTCATGAGCTCAATCGAGGAGTCTAAAGAATTTCTAGTTAGTGACACTCTAAGTACTCGAGGTTAAAGACGAAAGCTTTAAGTGCTTCTCATGAGGAGAGAAATTCACTTCGTATACCCTTGACTGAGAGCTAAGTTGTTCCGAGAGCTTTGTCTTGCAAGTTTGAATGGAGAGAATTAAACGAGGTGATGAGCAAGCACTTAGTATTCAATTTCAACCTACTTCATCTCCAAGCCCCCAGGAGAGAACTTCATGATCAGCCCTAGAAGAGCGAACTTCAAGAATTGAGCTAGGGGAGCGAACTTCATGTTGGGAGGTATGAGAGCGAATTTTCCCCTAAAACCCTTGTTTGAGTGTGAGTTTGAGTAAAACCTAAGGATTGAATCAATAAGAAACAAAGTGATTGGAGACAAGCTCGTTTGAAATCCACTTCATCTCCAAGCCTTCAAGAGGTTTACTTCATGTTTGAGCATAAGTGAGCGAACTTCATGAATTCAAGGAGGAGAGTGAATTTCATGTTTAGGCCTAGGAGAGCGAATTTCACCTTTAGGGAGCGAACTTCACAAACTAAGGAATGAATGGTTTTAAGAGCAGGATCAAAAGCGAAGTTCAAGAGTTGCTTCATGTGATGGATAATAGGATCTAACTTCATGTGCTTGGTGAGAGAAGCGAACTTCGTGTTTGAAGCCACATGAGCAAACTTCACAAATTGGACTACATGAGCGAACTTCATGTTTGAAGCCACATGAGCGAACTTCACAAATCAAACCACATGAGCGAACTTCATGTTTCAAGCTACATGAGCGAACTTCACAAATCAAGGTGGATGAGCGAACTTCAAGAATGAAGGCATATGAGTGAACTTCACAAATTAAGGTGGATGAGCAAACTTCAAGAATCAAGGCACATGAGCAAACTTCACAAATGAAGCTACATGAGCGAACTTCATTTTTGGAGCTAGAGGAGCGAACTTCAAGATTCAAGGGAGATGAGCGAACTTCACCACTTGAGGTAGGGGAGCGAACTTTTTTAATGTTTTAATGACTAATTAAACATTGTTTTGGCGCCCTCTAAATAAAATTTAAAATTCAAATAAAAAGAGGTAAGTCAGCCAGCTTGAAGGGATTTAAATTTAATTTATTACACTAAGTCGGCGTATATGGAAAAGACACAATCTTCCCCTAATCGCCTATAAGAAGAAGTTCAAACATCCATTTTAAACATCAATCAAATTCTCTCTAATCAAGGAGCAGATTAGCGAATTTTAGCAGCAAGATAGCGAGTTCAATCATCATCTACAGCGAATTCACCCCAAAGGAGCAGCGATTTCATCCTCACAAGGGCGAATTTTAGCAGATTGGAGAGCGAATTTCATCCTTCAATAGCAAAGAATAAAAGGCGAATTTAAGAAGACAGCGAATTCTTGGACTTCAACAGTCATATCATTGATCAGATTTTGAGTTCAAATATCATAAATCAGGAGTAAGTGCATCATTTGGACTGATTCAAAATCAGGTACAGGTCTGATTAAGGTTTGAAAGTGATTTTGTTTAGGCAAATTAGACCTCCCTAATTCATCTAAAGGAGCAAATCAGTCTTATCTAGCAATTAATTTCACATTTATCAAGATGTAAGATTGATTTGGATTAATTTCATAGCTAGCTTATTAAGCGAATAGGCTTCATTACATCAATATTTTACCACTACCTTAACTTATATATCTCTCATAGGTGAAAGATGGCGGCTCCTAAACCGAACAAAACCATGACCCGTCATACACTCATCAAGGAAGACTCGAAGAGCGGCACATTAGAAAGCAGGATCACTTCGCATTGGAGCAAAATAGGAGACACCAATCTCGGGAAGTTCAGCACCCATCATACACAAGTGAACCTACTGCTACAACCAAGAAGATGATTGAAAGTGGGATCATAAATGCAGCTGTCTTTCCTCTTGCGGTGCAATGCTATGAGCTAATTGTGGAATGTGCCCAACATTATGACTCTCCCTCAAGAAGGATAGTGGCGAAGGATGGAACAGTGCTCGCCTATCTCTCGGAGACAACAATCAGTGAAGCATTCCATCTACCAGAGCCTAAGGACATGGTCTACATAAGTATGGAGGGAGTTGAATCCGCCTACGACGATGATCTAGATGCTTGCTCAAAGATCATCGACAAGTTTTGGTTGAAGAAGAGTAGAGGTGGTAGAAGCAGATGGCTCGACAGACTACACAGGGTGGATTTCAAGGATGAGTTCAGAGATTTCATCACCCTACTTTATCGATTAGTTGGTGCACCTAAGGCTTCCTATGTTGAGGACTGGATGTTCTACTTCATAGAGATTGTTACTCATGGCAAGGGTACAATCAATTGGGCAAGGCTCATCAGCAACAATATTGATCTATAGTTAAGGACTAAGTCATAGGATACGGCGATTTTCATGGATGAGGTTCGAATTTAATCGAATTTCAAACTTCTATAAAAAAAATCGAATTTAATCGAATTTCCTCTATAAAGCACTGCTACCCGCCTCTAAACACAACTCAGCTGGTCGTGGGTATTCTTTGTATATGCTTTGTATCTATTGGGTCATGGGTGTCTGCAACTGCTGGGTCGCCCTCAGATTTTCTCCAACAAGGGTCACTATTCTGATAATTTATTAGAAGTATAAATATATTTAAAAATAAACAAAATTATAGAAGGCGAATTTTATCCGATTTTTTTTTTGAATTTTTCCCTTGTCGAATTTCATCCGAATTTCATGGCTGTCGAATTCGAATTCGAATTCGAACCTTGTGACTTAGGTTAAGGAGATTGATGTGCACTAGAACATTCTATATGAGCTCCTACATCATATACTCCCTTGCAAGAAATTTCGAGTATCCAGGTTTTATGTATAGGGGTGTAGTTGGAAGAAGACTCAGAGAGATAAAAGTGCATGAGTGTTATACACAACTTAATCATCCACCTAAACAACATTATAGGAGAGTGAATGATGCATTCACTATGCATATCACGAGGATGCTTCAAGGTGGACTATAGCAAAGACTCTCTCCAAAGGCACAAGCATTGGTACAACAACATGGTGCATTGTTTATCCAATTCCCGAAGTTCACCTATATCGGAGATCAAGGATGTCCTGTTCCTCCCTACATGTTGCCTCACTACCCGACAGATAGATTAGTGTTACTTGAGGTGGTGAGACAATTGGCGGCATATGTCAAGGCATATAGACATAAGCATGGAACCGGTGTTTCTCTTCCTATTACAATTGGAGACTCTATTGAAGTATGCCCTTCCATTCATGTAGCTGAGGATGTTGAGAAGGAGCTAACACTCCATTCACTCAAACCATTCACTCCTAGAGATTGCTTCGATCCATACGATAATGTAAAAGGAATTTTGGGGAAGAAGTATGAATACCAGTGGCAGCTGGAAGACTATTGGATGAACGTTCAAGATGATGTGGAAGTGAAGAAGAAGATGTATTCCAGGCTACCTCTCGATTTCATTAGGAAATGTAAGTTGTTTCATGTTGCCGATCAAGTTCAAGATAGCGGCAAATATCTCCAATCAGCGTATGCCAAAGAAAACAAGAATAACAACATGAAGTGGGTTGACATGGAGGTTGTTGATTTGAAGGAATTGATGAAAAAAGTCTTGGAATACACTCACATATGGATAGACATACAACACCAGAAATTGAAAGAGCAGAACATAGCAATGATGTTCCACTTAGAAGAAAAAGCAGATGGTGAAGATGAAGCAAGTGCAAGTGGGAGTACTCCTCAACCATCTCACTCAAGAGGTTCGAAGAGAAAAGAAGATCATGGAGAAAAGGAGTCATCAAGGAAGAAGCATAAATCAAGTTCTAGTCATCCTTCCTCCAAGCATGAAGAAGAGTTAAATTAGGGAGAAAGACAGGAAGAACAAAGAATAGAAAAGGAATTGAGTCAAGGAGCTAACGAATCAATGGAATCCACAGTTCACAATGATAAAGGCAAAGAGAAATCATCACAAGGACAAGAAGATCTCACTCATCACATTCAAGAGATCGAAGGAAATGAAGAAGAGGATAATGATGAGACCACTTCACCACCTAGAGATGAGCAAGTGCGTGAAGAAACACAAATTCAAGAAGGAAGATCTTTTATTCCTAAATGGCTTAAGGAAAGACTAGCCCAAGAAGTGATAGTAGTTGATGAAGAACCAACATATGACATAGTGAGCCTTCTAAGCCAAACTCGAGAAGTCACCGAGAAGAGGAAAGCTACAAAGATGTCCAAGGTGATTAGAGATGATTTAGGATCAAAGAAGTTGCAAATAGCTACTCCAAGGGTTGAGAAGTATGAAGATGAGATCACAACATATGAGTATGATATGAAGACTATTGATTTGGGTCCACTCACCTCCGAACAAGCCATAGGGGATGCTGCTGATTCATTGAAGGCAGTTAATGATATGTTGAGAGCTGAAATAGAAAAGAATAGAAGATTAGAAAAGAAGATAAGAAGAGAAGGATCTACACTTAGCGTTCTACAATGGAACAGTCTACTTTGAACAAAGAAGATCATTTTTGAGGAGATTGGAAACTGATGCAACCAAGTTCAAGATGATATGCATCATATTCATGATAAGATAGTGGAAGTAGCACAAATTGTTTTGGAAAGGAAGATTGATCCTGGAACGATTATAGAGGCTAGAGAGTTGGAGGAAAGGATAAGAGTTATCTTCCATGGGACTGATGGAATGATCACCAAAGGACAGTTGGATGATATGCTTGATCTCGTTGTATTAGCCAACAAGACTCGAGAACACGAACCTGAATGGGAGAATGCCATTGTCAAAGCCTTTGATGAAGTCATGCACATGAAGGAACAGTTGAAGTCTCTACCTGAGATCTTGATGACTGAGATAGAGGACATAGTGACTAGATTCATTGAATATGCCAGAAGGGAAGGAGAGAAAGGAAACAAGATTCTAGAAGATAGTTTGTTATGATCCTACTTGGCAATTCATTTTCTCATTGGAGGATGCTTCCTCGATTTTTGTGTCAGCACATGCTATTTTCTCATTGGTTGATTCCACGATGATGTTTATCTAGATATGGTTTCATTTGTATCTAACCCTAATTAAGGTTTTTTGTGGCAAAATCTTGGCCCTTGATCTTCATTCAATCTCGGCCCTTCATTGTATTTGGGAGTATTATATAAACTCCACTCATTTCATTTGTAAGGGGTTAGTTAATAGTGGGTTGATTAGAAAATTAGTAAGTTAGAGAGAGATTAGATATTAGAGATAGAATTCAAGAGTGATAAGAGAAGGACTTGAAGAATTGTTGTTGTTTGGCTTTTGGATTAATAAAACATTGAAGTCATGGTGTTTCTATTCAATCTTTGAAGCTTATTGCATGGTTCTTTATCCTCTCAAGTCAATTTTTGATATTAGTTTAAGTATTTAGATTGAATGATGGAATGTTGTACTTGATCTATTGTGAAACTCGTAATCTATACCACTAGCCTCTTGCTGATTGTAAGTGTGCCTTATGTGGTCAACTGGAATCATTGAAAGTGCTTAAGTTCAATTGTTGCTTAATAATGGGTATGCATTCAAGTGATGGTGTCAATGCTTAGTAACGATTTGAAAATCTTAAAGTGTCCTTAGAAGATTGCACTAGTTTTGGTGGAGTTGTTCTTGCATGGTGATGCTAAGACTAGTAGAGTTTTACTTATGCCGTTCTTCATCCATTCATTCCTAGGATAGCTTAGAACCCCTCAACCCTCATCTTTTGCTATTTTTTGGTAAACATCTTGTAGTAGTAGAAAAGAACTTCACCCCATATCATCTGCAAAGTACTTCAAGAGTCTCTCTTTAACCTAAAAGGCCCCTTGATGAAACAACAATCACAACGACCACTTGTGCTTATCCACACGTCAAGACCTGACATTTAAGAACCTTGGAGTTGTCTCAAGTGATCCTTAAGCCAATCTTCAGCATTTGAGAAGATTTGTTCAAGAGAGGATAAGATACTTTTGGGTATTTAATTATGTGTTCGCATGTGCATGAAAAACACATCAACAGTATTAAGCACACATGATACATAACTTATACAATCTCTGATTTTATGTGATTTGCAGGTTGATAAGTGCATTTAGAGAAAATCCGCTCTCATGAAGGAGCAATTGAAGTGTTTTTTCACTCTTAGAGAGGAGCACTTGAAGTAGATTTCGCTCCAACCTTGATGCACTTGAAGTTCGCTCTAGCTTTGATGCACATGAAGTTACTCTCAAATCTCACCTTTCATCATCTTAACCCAAAATTATTCTTTTCTAAGCATCAAATCGGCTCAAGGCAATGATCCTATAAGCAATCTCACATCATTTCTTGGACAAATGAGGCAAATTTGCTTTCAATTAGGAGCACATGAAGTAAAGTTCGCTCCATAACCTATGCACATGAAGTTCACTCCAACATCCATGCACTTGAAGTTCGCTCCTGAGGCTATGCACTTGAAGTTCGCTCCAATTTGGATGCACATGAAGTTCGCTCCAACATGGGTGCACATGAAGTGATCTTCAAACTTGTCATTGAACTTGTTTTCACTCATTTCCCTTCATTTGAATCTTTCAACCATTTATTGATGAAAACATGACTAACTAACCTTAGGAAAGGCTTCCAGAGGGATTTCGCTCTGAGAGTGGAGCACATGAAGTAAAGTTCGCTCCAACATCCATGCACTTGAAGTTCACTCTTGAGACTATGCACTTGAAGTTTGCTCCAATTTTGATGCACTTGAAGTTCGCTCCAATTTGCATGCACTTGAAGTGAATTTCAAATAAAAAATAAACTCGCTCTCCATCAAGTTACTTTGCTTCATTGACTCAAACCTTGGGTTTTTCAAACATTCATTCTTGAAAACATGTCAAACTTACCTCATGGAAGGCCAAATAGGAAATTTCGCTCCTATCAAAGAGCACATGAAGTGAAATTCGCTCCTCTAGAGGAGCACTTGAAGTTAATTCCAAATCAACACTCTAATTCTTCTTTGCTCATTTACACTCGCTCTCTCAATTCTAGTGCGTCATACCATGCTCAACATGAGGTCTAAGGAGGAATTTCGCTTTGAGTCTTGAGCACATGAAGTTCGCTCCAAATCACATGCACTTGAAGTGGATTGAAACTTGACAGTTAGTGTTTGCTCGCTCTCCTTCATCCCATTCATTCAAGCTTGTTGAAACTAGGCTCATGGTGTGTTCTAGGAACAACTTCGCTCTCAACTAAGGGCACTTGAAGTAAATTTCGCTCCTCAAGAGGAGCACTTGAAGTTTTTCGCCCTCAACCTTGAGCACTTGAAGTTTTTCGCCCTCAACCTTGAGCACTTGAAGTAGCTTGAAAATGCGCTTTTGAGTTGATTTTATTACTTTGTCTTAGTTTATGCTTTTATATACTATAAGACCTCAAAACTCACCTTGAATATGATTTCTCCTTCAACTTAAGGCAACAAGAGTGAAATTCGCTCTGAGAGAGGGGCACTTGAAATTTTGGCATACTTAGTCAAATTTTGCCTCTAGAAGCCACCTCTCACTGTAACATAAATAAGTCACCCGAATGATCAAGGAAATACCTGCGTTGTTGATTAGACTTGATTAAGAGTTTCTCTATCAATACCTCTTCAATGGAAAGGCTAAACGCTAGGGACTCTAACACTAGCTTGGAAAGCAGAAAAAAAAGTGGGGGGTCCCCATTTGCAATGGGGCGATGTGTGAATACCTCACAACAAGTTGCAAACAAAACAACAAAATATCAGCATAGAGGCCAAAGGGTTCTTCACAGTGGTATCAGAGCAGTTTCCTGCCATCTTGTGGGGTTGTATCAGTTTGTTAATGCAACCGAGTGATAGAGAAAGAAGGTACTATCAGAGGGAATACAAGAAAAATTGGCATCCACCACAGATACCTGAAGGGGAAACAACTTCTGGTTTGATTGGTGTTCATCAGGTCATCCTTAGGACCTCCAGAACAGTTTGCCGGAATGGGTGACAGAAGAGACAATAGTCCTCCACGAGATGAAGTTAGGGAAGTTAGGGAAACCATGAGAGGTTTACAGGATGAACAACAATGTATAGCAGATACATTGCAGCAACTCACCGTAGCTATACAACAGTTGGCTAATCCTAGGAGGCAAAATTGTGAGCAGGAGGATAATAGGAGTGTGGTTGGAACTCCCAGGGCTCGTAGAATTCCTACACACACTGTTGATTGGCCTACTAGACCTACTTTCCTGAGGAATGAGCCAGAAGGAGGCGTAGGTGAAGATGATGATACTATGTTTGTGGACAATGTCATGCTAGTGCATGATGAGTGGAGCTTACTACCCCCTGATGTAAGAGAAAATTTGAACTTTGATAGGTTCCTAACTCAGAAGAGGGAGCATGCTAGAGCTAGGCAGGATAGAAGGCCATGGAATCAAAACATGGATCTAGAATACGCCACCAGTAAATTGACCCTACCCCTATTTGATGGAAGTGGAAAGGTCACAACACGGTCATGGATACATAAGTTGGACACCTATTTCCTTTTATGGGCTATGACAGAAGGAGATGCAATCAAATTTGCGACAATGCATCTTGATGGAGTGGCTAATGATTGGTGGCACAATGGAATGGTCACCCTGCAGCATAATCTTATCACTTCATATTAGGAGTTCGCTGATCGGTTGGTTGAATGTTTTGATAGAAAGGATCTGGAAACATATTTTAGAGAGCTTGCTTAACTTAAGCAGGTTGGGAGCCTAGAGAGCTACATTGGAGATTTTCAGCGATTATCTGTCATGGTTACCAATATCTTTGAGCAGAGATTAAATCGTTCTGTTCATTGAGGGGCTTCTAGAACCTTTGAGAGGTTGGGTAAAAGCTTTTGACCCAACAACACTGTAGGAAGCCATGAGGAAGGCCAGGAGTATGGAACTTGCAGCACCACAAAGCAAGTTCACGTCTAAGGGATCTTCCTCATCCAGGGACAGCAAGTTTTTCCCTAAGAAACAAGGAAAATCAGATTTTAAGGGAGATCAAAAAGGGAAATCAGCAGCTCCATTTGACAGGAAAACTCTTAATGATTTACGAAAGAAAAAGTTGTGTTTCTACTGCAAGGGTCCTTATGAGGCTAACCATGATTGTCCTTTGAGGCCCGAGGGCAAGGCTAACCGTACTATGTGGGCCTTTTATGAGGATTCCGAATCTCAAAATTCTGACCAGCAAATTGATCAAGAGGAATCTGATGCAGAGAAGGTTGAATATGAGCTTGAAAAAATTGGAAAAGATGGATGCACATGAAGAGGATGTTAAGTTTAAGGAGGCACGTCTCACTAGCGTTCAGTAGGAGGGCTCTTTCAAGATGTGTGGGGTGTTGGCTGGACAGAAGGTTATCACTTTGTTGGATACAGGAGTGTTGTGCGTTGCACACGCCCCCTGTCGCCGACAGGGTCCCCCTTTCCAGTTTTGAATTTTTTGATCGTCATCCCGAGAATCGAAGCAGAGTTTCTCGTGTCTCCTCGAGCGAGTTCGTGATCAGTTCGTAAGCTGATCGACGTTGGAGTAATGAACCAATGAGTCCTCTTGACTGATCTGGCTTTCGGGCGTAAATACCGAAAGTTTGTTCCAAAATTTCAAAGCTTAACGTAATGCAAACATTTCGGACCCCAGGTCCGAACTTGGCGAAAGTCAAGTTGAGGTAACAGGGAAACGTTATGCGCTCCCCCTTTTGGATTTAAGCGTCCGAAGGTGAAAATTCAAAATTTTGAAAGCATAAGGTGGCAATCGCATTTCGGACCCTAGGTCCGAAATTTCCAAAATTAAAATTTTTAAAACATAACACTACCCATCCATTTCGGACCTTAGGTCCGAACTTCAGTGAAAGTTGAGTTTTAACGCAGGCGAATGCCCATTTCGGACCCCCGCGTCCGAATGTCAACCAAGGCGAAATAAAGTTTTAACGCAGGCGAATGCCTACTTCGGACCCCCGCGTCCGAATTTCAACGAAGGCGAGAGTTAGGCTTTAAAAGCAACCACAACAAAGCCCATTTCGGGCCCCCGCGTCCGAATTTCAAAGGACAAAGTGTTAAGGTTTTAAAAAAGCGATATCAAAACGCACTTCGGACCCTAAGCTCCGAAAAAGACCAAGTGTTAAGGTTTTAAAAAAGCGATATCAAAACGCACTTCGGACTCTAAGCTCCGAAAAAGACCAAGTGTTAAGCTTTTAAAAAGCGATATCAAAACGCACTTCGGACCCTAAGCTCCGAAAAAGACCAAGTGTTAAGCTTTTAAAAAGCGATATTAAAATGCGTACTTCGGACCCTAAGCTCCGAAAAAAGACAAAGTAAGGTTTCAAAACATATTAAAATGCGTACTTCGGACCCTAAGCTTCGAAAAGGGACAAAGTGTAAGCATATCGAAACGCACACTTCGGACCCCCGCGTCCGAATGACAAAGGCAAAGTGTTAGGTTTTAAAAGCGACATTAAAATGCGTACTTCGGACCCTAAGCTCCGAACGACACGCAGTGTTAAGATTTAACGCAGTGCAAACAAAACGCATTTCGGACCCCTGCGTTCGAACTTCAACAAGGTCAGGCGAACAACGTTTTCGGACCCTAAGCGTCCGAAATTCCAAGGTGAAAGTTTAAAACGAAGTCCAAAAAGCAAGCAAAACTTTAACGCAGAAGGCACAGTGTGTAACGCGGAGGCCAGGACGAACAAACCCGCGAAGGTTAGATTCGAAAACCTCCAATTTGTCAAAGTTCAAAGGATACAATTCAAAATTCGAAAGGAACTCTTAAATCCGAAAACAAGGAGGTAAGACACTGCATCATCCTCCCATCAACCATTTAAAATTCAGGTTGCTAGGCACAGAACCATGTGAAATTGATAAATCCTCTTTCATCTCCCAAACCGCGAAAATTTAAACAGGAAGGATAACCGTTGGGATTCAAATTTTGCAGGGTCATCCGCTCGCCCCGCGCAACAAGGTCGGGCAATCACCCATCATTTGCTCCAATCAGGTAAGTACGCCTTATCGCGTACGGTCATTTAAAATGTGTGAATCAAATAAGCAAATACGCAAAATTTGAAATGCTTAGAGTCTGCATCTCCGTTATTCGAACATCCAAAATTTAGGACTCATTCCCAAGGTTTGGCCGGAAACTGCATCTCTTTTCAAAATTCTCATGTTTTGCCTTTGTTAAAATTAATCCAAAAAATTCGAGAGTAAGAATGCTTAGTCATAAATCTTCAGGAATATGATGCTGTTGAAGTTAATCAGATTGTTAGCCCAGAATGATATTTAAACTAATCTCGCTCTGTTGAAACACTTCTGTTATTATCTAACCCGCATCGTCATTCTCGTATCACCTTGTAATCCATGTCTGGCTGTGCAGGATAAATGCCTAAATCAGCGGCAGAATCATCAAAAACACCCGCTGCAGCAGAAACCTCACGAGCATCCAAATCAGACGTCCCACGGAAAGTTGAAAGAATGAAGTATCAGTATCAGAGAGGAGGGTTAAGAGAGTCAAAGGTCCAGAGCATTTGGGACAACATTGGTGACACCGACCTTGGCCACATTGATATTCGGGATTTCAGGGATCGGGTCTTCTCGCCCAATGCATATGGCAGGCCTAGGCAAATGCTGGAAAGTGGCATCGCCCAAGCAGCAGGTTTTCCTCCAGCAATCCAGAACTATGAATTAGTAGTGGAAGCTGCTCGGCATTACGAGCCAAAGTCCAGATTAGTGCTTCTGGAAGATATCACTATTGCCGACTTCTCCCCTGAGGCTATCGGTGATGCATTTGATATCCCCTTTCCAAATAATCCCATAGCTACAACAATGGACGAGGCATAGGGGGCGTATGATATGAACCCAGCCCGATGCAGGGCACTGATTAACGAAGAATGGTTCAAAGAAAAAAGGCCTTCAAGCACCAGGATTGTGAAAAAGACCCCCAGAAGTGACTTTCATAATGAACATGGCGATATGGTCACCTTACTTAGCCGAGTCATGGGACTTCCTAAGTCCAACTACTTTGAAGAATGGATGTTCTATTTTACAGAACAGGTCTTTGCCGGAAAGTCTAAGTTTGACTGGGCCCAGATCATAAGTGATAACATCCACGCTCAGTTAATTGAGCTTGAGACAAAGAAGTATTTCACCATGACCTCCTATTTGGTCTATATGTTCGCAAAGAATCAGCCACTGCCAGGATTAATAATGAAAGGTGAGATCGGGAATGGGCCTGGTCAGGTAAAGGTTTATGATTGCTACCCGCAGCTGCACTACCAGGATATAGCTCAAAGGGAAAAGAGCAGCCCGGCTTACGCGGTTGGACAGTACGAACGTGTCAACGACGCCTTCACAATGCGCCTAGTCAGGCTAATGCAGGGAGGGTTACACATAAGGCTCTCGGAGCAAGCTACCATTTTAGTGCAGAGGTATGGGGCCTGGTTTATTCAGTTCCCAAGATTCTCCTACATCCGAATTGCTGGCTTTGAAGGTGCCCCCCTTCGACTTCCGCGGTACCCAACCGATAAAGTAGTCCTCATGGAGGTGGCAAGACAATCACGCCCTGCCGGCATATTGTTACGAGAGAGCAAGCAAGCTGGATTCGCATTTCCAATGATCATAGGCAACCATGATGTCCAATTGAGAACTCCCACCCTAGCAGAAGAGTCCCTTGCAGAGCTAGCCTCCTATGGCCTACAGGAACATTTTCCAAGAAAATGTTTTGATCATGACAATTTGGCAAAGAGGGCTTACGGTAGGCGCTACAGAGCAAAGGAGTCAATTGAAGATTACTGGAAAAATTGCTCCGATGACTACGAAGTCAGGCGACGGGAATATTCTAGATTGAGTGTGCAGCAAATGCGACTCTTTGAGTACCGTCGGGTCCCGGATCAGCTCACAGACTCGGGGAATTGCCTCCAAGTCCGAGAATTCAAAGCAGTAAGGCATCTCTTGCCAGGCGTTGATTGGTCTCAAGACCCAATCACGGATTTCGAAGCAGTCATGGCGGCCCCGGCAAGATACACAGATCAGTGGTTACAACACCAGATCGAGAGGCTAGTCCATGAAGGGGTCCAGTTTACTTACCATCTGATGGGCAGTTTCGACTCTCAGTCTTCCGAAGATGAAAGGACATCAGCTGAAAAACCAGAGAAAAGGAAGAAAGCTAAGGCTTGCAGAGGGACTCGGACGTCCAAGAGAACAAGGAGGGAGAAGATTCCCATAAGAAGGCCAGAGACCACTTCATCTTCAAGGGACCCCAGTTCGTCCGATGATGCCATAGATTTGGATTGCATACCTGCTCCGCCTTCCCAGAGCGACATAGAGGCATTCCAAGCCAATGACTCTCCTGCTCCAGATATGCCGGACACCGAGCAAAAGGGCCCCAATCCGACTAAGCCGGGTGACCAGATAGAGGAAGGAGAGATCCCATCCACCCAGGGGATCGAAGTGCATGAACCTACCCAGCAGAGCCGCCACGAATTGCTACTCCTCCATGCAGCCAAGGACGACTCAACTGTCGAAGGGGAACAAAGAACAGACGAGATCCATGAGCTCGAAGGAACCAAGGAGCCACCATCACAGGAAGATGTCAGACAATTATTCAGTGAAATAGGGGAGAACTCAGATGCAAACAAGGAGCTTCCTCCTTCTTCCACCCCTCCGGTGGCGGGACAGCTGCTAATTTGTGATCAGCCGGTTGAAAGCATGGGAGCACAAGGTGCTAACTTAACCCTATCCTCAACTCAGACAGTGCCTCAAGAGTGGCTGATCGCCAGAGCTCAGCGCAGGGCCGCCACCAAGGCACCCATTGATCTAGAGGACATCTTCTCACGAATGGATCAAGCAAAAGCAAAAGGGAAGAAGAAACCAAGAACATACGCTAAGATAACCAAGGATGAGCAAAGGAACCGCACTCTTCGTATTGCTACCCCGCCCGTAAACAAGCCAGCAGATCAAATAACCCTGGCAGATTATAGCATTACGACTGTCCCCATCGGACGAGCTACAAAAGAGCAAGAAAAGGAGGAAATTAAGGACTCAGTGCAGAACATACTCAGACAGCTCGAGGAAATCACGGCTGAAAAGGACATGTATCGGGCCCGTGCTGAACAAGCCGAGGGATACATCGATAAGCTCCTACGGCCACTACACAACCCCTCTGAATCCCATATTCCCCCAATGGCATTGGCGCAGAGGACCACAACTGAATTTGAAGGAATCCGGGATACCGCAAAGGCCGTTAAGGAATGGGTGCAGGACATCAAGAAAAAGGGAGAACAGATCCTCAAAGAAGTAAAGGAAATGGCTCTCCATCGAGAGCTCACTCTAGTCAGGCTGTTGGAAGTAAAGAGAGAATCCCTTCACATGCATGAAGTAGCGGCCTCTACCCTTCCCCTCCTAAGAGCTCTTTTCTGGACACATACACAAATTCCCACACTGCCTGACATCCTGAATCCCCATAGCATCAGTGTTCTCAAGGAATGGTATTGGACCGTCACCATGAAGAACGACGCCCAGGAAATTATTGACAAAGAAAATGACGCATGCGAGGCAATTCTGGGGAACATGCAAGAACTAGGCAAGACCATCCTCCGATCAATGGTTTCGGGGTGGATAAATGATCTGTCCGACAGTGTAATCCGGCCGGATTGGGAGGAAAGATTGGGAGCAGATAAGGTTTCTTATTCCATCGAAGACTTGAGTTTTGCTGGTCAGTTCCATTCAGACATATTGTGCTTCGAGCGTAATCGCTCCAGCTGGAAGGACGGTTTAAGGCACGTGGACCAGTATCTCGAAGGCATGCAATACAAAATTCGC
Organism: Cryptomeria japonica; assembly: GCF_030272615.1. Taxonomy (NCBI): domain Eukaryota; kingdom Viridiplantae; phylum Streptophyta; class Pinopsida; order Cupressales; family Cupressaceae; genus Cryptomeria; species Cryptomeria japonica. Next base: position 310,869,866 of record NC_081405.1, on the reverse strand, counting down.
CACCCTCCCATGCCACCTTTTAATCCCCTCTTCCAATTATGCATCAAGTTTCAGGAATATGTCCGCGAGGAACGAGCAGCAGGTCGTGATTTATGGCGAGAATACCTGCATGGCGAAGACCAGTTTCTGCAAAAGGAATGTGAAACCAGGATAGAGAAAGTAGTTTCTCAAAAATGCCTTTTTCCCTCCAAGTCTTAAAAAGTGCACTTTTGTCCCAAAAAGGTGACAGTTGACTTTTGGTCAACATATTGTAAAGTTTTTTGTGCACCTCCCCTTTTTTGGATTATTTCAAAAGTTGTAATTATCCTTTGGTAGTTATTGCTCCTTTTGGGGTAGTTGTAGATATTTATCCCCCTATTTATGAGTGTGGGTCCCTCTTTTTGTAAGGATGAATCTGGGCCACTTGTTTAGATTAGATCTTGGCCATTCATCCATTTTTGGAAACCTATTTAAGGGGACTGGTTTTCCCTCATTTAGGAGGAAGTTCTTGAATTGTTGCGAAAGCTCTAAAGAAATTTTGCAGGAATTAATACAATGGATTAAAATTACCTTCAAATTTCCTTGTGAGTGCATGGTCTCCTTCTTCATTCAAATTAGAAAGCTTTTAAATTATGTCTGTTCATTTTGCACAACAGTTCTTACCAAGCATCTGATAGAACCTTCACAGTCCATACCATTAGAGGATAGCTGATTGCTTTTTCCTTTCTGCATGGTTAATCTGGGCTATTTTATGATTCAGTTCGATTATCAAATATATACATATCATGAATGTAGAAGTTCTAATATGGTATTTGGTAATATGAAAATCTGGTTTCTCCTTTGAAGATTGCACTAAGTTTATGCAAACATTGTGTCTAAATGACTGATGATGCTTAATTTAGTTTCCTGGAGGTGTCTGTCTGCTTGGGTAAATCTGTTGTCCTAGTTAACATTTACAGTTCTCTTTCTCCCTACCCTTCCTTTCTTTCCTCCCAATTTTATCCCCTTTTTTTAGAAATCTGCAGTCTTGCTAAATCAGCTTCAAATTAACCAACATCACCTGAAAGAAAACCAAAAGAAGTCCCTGGGAATTCGTACATGGAATTGCCAATCAAACGTAAGCCCCCTTGTGTTTCCAGCAAAAAACACATCAAACCACTGAGAGATCCCGCAGTCAAGACCTGACAAAAGAAACCTTGAGGTTATCCCCATTGATCAAATCGTAGAAAATAGCATTAGGGATTCCCTTATTTCAAGAGAGGGTAGGATACTCAGTGAGTTCATTCTATTCTGCGTTGGCCATATGAAGTTTGCAGCAATGCGATTTCATCCACGTCAACAAGGAGCTATGCACAATTTCATTGATTCTAGATTGGTGGAAAGGTGTGGGATATAGACCGAAGAATTTGAAGGCATAAGGGTGAGTGTGGCAAATGGTTACACTCTTAAGTGTGACAGGATGATTTTAGGACTCCCTTTACGTATCAATAATTATGATTTTAAGTAAGACTTTTATGTGGTGACTATGGGGGATACAAATGTAGTTTTGGGAATGAGATGGCTTCATGACATAGGAATCTTCACTCTCAACCTTCAAGAGATGGAGATGAGATTCACGGTAAGTGGTAGAAGTTAGAACCCATGTGTTGAAGGCCATCCGAGACAACAGTTTCAGGATGATATCATTTAGAAGGATGGAGAGACTTATGCGACATGATATGGTCGAGTGGGCAGCAGAGTGTAGATTGATGCCATCACAAGAAGGACAACAAAAATCAGAATATCATCTAGATATACAGGAGTTGAGAGTTAAGCACGGGAAGGTATTCAATGACATTCCACCCGGTAGACCTCCAGATAGGGGCATTGAGCACATCATAGAGTTGGAGGAGGGTGAAAAACCCGTCATGATTACCCCTTATTGGCACCCAAAGCGTCTAAAAGACAAAATAGAGAAAACAATTAAGGAGCTGCTCGCTATGAGACACATTAGGCTGAGTAAGTCACATTTGCCTCATCGGTTGTATTAGTGAAGAAGAAAGATGGTACCTTGCGTATGTGCATTGATTACAGGGACCTAAATAAGAGGACCATCAAAAACAGATACCCTATCCCATGGATTGATGAACTGATCGATGAGCTTCATGGTGCCTGCTACTTCTCAAAGATTGATTGGAGATCAGGCTATCACCAGATTAGGGTCAGAGAGCACGATATAGAGAAGACTACATTTAGATATCATTGTGGACACTTCGAGTTTGTGGTTATGCCATTTGGGCTAACCAATGCGCTTGCTACCTTTCAGTACACAATGAACAGGGTATTTCAGGCATAGTTGAGGTGGTATGTATTGGTCTTCTTTGATGATATCTTAGTATATAGTAAATCATGGGATGAGCACTTGGCACACTTGGACACAGTGCTGGACATTTTGGATAAGGAGTCATTGTATGCTAAGGAATCAAAATGTGATTTGGCTATGACAAAATTACTGTATTTGGGTCACATTATCAGTGCAGAGGGTGTACGTATGGATCTTGAAAAGATCTGTGCCATCATTGAGTGGCCTACTCTAGAGAACCTGACACAGTTGAGAGGGTTTCTCGGTTTGTGTGGCTTCTATCGTAGATTTGTTAATGGGTATTCACGACATGCAACACCCTTGACAAATTTGATGAAGAAGGGTGCATTTATATGGACTCCTGAGGCACAACAGTGTTTTGATAAATTCAAACAGATAATGACATCATGCCCAGTCCTAGCTTTACCAAACTTTAACAAATCATTTGAGCTTCAGTGTGATGCATCCGGTGAGGGAATTGGAGCAGTGCTTATGCAAGATAAGCACCCTATTGCATTTGAGAGCAGGAAGCTTAGAGGACTGGAGCGTAGTTTCAGTTTTTATGATAAGGAGATGTTGGCCATAATGCATGCATTGGCGAAGTTTAGGCAGTATCTCATTGGCATCACGTTTTGCATCAAAACTGATCATAATAGCTTACGACATTTCCTTGGACAGCGGGGTTTGAATGATTGAGAGCAGAAGTGGGTAAGCAAGTTGCAATCTTATGATTTTGACATTGCTTATGTCAAAGGAACTCAAAATGTGGTAGTTGACGCCTTGTCCCATAGACCTCACTTGAGTGTAATGACAAATATTTCAGAGGATTGGAAACACTTGATAATTGCAGAGTATGCAAAGGATTCATGGGCTTCTGGTATTGTTGAGGGATCCATACAGGACAGCAGGTATTCCCTTGTGAATGATCTCATCATTTACAAAGGGAGGATTTATCTGACCCTAGGATCGGAGATAAAGAACACAGCGTTGAGAACTTTTCATGATATGCCTATGGCTGGTCATTTGGGTTATTTTAAGACCTATAGACAGATACATGAGCGTTTCACATGGAAAGGGCTCAAAGCAGATGTTCTCAAATATGTTAGAGAGTGCCTTGTATGCCAATAGAATAAACAGGAGCACACATACCTTTGCAGGATTACTTCAGCCACTTCCGATTCCTGATAGGAAGTGGGAATGTTTATCTATGGATTTCATTACAGGCTTGCCAAAAGCCCAAGGAAAAGATTGTATTTATGTGGTTGTTGATCGACTGACCAAATATGCTCACTTCTTTCTGATTGTAGCTACTTACACAGCTACACAGGTAGCAGAGTTATTTTTTCATTAGGTATTCAGGTTGCATGGTTTACCTCGGATATTGTCAGTGGCAGAGATAGTCGGTTCATGAGCCACTTTTGGTAGGAGTTATTCAGATTGTGTCGAACCAAACTCACTCCGAGTTCTAGCTACCACCCACAGACGGACGGGCAGATGGAGATAGTAAACAAATGGGTGGAAGGATACCTCAGAAATTATATTGCAGGGCAACAAAAGGCTTGGGTAAAGTGGATTTACCTATGCGAGTATTGCTACAACACCACTTCCCATATGTCGATACAGACGACACCATTCTTGGCGTGTATGGGTATGAAGCGCCTAGTTTTCTAGATTTACTGGTAAGTGATAGTAGAGTGCCTAGTGCTGGTGATTTGTTGCAGGAGAGTTAGGATATCATGAGGGCTCTCAAGAAGAATATTGCAAAAGCACAGAACTTGCAAAAGCAGTATGTTGATCAGAAGAGGACTGAGCGATCATTTGAGGTTGGAGATATGGTGTATTTGATGTTGCAGCCCTATCGTCAGTCCACTCTTAGGAAGAGTGGTGCTGAAAAGCTTAAGCCATGCTACTATGGTCCTTTCAGAATTATCAGGCATGTAGGTGAGGTGGCTTACAAGCTAGAGCTATTGACGGATAGCAGAGTACATAATGTATTTCATGTATCGCACCTCAAGAAGGTGTTGGGTCATCGAGTTTTTCCTTCTATAGTGTTGCCACCCCTAGATGATGAGGGGAAATTGATTCTGATACCTGAGGCTATATTGGATGATAGGGAGAGATAGTTGCGGAGGAGGGTTATCAGAGACTACTTGATTAAGTGGAAGGATTTGCTGGTAGAGGATGCTACTTGGGAGAGTGAAGATATTCTACAGCATCCGGAGTTGAGATTGCTTGGGGACAAGCAATTTCAGGGAGGGCGGACTGTGATGTCCCCGTCTTGTTGACATCAGTTATTCAGTGAGATTAGCCTATCGTCCTGACCCTCGTAGGCTAATGAGTTTGGATAGAGTCTTCTGAGGCTTGTATCATCTCCGGTGTTCAGTATGCTTTGGTTTGGCTTTCGTTTGGTATCATTTGGACTTCATTTGCTATGCTTACTATTTATAGTAAGTCTTGGGATGTTCGAGAAGGGCCCTTTCTATTTTTAGGAGTATATGGTCACATGAGAAAAAGCAAGGTGGACTCCTATTTCAGACGGCATAGCGAAATGTTAAGTATTTTGGGAGATATTAATGTTTGTGGCCAAATTAATATTAAATCATTAAATAAGGCTAATATAAAGTTATAACTTACTTTATATTTTAAGGGTCAAGTCATCATAAGGAGGGGACCGAATTTATTAATTATTTATGTGCACATAACCCAAAGTTTATTTCGTTAATGATGCTAATGCAATGTTATAACATTTTAATGTTAATAAGGAGCGTTTTGGAGAAGTTCAAACTTCTCTTGGAGAATATATAAGCTTAATAAGAGAAGTTTGATTCATTATTATTGTGCATCTATATTCTATGAATTTGTTTCAGAGCCGAGACCAAGGGTTTCAGACTTTCATCCGCCATTGGAGGATGTTAATGATGATAGCTCTGGTTGGTATCCTTAGCATAACCGACAGAGCCAATCTAAATGTTCAATTGACCTTTTGGCCTTGAACATTTAGATTAATGATACCCATCTAAACTATGTGTGTTGCATATAATGAAACCCGTCCATCATATGTGCTCAGAAATTTGCTTATTCTATTTGCCAATTGCTGCCAAACAGTTTACTGTAGACACATGTATATATCCGATCATTAACTTACGATCGATATTTTATTATAACCAGTCAACATCATAATTGCTATCACCGATTTGATTGGTAATCGATTGGGTTGTGTATTAGTTAAGTCTTAATCGATTATTAGTAAATTGGTTTGATAGAAACCACCGGGACTCTTGGAGTAAAGAGTCACGACTTCTCAGGAAGTCGTTTAATATCATATATCAATATGATACAGTTTTCATTTTGAATAGGTCAAGTCGATGATGATAGAAACAGTGAATACGGCTATGATAAGAGTTAGACTATAATACACTAAAGGATAAATTAATCAGATAAAACTACTATAATTATCTGAGCATATATCAATGGCAGATTGAACAACACTCATCATCAGTGGTATACTTTCAAGGGAAAGTGAACATTGACTATTATCCGCTTGCTGTCTTGTCACATTCGTGGGAAGTTAGAATAGTAATACAGTACAAACTGTATACTCTTCTGATAAAATTAAAGTAAACTATATTCTTCAGTCTGATCACAAAACTTAACAGAGAACGATACTTCTTCATTGTTGCAGCTATCTGAGGTAGTGAGATATCTACTGAAGTTGGCAATCTGAGAGCTTCATCCAGAAGTTCTATTTGGGAATATTGTGGTGTTGATTTAGAGGGTTTCAGCGCATCATTCATTCAGAGGATTTCAGGGATAAGTGCAGGTCATTTTCAGAAGTTAAATCATTGTTTGCACAATTATATAAGGGAGTATGGTCAGTATTTTCTAGCCATAGTTGCAGCAAGGCGGCACCCTAGGAGTGGTGCGATTTGGGTTAGAGAGGCTGCAAAAAATCTTAAGGAAATCATTAAGGAGGCGCTAGAGCTGGAGGAAGGGATCGGTAACATCAGCAAAGGGTGTAGTTGCAGATTTGGCAAATTCCAATCAGGATTTTAGTTGCTTTTTCAGTCAGCCTTTACATTGGAGTAATGATTTTCTGTTATTTGTGATATGCATATGCTTGTAGAGAATTCATCAATTCAATAATGGAAGAAGTAGTGATATTTATTGTTTGGGTAATCTAATTGCATAACCTATTTAGTTTTCGGATTTCTTGAAAGGCTTGAATGAATGTTGCAATTGCTTTTTTGATAAACCCTTGCAAAAATACAAAAAAATTATAAAATCAGAAACTACAAAACCAAACCAAATCACAGTTGCAAACAAACCAACAAAATATAAGCACAGAGGCCAAAGGGGTCTTCACAAAATGCTCCTTCAAACCTTGGAGCTTGCTGTTGCTATTGCTAGTTGTTTTCTGGAAACGTCAAAATGAGATCACAATGATAGAAATTAGGTTTTTTTTACCCATTTAGAATGAGCTGGGTTGTGGGGGCCACTTGAAGAATAAAATAGTGTTTTTTTTTGCATTTGGGTGAGTTTTTTTTAAAAAATTGCTGCTGAAAACGGGGCCAGTCGGCTCTCGTCTAAGATGTCCTCGGCTGCCCCCCTTCATCCATCTCGTCCCTCCATTTCCACTCGCATTTCTATTTTTTGCAGGTTTTTGGTGACAAGGGGTCGTTGCTTACTTGTCCCCCCATCCTCGAGGCGTTCCTGTTTTTGGGACGCCTGATTTTGCCAAGGAAATGTGTCTCTAGGTAAGCTTGTTACAAATTGAAGATTTCAAACTTCAAAGGATTTAGTGTTATAGTGGTTGACAATTTTATCATTCCATACATTAATAAAATTGCACAGAGATTGCCCTTGGTAGGCACAAGATACAAGAAGATTTCTATGTGGTAGGCATAGGAGAAATTGATAAGGTTTCAGGAGTGCAAACTTTGGGAAAATTTACATAAATTTATAAGACTATGGAACTAAGGTTTTGATTAGAAGGTAAAGATGTAGTGTTACAAGGCATTACTAGTGGCTCTCCTAGGGTTATATCAACAAAAATAATGTAGAGGTGTTTTAGGAGTGGACAAGTAGCATGGGCAACACAATGCTTAGTAACTTCTACAACCATTACAAGTAAGAAATCTCATCATGTGGACGTGTTGATGTGTGTTTTAGGCACATAACATTCAGAATAAAATGCCAAAGTAATTTACCCTCTCTTGAACAAAATCACCTTAGATGCTAAGGGTAAGATCAACTAAAATGATTCCAAGGTTTCTACATGTCAAGTCTTGACGAGTGGGTAACTCAATGGTCGATGTGAATTGCTGTTTTCACTTGGGGACTTACACAAATGTTCAAATTAACTTCATAGATGGATATGCGGGATGGGTGTGCTGATAACTTAGGATATTGTAATGTAGTTCTGGATTCAATTCTAACAAGACTTACTAAAAAAAGGGCAAAAGGAATAGGGTTTAGGAAATCTATTCTAAGCCTAGGAATGTAGGAAATGATGAACAAATTCAGTGGAATCAAACTAGGCAGGGTCTCACCATCAAATCGAACAGATCTTGACACGAGCTTAGGAATTTTCAAACTATTACCATCAAGCATTGAGACCATCCAAGTTGATGTATAACAATGGATATGTAATAATTGAAGTTAAGTTTGCATAAATTTCCAGTTGACCATGCAAGGTGCTCTTACCAACGGCAAGGGGGCTAGTGGTATGGATTGAGGATTCCACACAAATATACTCAACAAATCTTCCACTCAATCTAACAAACATAAAAACAAATTCTAATCTATAATTCTAATCTAACTTGGAGGAATTGAGAACTTTGAATGCAAAACAACACTTGAAAGACAAAATCACCATCAAGTCGAACAATGATTTATATTCAAATAGCTGCAGCATATACCAACAATTCTACAAAAACTCTCTCTTACAAATGAGAGACAACGAGGTATATATAGAGTCTCGTACAAAATGGATGGCCAAGATTAAAACTAAATCAAGGGCCAAGATCATGCCAACAAAACCCTAGAATTGCCTTAATTAGGGTCTACATAAAAAATGGAGCCACCAACATATGGCCATGCTAACTCCTCCATGGAAATGCTAGGTAAGGTATCCTGCTGTAAATCAATCATGTCCAACGCATCCGAGCAAGCATCCAAAGTGTTCTCCCAATTTGACATGAGCTTCTGCGAACTATGAACATGAATCAAGAAAGAGACCAAATCATCCATTTGACTCTTCTTCAAAGAGTCCAACTGACAAAAATACATAAGTTTCATCTTGTCTCTTAATTCTGCTAAGTGTAAACCACTAGCATCACTGACATCAACCCCCAATAACTCCTCTATTGAGGCAAGGATCTTCAACTGAATTTCATGAATTGATCCTTCCATCTCTGCACAACTCAGTTGTGCGCTCTCATAAGTTGATTTCTTCATGGCTAATGAACAATACCAGCCATGGAAATCGTATCTATCTCCATTGTGCACAACATTCTCCCTAACCAATGTGGACTTAGGAATCTTCTTCAAAGCTCTGAGGCGTGGAATAGTCTTCTCCTGCATAGGTTTGAATTCTTCCCAAACTCCTCCAAAATACTGTATTCTGAACATGAGCCCTGTTGTCCTGTCAAATGCCTGGACAAAGTGAGTAAGGAAATCATCCGCCTATCTCTTTGTATTCTCAATCCATTTCTCCACCTCTGAGAGTGTATCTCTCGTTGCCTCATAATGTGAATGTAGTCCACGATCAATTGCAATAGGAGAAATAAGGGTGAGATTCTCACGACTTACCTCTGCAATGTACTCTCTAAGTCTGATATTCTCTTCTTTGTACTTCTACTTTTCTTCAATTTCTCTATCCAATCTCACACTGATTGCCCTAAGGTTATCACCAACCTCCTGAAATTCTTGTTCTCTTGTAGTTCGGCTGAGGGCAACTGAAGTGATCTGGAAATCCATGGGAGTAGCAATGTCTGCCGTCACACCTGCAATGGGAACACCCACCTGTGCAATCCGCATTCCTGTCTCATCTCTAGCTATGTGTGACAAAATCTCAGCTCTCTTAGGCTCTTTCTGCTTATTGCTCCTAGCTAAGTAGTCATAAATGTCATCAATAGGCTGTGCCTCTATCATTTTCTTAGTTTTCTCCATACTCTTCATCAGCCAATTAGGAATAGCGGCCATCTCCATACCATCATCAAGACACATATCTCGATCAAGCTCTCTCAATGCCGAGATAACATCATCATCATCATCAAGATTATTCCTGGTCAAATCATATACATTCTTCCCCAAACTAACCTCTAAAAGGATAGTAGGGGATCCCAACTGATCATCATCCTCATTAGGTGGGGCAGATGTCGCTGTGGCATGTAAATCCTAAATATTCTCTGGTAATATCATTGTGTTGGAACATTGCTCGAACTCCCTGTTCTGCTCTGGCATTTCAACTTCCTTAATTGATGAGACACTGAGAGATGGTGAAGGAATGATAGGCGAAGGAATGGTAATCTTTTGTTTCTTCTTCTTGACCTCCTCAATCTTCTTCCCTCTAGCTTTGACTTCTCCTAGTGTGTTCTTCCTTCTCTTGGGAGCTTGAGTCTCCTCATCCGCATGAATCCTAACATCACTGATAATCCTCTGATCATCCTTGGAAGCGGATTCCTCCTGTTTCATCTTTTCATAAGTGAAGGTGACACCCATATCAACTAACTTGTTCATCTGAATATCCACCCATGCTTGGGAGAAACTCAAGACCTCTCTCATCAATACATTCAAATCTATTTCTTCTGATTCTGACCAATTAGGCAATAAGATCACCTTCTTCATTTCATTTTCATACTGTGGATGCGTATGATCCCTGTCATCTAACACTTGGTCAAGAATGAGAAAAAGTTCACACTTCCTCATGAAATCCACTAACATTCTGGACCACATTCGTCTCTTCACTGCCTACTCGTCCATCAGGTTGGCTCAATAATCTTCTATGTCTACCTTGTTGATGAACTTTTCTCCTCTGATCCTTCCAACTTTCTTATCTGGATCAAACCTTTCTCTTTTCTTATATGTTTCAAATCGATAGAATGCGAACTCCTCACTTGTTGTGCTGCCTGCTAAGGCGGACTGGCAAACCTCCAACGTTTTCCCAACTGAAATAGGAAATGTCATGCCCATCTTGTGCTTCTCTTTTTGAATGGAATCAAACTCCAGAAGTTGTCTCACCACTTCCAACAAGATCACTCTGTCAGAAGGATACCTAGGAAGCCTGTAGGGTTTGGATTGAAATCCATGAATCCTAAGGTATGTGAAAGTGGGAAACTAAATATACCACGATCCATATTTCTCTATCAGCTACGTTTCCTCCTTGGACAACCTCTTGTGAACTCCACCTTGCAACATCCACGTGATGTACATTGTGAATACATCATTCACTCTTATAATCTTCAATTCTATACATGTTCAATTGTGGATAACGCTCATAACTCTTGAACTGTCCTTGTCCATTCCCGACTTCACATCTGCAAATCAATCCTTTGTACGTAACAAACCGTGCAAGCAGGTACACCAAATAGGAAGTCATGGCGAATGACTTGGACCGCTCCACATTCCTCAGCTGAAAGTCTAGATTTTCACTTATGATTCTAGATCAATTTATTAAAGTTCCTTTTAGACAATCCTGGATGAAATAGAACATCCATCCATCGTATATTGCACCCTGCAGCATCCCCATCACTCGGTTAAGCATGAATACTAAATCACTATATTCCTCTTTGAAGTCTGTGCACATGAGTGTCTTGGGAGCCTTGGAATGATGAGTCCTAGGCTCGATCATCCACTCCTTATTCACCACGGTCTTGCACGCATCCGTCTTCTTCTTATATTGGTCTTCATATTCATCTTAGTTATATCCTTCATGTTTGCTCCACATGGAATTCCAAACAACTCAGCAATCGTATCCTCAGCAAGGTAGGCAGTGACGACACCCTTAGGAGTCTTGATCATTCGGGAGCGAGGATTATAACATCGTGCACACTCCAAGATAAGCTCGCTACACTGTATGGATTGCGGAAATCTAGCGGCTTGATAAATGCCACTTTTCATGATGTTCACATAGGTTGGGGAAGGGATCTGGCTTCCAATTCCGAACATACGTTGTCGCATCTGGTTCATGTTTAGGAAATGCATGTTCGTGTTTGCAATCTCCTTCCATCTGGATGACATCTTGGATTCTGGATAGAATTCAGTCTCAAGTATCTTCTGTTGTTCTCTCCTTTCTTTGAGTCCAGACTTCATGCACTTGTACGAAGCTTGAAGTTAGAACTTAGGAAAAAATAATATTCTTGACAAAATTCTTGATGTCTAAATGATTTAGACTAATTTGGGTATGGAAATCAGGAAAATAATGCACACTTTTGATAGATTTCAACAATTGAATGCAAAAATGTGACAAGGTTAGGGTATAGAACCCTCATTAAGTTCATTAAAATCAATAATTTTCAGACCAAAGTCTGGAAACACCTCCTTATACTTAGAAATTATGTTCAAATTAGAGTGCAAAGGAGTATACTGGATCAACATTGACTAAGGAAAGGTGTGAAAGGTTGTGTTTTCACACAAAACTAAGTCTGAAGACACCTTTCGAAGTCAACAATGGCCGCCAACAAATCTGAAGACAACCTGCAACTTCACAAAACTTTTGAGATAGAGTCTCATTTATTCTGATATACTAATATATTTAAAGATGTTTAATGTGTAAACTCTTTAATTTGTCATGTGTGTGACTCCATGACTTCATGGGGCCTCTGTGAACATTATTGAAGGGTGACGACTTTTCAATAATGAACACTTGTTTCAAATTGATATTGTAAGGTGACGATTTTACAATTATCAATTTATCTATCTTGATGGATATCATGTGACTTGATATTTGTGGACATGTCATGATAGTATATATATCTCTAAGACAATATGGTAGATATCAGTTGGTCGATATCATTAAATAAACCATAATTATGATAGAGATATTCATCATGTATATTATGAACATAATATTCGTGGACATGCCTGTTGATGTGTCTTTTGTACACGACCAAACACATAATAAAATACCTAAAGGTACCTTATCCTCTATTGAACAAAGTTTCCCGACTGCTGAAGATCTCGCCGAAGGATCAATCGGAGTAACTCCAAGGTTCTGATATGTAGGTTCTCTACGTATGGATAAGCTCTTTGCGGTACGATGTGATTTTGCTGGAATCACAAGGGGACTTACTTTCGACGACCTGAATGTCTGATTTGCTTTGGATATTACTGGAACGTGGAATTTCACTGGCCCTTGATTTTGAAAAAAAGGAAAAACGATAAGGGTTGGAATGAGATCTATTTCTAATGCTAAGAACGTAAGAGCAATGAATGACTTTCGATGAAATTCTAACTAAGTCTTGCTTTGACATCCTAGGATCATCTCCACAAGATTAGTGATCACCGCTAAAAGCATGGACACCATCAGGTTGATGCATATCAATGAAGAAGCGATAATTGAAGTTAAGCTTAAGCTAAATGATTCCAGTTGACTACGCAAGGCAAGTCTGCAATCAACAAACCGCTAGTAGTATGGATATACGAGTTTCACCGTTGATCATACAAATTTCTTCCATTCACCTAATAACATGAAATCAAATTTGAGAAGTATAGAGACCATGCAAATTGTTGAATCGACCCATAGAATTCACCATTTCTTCAATGAAGTTTACAAGTCTTTTGCAGCAATATCTTGGCAACAATCTTTGCCTTCTCTTTCTACTCTACTCTAACTATTTCCTACTCTCTGACTATTCACTATTAACTAACTATTCACCCCCTATTAACTATTAACCTTTACAAATGAGGAGCCAGGGCTTTATATAGAGAACCCTTTACAAACAGACGACTCTGATTGACTTAGAACCAATGGCTAGGATTACAAGATAGAAACCCTAATTAGGGTTTGTTACAACAAACTTCCTTAGCCAATGAGAAAATTACATTCCAGGAGTGAGGACCAATAGGAAGCAGGGGTAGGTACACCGAAGTTTGTGATGCTTCTGATAAATTAGGTACATTGAATTTGGACATGCTGAGGTGGACAAATCCGACTGGAGGAAAAATGACTGGGATGCCACCTTGTTTGACGTCTTTGTCTTGGTTGATCCTCCTCTGTCCTTGATGTGATGAATGATATACCTCCTTGACTCCCATGTGCTTGATGAGGCTTCCTTACTGTCATGTCTTCTTCCTCCGGTAGCATATCTCGCCTTGAAGTGCTGGCGAAGTGAAGGTTTTGGAGGTAGATGGCAACTCCTAGAACACATGTAGTCCACCTTTATGCCTTTGGAATGTCCTTGATGATGATGGTCTAGAATAGGTCGTCCTTGTCCTGGCCTGATCTCCTCCCATCTGCAAAACAAACCAAAGGATGATTAAGCACATATGACATATTCATTTCAACATAGCATTTTCCACCTTAAATCATTAATGAGAAGACATCAAAATGGAATTTCGCTCAATATCCTCTCCAGGGACAGGCCCTATTAGATTTTTGCACTGGACCCTTTGGAAGGGTCAAGAGCGAATTTTGTCAAAGTTGTTCAATCAGACCTCCTTTTGAACATTACTCCACCAAGATCAAGTCATTCACCTCCAAAATTGCCAAGGACAAGGTTTTGCTCAAGGACCTAGGCAAAATACTAGACCACTTAGGAATTTCGCTCTGGACCCTTTGGAAGGGTCAGGAGCGAAATTTGCATTCTTGGCTCAAATTCTTCTCACTTTGTTCTTACTTGATTCTTACCTTTGGATCTATCTCTCAACATAACAATGCTTGCTTGACCTCAAAATGGCTAAAAAGGAGAATTTCGCTAAAAACCATGGCCAGGGACAGGACCTATTTAGGATTTCGCCCTGGACCCTTTGGAAGGGTCAGGAGCGAAATTCTAGTTTAAGCTCAAAATCTTGATCATTGGTGGCCACAATTAATTCTAAGGCATGCCTAGGGGTCCTTCCAAGCTCAATCTACCTTGATCCACACTTAGCTTGACACAAAAATGAAAGGAGAAGGTGGATTTTAGGAATTTCGCTTTGGACCCTTTGGAAGGGTCAGGAGGGAAATTCTTCTTTTGAGCATATTTCTTCATTTTTTCAACCCCAATCCACCTCAAAGGTCAAGGAAACGTTACCCCATTCCTCTCTAGGCCAAAAATACCAAAAGTTTGACTTGCTTTGAAGGGGAAATAGGTGATCTTAGGAATTTCGCTCTGGACCTTTGGAAGGGTCAGGAGCGAAATTCTAGTTTTTGCTCAATTCCTTCACATTTATTGATCACTAGCAACTCAAAGCCATTCCTAAGGACAAATCCAATCCTATCTCACCTTGACCCACACTTGACTTGGCACAAAATTGGGAGAAAAGAGTGGTTTTGTGGATTTTCGCTCTGGACCCTTTGGAAGGGCTAGGAGCGAAATTCACCTTCTAGGCTTGATATTTCATCTTTTCAACTCCAATCTTCCCTGAAAGGCAAAAATACAGCACTCCACTTGCATCCAGGCCATAAGAACCAAGGCCTTGACCTCATCTAAGGAGAAAATGGGTGTTTTCAAGAATTTCGCTCTGGACCCTTTGGAAGGGTCAGGAGCGAAATTCAAGTTTTAGGCTAAAATCCTTCATCTCCTTCTCCTTTAGTCACTCCCTAAGGCAAAAACATGTCAAACACTTCCCAACATGCCTTACAAACTAAGAACTTGGTCTGAATAAGGAAAAAATTGAGGTCTATGGGGATTTTCGCTCTGGACCCTTTGGAAGGGTCAGGAGCGAAATCCATGTCCTTGGTTGGTATCCCACTTCCTTCATCCAATTGTCCTTCAAACTTGATCGAATTCAAGCTCCTTTCTTCTCACTTAAGTGAATCTACCATCAAATTAGCTCAAGGCAAGGTCATTTTCAAAATTTTAGGCAAGATAGGGGGTCAAACTGAGGATTTCGCTTTGGACCTAGGCCAAGGATAGGACCTATAGGGAATTTCGCTCTGGACCCTTTGGAAGGGTCAAGAGTGAAATTCCCATTCTAGGTTGATTTTCACCATTTCATCGCATCAAACCTCCTCTCCAAGGTAAATGTGCATCCAAGGCCTTCAAATCATTCCTTAGAAGCTCCAAACTTGGTCAAGTTAAAGAGCAAAATGGAGAAAAAATGAATTTCACTCTGGACCCTTTGGAAGGGTCAGGAGCGAAATTCTTGTTTTGGTAAAAAATCCTTCATTCTTTCACATTCTATCACCTCAAAAGGCAAAGACACATCATTCTCCTTCCAACTGTGCCCAAGGAACAAGGTTTGCGTGCAAACAAAGAGGAAAAAAGGTCTCTTCTAAGAATTTTGCTCTGGACCCTTTGGAAGGGTCAGGAGCAAAATTCTTGTCTTCGACAAAATCCACATTTTCCAATGCCTTCAATCACTTCCTAGGGCTAGAACATACCAATTTACTCTTATCATGTCCAAGGAACAAGACTTTTAGTGCAAACAAGGAGAAAAAAGGTGTCTAGTGAGAATTTCGCTCTGGACCCTTTGGAAGGGTCAGGAGCGAAATTCACATTTAGGCTCAAATCTTGACTTCATTTCTCACATTTCTTCATCCAAACAAGTGTTTTGCCCTCAATAATGCCTGGGAATAAGTTAGTTCTAAGTTTGGGTCAAAGTAGAATGTCTTATGGAGAATTTCGCTCTGGACCCTTTGGAAGGGTCAGGAGCGAAATTGAAATTCGCCGTGGACCCTTTGGAAGGGTCAGGAGCGAAATTTGACATTTTGGTCTCTTTGTCAGGATTCATGTATGGAATATAACATTTTCTTATACTTTAAGTTATATTCCATATATACTGTCAGGATGTTTGAGAGTGGTTTCGGACCTCCAGGAGTTATAATGCAAAATCTATTTTTTGGAGGATTCTTCAATTTTCCAGACAGTCAAATTTCAGGATTAGGAGGACATTCCAGACAGCCAAATTTCAGGACATTTGATTAGGGCGTGGTTGTGCCTACTTGCTTGGTATGACTGGCTTAGACTGTGGCTCGTCCTCCATCTTGGATGGAGCTCTGCCTCTAGCTGCACCTGGCACTGACAATGACTCCTCATCCTCCTCAATGTCATCCAGTGTGAAACCAAATCCACCCCCTCCTCCTCCATAGCCTGCCTCTCCAAATCGATGTCATCCTCTATAAACAATGGAGGCTGTTCTTGTGATGTCCAATCATTGTAAGGATCTAATCATCCAAGTCAATTGGACCAGTTGGTGCTTCCTCTACCTTCCTTACGCGCACCCGAAGATTATATTGCACAAAGACAAGGTCATTGAGGTGTTTTTGAGCTAACTTGCTCCTCTTCTTTGTGTGGATGGCCTCAAACAAGCTCTAATTGTGCTCACAACTCGATGAACTACAAGGCTGACATAAGATTCTGATGACAAATTTTTGAGATTTTGGGTATTTCCACCCTAACTTTGCCACCAAGCATCTGCAAAATAAAATTAGGTTGAGGGTAGCACCCCTCGTAGGGGTCTGAGGGTGAGAAAGAGAGGGGTAGAGAGATAGGTCTAGATCTTGGGGGAGAGAGGAGAGAGTGAGATGGAGAGTGGTAGAGAGGGGGATAGAGGAAGAGTGATAGGGAGATAGATAGGTCTAAAATTCGGGGCAGATAAAGTGAGTGAGATAGAGAGAGTGAGAGAATGCTGATAGGAGCATATTGATTACTGAAATTTGGCTGTTTGAAAATTTAAAAGATCTTCTAAAACCTAGAATTTGCATTATAACTCCTAAAGATTTGAAACCACTCTCAAACATCCTGCCAATATATACATGAAATATAATGTGACTTATACTTAAATGTTATATTTCATGTATATATTTTGATGAAGAGAATGAGATTGACTTGAAAAAAAAACCGATGGAAATCAGTTTGCAAGTGTGTTTTTCCCCTTCTCAGCAAAAAACAAGACAAAAAATGATGAAATGAAACTCATTTTTGCTGTTTTTTGCCTTTAGTCATTGGCGGGCAAGTTTTTTTCACTTACAAAAACTCAGCGAGTTTTCGGTGAGTTTTTCCCAAAAACTTGACGAGTTTTTTCTGGTGAGTTAAAGTCATAAAAACTTGCCAGGGAAAAATACTAGCGAGTTTTTTAAAACGTGCCGGAAACTCGGCGAGTAGTCCAACTATGGCTACTCCTTATAGGCATCGAAGAAGATTCAAGAAGGAAACTGAAAAAAAATTAAGGAACTTTTGGAGATGGGTAAGATTAGGCCAAGCTCTAGCCCTTGTGAATTTTCAATTGTATCAATGAAAAAGAAAGATGAGGAATGTGCATAGATTTTAGGACATTAAACCAAAAAACTATAAAGAATGGATATCCAATTTCTAGAATTGATGAGTTGATAGATGGGGCAACATACTCTAAAAAATCGATTTCTGATTTGGGTATCATTAATTATTGGCGAGACAAGAAGCTGTGCATAAAATTGCTTTTTTATGTCATTTTGTGCATTTTGAGTGTTTAGTTATACCTTTTGGTTTAACAAATTCAAATCATGTAAGAACCATGTGTTCAAAAATCAGTTGAGGAAGTTCATGTTAGTATTCTTTGATGATATATTGATCTGTACAACAAATCATGGGAGGAAAATCTACAACATTTGACTGAATTTTTGGGAATATTGGAGCAATAACCTTTTTGCACTGAGGAATCAAAATGTGAGTTTGGGTTGATAGAGATTCTCTATCTAGGACATGTTATTAGTTGTCAAGGAGTGCAAGTCAATGAATAAAAGATACAAGTCATTTTAGATTGATCCTCTTTGATAAATTTAACTCAATTGTGAGGGTTTTTTGTAATTTACAGTTGTTGCAGAAGATTTTTCGAAGGAATTTTTCAACTAGTCATTCCATTGACAGATTTAACCTAGAAAGGAGCTTTCACATGGATAGAGATTGCTGAATAGGCTTTTGGTAATCTTAAGAAATTAGTAAGTTCATGTCTTGTACTAGAAATTTTAGATTTCTCACTTCCTTTTGTTCTAGAATGTGATGCCTTAGGTGAAGGAGGAGTTGTGGTATTAATGCAAAAGGGACATCTAAGCTTGGCTATGCAATTTCGCAAGTGGCCCTCTATCCTTTTTAGATTGATCCAATAGCCTTTGAAAGTTAAAGTTGAGACATCAAAAATAATTATTCAATATATTATAAGGAGATGCTAGCTAAAATGCATGCTCTAGACAAATTTAGACAATATTTTGTTTGTGGAAGGTTTGTTGTTGAAACAAATCACAACAATTTTGAGGTTATTTCTTAGCCGAAGATATCTAAATGACAGATAACAAAAATGGGTAAGCAATCTTCAAGCCTATGATTTTGACATCGAATACATCAAAGGGAAGAATCATGTCATAGTAGATGCTCTATCAAATAAATTCATTGTCAGAGATTTCTCTTGATTGTAAGGCTAACATAATAGTAGAATATCAGGAGGACACATTTGCCACTGAAATTTTAGAAGAAAAGATCCATGAATGAAAGGTACAAGGTAATAGCTGACCTCATTCTACACAAAGAAAGAATATATCTTATCCTAGGATCGAAGGTAAATGATAAGGTTTTGAGTGTTGCACATGACACACCACTGGCAAGACATCAAGGTTACTTTGAGACCTATCAACAAATTATGGAGAGATTTTCATGGGTTTTAAAGAAGATGTTCTTAAATATGTAAGGGAATAACTTATTTGCAAACAAGATAAAATATAAATGCTTTTCTTGCAGGGTATTACAGCCATAGTTCAAAAAATCGCGGACTCGCCACGGACTCACGAGTCCATCTGAAAGACTTGCGAGTCTTTTGCACGGACTCGCGCATCTTTCAGATGGACTTGTGCGACCCAGAAAAAACGTCATGCAACCTTTAAAAGTGAGTTTTATTTTTATTTTTTTGCCTTCATTTGGCGTAATTGAGGGAGTGAAATATCTCATGAAGGGTTTTTTTGCCAATAGAGAAATAACACCCGACGCCTATATAAAATAATAAAAGTATTTTTGGCCTCGCGGGGCGCTGCCCCTCGACCCCGTCCTGTATTGCGACCCCTTGACCCCAAATTGGGGGCGCTGCCCCCAAACCCCCGTTGAAAAATATAGGGGGAAACTGCGTTGATGGAAGTAGTGAAAATTTAACCTCCGAGTCTGACTAGGCTCCATATAACAACATAATTAGCATTGAAGAAATCTGGGTATTTAGATTTCGTATTTCAAATTTCAAATATTGCGTGTTTGTAGATCATATGACATGTGTAATGTTTCAATTATGGCTCCTATGTTCTCTAAATGCATTAATTTCTTTATTTTTTTTGTAAAACTACGGTTTTTTTTTTGCCGAGTCCTTGCCGAGTCTTTCGCGAGTCTTTCACGAGTCCGAGTCCGAGTCCAAATTTTTGGTTTGCCGAGTCTGAGTTTTTGAACTTTGATTACAACCATTACCAATTTTGAACCTTAAATGGGAAAGCATATCCAGGGATTTTATTACAGGGCTCCCTAACTCACAAGGTAAAGATTGTATATATGTTTTGGTTGATAGAATTACTAAATATGGTCATTTCTTTGTCATATGTACGGAGTTCAAGGCACTTCAAATGCCTGAATTATTTTTCAAAGAGGTTTTTAGATTACATGGATTACCGAAAATCCTAATAACTAATAGAGATAGTTAGTTCTTTTGTTTGTTTTTGCAAGAAATTTCATTTAATAGGAACTGAATCATCTCCCAATACTAGTTATTACCCATAGACTGATGAACAAATAGAAATAGAACAAACGGATTGAAGGCTACTTGCAAAATTACGTCATCAGGCATTAGATATCTTGGATAAAATAGTTTTACTTGGGGAACACTGTTACAATACTACATATTATATGTCCATCGAGATGACACCTTTGAAGGCCTTATATGGTTATGATGCTTTATCCTTTGTGGATTTGGTCATAATAGATAGTGAAGTACTAGGGGCAAAAGATCTAGTCAAACAAAGTCTAATTTTTGGAGTTTGTTAAGGAAAGCTTGTAGAGAACACAAACTCAGGAAAATTATATGTTGATCAACATTGAATTGAGAAAGAAAGCAAAGAAATAAAACAATGATTGAATGTCTGGTTTGATGGAAAGATCTTCCTGCAAAAGATGCTCCATGGGAGAATGTGAAAATTTTTCAGCATCCAAATTTATGATTTGGAGGACCAACAATCTTGGGATGGGTGGAATTTAATTCTCCCTCCTTGAAACTAAACTCACATTAAATATTCCGAAATATAATTTAGGCATTTTGAAATGAGATGCAGTTGTAAATACTAAATATTCATCACAAGATACAGCATAAGACAAAATCAAAATTAGCTATCACAACCTATCATAAGACGACTAAAAATAATGATAGACCTTTGTCTTATAAGACAAAAAAATGATATCAAATGGAATAGTAAAAGACAATGCTTTATTAATTAATGAAATTATAATTAAATTTTAATTCTATCAAAAGTCAAGGGGCATTATGAAGAGTTATGTCTATGAAGAGAACCAGGTGTATAAGAGAAATCAAAAGGGAGAAAGAAGCATCATTGAATGCATTCTATATCTAATTATTCCTCCTTGTGAAGTGTAGACTGTGGTTCAACAACCTGAGGATGAAATCCCTCAGGGTCTGAAATTAGAGGACAAAACCCCCTTAATTTCCCTTGCTGAGTTCATGGATGAAAACCTTTGATTAAAACACATTTGGAGATGATACAAAGATATTTTAGTGAAGATAGATCACTGCAGATTTGAGATAATTAACAACAGATACAAATGATAAGTAGCCTCTTTTTAAAAATAAATTTAAAATATTATATCTGAATTAAAAGAAACTGCTAAAACGGCAGTTTTCTGAAGTTGATATCATATTTGTAATTGACTGTGTTGCAATAATTGTGAGTCAGATTTTATAAAGCTTAAGGGGACATTACAAGGTAACTCCTAACCTGTAGACATGAAATCTCAATAGTATCGCTTCTGTGTACTTGTAAAAAGTTTTACCTTGAACAATTGGGCATCTGATCCCACTTCACATTAGATGAGTTATAGCCTTCATATGAACTGCCGAACAATAGATACATCCAACTTCACAGTCTCGTATGGATTCCATGAGACCTTTGGTAGTGTCTCTCTCTTTACTTCTGTCTACCCAAAGACAAGAAATCGAGGCAAATAGCTTGTTTCTTAATTGTCTACATGCCTCTTTCTCTGTATCTCCATTTTTTTTTTGGAAAATTTATCCATCATTTTTCTTGGTGGCATGGTTTTATATGTAATGTGCTATTTATTCTATTTATTCAGCTAGTAGGAAAAACATAGCAGAATCTGCTTAAGGAATAGACCAAGAGATGGTGATTCCGTGTCTATTAAATTTCAACACAACCAAAGTCCCCTGGAATATCATATTAACAAATTAGAGCATTGACACTAAACAAATCAGAAAACATGGGAACTTACAGTTTCATCACTTTAAAAAGATAAAATAGGGGAACTTACGGTTTCATCACTTTACAAAGATAAAACAAGGGAACTTACAGTTTCACCACTTTACAAAGCTAAAACAAGGGAAGAAAAATACATTCCTTGATTTTAACTGTTGAACATGGAGTGCCATCAAGTTTTTAGTGTGCCAAATGGACAATTACAAACTGTAGTGACAACGATCCTCTATTTACATTAATTCATATTTTAGTCACTGCACTAGTTACCTTTTCTCATATGAAGATCATATTTAGTCCCAAGAACTCCCGGTAATATGATTTGTACCCTTGCAAAGCACATCAGTTGTCATTTGCCTCCCTATTCTTAGCTATTGCTTGAACATCATTTACGCATTCATTTCCACAGCATATTGATGATTGAATTCTGTTTTGACATAAACCCTAGGCTTTATTGTTGCCTATATGCAATAGGTTTTTTGTGTTCACGTTTTACTGACTGCAGTCTTGTTCCTCTGATATGTAACCTATTTACTATCATCGATTTAATATAAGTATCAAAATAGCATAACTTTTAACATAGACTCCAGGCTCTTATTATTTAATATTTGCATCCTACTTTATTCATGATGCTTTTTCTTTGTCTTTGCTTGCAGTGGAAGCTTCTGCTAGATTCTTAGAAGGACAGATGTTCCAAATGGTGCTGCGTAAGCCACAAAGTGGAAATGCTCAGCACATGCGAATTGATTCCATCGTGCCTCTTGCTTCAAACTTTCATCCTGTAATAGAGTATCTTAAAAAGCTTTATCGGACTTGAAAGGTGTCAATTAATCTTGTGATAGAGAGAATGATACTGAAAAAAATCAAGTCATAAGTATTTACACGTTTTCCTGCCATCAGCAAAAATCTGAACCTTTTGTTGTCCAATTATGATATATTATAGCAGATATATCATATAACCTATAAATTCCTTTTTTTTCACTCTAATAACTAGAAAACCTGAATTATTAGTTTCTTTAAGGAGTAATGAACTCCTCATGATCATATATTTTCACACAGAAATGTGGTGCTGGGATTATTTGTTCAGGTTCTTCACAGATCTGTTTATATATATCTTCTGCCTATATATAATTTTTGTGCAGACAAGGGGACCTTAACAAAAATTTCAGAGCTATGGAATAGCATTTTTTATTAGCAAATATTTTAGCTTCCATTATTTTGTATAATTTGCTAGTGGCTCATTTGGTGGGTGCTTTTGAAGATTCTGCCCTTAACATGTTTAAAGTTTCGAGACCCTTTGTGGCGTATCATCTAAACATTCTCACTTGGATGTAACAGATTGTAAGCTATTAATCTGGCAAGGCTATAAATTCATTTCCATTGAAAATATTTTATATAACTGGAAGCCATAGTTACCCTGTTCAAAACAATTGATTCATTTGGAGGATAAACAATCAGAAATCTGAATGATTGTAAAATATCTATAGCAATTGAAAAATCCAGATAGAATTTGACAAATCCAGCTGGCCTAAAAAATATGGATCATTGTTGATTTAAATCAAATTGATGACACCCCTCACATACTCATGCTCTGATACCAAATTGATGACACAATCCCTCACATACATGCTCTGATACCTTATGAATTAGCACACTTGGTCTCTTACACCTCAGATAGACCTTTTAATCCTCAATAGACTTCCTGTCATAAAAGGGACAGGCACTAGAACAGCAAATAACCGAATTTTATAACAACACATTCTAGGCGACTGGAACTTCCAGAAACACAACATAATAAAAGAGCAATACAATAACCATTCCAATATCAATTTTATGACAAACAACTGAATCAAAAAATGACATGAATGATTAGTTTATTTTTGTTTGCACAAAAAGATAACTATAATAAAATCATTTTGTAATTTTATTCAAATTACTTTGGGTTGACCTCTACTAGGCCTGATCACTACTCTGTTGTTTCTAACATTCCTTCCTTGGAAACCATTGGCATAAAACTCACTCTTCATACTAGTTATCTTTTGTAAATCGAACAAACCCTTCTTTTCTCGGTCTCTGTCAAAGATTAATGCTCTGCTCTTGAGTTCAGGATCAAGCGCCTTTCTTTCCGTCTTCCTTATGTTGATTGTAACTAGGTAGAAAGCGGATTCCAATTGCCTTAAGGCAACATTGGAATCCGCCAAGGGCTGGGCTCTTGTCTCTCCCCTCTCACACGCCACACTAAAGGGGAAACGTGTTCCCTCTAATAGGGCCGACCCTATAACTAAAAGACACACGCCACTCAAAAGGGAAATGTGTTCCCTCTAATAGGGCCGACCCTATAAACCAAAAGTAATAAAATAAATAAAAAGAATCAGCACCAAGCCGACCTCAAATAGGTCCTCGTGCCTCATATAAATAAACAACTACTTGACCTCATTCATACATCATATCATTCTACACATCATGCGAATTAGCTCTCAAGTTGAAGCGAAAATAGTCAGTTATCTGCTGTGCTTGAATGCGAATTACATCTGCTGCCAAGGTGTAAACTTTAAGTGTGATTATCTCCAGGGAAAGGTGCGAACTGCTGTCAAGGATCAGGCGTCCAAAAGTGCAGACCAAGTTACTGGTTGGTGAAGTCAAAAGTGCAGATCTGAGGTGCAGACCTGGTACTGATTAGTCAACTACATCAGCCTTAAGTGTGGCCATATCAGACCCCTTAAAGAGATAAGTGTTGTAATCAGAATATTGTTTATAATTCATAATCAGATCTGAGGATCTCTTCTTGCTGGGTTTTGCTTTCGAGGAGGTTTTCCCAGGGTAATGTTGTCTTGTCTCATTTTGTTTGCTTTTTACTAAGTTGAAATCCATAACTAAAATAATCTATTTCTAGTTACTAAATCCATTTTCTGAGTTTTTCTGTTAATCTAAAAGTAAAACTAACATGGTATCAGAGCTCTAGGTTATATATATATATATATATATATATATAACTTTCTTATTTCAGTAATCTTTTATTTCCAGTTTGATGTTTCATTTTCAGTCAGGACAATGATAGGGCTGAAAGTTGAAGATAGGCTTGAAGGGGCACTTAACTTTGCTGCCTGGAAGGTTCACATCCTACTTGCTCTTGAGGAAGATGATCTCCTTCAGTTTGTGCAACACAAAGAGATGACTGCGCCCACAAAACAAGAAGAACTAAATTAGTTCAAAAGGAAAGCCTTCAAAGCTAGAAAGCTCATCATTGATTCAGTTAGAGATCACCTTGTCACCTCTATCTCCAAATTTACTACAACAAAGAGATATTCAAACATCTAGAAGGTAATTATGAGATCAATAACCTTAGTAGAGCAATTGCATTAAGACAACAATTACTTCACATTAAAATGGCAAAGGAAGATTCAATTATGTCTTATTTCATGAAGATCTCTGAACTAAAGGATCAACTAGGCTCAATTGGTCATAACATAGAAGACAAGGACATTGTCATGATCTCATTGAATGGTCTCTCAGATTCATGGGATTCCTTCATTCAATCCATAAGTGGGAGATCTGAATTCCCAACCTTTGATCGTCTTTAGAACGATGGCTTTCATCTCGCCTTGCCACAAGAGGAAAACTTAAGAGCCCTCAAGTGGATGATCAACATATGCTTGCAACCTAATGCAAGAAAGATGATAATTGGAAGAAGAATAATCCTAAGAGGAATAGAGAATTCAGACCACCCAGCTCTCATAATTCTTGGAAGAAGCCAAGAGATCTCTCTCGTGTTCAATGTTTTAGATGTGACAAATATGGTCACTATGCTAAAGAATGTCAGAATGAACCCTCACAAGCCAACCTAAATGAGGTCTTAGAACAAAATGAAGACTTCTTATTCATTTCTGCCTTGTCAAGCAGCATACCTTCAGATAGTAACACATGGCTGATTGACAACGGTGCTTCCAGACACATCACAGACTATCGTGAGCATCTTTCTGACTTAGTGGAAAAAGATACTAGTCTACATGTGGTAATTGGTGATGATAATCGATATTCGGTAAGAGGTTTTGGCACTACCTCTTTAAATTTAAATTATGGTATTTCACTTCACCTTAGTGATATCTTATTTGTTCCTGGAATTAAAAGAAACTTAATTTCTATTTCTGCTCTAGAAGATAAAGGTTATCAAGTAGCATTTTTTGAGGGTAAAGTACTTGCTTGGCCTAAGAAATCTAATTTTAAATCTGCTCGTGTTATAGAAAATAGATATGATAGTTTGTATAAGCTCTCCACTAACCTTGTTCAAGCCCTCATTAATGAGGCCCTTGAATCCTGTAAACTATGGCATCGAAGGCCTGGACACTTACACTTTCAAGCCCTTTCTTCCCTCGGAAGGATAGTTAAAGGTATGCCTAAACTCAGTCAATTTCATGATGATACTTGTAAAGGTTGTGCTACGGGTAAAAATGTTAAAAGTTCTTTTCATAGAAGTGAAAGTAGAGTTAAAGAAAAAATAGAACTTGTTCATCCTGATTTATGTGGACCTATGTCTGTAGCTTCTCCTAGTGGATGTCTTTACTATGTAATCTTCATAGATGATTTCTCTAGGAAAACTTGGATTTATTTCTTAAAGACTAAATAATCTAATGAAGTTTTAAGTAGATTTAAAGAATTTAAGGCATTGGCTGAAAACATTTCTGGTAAAAGAATTAAATGTTTAAGGTCTGACAATGGAGGTGAGTATACCTCTGGCAGTTTTTATGACTTCTGTGTTGAGTCAGGAATTAAGAGAGAGTTTTGTGTTCCCTACAATCCTCAGCAAAATAGAGTTGCTGAAAGAAAGAATAGGACCATTGTTGAGGCTGCAAAGGCTATGATCCATGATCAAGACTTGCAGACCTTTCTTTGGGCCGAGGCTTCTAGAACATCAGTCTATATTCAAAATAGATGTCCCCACCGCGTTCTAAAGAATATGACTCCCAAAGAAGTCTTCTCAGGATCCAAACTTGACATCAGTCACTTGAAAATTTTTGGAAGTCATGTATATGTTTATGTGCCTAAAGAAAAGCAAACTAAGTTGGAGCCTTCCAGAAAGAAGAGGATGCTAGTTGGATACAATGAATCTTCCAAAGCCTTCAGGATTTACATTCCAGGTCAAAGGTATGTTGAGGTAAGTAGGGATGTTACGTTTGAAGAAGATATTGCTTTTAAGAAATCAAAAGGTTCACTTCTTGTTGATGAGGTAAATAATAATAATCAAGATATGAATATTGATACTAACCTTGAGATTCAAAAGGAGTCTGTTGAGCCTCCACCTCAAGAAGAGCATAATGACTCACCCGAGCCCATGAATCCCACTGATATACCTAGTGACATTGTTGTCAGCAAAAAGAGGCCACTTTGGGTGAGAAACACCATTCAAGAAGCTGAAAAATTTGCAGCTCCCAGTGGCACCTTTAGAGAAAGCAAGAGACCTCAAATATTCTCCAACTATGTTGCATTGATGAACAATTTCATTGAGTTTGAGCCATGCGATGTTGAAGAAGCTTTGAACCATCATGCTTGGAAGCTTGCTATGGATGAAGAATATCAATCAATCATCAAGAATGATGTCTGGGACTTAGTACCTAGACCCAAAGGTAAATTTGTTGTTTCCTCTAAATGGTTATTTAAAATTAAACATAATGCTGATGGTAGTATTGAAAAATATAAAGCTAGATATGTAGCTCGTGTTTTTTCTCAAAAGGAAGGCATAGATTATGAAGAAACATTTGCTCATGTTGCTAGATATACCTCTCTTAGAACTATAATAGCTATTGCTGCAGCTAGAGGTTGGAAGCTACATCAAATGGATGTTAAGACTGCCTTCCTTAATGGTGTCATTGAGGGAGAAGTCTATATTGAACAACCTGAGGGTTATGAGATTCTCATGTGTGCAGATTGAAGAAAGCTCTATATGGCCTCAAACAGGGTCCTCGTGCTTGGTATGAAAGAATTGATAAATACTTGTTAAGTTTAAGATTTTGTAAAAATGATGCTGATTCTAACATTTACTTCAAAATATCCAATGATGAAATGCTAATTTTGGTTCTATATGTGGATGATTTATTTCTTACTGGTAAAGATGAGCTTATCATTAGATGTAAGAAATAATTAGCTTCATAATTTGAAATGAAAGATTTAGGTCTAATGCATTATTTTCTAGGACTGGAAGTATGACAAAGATCTAACAAAATTTTCTTAAGTCAAGGAAAGTATTCTATTGATATCTTGAAAAGATTCAGAATGATGGATTGTAAACCCATGTCTACTCCTATGGAATCTAACTTAAAGAAATTGAGTGTTTCTGCAGTTAACTCTGATTTTGCAGATCCATCTGAGTATAGACAATTGATTGGATCCCTGATGTATCTAGTTAACACTAGACCAAATATTTGCTATGCAGTGAATGCTCTCAGCCAGTTCATGAGCATGCCTAAACATGTTCATCTTGTTGCAGCCAAGTACATCCTAAGATACTTGCGAGACACAGTTGGTTATGGGCTGAAGTATCCACTTAACACTTCAAAGACTATTCAGATGCAGATTGAGCAGGAAGTGTCAAGGACATGAAAAACACTTCTGACATTTGTTTCAGCTTAGGATTCATAGTGATCTCTTGGGCTTGCAGAAAACAGTCCTCAGTAGCACTAAGTACAGTTGAAGTTGAATACATTGCAGCAAGTGTTGCTTCTAGAGAAGCGGTGTGGCTTTGTAAGCTCCTTGCTGGGTTGTTTGGACAACTTTGGGAATATACAATTATTCATTGTGATAATCAGAGTTGTATAAAGATGTCTGTCAAACCGGTGTTTCATGACAGGTCAAAACATGTGGAGACTCATTATCACTTCATTCGAGATATGGTGCAAAGAGGCACCATTCAGCTGAAGTATGTCAGCACTGATGATCATATAGCAAATATTTTTACCAAGCCCCTGTCGAGAGTGAAGTTTGTGTACTTTAGAGACAGACTTGGTGTTGTGGAAAATGAAACATTGGTTGAGAAGGAGTCTCAACCTCAGTGATAAATTGTGTTGTATCAATTGCCCTCTGCGGGCAATGCAAGGTGGTATTCTTCTCAAGGAGAAGAGCAAATGTAACCATCCTTTGCGGGTAATGTAAGATGGTAGAAAAGATGCTCTCCACCCTCTGCGAGCAATGTAAGGTGGATCCATTCTATGCTTGTGTGCAAGATGGAAGACTACAACATTCTGATTATGTAATCCATTTTTTGCTTGTGTGCAAGATGGAAGTGTAGGATATTCTGATTATGTAATTATATCCTCCCTAGTTAAGAGGGAGTTATGATTGTAACTAGGTAGAATGCGGATTCCAATTGCCTTAAGGCAACATTGGAATCCGCCAAGGGCTGGGCACTTCTCTCTCCCCTCTCACACGCCACACTAAAGGGGAAACGTGTTCCCTCTAATAGGGCCGACCCTATAACTAAAAAACACACGCCACTCAAAAGGGAAATGTGTTCCCTCTAATAGGGCTGACCTTATAAACCAAAAGTAATAAAATAAATAAAAAGAATCAACACCAAGACGACCTCAAATAGGTCCTCGTGCCTCATATAAATAAACAACTACTTGACCTCATTCATACATCATACCATTCTACACATTGTGCAAATTAGCTCTCAAGTTGAAGCGAAAATAGTCAGTTATCTGCTGTGCTTGAATGCAAATTACATTTGCTGCCAAGGTGTAAACTTTAAGTGTGATTATCTCTAGGGAAAGGTGCGAACTGCTGTCAAGGATCAGGCGTCCAAAAGTGCAGACCAAGTTACTGGTTGGTGAAGTCAAAAGTGTAGATCTGATACTGATTAGTCAACTACATCAGCCCTAAGTGTGGCCATATCAGACCTCTTAAAGAGATAAGTGTTGTAATCAAAATATTGTGTATAATTCATAATCAGATCTGAGGATCTCTTCTTGCTGGGTTTTTCCTCCTATGAGGTTTTCCTAGGGTAATGTTGTCTTGTCTCATTTTGTTTGCTTTTTACTAAGTTGAAATCCATAACTAAAATAATCTAATTCTAGTTACTAAATCTATTTTCTGAGTTTTTTTGTTAATTTGAAAGTAAAACTAACACCTTACTTCCTCCCATCTCCTCACTAGATCCAAGAAATATACCAACCATTCCAAAGCATAGTCGATCTCTTTCCTCATTCAATTAGTCTTCATTTTCCCTGCCGTCTCTGACTCTTCTCTCCATTGCTACTCGATACCCTCCAGTGATCAATGCTACACATTCTACTTCTAATCTAGTATCGCTCTTCCTCTCTTAACAGGCTTTAACCGATTCATTCGATTCTTTCACTTCATTGATCTTCCCCAAGTCTTTCCGATCCTTCTCTGCTCTCCACCAATCACCAAGGAAATGATGTCTTTCTCTACTCTTCTCGGTCCTTCCAACCTTGGATACTAGTATTCATTGCCTATATCTACCTCTCTCACTCTCAACCGTTTCACACCAAACTCTCACTCTCATTTCTGTCAACAAGACACTTTAAACTAATTCACCAAACCACACGAAAACAAGAAGACCAAAAAAATGTTTGAATGATGCTCCTGCATCAGACTCCCCAGGCGACAAAAGAAAGCATGTGCTCCTGCACATGGAAGTATCGATCAACAACTATTTCCCACTTCTCCTTTCTTCCTTTTTTTCCAACACCACTCAGGGACACTCAACATTCTTTTAGAATATTGTTGTACAATTTTCTTTACGTCATATATAGATTGAATTCTATCATGTACAATCCAAAATTTGCCCACCCCCTTATCCATATATGAATTTGCATAAAGGAATTGATGGAAATTTAAAATTCCCATGTCTTCAAACTCATACACCGTCCATTTGTCTGTCAACTTTATCAAAATCATCCTTCCACCACAACTCATCTTGGACTTCACCAAACATATTACAACTTACAATATCCTTACAAAAATCTACATATCCTACTCCACATCTTTCCAGATTTTGCACTATTCAACATATACAAATGATGCAAAGCAATGTCTACATATAGGACCAACATATTTACCTCTTCCTATAGCTCTGCAAAAACCTCTTTATCATAGGCTGCAATTGTGATCTTTGCCATCCCATTTAACTTCATGTTTCCATTAGCATGTTCCTTCATTTCATTTATTATACATTCACAAAAATCATCTTCAACTATATATAAGACTTTTGGAAAAGAAAATATGAACTCATTATCTGCTACCCCCCTATTCAAACTGCACTTTTACTTTCACCTTCTTGAGGCTTTTTGACATTCACTGAACTTAAATAAATTCTTTTACTTCCAAGCTTTATTGCTTCAACCTCTACAACTGTTGCAATCTCTTTTGGCACATCTTCATTTTCTCCATCATCCCATGCTTTTGATGTCCCCTTTTGCTTTTCATCACTTTTACCCCACTCATTCTTCAAATCCTCTCCATACTTGTATTGACTCATTTCGAGCTTTTCGATTTGTTTTTGTTTGGTTTTCTTTATTTTCTTGTATCTTTTCCTTCTCATTTCTTTCTCATCTACAAGCCTCCATAACTCCATTCCATATTCATAAATGCCATCATCACTATTTGTTTCCTCAAAATTTCCATCGTTTTCATCAATTTGATTCAAAAAACATCATTATCTGAATTATTTGAGTCAACTTCCTTACCTTCTACCTTGCTTGTGTTCTTTGCAAGCTTATGCCAATCTGTTGTTGCAACTATCTCAATCTTCTGCTTTGGTATTTCCTTTGTCAATACTTTTGTTTCTTCATCTTTATTTACATCATCTTTTTCCTATCCATCATTTGTTGACTTCACCATGCTCCCTTGTTCATTTGGCTTGAACTTTTCTTCATATCTTGTATTCCCTTGAAGTCTTTCCTCATCTCCATGTCTTAGAACACCACTTTCATCCATTGTTGTCTTGCACTTAACCATCCACACTTTATTTCCCTTAGCTTTAGCTTGATGTCTTTTTATTGTTGCACTCGCTCTCCCTAATTCTTGGATTGATTTTCTCTTCTCTCTTTTAACTTGCATATCAACATTCACATTTCCACATACATAACCAAGATCGGCATTTTCACTTCCATTTACTTGTGTAATAACCCATTGTCCAAATTTTTCTTCCATCCTTAACTTCATTTCTTACCAATTCTTCATTGTTGTAGTCTTCTTTTCTTTCATCTGCAACATCTTCTAAGACACCATGAAACTCTAGGGGATCTTCAAATTTTTCTTTACCATGGTGAAAAACTTTATCATCCATATCTTCATTTTTTAGAGTCTTTGCAATGTACCTCTATTGCAAATTGTTTTTTAATACCTTCTTGGTAAATTGCTGCAACTTTTCTCCTCTCTTTCTCATCTTCATCTTTGTCTATAGGTGCTCTTTTGGCCCCTTCACTTCCCATCTTTAAGGTCTTGTTCTTGACCTCCCTTATAAAACTTCTCATTCTTGCATACACATTCTCGAACACAACATTAGCAAATAAGAAAAGAGACCAAAATGTCTCCACGAGTGCCTTCTTTGTGGGCACCCTCCTCTCTTTGTTACTACTTCATTTGAATGCTTCTTTTTTCACTTCTTCCTCTCTCCATTATTTCTTATTTCCTTTCATGTTATCCATAATGAGAACTTCACCTCTTTCGGTGCATGTTGCTCACTTGGCAACTCTTTGTTGTCCAAATCTTTTGGGGTTTCCTCATACTTTCATCTTCTCCTTTCAAGGAAACCATCCTTTGCTTTCTTCTCTTCTTCATACTCATCTTTACTAGCCACTTAAACTTAATTTCCATTGGCCAACCCCAAATATATTGTTGGCTTCTCTCCCGAAGCCACTGTTTCACCAAAATCTTACACTTCTCTAAATCCATTTTCAAGTCTACCATCTCTCTATCAAACTCTACATCTTGTCTTTCCCTATTGACTTTCATCTTGTCCTTATTTTTGAGGCTTTCTTTCTTATCTTGCTGTTGCATCTTTCTATCTTCTCTTCTTGTCTTTGTGATACCTCGCCTAGGGATTCTCTTATTTTCCTCTTGCCCAGTCTTTTGGTACACAAGTTCTTTTTATTAACCTGCCAATCTATAATACACATTCTTTCCCAAATATTTATGAATATCACTCACTTCCCTTGCACAGATCTTTTGGGGCTCTCAACTTGAGGCTCTGATACCAAATTGATAACACACAACACATACTCATGCTTTGATACCAAATTGATAATACAATCCCTCACATGCATGATTTGATACCTTATGAAATAGCACACTCGATCTCTTACACCTTAGATAGAATTTTTAATCATCTACAAACATCTTGTCATAAAAGCGACATGGAGTAGGACATCAAATAACCAAATTTTATAACAACATATTCTAGGTGATATGAACTTCCAAAAACACAACATAATAACAAAGCAATACAATAACCATTCCAATATCAATTTGATGACAAACAACTGAATCAAAAAATGATATGAATGATTAGTTTATTTTGGTTTTCATAGAAAGATAATCACAATAAAATCATTTTGTACTTTTGTTCAGATTGCTTTGGGTCAACCTCTATCAGGCCCGATCACTACCGTGTCATTTCTAACATTCCTCCCATGGAAACCATGGCATAAAACTCACTCTTCTTACTTGTTATCTTGTATAACCCGAACAAACCCTTCTTTTCTTGGTCTTTGTCAAAGACTAATGCTTTGCTCTTGGGTTCATTATCTAGCACCTTTCTTTCTGTCTTCCTTACTTCCTCCCAACTCCTCACTGGATCCAAGAAACATAGCAACCATTCCAAAGCATAGTCGATCTCTTTTCTCATTCAATCGGTCTTCATTCTCCTTGTCATCTCTGACTCTTCTCTCCACTGCTACTCGATACACCCCCAACGATCAATGCTACACATTCTATTTCTAATCCAGTATCACTCTTCCTCTCTTACCATGCTGTAATAGATTCATTTCACTTGATCAATCTTCCCCAAGTATTTCCGATCCTTCTCTAACCTCCACCGATCACCAAGGAATTGATTTCTTCCCTACTCCTCTTGGTCCTTCTTCCAACCTTGGATATTGGTCTTCATCGCCTATATCTCCCTCTCTCACTCTCAACCATTCCACATCGAACTCCCACTCTCATAACCATCAACAAGCCAAACTTTAAACTAATTCACCAAACCACACGAAAACAAGACCATAAAAATGATCGAACGATGCTCCTGCATCACAAAATTGGATGGATCTGGTAACAATGCCAAATACACAATTGTAAGTAAACATGGTTGCCTATTTTATATACAATATTTTGGGTGCGTAAATGTTATGGGTGTCTTTCTTTGTGAGGGTGACAAACAACATGGTGTAAATGATAATAACTCGACAACTAAAGCACCTCCCGTAGATTAGTTGTAAGATAGATATAAAGCATTTGCTAAAATGATGACAACTCTATCTACTTATATGGGCAGATTTCGTTGGGGTATGACTAGCTAATAACTAGATTGTTGCCTGTCATGGGGTAATTATAGATAGCTAAATTGTTTGTGCATTTTTTATAATAATTGTGAATTCTTCTATAGATAGTGTAGGACTAGATTCTATTGGGATGGTTTGGAGATGTATTGCTTACCTTTGGCTACAAGTTGTTGACAATCAACACCCTTTTAGTCAATCATGACTATGGAGTGGGTACTGCTCGCACACACAAAAGATTGACTTATGAGTTTCATTAGCTCCACGAGTCGATCAAGTAATGTAGGTGCTCAGAGGAGAGCGCGTGGAAAGATTTGAACCCCAAGAATTGAACATTGCTGCTACTAGGATATGTTGTTGTCATTGATGTCAACATATTCCTGTGATTTATTGCTCCGATGATCGCATATTGGTTTATTGGCTTCATGGTTTGGTGTATGGAGTGTTTCTAGTGTCAGTACATCTTTCTGTATTGGTTTTGGTGATGCAAGAAACTTAATTGATTATTGTAGACACCTAAAAGTTGCACAATGAATTAAGTGAATTTTATTCATTTAATTATTCTTAATTCTTCCTATTAATTAAATTAAGATTTAATTAATATACCCTTTTTCTATCTAAGCCATTTAATTAAATTTACATTTAACTAAATACCCTCCCTCTAGCCATTTTAATAAAATTTACATTTAATTAAAGATATCAATTTATCCCCTTTCCCATTTTAATTAAATCTACATTTAATTAAAATCTCATTTGCATTTAAATAAATCTAAATTTATTTATAAATCCCCTCACTTGCAAAATCCTACAAATGCAAGTTGCAACCAAATTGAAATAAAGCAATTTATTTTAATTAATTCTATTTTCCCTCACCCACTTGCATTTTCCTACATCTCCCACTTGCATCCTAAATCCTATTCCTAATTCTTCTAGAATCCATCTAATCCTAATCAATTAGCCCAAACCCATCCATTATCCCTTTTCCCTAAATTTAAGGAGGTCACTTCTCAAATTTGGAGTAAAGTCTTCAAAAAGCAATAAAGCCTTTATGTCTTCAACAAGTTAACCTTGAAAGTCTTCATAACCATTAATGGTTAACTCAACCCTCTAGCATGATTAGAGACTTTTTCTCTTAACTCAACCTTCATCTAACCCAAGGGTCTCATCAAGCATTCATTGCTTTGACCATGGTTATCCCTTTAACCTTTGCACAAGAGTTTACCTCTTGGGTAAAAGCTTTATCCATTGGATAACCCTAATCTAACCTTAACCTTTACCTCCTAGGGTAACCATGAGGTCTTCTCAAGCATTTAATGCTTCTTTCATCTCCTCTCAAACAACTTCTTGTTGACAGTTGTCACCATTTCCTTGGTGAGAATTGAAAACATGGATTGATTAACTTTCAATCTTGACCCTTGTTAAGATTATCCAATCTTGACCATCCATTGCCCTATTTTCCCTATAAATAGAGCACATTCCTTCTTCAAAAAGATCAAGTCTTTGTGCATCAAACTTATAGTCTCATAACATTAAGCATATTATCTCTCTTTGATAGAATAACATGTTAGATCATTTTGATAGCATTATAATCTTAGATATATCAGGTTAATCTTATATCATGTTAGCTTCATCTTAGCATCATTTTCATACTAGTTTAAGCTTCATATCAATATCTTGCATCCTATCATCATCTAGTTTCATATCAAAATCATCACTGGGATCTTGGTTGCATTCCATTTAGATCTTAAAATCATAAATCTCGTTCTTTAGGTTGTCATCTTAAGGAATCAAGCGCTCTTCCAAGCTAAGAGCCACCTTGAATCTTGAAGATCCTTGGAGATAGAGGAACATGGAATGATTTAAAGAGTTTAGATTCGTTTAACTTTGTTTTGTTTTGGATTTCTAACCTCTAATGCAATGTTTCATGTGTGTGTTTGAATTGTTTTTTCCTCCTATAGGTTGATACCACATTTTTGACATACATTTCTGGCGCCCACCGTGGGGCCCGACCCCATATATCAAATCGGTTTTTGAATTTAACCACTTTTGCAGGTCCGTAGGAAACATGAATCAGCACGTGGGAAACATTCCCTGGCGCATCCGATTAACAGTCTAGCGCATCTCGCTTACTGTTTAGCGCGTGGGGTCTATACTCTAGCACATGAAGTCCTTTCTTTAGCGCACGACTTCCACTAATCTTTTCCTGTAGGTATCAACGCGGGAGAAAAATAGAGTAGCTCATTTGAAAAATAGTTTGGCGCGTCGGGTTTGTTAGATAGCTCATCCGGCTCACTGTTTAGCGCGTGTAGTCTATTCTATGGCGCGTAAAGTCTTTTCCTTAGCGCATCATATTCCTAACAGTTTCCTGTAGGTTTCGGTGCGGGAGAAAAACATAATAGCGCGTCGGGAAAACAACTTAGCGCATTGGGGGCACATAATAGCGCATAGGTGCTTTTTCTTAGCGCATAGATATCATTTCTTAGCGCATCTGTGAAATAGTTTAGCGCATAGAGCTGACAGAGGCAAAACTTTGTAGCAGAGTCAAAAATCAGGTTTGTGGGAGGCATAATATATATGTAATATAACATTTAAGTATAAGAAAGAGAAAATAGATTTTCTTATACTTTAAGTTATATTCCATATATATTGTCAGGATGTTTGAGAGGGGTTTCGGACCTCTAGGAGTTATAATGCAAAATCTAGTTTTTGGAAGATCTTCCAAATATCAGACTTAGTCAATTTTCAAGGCATTTCAGGATCAGGATTGTAAAATTTGTAACCAAGATCAGAATTTAGGCTTGTGTAAGCCGACACTAACATTTGATCACGGACTGTGTGCAGGTTCTAATATTTTTTTTGTGCAGGGGAAGGAGTTAGTTTAGAGGCTTTAAGTTTCTTTTTTTTACTTTCTTTCAACAAAAGTTGGTTAAAAAGAACTCACTCTCTTTTTTGCACAAGTTAAAATAAACCTCATCATTTCATTTGGATGCATAAAATGAACTTCATGCCTTCCTTTTTGGTGTTTTAAAATAAGACTTCATCTTTTCTTTATTGCAAGGTAAAAAGAACAACAACTTCATATTTGCTTTCTTGCAAGATTAGAGGAAAAACACTTCATTTTGGAAGCTGTAAAAAGAACTAACAATCTTTACTTTGGCACAAATTTTAAAAAGAACCTCACCATCCTTTGGTGTTTAAAAGGATTCACTTCATTTTGCAAAGTAAAAGAACCTCATCTTCATTTTATGCAAAGAAAAGAGGGAAAACTTTCCCCTATTGACTTTAATTTTGTTGATCAACATCACGATTTACTTTGTTGACCATGTTTATTTTTCAAAAGTTTTTGGAAATACACACTTTTCTATGAAAGGTTAAAAATAACATCATGCTTGTTGGAGCATCATCTCCAAATAGAAGTTAGCAAATCATTGTCTTGAAGGCTAAAAAGAAGATTGTTTGCCTTGTCTCGAAAGTGGAAGGTATATGCTCTCCCCTTAACTGGGTGATCAAAAAGCCAAACCACTCTTAAGCTTTCTGTACTTCAAGCATTATACAACCTTTAGTAGGCCCGCCTTCCCAAGGAGTTGGAATCAACTCTTAAAGCCATTTATGGCCGGTGTGAAGGGAATGACCTAAGTGGGAAACAACTTTGATGTCAAGTATTCCAACCCACTATAATCAAAAGTGAAAAGTGACGAAAGTCCTTTTCAACGGTTGCGCACAGCGATTAGCCTTCCCCCAGTATCCTCGAGATATGTAAAGCCTTTGTTCTAAAGTTTGGGAAGCCTCCTGAGGGAGTTTATCACTGACGGCCGAACAAGAAGCCTGATTACGAACCTTAGAAATAGAAACCTTGAGCCAAGTCAGTAACTAGACATTTGTAATATCATAGTGCAAGGGTGGGGAAGAATCCACCCCCAAGATCACTCACCATATATCTCCCAAGATAGCTACTCAAGTGAAGCAATTCACTTTGGGTTAACTTCTGGCAAAAGGCAAAAAAATGGGCGCCCTCTAGGGGTGACAAGGCTGTTTGAGCTGACGGAATATCGAGACTAGTGGGATATGATATTGTCAATGACCTTTGAATAAATAGTCTATCTGATGTGTCTTTTGTTGTAAATCAAACCAGTGATAGCATCGAAGATTTGAACACATCCTCAAAAGAACATACACTCAATGTTTAATATTAGGATGACCATTATTTTCATGTGTGCTATGTATTCTTGTCACAAATGTTAAAATATCTTGCAAAGTATCCAACAATCAAACTCAAAAGTCAGTTCAAACAAGGAAAAATCATAAAGTGGAGAAGATTTCCAAATCCAACAAAACATCTTTTGAGATGGTTATCCACATTTCAACTATTTTTAGGAAAGACTTTCATCCAACAAGATTAGGGGAATATCAAACCAAGTAATCAAGATTTTATCTATTCGACTTAGTAAGCTTGAGTATCCAAAAACAAAATTATCCATCAAAATCACAAGTGTTAAAAATTTCAAAAATCGCAGAAAAACAACCAAGTCAAAATATATCAGGGCAGTTTAGCGCGTGAGAGCAACTTCTTAGCTCGTGGGGACCATCTTTTAGAGTATTAGACCTTCACCTTAGTGCATTAAATCTTAACATTAGCGCTTCATAGAAATCCAATTCTAGCAGTTTCAAGTAGCGCGTTTTGAAAACAGTTTAGTGCGTTGAAGCATCAGCTTAGCGCGTAGAAGCTAAACTTTAGCGCGTAGGGTTTAACAGTTAGCGCATTGGTGGCCCATATTGGCGCATGACCTTTATGAACCAAGGCAAAAGAAAAATAAACCAGTTAGTGCGTATCAGGGGGCAGTGTAGCGCGTGGAGTCTTCTCTTTAGCGCGTTGAGAATTTTTTTTAGCGCATCTAGTCTTTGGCTTAGTGCATGGTCAAAACTCAGAAAACCAGAGAGCAAAACAAGCCTTTCTAGAAAAAGTTTTCAAACTTCTTGAGTATCCTTTTAGGTCCAATATCAAACGTGATCACAAGAAATCAAATCAAAACACCAGAGAAATCATTTCCAAATCAAACAAGTCAGTCTTAGAACAAAAGTTGTCAAATCCAAAACTAGCTAAAGATAAGACTTTATCCTATCAAAATCAGGTATTATCATCACCTTGATCAAAAGGTCCATCATCTAAAGGATTCTATCAAACAACATACCAGGTTTAAACCTTAAGTTGTCAAATCAAGTTTCCATATCGGGAGACTTTATCCATATCATTTGACACACTTTGTCGTGAGGGGGCATCTAAACCTTCATTTGATAAAAGTAGACTTAAGTTTCCAAACGAAGTATCTCAATCCAAACATTGAAGGAAACCATTGATCATTCGTGTATGACCACTCCTCATATTTTGAGACGAACAAGTCTTCATCACAAAACTAAGTTAAAGAAGAGACAACCTAGTCCTAAGACCCTTATCAACAGGAGTACATTTCTCTAAATCAACCTATCAAAAACATCAACTTTGATCATTCATATGACCATTCATTATCAAACCAAAAAAAAAAGGAAACTCAGTCAAAGGAAATGAGTCCTAACATAAATCAAGATCACAATATCATGACTTCCCAATCTGATCCCATCTTCGATCAAGATCCCACCTATCAAGAATCTTATGATGATCCCCTAATCTTTTGGTATTCCATCCATGATGACCCCCTTTCATCTCAAGAGCAGAGTCCCATTCAACATCCATCTCTTAAGCAAAATCATGATATTCCTTCCATATCCTCCACTATTCTAATTCAAAATCAAGAGAAAAGCACAAACTCAAATGATCCTACTCCAAGTCAAGATCAAGATCAAGGAATCTCTTCATCCTCCAAATCTATCTTAGGTCCTTTCATTCCAAAGTCAATCTCTTCATCCTCCAAATCTATCTTAGGTCCTTTCATTCCACAATCAAACTCTTCATCCCTTCCATCCATCTTGGGTCCTTACCTCCCTCCATCACTAATCCATCACCTCAAATGATCCATAAGAAAGATCAACAAAGGAATAAATCTTCGAACTTCTTTCAACCCTCTATCTAAATATCTTCCCAAATATATTCTTCCATCATTTCCTCTATCTATTTTGGGTCCTTATATCCCAAAATTTGATTTTCCTCTATCTCTTCATCACTTCTCAAGTTGTGTACCGATACTCATCTTGAATACATTTCCCTCTATCCTCGCACAAATATTCAAACATTCTATCTATTATCCAACACCTCTTTTCTATCCTTCAATCCCTATCATTCAATCCTTTGCATAAATCTTTCATTTGTGAAATAGGCATTTGTGTCATTTTGTCACATGCTTGCCCATGCTCGAATCTAATGTTCAGTCCTTTTCCTAGATATCTATTCATGAAACGCTTCTGATTCCGAGGTTGTTCCTCTTTAACATTTTCTTTTGGTTGGGATACACACTCAATCCAGAAAAGAACCACTTATCATATCTTGGTACTGACATCTTTTTGATTACTATATCTCATACACTTAATTGATTGCTCTAAATCATTGCGATCTCTTAAATTGAAGACATGGCTAGTGAAAAATCTAAAATCTTGCTTCAGCACCATTGTAATTATTAGACCCATGTAAGTTTCATCACTTACAAGCCAATGCAAGAAAAATAAAGAGAAAAAAGAAATATCAAAAGCATGAGCAAGAAAATGAATATCAAGAAAAAAAAAATGCAATGAAATGCAATATCAAAATGATTGGCTATGGGAACATGCAAGTAACTCCATCGGGGCTATGGAAGCCTGGCTGGCAATGGAGCAATATTTGTGAGATTACAGTGATAACCTCGTCAAGGCTATGGACGCTCGCTGGCAGCGAGGCTCTATCCAGGATGCTTTTGAAGTCAGGGTGACTCGTGTAGCTAGCCATGTTGGATTCTGAAGATTACAATGATCATATGAGCCAGAATGAACCCACTTGCACACACATGGGTAATCAAAGACTAAGTACCTTGATCCAGTTTGGGATTCTTCTTCCCTTTTGAGTCTACTTCCTAGTT
Organism: Cryptomeria japonica; assembly: GCF_030272615.1. Lineage (NCBI taxonomy): Eukaryota > Viridiplantae > Streptophyta > Pinopsida > Cupressales > Cupressaceae > Cryptomeria > Cryptomeria japonica. The sequence goes on along the minus strand of NC_081405.1, from coordinate 310,828,409 downwards.
GCTAGAAATGTTCAGTTGGAATTTCCAAAGGTTCTAAGTGTGGGTTGGGTCTCTATCTTTGAAAAGTTCGAGAACACTTATTTAGATGATGCTAAATATTGTGACAATCTTACATATCACCTCTTTGAAAATAGAAACCTCTATGCTTGGGGGCAAAGTTCATCCACTCTATTCTTCTTACCATGTCTCCCATTATCCTTCCTCCAATATCCATTACCCTATCTAACTTCATCATTATCTATAATCTTGCTTCACCTCATCCATATCCTCTAATCCATATCCCTTATCCTATCTATTCATATCTTCTATCATCCAATTATTTCTACAATCTTGCTTCACTTTATCCATACTATCTATCCTATCTATTCATATCTTCTACCATCCAGTGCTATCTATGATATTGCTTCACCTTGTCCATATCCTCTAATCCATATCCTCTTATCCATACTATCTATCCTATCTATTCATTGCTTCCATCATCCAGTGCTATCTACAATCTTGCTTCACCTTATCCATATCCTGTAATCCATATCCCCTTTTCCATCATTGATCTTGATCAAAACTATGGACAAAAAATCCATTTCCACCTCAATGGTTCAAACATCCATTCATAATATTCCTTGTCTTTCTATACATTGGGGCAACCAAATACATCTTTCTTCTAATCCACAAACTCAAAAAAATCAAAATATCCAAAAAACTCAAAAAACTCAAAAAAAAAAAAACAATCAAAATATCCAAAAAACTCAAAAAAAATCAAAATATCCAAAATATAAAAAAAAATCAAAAAATCAAAAAACTAAAAATCGACAAAATCAACAAAATCAAAACATGAAAGCATGACCCATCCATCAAATCAATTCAACAACAGGAAAAATCTCAAAGTCTGCAATCAAACTGATCACATGTCTTGTTAATTAATTCATTACTCGAAATAAACATCAACATCAAACATGTCTTATAAAAGGATAGGTACACTCGAAACCAGACAGATCGGTCTTATACGGGGTACTCACTCTTTGAAACCAGATATTCCTATAAATCATCGAGTCTTGATAATCAATACATCTATCAACATCAAGATCAACATGTCTTATACAGGGATAGGTACACTCGAAACCAGATAGATCAGTCTTATACGGGGTAATCACTCTTTGAAACCAGACATTTCTATCAATCATCGAACAAATCAAAACAATGACATAGATCAATATGACTACTGGATTTTATTATAGTTAGCCTTATCTTTATCAATTGATGGTAGTACATGTTTCACAAATCATATTGTACATATCATATCCACCCATCTGAGACATCACCAGAAATTCACAAAATGCTTATCAATCCTGGACATACTTAGCATAGTCACTGTCCTTGATTTATCTGAATTAGCTATCCAAATCATATACCACCATGGCTTGGTGATCAACATACATATCCATATTGAAGTAGTATCAACAACAAGGGCAAAATTCTGACCTTGTTGGGGGCCTTTTGCCTTCAAGATTTTCAACATCAGACCAAACAGGTAGCAAGACAACAAGGATCAAACAACCAACAAATGACAAACGCCAATGCAAGAAGGCTAGACATCACGAACTTGAACTGATTTCAACTGAACAAAGATCTATTTGCAAGATGTTTTAATTGACAAGAATACATTTCCAATAGCATGCATGATTACTTATGGTTGTTAATTTTTGCTTATCATATCTCCTGAGCACCTCCAGGATGTCTTATGACTAGAGAAGCAAGGAAGGAATGTGATGTTTTATTTGTCTTCTATCTGTGAGTGAAGTCTTTTATCATGCAAATTTGTCCTATGAAGCAATCAGGTGGCATATCGCTGAGGACATTTCGGATTTGTATGGGACAAAGGTTAACTCTTGTCTGTTTACGCAAGCAACACTTAGGTCGTCTTGGTTCAATTATACCTCGATGCTTGTGTCGTCTTGCAATATCAAAATCCATGTAAGCTATACTCAGGTCCTTATGGTTCAATTATACTATGATGCTTGTATCAACTTTCAACAAATCAAGGCTCGATGATGAAAACAAAGGAAGCACTAACACTTTGATCACAATAGATGGCAACATTGAGAACGAGAATGCATATTAAGCTTTGCATTAGCTGCACATCATTATCATCTTAATCTTGCATTAAGTTGCATATCATTTTAATCTTTTATTTAGTTGCACATCATTGTCATTATCATACATCTCATTTTCAAGATACATCTCACATCTCATAAGTCAAAGCAATGCATCATCACATTTTTCTTCTCATGAATCATACATTCACAACATAATTAAAATCAAGAGCATTATTATCTAAGCATCAAATCATCCTCATAAAATCTCAGATTGAAACATAATCCATATCATTCATCATTCATCATTGCATCCCTCGCATGCATATCTATCGCATCATCATGGAATCTTTCTTCACTTTCATATCTTCATCATTCTTCCAAACTATCTTCTATCATTCTTCCAAACTATCTTCTATCATGTCTTATATAGGATGTATCTTTCCTGAAACCAGATGTTTTGATCAATTCTTATACAGGATATATCGTTCCTGAAACCAGATGTTTTGATCAGCTCTTATACAGGATGTATCTTTCCTGAAACCAGATGTTTTGATTGGTGTTTATAAGATATATCATTCCTAAAACCAGATGCTCGATCATCCATGTCTTATACAGGCGGTATCATTCCTGAAACTAGACGCTCGATCATCCATGTCTTATACAGGCGATATCATTCCTAAAACCAGACGCTAAATCATCCATATCTTATACAGGAGGTGTCATACCTGAAACCAGACTTGATCTTAATCTAATCAATCTTAATCTCAATCCAGTCAATCTAATCAATCTTATCAAACCCATGCATGTCATCACTATCCACTCTTCTATCTTTCAAATAGCATTCTTCTTCTTTCGAGAGATCATTCATGCCTTTTGTGCATGAACGATCTCCTGAGGGGGTATTATCATATCAAATCTCAACATCAATTTCATATTAGTTTCATATCAAATTTTCATATCAAATCAATTCTTCATATCTGGGGCATCATCAATATCGCTCATCAAATCTGGGGCATCATATCGACTTTTCATATCAAATCAATTTTTCATATCCAGAGCATCATATTGACTTTTCATATCAAATCAATATTTTCATATCCACAACATCGTATCGATCAAATTTTGACATCATATCCAATAGATTTTCTTTGAATCAACATGTTCTCACACGTTAACTCAAAGAGGGGCAAAATGTAGACACCTAAAAGTTGCACAATGAATTAAGTGAATTTTATTCATTTAAATATTCTTAATTCTTCCTATTAATTAAATTAAGATTTAATTAATATACCCTTTTTCTATCTAAGCCATTTAATTAAATTTACATTTAATTAAAGATATCAATTTATCCCCTTTCCTATTTTAATTAAATCTACATTTAATTAAAATCTCATTTGCATTTAAATAAATCTAAATTTATTTATAAATCCCCTCACTTGCAAAATCCTACAAATGCAAGTTGCAACCAAATTGAAATAAAACAATTTATTTTAATTAATTCTATTTTCCCTCACCCACTTGCATTTTCCTACATCTCCCACTTGCATCCTAAATCCTATTCCTAATTCTTCTAGAATCCATCTAATCCTAATCAATTAGCCCAAACCCATCCATTATCCCTTTTCCCTAAATTTAAGGAGGTCACTTCTCAAATTTGGAGTAAAGTCTTCAAAAAGCAATAAAGCCTTTATGTCTTCAACAAGTTAACCTTGAAAGTCTTCATAACAATTAATGGTTAACTCAACCCTCTAGTATGATTAGAGACTTTTTCTTTTAATTCAACCTTCATCTAACCCAAGGGTCTCATCAAGAATTCATTGCTTTGACCATGGTTATCCCTTTAATCTTTGCACAAGAGTTTACCTCTTGGGTAAAAGCTTTATCCATTGGATAACCCTAACCCAACCTTAACCCTTACCTCCTAGGGTAACCATGAGGTCTTCTCAAGCATTTAATGCTTCTTTCATCTCCTCTCAAGCAACCTCTTGTTGACAATTGTCACCATTTCCTTGGTGAGAATTGAAAACATGGATTGATTAACTTTCAATCCTGGCCCTTGTTAAGATTATCCAATCTTGACCATCCATTTCCCTATTTTCCCTATAAATAGAGCCCATTCCTTCTTCAAAAAGATCAAGTCTTTGTGCATCAAACTTATAGTCTCATAACATTAAGCATATTATCTCTCTTTGATAGAATAGCATATTAGATCATTTTGATAGCATTATAATCTTAGATATATCAGGTTAATCTCATATCATGTTAGCTTCATCTTAGTATCATTTTCATACTAGTTTAAGCTTCATATCAATATCTTGCATCCTATCATCATCTAGTTTCATATCAAAATCATCACTGGGATCTTGGTTGCATTCCATTTAGATCTTAAAATCATAAATCTCGTTCTTTAGGTTGTCATCTTAAAGAATCAAGTGCTCTTCCAAGCTGAGAGTCACCTTGAATCTTGAAGATCCTTGGAGATAGAGGAACATGGAACAATTTAAAGAGTTTAGATTCATTTAACTTTGTTTTGTTTGGATTTCTAACCTCTAATGCAATGTTTCATGTGTGTGTTTGAATTGTTTTCTCTTCCTACAGGTTGATACCACATTTTTGACATACAATTATCATATGATCCGGTTTGCAGTTCGGTTTGCTGATCAATGCTTTGCAGATTTCAGTATTTCCTTCGGTATAGTCCGGTGTGATCAGATCTTAAGCTGATATTTTGGGAAATTTCTTGGGATGTTCATGTGTATCTTCATTGTAGATGGTTCATGATTTGGTGCTCTGCAAGTTATCTTTCTTCGTGACAGTTGCTGCTATTTGAGTGTTCTTGAGTTTCAAATGTTGATCGATTAAGATTTGATAAGTGGTGTTGGTGCAACTATTGCTGATGATTCTAACGTTCTTGCTGGTGTTTCCTAATTGTGTCCTATTTGTTTTGATGATTCACATTGATCGTTGTGCAAGTTTTTGATGATTTTGCTAAACCAGTGATGTTTTTCATATTATGTGGTATTCTTGGTGGTGTAGCATGTTGCGGTTGATCTTGGCACGATTTTCGATGGTGTTGCGTATTTGGAGATTTGATTTAGGTCCATGTTATATCACGTATATCATTATATTGGTCCAGTGGTCGATCTTTGTATCGCGCAATGTAATTTTATAATTATGAGATGAGGGTTTAGCTGACCTTGTTGTCAAGGTTGATGAATTGTATAAATAGGTGACAAAGTCATGTAATTTGGATAATAGGGTAGTATCTGCATTATCAAAGAGTGGTGTATGTGAGCATAAGCGAAATTATACTTCGGTATTGGGATTGAGCAGAGTTTTTGAGGGTTGCAGAGCAGACATACATGCTTAACCAGAACTGTCATTAGGCATTAGCAGATGCTGTTATTGCAGTTCATTCCTTCCGGATTATAGTCTGAATCTTGTTGTAAGTCAGTGAGACTTCCCTAATGGTTGTAACCTTCCAGGTTATTATATTTGAGCAGTGAGCTCTAGGTAGTGAGTTGAATGTAGGTGCATTCCCCATTGTAATATTTTCACATACTACTGCAGAGTATCATCTTATTGTGGGTAGGTTCTTACCATGCTTTTTCCCTTAATTGTGTTTTCCACGTCAAAATCTTGGTGTTGTGTGTTGTGCCATCTATTTGCCTATCTTTGTTGCTGTAGTTTATTAGATTTGTGAATGTGATTAATTTTGCTAATCCGGTGAAAATTGATTCAACTCCCCTCTCAGTTTTCCTTCATTGTTGTTGCCAACAAGTGCTATCAGAGCTAGATCCTCCAGAAGAAGCTTAACCGTTTGAGGAGATCCAAGATAGAAATTGGAAGTGGAAGTGTTATCTTTAAGAAGGAGAGTCTGAGATTTTATGGAAGTAACTATGCTATATGGAAGAACATGATGGAAGTGCACTTGAGAGGTCTTGGAGAGGATTATTAGAAGATTACTAAGAATACCTATTCTGTTCCTCCGAATGGACCGGTTACTGCTGATGAGATCAAGGAAGCTAAAAATAACATTAGAGATAAAGAAGCATTACTGAGTGCCCTGACTGATTCAGAAATGACTAATGTAATGGGACTTTAGATTGCAAATCAGATCTGGGAGAAGCTTGAAACCTTGTATGAAGGAGATAAACAAGTCAAAGTTGCTAAGTTGTAGAGTTTGAAAGGGAAGTATGAGATGCTAAGAATGGGAGAAGATGAGAACATAAATTCCTTGATGGCTAAGGTGAATGAACTTTTCCTAGGTATTAGATGTGCTAGTGGAATCCTTGAAGAAGATGAAATTATTGTTAAGGTGCTGAGATCATTGCCTCCTGTTTACAAACATAAGGTAGTCGCTACTGATGAGATCCGGAGTGTGACTATTGTGACAAGAGATATGTTGGTTGGAAAGATTGCTGCATTTGAACTGAGCAAGTTTGGTGAATCACATGGAAAGTTTGAGACATCATTTAGAGCATTTGTATCTGGAAAGCAGAAGTATGATCTTGAAGAATGCAAAATATCCAAATATGAAAGAGAGAGAAGAGAGATGGAAGAGAAAGAAAGAGAATTGGATGAGCTTGAAGCATTGATTGTCCGAAGACTGCCTAAGGGAGCAGGTAAGTATGATGGAAAATTGCCTCCGAAATGTTTCTCTTGCAATAAGATAGGACATTTTTCTTCTAGATGCCTGAAGAGAATGTCTAAGTATGATAGGCATGATAAATTTGATAAGCATGATAAAAATGATAGATATGAGAAGCATGAGAAGTATGACAAACCCTACAAGCCTAACCAAAAGTATAAGCATCAGAAGAACTGTTATTATGCTGCTGATGAAGGTGTTACAAATGAAGAATCAAAAGGAGATGAAGTTGTGTTTATTGCTATTAAAGAAGATGGACCGGTACTTGTTGATTCCACAAACTGCACTATTGAGGAGAAATCTCTAGCTGCTAGAGTTGAAGAGAAATATGAATGGGTGATTGATAGCGGTTGTTCGCATCATATGACTGGTTATAAAAGCAAATTTGTGAATATGGAAAGATATGATGGTGGAATAGTAAGATTTGGAGATGACAAAGCCTGTGTGATCCATGGTAGAGGTTCTATTTCGTTTGATGGTAAGCATAAGATTGATGATGTCTTGTATGTTGAACGTTTGAAGCATAATATTTTAAGTGTTGGACAAATGGTGGACAAAGGTTATGATTTATGATTCAAGAATGGAAAATGCAGAATCCTAAATGCCTCTGGTATAGAGATTGCATTAGGAACTAAGACTGAAGGTAATATCTTTCATTTGAATGCTGGTGAGAAAAAATGTCTGATTGCTCAGATTGATGAAAGTTGGTTGTGGCATAGGAGAATTTGTCATGTTAACTTTGATTCAATGATTAAGAATAGTTCTACTCAAGCTGTTAGAGATTTGCCTAAATTTTTTAAGCCTGCTAATCTAGTATGTAAGGAATGTCAAATGGGAAAGCAGACAAGAATTTCTTTCAAGAGTAAGCAGTATACATCTGATGGATTGCTAGATCTTGTGCATACTGACCTATGTGGACCTACAAATACTAGAAGTGTGCAGGGTCATAGATATTTTATGTTACTGATTGATGATTATTCCAGAATGATGTGGGTTGTCTTTTTGAAGGAGAAATACGAAACATTAGATAAATTCAAGATATTCAAAGCAAAGGTTGAGACTGAGACATGATTGAAGGTGAAATGTCTAAGATCTGACAGAGGAGGATAATTTTGTTCCGGTGAGTTTGATTCATTCTGTGAGAATCATGGAATTAGAAGACAATTATCTGCTCCTAGAACCCCACAACAGAATGGAGTTATTGAAAGAAAGAGAAAAACTGTCTTGGATGCTGCAAGGACTATGCTGATTGAAGGGAATGTTTCGAGGATCTATTGGAGAGAAGTTGTTAGCACTACTATTTACACATTCAACCGAGTTCATATAAAAGATGATACCAGCAAGACTCCTTATGAGCTATGGTTTGGTCATGTTCCTACTATGAGATATTTTAGAATTTTTGGAAGCAAGTGTTATATCAAGAGAGATGACGATATATGAAAGTTTTATGCAAGAAGTGATGAAGGAATTTTCTTGGGATATTCAACAAAGAGGAAATCCTACCAGTGCTATAATAAGAGATTGAGAAAGATAGTGGAAAGTGCAAATGTAAAGGTTGATGAGAACTATGGAAAATAAGTCAGAGCACGCTATAATGATGATGATCAGAATGTTGTTTTAACACTAAATCAGACTGAAGAACTGAAGCAAAATGATCTGGTAGAGTGTTAATCCAGATGTTGCTGTTGCCGATGAAGAGGTGCAGGAACCTGAAAATCAGAATAATCAGAAGAATATGAGGTATGTGAGATTGAATCATTCTGAAAATCAGATCATTGGTGATAAAAATAAAGGCATGATGACTAGAAGAAGACTAGCTGCTGAAGATGTATGTTTGATTTCAAAAATTGAACCTAAAGATGTTGTTGAAGCTTGCAAAGATGAAAATTGGATAAAGGCTATGGAAGAAGAATTAGATCAGATTGAAAAGAATAACACATGGGAGCTTGTGCCTAGACCTAAAGATAAGAACGTAATTGGTACTAAATGGGTATTCATAAACAAATTGAATGAAGTTGGTGAAGTTGTTAGAAATAAAGCAAGATTGGTATGCAAAGGATATTCACAGAGAGAAGGAATTGATTATGAGGAGACTTTTGCTCTGGTAGCCAGACTTGAAGCTATTAGACTATTGCTTGCATATGCTGCATATAAGGATTTCAAGGTATATCAGATTGATGTCAAGTCAACTTTTCTAAATGGTGATCTTGAGGAAGAAGTCTACATTGAGCAACCTGATGGATTTTCATTATCAGATGATGGAGACATGGTATGCAAACTAAAAAAAGCTCTGTATGGATTGAAGCAATCCCCTAGAGCCTAGTATGCCAGAGTGGATAAGTATTTGCTGAAATTAGGATTTAATAAAGGTATGGCTAATAGTAATTTGTATTTCAAGATTGAGAATGATAATATATTGATTGTTGAAGTTTTTGTTGATGATATTATCTTTGGAGGAGATGATAACTTGAGTGTGAAGTTTGCCGGTGATATGTAGAAAAAATTTGAGATGTCTATGATAGGAGAGATGAAATTTTTCTTAGGTTTGCGGATTTCACAAAGTGGAAAAGGTATTTTTATATCTCAAACTAAATATGTGAAGGAATTACTGAAGAAGTTTGTGTTAGAAGATTCTAAACCGGTTGGAACTCCTATGGTGACTGGTTGCAAATTGTCTTAAAATGATGAATCTCTGAAAGCTAATTAGACCTTATACAGATCTATGGTTGGTGGACTGCTATATCTTACTCAGACTAGACCTGACATTATGCATGTTGTGTGTATGACTGCTAGATATCAAGTTGATCCGAAAGAGAGTCATGTCATTGTTGTAAAGAGGATATTCAGATACTTGAAAGGAACTGTGGATTATGATTTGTGGTATTTGAGGAATGATGATTTCATGTTATGTGCTTACACTGATGTGGATTGGGCTGGTGATGTTGATGACCGAAAGAGTACCTCCAATGGTGCATTCTTCTTGGGTAAATAATTGGTTTCATGGGCAAGTAAGAAACAAGATTCAATTTCCCTATCTATTGTTGAAGCTGAGTACATAGTTGCTGCTTATAACTGCACTCAGGTAGTTTGGATGAAGCAAATGTTGAAGGATATCGGAGTTATCTATGATGAGCCTACTGTCATATATTGTGATAACTCTAGTGTTATTAATATGTCAAAGAATCTGGTGCAACATTCAAAGACTAAACATGTGTCAATCAAGTATCATTTCTTGAGAGAAAAAGTCAGTGAAGAGGAAGTAAAGCTAGAGTATGTGTCTACAAAGGAACATATTGCTAATATTTTCACTAAGCCTTTGCCTGTAGATACATTTGTCTATTTGAGAGACAAGTTAGGGGTATCTTCACCTCCTGATGGGAACTAGATGCATTAAGTTGCATCAATCCGATGGACTTCACAGTCTTATCTTTTGTCCGAATTGATGAGTTTATGCTGCCTCTCTGGTGGAGTAGTCTGTTTGAGGATGGATTGGTTATATGTTTTAGGGGGAGAGAATCATAATTTGTTTATCAAAGGGGGAGAGTAAGTTTGATTTTATGTTTTGAGAATCTTTGGCATTGCTGTCAAAGGGGGAGTTTTGTTGGAGATGTTTTCTTTCTTTGCATTGATTGTTTTTCACATTCATATGTTGCCATCAATGCCGAAGGGGGAGATTATTGAACATTGTTGCTGCTAGGATATGTTGTTGTCATTGATGTCAACATATTCATGTGATTTATTGCTCTGGTGATTGCAAATTGGTTTAGTGGCTTCATGGTTTGGTGTATGGAGTATTTCTAATGTCAGTACATCTTTCTGTATTGGTTTTGGTGATCCGGGAAGCTTAATTGATCATATCATATGATCTGGGTTGCAGTTCGGTTTGCTGATCAGTGCTTTGCAGAGTTCGATATTTCCTTTGGTATATTCTTGTGTGATCAGATCTCGAGCAGAGATTTTGGGAAATTGCTTGGGATGTTCATGTGTATCTTTATTGCAGATGGTTAATGATTTGGTGCTCCGCAAGTTATCTTTCTTTGTGACAGTTGCTGCTATTTGAGTGTTTTTGAGTTTCAAATGTTGATCTATGAAGATTTGATAAGTGGTGTTGGTGCAACTATTGCTGATGATTCTAACATGCTTGCTGGTGTTTCCTAATTGTGTTCTTTTTGTTTTAATGTTCTACATTTATCTTTGTGCAATTTTTTGGTGATTTTGATGAACCAGTGATGTTCTTCATGTTATGTGGTATTCTTGGTGGTGTAGCGTGTTGTGGTTGATCTTGACGTGATTTCCGATGGTGTTGCATATTTGGAGATTTGATTTAGGTCCATGTCATATCATGCATATCATTATATTGGTCCAGTGGTCGATCTTTGTATCGTGTAATGTAATTTTGTAATTATGAGATGACGGTTTAGCTGACCTTGTTGTCAAGGTTGATGAATTGTATAAATAGGTGATAAAGTCATGTAATTTGGATAATAGGGTAGTGTTTTTATTATGAAAGAGTGGTGTATGTGAGCATAAGCAAAATTATTGTTCAATATTGTGATTGAGCAAAGTTTTTGAGGGTTGCAGAGTAGACATATGTGCTTAATCGGAACTGTGATCAGGCATTAGCAGATGCTGTTATTGCTATTCATTCCTTCCAGATTGTAGTCCGAATCTTGTTGTAAGTCAGTGAGACTTCCCTGAGGGTTGTAGCCTTCTGGGTTATTATATTTGAGCAGTGATCTCTAGATAGTAAGCTTGAGTGTAGGTGCATTCCCCATTGTAATTTTTTCACATACTACTGCAAAGTATCATCTTATTGCATGGGTAGGTTCCCATCATGTTTTTTTCCCTTAACTGGGTTTTCCACATCAAAATATTGGTGTTGTGTGTTGTGCCATCTATTTGCCTATCTTTGTTGTTGCTGCAATTTATCAGATTTATGATTGTGATTAAGTTTTCTAATCCGGTAAAAATTGATTCATGCCCCCCTCTTAGTTTTCATCCAAGGTATTATCCATGTGGCAACCTTAGTTTTTGTCTTTGGCACATTCATGAAATTGATAGGCTGGTGCTTCTGATGCTACTGAAGCATGATCTACACTAGGTGGTACTCTTTAGCTAGGTAATTTGACATGAACCATGCTGTGAGTAATTATTTTTATATTGTGCATTTTTTTTGATAGCTAATTGAAGACTTGTAGAATGCATTTTGTGTCTATTCAAAACAATTTGAAATTTCTAGCCTTGTTGACCCATTTTCTCATATGAGGATGTTAATATAATTACTTTCTTTCTTATTCATATGTGGGTAGTTAATATTGATGCTTTTATTTGTGGTGCTATATTGTTGTGGTTTCTACCGATTTTTTGAAGTGGGTAAAGGCCTTTGAGTTACTATACCTTGGTTCATTTTTCTGAGCATTTACTCTCAATGCTTCTTTGGACCGACCTCTCTCTTTTTATTCTTTCTCTGGATAGATGTTTCTCTTAATTATTCTCTAGGGATCACGCCTTAACTAACACCTCTTGTGCTAACCATTGACATAGGGACCTTCTATCACACTCAAGATCTAGGTGTTCTTCTAGTTTTGACTTACCAATTTCATCAACTCCTCTAGTGGGTAGACTCCTTTGGGTGCTCAAAAGACAAAATGTAGTAATGCATAATATCAACCCCCCTAACCCCAAGCCACTCTCAAGATGACATCCTTAGTCTCTCTTGGGAACATTCTAGAATAGCTGGACTGGTGCTTTTAATGCTACCATATAATTATGATATCTCCTAAGTTAAACTTTTTTTTAATTTGCACAAATTTACCAAACCTTGACTAGAAATGAATGGTAATTTAAAATACTTCCAAGGGCTGCAATTTCTTACCACATAAAACAGCACTTTCCTCTCGAAATTGGGGTTGTTTGAACAATAATTATGTTCTTAATTTTTCCTAAAAAACTATCAAATTCTCTTAGGTTATTTTGTGTCCATTTTGAGGAAATGGAGGTACATGCACATGGTGATAAATTACATATTTTTTTTGTGAAGTTAGGATGACTCCCTTAACCTTTTATCTATTTGTATATGCACACGTCTATCTACATTTACCCTACCCCTATTCTTACACAACATACAATTCTATACATTTACCTTATTTTCCATGTTTATCACATTCATCTATGCATCTACCTCTATTTATTTGTTTGCTAATTGTACCTATCCCTTTGCCCATTTTGGGACAATTCTATTATTACAAGGCAATTGGATCCAACCATTAGCCAATTCTATGATACTTTTGTTCTTGTGAAAGATCCCTTGTTCTAAAATTTAAAATTCAAGTTTGGCCAACTAGCCCCATTCACCTTCTTGCTTTGAGTCAACTAAACACATGTTTGACACAATTTGATGTGTGCTAGTATTTAAAGTCATTTAAGCCTTCATTTTTAATCATCGAGAGACACATGCCCTCTCTCATCCTAGAGCATTTGAAGCAACTAATAGTGGCATTTTGATTTGGGACACAAAACATAGTGACAAATTTGCATACTAGGGCCCCTTCCATGCTATCTTTGATGTTTTCACATTTTTTGGGGGTTGACATAGGAGAATTTATCTCCTTACAATGACAAAATAAATCCTTAAAGGCATTTTTAAATATATTTTTTTGTTGCCATAAGGTATCCTCACGACCCAGGCCGACACCCATTTGGGGCAAGCTGAGGCGAGACTAGTCCTTGAGGATGTACCAAGCAACTCGCAAGCCAGGTGCATCAAGTGATCTTAGGCCTAAGAGTCGAACATGAGACCAGTGGGGAGAAAACCCACGACCCAAGCCAACTCCGATACCTGTGTCGGCTGACATTTTTAAATATTACCAATACCTAGATCTTTTGGAAGAGTAGAGAAAATGCCTACTCATCAAGTGGAAGATATAGGGACAAATCCAGTCTTAGAGGACTAGCTTGGACTCAAAGGACAAGTCTTTGATCACTAAATCATTCAAGGTTTGAGAGATTTTTCTTTATCAAACTACATGTTTAACACAAAATTTGAGTTCATGCATGGATTGAGAGACATTGTTTTTGGCCATACTCTAGTCAAACTCTAGAATATGTCTCATTGACACTCATGCTTCAATGAACAAGCTAAGTACCCTAATTGTTACATGCATATTTCCTAGAATAGAAAATACACTTATAGAATTTTAGTACCAAGCCATAATTAATTAATCTAGTCTAATTTGTGCTCAAAGTAATTGCATATACTTAATTAGTCTAGGTTAACCCTAATGAAACTATATTTTTGTTAGACCATTCCACAATCAATTTTCTAAAAATTGACTTAAGAATAAGTCTGCATTGACTTCTATATTTAAATAATTGAATTCATTATGTAATTTTCCAAAATCAAAGTTTAACCTTCAATTTGAAAACTCACTTACAAATGCTAATCAATAACTTGCCTAAATAAAATTGAATTTCTTGTAATTTGCAAATGATACTCTAGAAAAAAGGGGTGGTTGAGGGTTGAGCAACATCATTTTTAAAAGAGAGAAGAACATACTATTTTAAAAAGTGACCATTGAAATGTTGATTAACACATTTGAATGCAATATCATACAATTGAGAGTTGGATCTAAGAAATTCAAACCGTGTTTGGATGGATTGGGTGTATTACTTGGAAGACCATTGACTGAGCAATGCAAAGTTGTCTCTTTTGTTTTGTATTTATTTGTTAAATTGGTACATGAAGGAGAATTGGTAAAAATTGGAAGGGCTCATTGCAAGCCAATATCTAATGCTAATCACTTTATAGTAGACACTTGTGAAAACGTTGCAAAATGTACCTTATGTGAGAAATGATGACATATACAAGACACATCTTGATGAGTTACAAGGGACTAAAAAGAGGTTAGATATAGATTATCCAGAACCAAAAGAGCCTCAAATTGCATAACCAAAGATTAATGTTTAAAAGTATTGGTAGATATGCCTTCTAATAATCCTTACGAGCAACAAATAACACTCTTGTCAAAGAAAAAGAAACTAAAAATCAAACAAGAACCTAAGAAGGGCACATAGAAGAAGTTTTTCAACAAGTTCTGAGCATCACCATGATATATATTCATATGAAATATAGTTGAGATTTCTCTTTTACCTTTTTAGTTTCTCCTTTATTTCTTTTTTAACTTTTTATTACATAATGTTTTTTTATACCTTTTATACCCATCTCACCTTATATATATGTTTTCCATGATTATCCTCCCCCACTAGTGGGCATTTTTGGTTTCCTCTTTTCCTTCACAGTTTTCCTATGCATTGGTTTCACTTTTACCTTTGTTTTCATTTCCCAATTCTATTGTTCCACTTTTTTTTTCTCATATTTTATCCCTTGTTCTATTTGTATTGCCTTTGTTCCTTTATCTCATTTCTTGTTTGATACGTTGTCCTTATTCCTCTAACCTATTTATGTTATTCTTCTTAGAGCTCACTTTTGATCTCATATTGTTATATCAAAGGTTACAAGAGCTTACACATTTATTGTACTTTGATATATCATACTATATATTGATCTTACATTGACGTATCGTGTTTATTAGAGGTTGTGCTTTGATATTACATTGATGTATTCTAATTCTAAGAGCTTCACACATTGAGCCTATATTGACACATCATACTTCTTAGAGTTACGAGTTTCACTTCCTTTGTTACATCATGCCTCTATAGCTCTACATTTTGGTTCCATAGTGTTGTATGTAATGTCTCATGTTTTACTCCTAGTCAATTGTGCTTCTTGTTAGTCTATTCTTGGGTTCTCGTAGGCTATTCAAAGTTTTGTGGAGAGCTCAAGCTTACAGTTTCGGTGTGTTTCAACAACATTTTTATTTTTGGCATATTCTACTTTTATAAGTGCTATTTTGGGCACTTTGCCTCACTCTCAGTTCCTTTTTTGCTTTTGTGTGAAGTATCCTTAGTTTTAGTGTTGTGGAAAAGTTTTTTTAGGTGATGAAAAATAATGTTTTATATTTCTCGCTTAAGTGTTTGAAAAATTAACTTTAATATTATGACTTGTGAGTGATTAATAATTTATATTTGTGTCTCCAAAAGGGGGATGCCCAGGAAAGGGGGAGACATAAGATGTTTTTAAAAGATGTTATGAGGGTATTTTTTAGGGAAATCAAATATTTTAAATTTGACTCCAAATTCTATAAATTGGAGTTTGGGCTCTCATTCTTCATTTTGTTTGTGCACACATAACAAGATGCTGTTGATATGAACCTGGAGAGTTCTTCTTTGGAATGTTGAGGACAAAAAACCTCTTCAATTAGCTTGGTTTTAGTGGTGCAAGATCCACCCTAGCTGGTTGTTGATTTTCATATAGATTTTTTAGTGTTTGCTTGAAGTTTGGTGATAAGGGTTTGTTGAAGATGAAGATTTATGAAGTTTTCTGATTTGGGTTTCTCAAATTTTTGCTAATATCTTAAAAAATATGAGTATTGTCTCAAAGGTTTTCTTATGGCTAGGAAATGAAGATGCATTTATAATATATGGGTTTTGGTTTGGCATTTAGTTTTCTAGCTCAATTTTCTCCTTGTAGTTTGCGCCTAATCTTGGATTGGCATGTGTGGATATTTGAGGTGTTTAATTTTAATTTTAATTTTTTGAATTATTCATTTCGAGGTGTTTGTAGTATGAGTGGTTGCAAAGAATTCAGAGGTTTTGGAGTGGGTTTGAAGGTGATTTAAGCTAGCTGACCAAGTACCAAAGTGAAACGATCAACTACAACAACGTGTCTTACAATATTTTTAAGTATTAGTCAATCAAAAAAGATAATTCTTTGTTGCTGAATATTTTTGAGGGGTTTTAGACACTTGTTCACAAGACTAAAGGTGAATTTGGTGTTGGCAATATTACATTATAAGGATATTGAGAAGGTTGTTGATGATTATGGACATAACTGATTAAAGATGTTTTACTATCTTGATATTATTATTTTGTCATTGATGTCAAGAAATTGATTTTCTAATTCAGTATGATGTTGCCATATCTTGAGAAATATGATATGAAGATTATAAAGGAGTCGGTAAAGACACAGGAAAGAATATGATGAATAAGGGGATAAGTTATTCAATGGGAAACTCTACCGAGTCAGACAATGATGAGATCTTGATGTTTTAGATTGTTTTAACATCATACATATGTTGTAAAATGTAAAGGTTAATACTATACTATGTTATCAAGCAAAGAACCTAGTCGGTAAACCCTAAGGTTATCACAGTCGGTTAATGAAGACATAATGTCTACTGAGTGAAGTTTAGTATTCACCGAGTTGTAACCAAGCTATAACAGAATGCATTAAATGTTTACATGTGATATTTAATGAAAGAAGCTGATGAGCTAGAGCAGATCAATGATTGGCAAGCCGTGGAAGAATTTTGTTAAACAAATCTAAGGCAATGGAAAGTTGGCAAGAAGATCTACAGCTCAGATTGAACTGCATTACCCTAACACAAGTTCCAAGGTGAATGTGCAAGTTCCAAGGTGGGGTAAAACATTTTCAGATCGAAAGATACAATGAACCTGGACAAGATTGAAGATCTGATGGCTATGATTGATCATGGGAAATGTGATCAAGGAGATTAAGCAGTTAGAAGATTGTTTATAAATAGGAAACTGTTGATAAACAATGTATGCGGGCAAGTGTATGCATAGGGATGCTACATAGTGATTACTGAGCACAAAAGCTTGAAGACCTGTTAGAATAACATAGTATTGATGCCCAGCAGATAGACAAGATTAGTTCTATGTCTAGATTGTATTGAACAAATAGGAATCTGCTTGAGCATTTTAGATGTGAAGTTGCAGATAGATTGTATTACTGTTATTTTGTGAAAGTGATAGGAAATATCTTAACCGAGTGGACTTAACAGTTTTATATGTAAATCCTCTAACAAGTTGACATTCTGATTGAGTGTTTGAAATCCTTTGACAAGGTCACTTCTAACAAAGTGAAGATCCTAACAGATCTAAGGGAAATCCCTTAACCGGGTCACATCTAGCAATGTGTTTGTAATCTTTAATAGGATTTGCTTTTAACCGAGCATACTCTAGAAGAGTATATTTCTTAGTGGGTCTGAAATCCCACAGTGGTTTTTCCCTATTTGGGTTTCCACGTTAAATCTGGTGTTATGAGGTTTATATTGTTCATATGCTTTTGAGTTTGCATGTTTGACAGTTTTGGTTATATGACTGATATATATGTTACCGAGGTTGAATCTGATGTTTTTATGGATGATTAAGTTTGTATGATTCACCCCCCCCTCTCATCTTGTTGGCTATTGGATCTGTACTTATATTAAGTATTAGAACTATCATTTGGCACCATAACAACCTCTTGGAGCATTTATTTTAGTCACTTGAAGACCTTGCTAAGTCATTATCAATGACTCTCCCAAAATCTACCTTTGTATTAGACTTGTTATGATTGTTTGGGGCTGTAAATAAGAGGTATTTAACTTATGTAATGACTAAAATGTAATTAGTTTTGATGTTGTTAATGCATTTTTAGTTTTTGGTGATGAATATTGTTGTTTCCATGGCATGTACTTTATTATGAATGAATAAAATAAATTAGAAAAGTTCTTTGCATTTACATTTGTATTGGCAAAAACATTGTGTGAAATCTACTTCAACAGACAAAAAATATGGGTATACATTATAGTGGTGTCATAGCAATTTTTTTTTGCCATCTTGTTGGGTTGAGTTATGAGACCTACAATTACACATCATTATCACTTGAGAAGAAACATGTCAAACCCCAACTCAGTGCCAATCCAAACTGTAGAGAAAATAGATCATTTTCCAGGGAATCAAATAGTGCAAAGGGTCTTTGATATCAACTATAATAGTTCAACATAAAACATTCTTGATTTGTTAAGTTCACCATGTGTTATGGTAGAAAGAGAGAAAGAAAGAGCTGGTTTTGTTTGTCCAAATCCAAGGATGGAAAGAAAATTTAATGATATGATGGACATGATGACACAACTAATGGGCAAAATTGATTAGACCATTCCATAAGGGGTACAAAACAATTCACATGGCAAATAGAACAATTCATAATGAAATCAAACACATCATGGGGAAACTAGATCTACCATTCAATAGGGTAATAATGAGAGGCAAACTATACCATCATAGTTAACTTCAATTCCTAGGCCCCTACAACCTAATTTCATACATAGAGATGAGTTTTAGTTTTCTTATGAGACTCTACTTCCTTTGGTGGATGAGTTGAGGCATGATTTTATAGAGTATGACCACCTTCTCGAGGTGATCAAACATCCTTTGTCATTCAATAAGTTCATGTATCATATGAAGGGAGGAGGAAGAGCTGATCATAGATGAATAGTAGTATAGAGACCTACATAAGGCATTGAGAAAGGTAACTTTTGCTCATTTTGATGGTAGTGACAAATGCTCAACTAGAGTTTGGGTTCAAAATTTGGATAACCACCTGACTCTTAGACCAATGATTGAGGATGAGGCAATTAGGTTTGCATCTCTACATTTGGATGGTATAACACATGAGTGGTGGTACCATGGCTTAGTTACTTTGGGTCACTTCACCAACAAACTCATTGAAGTTTTGACAGGAAGGACACATAGTTGCATTTTAGGGAGCTAGCACAACTAAGGCAACGTGGTATTATGGATTGCAATATTTTAGAGTTTGAAAGATTATTAGTTATGGTTTTGAATATCACAGAGATGAGGTTGATTGTCCTTTTAGTGAAGGACTAGAGGATGGGTTAAGGCCTTTGATCCACCAAATTTGTAGGAGCTATGAAGAAGGCTAGGGGCATGGATCTTGCTGTCACAAAGAACAAGTTCTCATAAAAAACCTTCGAGGGTGAAAAGGATAAAAACATGATAACATGAAAATATTTCATCCCAAATAGTCCTCGAAAAAGGTGGAAGATGACCTCAAAAAAGAGCTAGAGAAGAAAAATATTTATTTCACATGCAAGGAACCATGGGTCCCAAGTCATAAGTGTGTGGATAAGAGGAAAAAAATTCAACTAGATGCATATTCAACAGATAAATTAGAATAAAAAACTTTAGATCAACAAACTAGAACAAAGGATAGTGAAGAAGAAAAGTCATGAGAAGAGAAGGGAAGTGGAGGTGTACTTGCTAGATTGTCTATTATTAAAAAGAATGATTTATTTATAATTAGAGGCATATTGAAAGGGTAACAAATTGTTTTTCTTATTGACACCAGGCACAAATAATTTTATTTATGTTGTCAGTGCAAGGTTGTTGCCTAAATTGTTTTGTTTGGTGCTATTTGTAGTTGGTCTTTAGTTGTTGTGTTTCTCTATTGTTGGTTGTTTCTTTTTGATTTGATTTTCTTCATGTTGTATCTTTTTTAATGTAAAAGGTTTGGGGTCCTTTCAAATGCTTTCTTATCTTAATAAAAAACACATAGAGGGCTAAAAACTACGAAGTTTGGTGGCTTTAGAGTCATGGTAGCAAATGGACTCACTATGTCTTGCATGAGGAATATTCCTCAACTAATATTCCATTCAAAGCACTTTGAAGTCAATGGTGGTTTTTATGTTGTGAATACAAAAGGCATAAAGGTTGTTCTTCATATGTAGTGGCTTCATTCTCTTGGTGAGATTACTCTGAACCTCAATCTACGGAGCTGAAATTTTAGAGTGGTGGTAAAATGGTGATGTAGAGTCACAAGGATGTAATGACAATTTTTCAAATTTTGGATAATCCCCTTTTGGACATGGATTTGAAGTTTTCATTTCATAATCCTTTTTTTAAGATGCATGTTGATAGTTTAGAGAAATAACAAGTTCTTAGTGAGAGTTTCTTTCTATGATGGATCACAATGGATGCGATCAATATGGCAATGGGGGATGACTTTATGGATTCACCACAAGGAGAGTACTATGGTACCTTAGAGGTTGATAGACTTCTGCATGTTGGAGCCTTGTTTGGGGTGAGTATCTATGTGCATGATCATTTCATGATTTTTTGGGAATAAACATGACGGAAAGGACATACCATGGGAGGTTATGGATCCAAAATGTGAAAGAGATGTTGTTGTCGTTATCTCTTTTTTTAGTCATTTTATGAGTCCATTTGTGTTTGTACAAGTAGATTGGAGAGAGGTTTTGAATAAAATTTGGATTACTTATGTGTTGATGACTCATGGAAGTGATTTTTTACCCAAGAGAATGATAAACAATCTCATTTTGGCTAAGAGTTTTTAGTATTGCAGTGATTGCTCTTCTTTGCGGGTGTTGAATTTTGGAAATCCATATTTGAACAACTATATGTTTGAGCATTTTAGACCATTCAACCTCCTGGAAGGCTTAGTTTTTGGTTTCAAATGAAGAGGACAAGTATTGCAACTCATCAAATTTAGTGTTGGATGGGTTTTTGGGTATCAATGAGTGGTCGCCTCTTTTTTTCAGCTTGTTTTTATAGTGATAACCATTATATCAGAGTGCAAGGTTTTTGGGTATCAATGAGACAATAGGTTACTTTATAGTGATAACCATTATGTCAGAGTGCAAGATTTTGAGAATGAAAGAGTTACCATTTAGTTCTTTGAGTTTCTTCCTATGGTGCCTTTGATTTGTGATTACAAGAGCAATTTGCTAAGGAGTTGGCCGAGTTTTTGCCATTTTTGGATGCTCTTCTTATAGGATTTTAGGAGATCATTAGTGTAGGATCCCAAGAGTAAAATGTTCAGAGTAGATGGAGCTACATATCTCCTAGACATATTTGGGATCCTAGAGTCTCATTGAGTTATGTTTGGGGTTAATCAGTTTATAAGTTTGCATTGCTTGAGGACGAGCAATCTTAGGGAGGGAGGACTTATGTCCCCCTTTTTCTTCTAGTCAGTTGTGCTTCACATTAGCCCATTCTCAGGTTTCTATAGGCTATTTGGAGTTGGTTAGGGGACTCAAAGTTTTATGGAGAGCTTGAGCTTGCAGTTTCAGTGTGTTTCAACAACATTTTCTTTTTTTGGCATATGCTATTTTTTATAATTTCTATTTTGGGCACTTTGCCTTGATTTTGGTTCCCTCAATTTTAGTGTCTTGGTGAATTTTCTAAGGTGATGAGAAATAGTATTTTACATTTCTCACTTAAGTGTTTGAAAAAGTAGCTTTAACATTATGACTTGAAGTGATTAATACTTTATATATGTGTCTCCAAAATGGGGATGCCTAGGCAATGGGGAGATGTAATATGTTTTTAAATGACGCACGATGGCCTTTTGAAAGAAATCAAATATTTTAAAGTTGAAATACCGTAATTTCCCCTCCATCTCTATTAATTGGAGTTTGGGCTCTCATTCTTTCATTCAACTTGCACACACATAACAATCCATGCTGTTGAAATGAACATGGAGAGTTATTTTTTGATTGTCGTGGATGAAAAAACTCTTCAATTAGCTTGATTTTGGTGGTGCAAGATCCATCGTAGCTATTTGTTGATTTTTTAGAGAGTTTTTAATGTTTGCTTGAAGCTTGGTGATAAGGGTTTGTTGAAGATGAAGATTTATGAAGTTTTCTAATTTGGGTTTCCTATTTTGGTGTGATTTATGTTTTTTTTTATTGTTGCTCAGATTTCAAAATTTAGTGTTGGATGTGTTTTTAGGAATGAATGAGTGGTTGCCTCTTGTTTCCAACTTGCACTTATGGATGGGACAATAGGGTAATTTACAGTGATAATCATGGTGTCAAAGTGTAGGATTTTGAGAATGAGAGAGCTACCATTTACTTCCTTGAGTTTGTTCACATGGTGCCTTTGATTTGTGATTACAAAGATCAATTTGCTAAGGAGTTGGCAAAGTTCTCCAAAATTTTTTTGCTACACCTCCTTGTATCAACAACATCATAGAAACTTCAACAACTGATTGATTGTTTCTCTTTGTGATACCATTCTGCTATGGTGTCCTTGATGCAAAAAGATGCTGCTTGATACCATTTCCTTCACAATACTAGTGAATTCCACAGAAGTAAATTCATCACCCTGATCTGTCCTCAAACACTTTATCTTCTTACCGCTCTCTTTCTCAGCTAAGGTCCTGAATACATTAAACTTACCAAAAGCTTCAACCTTATCCTTCAAGAAAGTGACCTACATCATCCTTGATAAATCATCAGTGAAGATCATGAAATATCTGTCACCTTGAATGCTTTTTATTTTTATTGGTTCACAAAGATTTGTATGACCCAAATCTAACGAATGTTCCACTAAAAAAGATTTTCTCTTGAAAGTTGAGGATGCCATCTTTCCCAACTGACATTCTTTGCATAAAGCATTAACCGGTTTGTCTAATTGAGGAAAACCTCTCACTGTCTTGGACTTACTCACTTTAACAATGTTATCAAAGTTTATATGACAAAATCTCCTATGCCAAAGCCAACTATCATATATCTTTGCAATTAAACAATTGCTGACTTTGGGATCAAGATGAAACAAGTTACCTTTAGTTTACTTCCCAGTTGCAACCAGTTCACCTTTATTGTCATAGATCTTGCACATACTATTTTTAAATTCCAATGGGTATCCTCTGTCATTGAGTTGTGCCACACTCAAAAGATTATGCTTTAGACCTTCAACCTAGTAGACATAATCTGCACTACCCTTTTCCATTAAGATAAATAGTTCCCTTACCTTTAACCATGTAGGGTGAGTCATTAACAAATCTTACAACTCCACCATCAAATTCCTTCAGAGAAAGAAATTTTCTCCGATCACTGGTCATGTGATGTGAACAACCACTATCAATGTTCCAATCATCAGAGTTATCCATCTTGGATATTAATGCCTTTTGGTATGACATCTCTTCTTTAATGGCTACAAACACAATGTCTTCATTAACATCACCATCAGATTCCTCATTAGTGATACCACCATCAGCAACAATAATACAATGTCTTTTGCCTTTACTCTTGTACTTCTTGAATTTCTCTTGTTTGTGCTCATTATCACCATTAGGACAATTAGCAACAATGTGTCCAATCTTGTTGCATGCAAAACATTTCAAAAGTAATTTGCCTCTATATTTACCTGTACCTCTAGGAAACCACTTGGCCAACAATGCTTCAAGCTCAACTAAACTGTCTTCATCATCAACTTCTCCGCTGGATCTAGATTCATAATTGTGACTTGCATCTCTACTTTTCCTCATAGATGGGTTAGAAATAGAAGCTCTAAATGCAGACTCAGATTTGTGTACACTAGCATCATAACGATTTAATTCAAAAGCAATAAGATTTCCAATGATGGAGTCAAGAGTTACCTTAGTTTTGTCAATGGACTTTAGCTCTTGAATGGCTGCAACTCTAATAGCGTAGACCGGTAGCAGGGTTCTCAGTACCTTACTGATTACTGTGGAATCTTCCACTTTACCTCCTGCACTCTTAATTTCACTGACTATCTCTTTTATCCTTTGACCATACTGCTGGATATTCTCACCTTTAGCCATCCGCATGTCATCAAACTTTCCTCTTAGACTCTCCTCTTTAGCAATCTTAACATGTTCATCACCGCTGTAAATCTCTTCAAGTTTTTTCCATACCTCATATGTAGTTTCAAGACCATGAACATCTACATACTCTTCATCAGACAAAGAACTGATAATAGCCTCCAATGCTTGATGATTTTCTTGTTGCTCTTTATTCTGATCATCAGTCAACATCCCAGTAGGTGCAACATACTTAGTATCGACATGTTCCCAATACTGACTTCCTAGACTCTTGATATAAATTTTCATTCTGTCACTCCATATCATGTAGTTCTCTTTATTAAACTTCGAACCTTCCTTCTTCATCATGATCAACAGATATTTACCTCAAGCCGTTAGGCTTCGACCTTAGAGTACCTGTAATGCTCTGATACCAATTGGTGGTATGATGAAAGAATAAGTATCCGGTCAACTATTGAGAGGGGGGGGAGTGAATTAGTAGATAGAAAAACTGATAATAAACTTCACCAATCAATCTCTCAAAGTGAACTTAGAATAATAACTCTGTCAAGATAAAAACTCATAAGATAAACTGGTTGTCTATTACAACAATTTAATAGTAAACAACTTCTTCATATCTCAATACTTCCGGTTATCATGACTTATCAAAAATAGTTAAGTAGTTAAGTAAATCAACCATGAAAACATAACCACATAAACATTCACCACTTGACACAAATATTTTTGATGTGGAAACCCAAATAGGTAAAAACAATGGTGAGATGAGACTCACAAGATAATATCCGAACTCTTCAGAATTTCGCCTTGTTAGGAGCCTAGCCCGTTAAAGCTTTACAATAGTCCTATTAAGAACTAATCCTATTAGGAATCACTCGGTTAAGGGATTGACTACAAATGCCTTGTTAGAAGCACTACCCTGTAAGGAGTAACCTCAATATAGGATTTGAAAATCCAATCTAATGAACTACCTTGTTAGAGGATTTGAATAGCACCAAGCTTGTTAGAGTTTACCCAGTTGGGGGATTTCAATTCTGGTGTAATTGTTAGAAAAAAACAAGAGTTTTCTTATATGTCTGAATAGAACTATACTTGCTTGATCAGATCCATTTCATGCTCCTATTCCCCTTTACTCAAACTATAGATACACCATCCGGTTTGGCAACCACACACTCAACCAAACTGTGTCCATCTCTTTTCCAACTCTCTATAAAACTAAACAACTTCATCGACCTTAAATACAAATCAATCAGGTCGGTAACACAATAAAAACCTAACTCTCATCGAGATTATAAATAAATTTGGTTCAAGTATGACCGTTGGATTCCATAGCAATCTCTACACATCAATCAAGAAAACCTTGATTGCTACTTGATTACTGCTTCATTGAACTTAGTAACTCATCACATGGTTTGCATTAGATGCAATACATTTTCTCATTCTCTAGACAAAAACCGTTACAATAACTCACCAAAATCTCTTGGAATTGTCTTCATACAATAATCATGCATGCCATCATCATTACCGCTCATCATCAGATCATAAACCAATATAACCAATTCACCAAACTTAATCGGTTTGGGTTTATCAAAAACAACAGGTAGGGTTTAACGGTTAGAACAATAGATAAGGTTTACACCTTTACACCGGTTACCTCACAAATTCTTCCTACTGGTTACAGTAACATTATTACAACAATATCAACAATATCATTACCGATTTAATTGACATCAATGACAACATAACATATCATTAATGCAATCTTCATGAAAATGCCAACAAGATGTTCAATTTGCAAGCATGGTGATCAGATACAAGTTAACTCAATCCAACCGGTTGAACTCTGTTTCTAGTTCCTATATCTACTGTGCACACAAGATGGTCAAAGAAAATGTGAAATATGATCTATGTGAGTGGATGTGCGATGAATTGATTTCAAATTTGGGAAAGATTAAGGGAGAAAAGAAAGGTACATTCCAGTATGGAAATCTCATTGTCTATTTATTACTTTTCTTTTTAAACAAGATATCGGGATTTGGTAAGAGGCAATGGGCCTTTGATATACTGGTAGGAAAATAGATTAAGGACGTCTCGAGGAATTTGGGACATGACAAAGACTCCATTATGCGGGGTTATTTCAAAGCATTTCAAAAAGCTATGAAGAAGAGGGAATGGATAACTAAGCATATAGTTGTTAAATATTCTACCGACATATGCTTCATGGTCAAGAAGGATGAAACCTTAATGGAGGAAGTGCAACCTAGAACTATTTGGGTTACTGAAATGGGCTATGAGGTTGATGAACATATCTTAGATCTTTATGCCAAGATGCTTATAGATGCCTCAATTGATGAGGAGAAAATTTTTGAAACTGCAAAGAAAAAGGAATCTGAAGTGAAATAGGTTTCAACAAGAAGAAAAGGGAAGGACAAATAAAGAAGGTTTGACAGGCTGTCCAGAAGATGTCCTCTAAGATCAAACAAATCATTGGTTCAATAGAGACATCTCCTCTGATTGATGTACAAGATTCTCTAAAAGAAGGAACCAACAAGGGTATAACGAAGAGGAAGAAACCAAAGAACTTTATTGCTCCTGTTGAATCTAGTTCTGAGACTTAGGATGAAACCCTGAAGATTCCTAAGATCTACATGAGAATTAAGAGGAAGAAGCCTGAGAAAGAGAAGCTGTAGAAAACCAAAGTCAGTCCTATGACAGCTCAGAAGAAAATTTTGAAGGAGAGGAAGCCTACTGAGAAAAGGAAACTGGTCAAGGAGTCTGCTCCCATCCCCGATAAGAAGAAGAAATCAGATCTAGATAAAACTCTTGAATCTGGCAAAAGTGTTAAGGTTATTGGTCCTCTTTGGGTGAACTCACAATACTGGTTCCCACTTTTTGACCAACTTTGACACTTAGATGAACATTTTGTAAAAAACCTTCACTTTCCAACACCTATAACTTTTAAATCGTTAAGAATTTGAAGATGATGTAAACTAGTGATTTGTAACATCCTTTTTGTAGATTCTAAATATATTTTTTTCAAATTTTTTTGAATAAAATTTTATTGATTTTTCCATCTCCCTCGAAAGTAGTTTTTTTACAAGAAACAACATTTTTTAAGAGTGATGTGCATCCCGAAAAGTATAAATTTTTTTCTATAAATGATAAAAACTTATCTCTTTTAAATTTTGGTTTGTAAAATCAATACCCAGGGCATGCAGTTGGTTTGATAGTGATATGTTGAATATTTTTTATTTTATTAAGTTTTGAAGTCCGACTAATTATAATTTAGATATAGGTGTACGTTTGAACACATAACTTGCTCTATATATATCAAAATTAAGTTTTATTTTTTTTGTTAGAAAAAAGACATCAATACCTAGGGCATATATATTTTTTAGAATTTTTTTGAATTAGTTTGCTATTTTTCCCAATGCATTGAACAAAGAAGTTCATGTTCAATGAAAAACCTACATTCATAAAAAATAAAATAAAAATATATTAATAAACTTAAATATATTAAAAATTATACTATTTGGAAAGCTTATAATATGGACTAAATCCTTAAGAAAACAAAACTTCTAAATGAATTTGTTTGACCCCTCAAAAGCTAATGTAAAATTGGTTTTTTATCAGCATTTGATAGATGCAAAGGAGACTCCATTGCAAGTATGATTTAGAAGTAGAGAGGTTCTATCCAAGAAATTTTGATCTAAGAGCCTTTGATCTAACTCTCTTCAATTAATTACTTCAAATGGGACTTCTTAAAGCTTAAATAATTATATTTTCCAAAAAATGTATGATTTCAGCAAAAATCAGGATGTACCAAAAAGTGGGAACCAGCTTTGTGAGTTCACCCCTTTCTATTGCCGAATTAATTGATCAAATTACAAAGGATGGTATTTTGAGTAGTATACAACATTATTATGTCGATATGGATTATAAAGAGCAAAAGGAGATAGAGGAATCAATTTTGTTATACTTAGACATATATAAGAAACCTTTACTTGAGATTGAGAAGAAAATACCAATAGATTTGTATAATAAGTTAGATGCTAGGAGGTTATCTGTAATTGAGGAAGATAAACACATAAAAGTTCAATAATTATTAACTATTTGTGATGCTATTACTAAAGAAGAGATGCAACAGTGTCTAGATTTTGCTAATAAAATAATTTTTTGGAGTAGACACTGACATATAAGTCTTATGGTGGGCAGAGTAAATGAAATTATTAAGGAAACTCATGAGGCTTGGGTTAAATTCTTTGTTGATAAACCAGGTTTCTTTACTTCACCGGATACACCGCCTAAGTTTGACATTCCAAACATCTTAGTTGATGCTAAGGGTAAAGGTATACTAGGTGGAGATCCATTGGTTTTGGAACGGAAAATAACTAAGGACATTTCTCCGGCGGTAACACTTGTACATGATGTTGAGATCAATGAACCGGTAGACAATTTACCTTCGGTAATTGATGTTGAAATAATTAAAATTCATGAGGTAGAGGCAACATAAATAAATGCACCAAGTGGCAAAGCCACAAGTGCTGAGGAGAAGGTAAAGGATGTAGTTTAACAAAAGGCAGAGGAGAAAGGTCAGGTTGAACAGACTGAAGTTAGGGTACCAACACTTTCACCGACTGTTGGTCCCTAATTGTTGGCACTTGACTCATCCAGTCAAGAAGATCTTGGTCATTTTGAGAATAAGAATATTGAGCATATGAGAAGTTTTGAATTGATGTTTGTTGCAGCTTAGAAATTGAGGAAGGAAAGATCAAAGGATAAGCAGGTTATTGAGAAGGCTATTCCAATTTTGTAGCAACTTGCACCAGAATGCAAGATAGATCAGGTTTCAAGTCCATCCGGTAAGTTGAAAGGTTTGACTGAGCACATTGCAAAAGAGTACAAAACTCTTCAACAAGTGTTAAACTGACAATTGGTGGAAAGGTATAATGTAGCTAGGAAGGTCACATGTGATAATATGATCACATCTGGCAAAGCTAAGTTGACAGAAGAGATGACAAGGATTGATGAAGCTCTTCATCAATGTAGTTGTATATACTGGTCTTGGACTAACATAGCCAAACTAACAACAAACCTAGATAATAAAGTTAAGGCAGATAAGGACAAGTTGGAACAACTTGTAGTCAGTTTTGATGGTATTGAGTCTTTGACCAGCTCTGTTGATAGTAAAATTTGGCTTTTAGAGTCTGAAATTTTAACCCTAGAGAAGGAAAAGGACAAGTTAATCTGGCCGGCTAGAGAATTAATAGGTTTGGTCAGTCCCCAACTTAATACTTTGTTACTTCATAACCGAGAATGTATGGACCAGATGAATATGCCCACATCGACAACCCTAACAGAAGAAGAATTGCACGCTTACATTCTGAACGGGTTTGTATCAATTTTGGAAACTTTAAAATCTAGCTAGGATACTTATTTGGTATTTTTGAAGGGTGCTTATCTAGATATTTTCAAGTACATTTAGATCCGGTATTCAAAATTTTGCTTTGTACAAAATTTCATTCATTTCTTATTTTTGGCCTGACCTTTGGCATTGTTCTCAAATGGGGAGAGGGAGATGTGAGAAATGTTAAGGGACATAAGAACTAATGTATAGCTTAGGGGGAGCAGCCTTCTGAGATTAGTTTTTGGAGATCAGATTTTGGACAGGAACCGATACAACACTTCAACGATCATTTTTCAAATGAGTGTTGCCATCAATGCCAAAGGGGGAGATTATTGGCAATTGACACTCATTCGGGTTATAGGTGTTGTCATTGATGGCAACACACATCATGGGAGATCCGACAATCAAGGTAACTGACATTCACTTCACCGACATTCAGGGAACCGACAACCATGTAACCAACAAACTTGGAATTGGTATTCTAAGGCTGACATAGGAGATTGATCCAACAAGCGTGGAAGTGGCAATGGTCATATTGTTTAATGTTTATATTTTTTTTGGGCCAATATGTGTCTTGTCTTTTGAAATATTATTGTAAGTTGACATAAGGCATTTGTGTTTATTCATGTAAATGGGTATATAAGTCAGTTAGGTTAGATCATTTTGGACATATGTCAGATAAGAGATGTGATAGGTTATGTGATGTTATGCGAGCAAGATCTTGATCGATAGAATGCGAATGTAAAGATCTGTAATCAATCTTGATTATTTGTCTAGAGGTTTGGGAAGAGATCTAAGTTACCAGTAAGGGAGGTTACAATATAACCGATACAGACAATGCATAAACTAGAACTCATCCTGCATAGCAGATGCACATTTTGAGTTCAGTTTTTGTTTGTAATCCAATACTTTGGATCTATAGTCAATGATGCTCCTTTTTTGATGAGTAGTGTGCTCTAGGCAGTGTGCCTTCTTGCATGTGCAACCGCCTCTTGTAATATTTATTCAGTTGGCTAGTGGATAGATATTGCGGGTCTCCAATCCCACCGTGGTTTTTCCTTTTTGAGGTTTTCCATGTATAAATATCTATTATGGTGTTCATTCATGTGGTTGCATTAATATTACTTGATATTACTTTCTTTTATGCATACCGATTAATAAGTGGATTTGTTAATAAGGCTAAAAATATTATAACCGACAAAACACTGATTCACCCCCCCTCTCAGTGTTCTTGGATTCCAACAGATGTATGGCACATCCTCCACATTTCAATATAGGGAGAGAGGGTGATATACAATCCCTCAATAGGTAGAGAGGCCATGGGTAGAATATTTGTGTATGAACCAGATGAATTAGAGGTCGTAGAGTGGGAGATATGATGGGATACGATGGCAATAGAGTACAACAAATTATATGTCGTGATTGCAGTGGTTATAGCGGGGCTAGTCGCATGAGATAGATGAGGACATGGGTTTCCCATTGGATGGGGAAGAGCTTTGGAAATAATATGCATAAAGAGCATCATGTTCACTTGGTTGCCATGCATGCTTGGTATGTTATGCTTTCAGCTACACCAAATCACATATCAGGGTGTGCAGATACTCAGTTGTGGATTGACATTGTTCCAAGTGTGAGATTTCAGGCACATCACAACATTTAGGCTGATTCCAAGTAGATAGGTCATCTCAAATAGATCGTATGTTTATTTGTACAAAGGAGCATTTCCTTGGGGTCCGTATGGATACACATTGTACTGACACCATGAGCTAGATAGACTCAAAGATTTCATATGGAGACCATATAGAGATTGCCTTGGATGGCCAGAGGATGTAAATCATTTGCCCTTCTGTTAGCAAGAGAGATATCTGATAGGGTGGTCGATGAACTGCTAGAGAGATAGAGCTATAGTTGCCAAAGAGGGTCGGACGAAAGTTCGGGGAGCAACAAGATGTGCCGATGGGGACAACATATTTTTCTTGATCTAGCAGAGAGGTCGAATGATGGGGAGACTAGCACAAACTCACATAGCTTATATAGACTTTGCATAGTTATAACCCAAACAGTGGGAATGGGATTCAGATGTTGCAGATGTAGGCATGACAATAGGGTATGACAAATGGTTTACGCAACATCGGCCTATACCACTGGTTGATCCATATGTTGTTAGCAACAATCAAGAAGGAATACTGAGAGGGGGGGGGTGAATCAGTCTTCACCGGATCAAAGCAAATTAAAATTCAAAACATAAACTGATAAAGTGCAATAATGAATCAGATAAGAAAATTAACAGCACAACACACAACACCAAGATTTTGATGTGGAAAACCTAATTCAAATTTGCAAATAATCACATCCACTGGAAATTATGCCAAGATTAACCGCAACACGCTACACCACCAGAACTACCGCATAACACAAAAATCATCACAGGTTCAAAAAAATCACCAAAAGCTCATACAACGATCAATGTGGATCACCAAAATAAATAGGACACAACTAGGAAACAACAAGTAGCACGTTAGAACCATCTGAAATAGTTGCACCAACACCACTTTTCAAATCTTCATTGGTCAACATCTAGAAAGCTCAAGAACACAATCAATGAGAAATTGTCACAAAGAAAGATATCTTGTGGAGCACCAAATCATGAACCATAAAAAATGAAGATACACAAGATCATCCCAAACAATATCCCAAAGTTTCAACACAAGATCTGATAACACCAAAATATATCAGATTTTGCAAAACAGTGATCAACAAAACTAGACTTCAAAACGAGATCAGGAACTCTTTCCAAACTCACCAGAATAAATCACAGGAATATGTTGACATCAATGACAACAAAATATCCTAGCAGCAACAATGAAAACAACCAAATCCAACAATCTCCCCAACAATCTAACAATCTACCCAACAATCCAACAATCTCCCCCTTTGGCATTGATGACAACATATGAATGTGAAAAATAGTCAATGCAAATAGAGAAGATATCACCAACAAACTCCCCCTAAGATCAAAATAGATAAAGCATTTTTTCACATGATCTCTCTTCCCCTTTGACAACAATGCTAAAGATCTCCAAAATAGAAAATCAAACTCTCTCCCAATACAGAATCATGAATCTCTCTCCCCCTGGAATACACAACCAAATCAACATACTACTCCAACAGAGGAGCAACATCAACTCATCAATTGGGATAAAAGAGTAAGGATTTGAATTCCACCGGATTGATACAACTCAATGCATCTAATTCTCATCAGGAGGGGTGGATACCCCTAACTTGTCTCTCAAATAGACAAATGTATTTATAGGAAAAGGTGTAGTGAAAATATCAATAATTTGTTCCTTTGTAGATACATACTCCAACTTCACCTTCCCTTCACTGACTTGCTCTCTCAAGTAGTTATATTTGATCGATATATGCTTAGACTTTGAATGTTGCACTAGATTCTTTGACATGTTTATATCACTGGAATTATCATAGTATACAACACCAGGCTCATCATGAATAACTCTGATATCTTTCAACATTTTCTTCATCCAAACTATCTGAGTGCAATTACTAGCAGCAACAATGTACTTAGCTTCAATAGTAGATAAAGATATCGAATCTTGTTTCTTTCTAGCCCATGAAACTAACTTACCTAAAAATAATGCTCCACCAGTAGTACTCTTCCGGTCATCAATATCACCAGCCCAATCTTCATCAGTGTAAGCACATAACATGAAATCATCATTATTCGGATACCATAAACCGTAATCTACAGTTCCCTTTAGATATCTGAATATCCTTTTAACAACAGTGACATGACTCTCCTTCGGCTTAGCTTGATATCTAGTAGCCATACATGCAACATGCATAATGTCAGGCCTAGTTTGAGTAAGATATAGGAGTCCACCACCCATAGATCTATACAAACTCTGATTAGCTTTAGGAGATTCACCATTTTTGGATAGTTTACGACTAGTAACCTTAGGAGTTACAACCAGTTTGAAATCTTCTAATCCAAATTATTCAATAGTTCTTTCACATACTTAGTTTGAGATATAAAGATACCTTTTCCTGTCTGTACAATCTACAAACCTAAGAAAAACTTCATCTCACCAATCATAGATATCTCAAATTATTTCTGCATATCACTGACAAACTTCATACTCATATCATCATCACCAACAGAGACAATGTCATCAACAAAGACTTCAACAATAAAAATGTTATCATTTTCAATTTTAAAGTACAAATTACTATCAGTAGAACCTTTGGTAAATCCTAATTTCAACAAATATTTGTCTAATCTAGCATACCAGGCTCTAGGAGTTTGTTTTAGTCCATAAAATGATTTCTTCAACTTACATACCTCATCTCCATCATCCGACAGTGAAAATCCACCAGGTTTCTCAATGCAAACTTCTTCCTCTAGATCACCATTCAAAAATGCAGATTTGTCATCCATATGATATACATTGAAATCTTTATAAGCAACATGAGAAAGTAATAGTCTAACAAATTCAATTCTAGCAACCGAGGCAAAAGTTTCTTCATAATCAACCCCTTCATGCTGTGAGTACCCTTTGCAGACCAGCCTAGCTTTATTTATGACTACTTCATTGACTTCATTCAGTTTGTTCTTGAAAACCCACTTACTACCAATAACATTTTTATCCTTAGGTCTACGCAAAAGTTACCAAGTGTTGTTCTTTTCAATCTGATCCAACTCTTTTTCCTTGACTCTTATCCAATTTTTATCTTTACAGGCTTCAACAACATCTTTAGGTTCAACTTTAGAAATCAGACATACTTCTTTTGGAACTAACCTTCTTCTAGTCATCACACCTTTATTATTGTCACCAATAATCTGATTCTCAGAATGATTCAATCTAACATACCTCGGAGTCTTCTGATTGTTCTGATCCTTAGGTTCTTACACATCATCACTAGCAACAACAACATCCAGATTAATAGTTTCTACTAGATCATTCTGCTTAGGCTCTTCAGGCTGAATATGAGTTAAAACAACATGTTGACCATCATCATAAGCTCTAATCTCCTTCCCAAGGTTCTCATCCACCTTCACATTTGCATTCTCAACTATCTTTCTCAGTCTCTTGCTATAGCACTGGTAGGCATTACTCTTTGTGGAATATCCCAAAAAGATACCTTCATCACTTCTAGCATCAAACTTTCCAAGATTATCATCTCTCTTAATACAACATTTGCTACCAAAAACTTTGAAATATTTCACAGTAGGAATATGACCAAACCAAAGCTCATAAGGGGTCTTATTGGTATCACCTTTGATATGAACTCTATTGAATGTATAAACTATAGTGCTAATAGCTTCTCTCTAGTAGACCTTCAGAACATTTCCCTCAATCAAAATGGTTCTTACAACATCCAAAACAGTACGATTCTTCCTTTCAACAATCCCATTCTGTTGTGGCCCTAGGAGAAGATAGCTGTCTTCTGATTCCATGCATCTCACATAATGAATTGAATTTGCCTAAACTGATTTCTCCACCTCTATCATATCTTAGACACTTCAACTTCAATCCAGACTCAGTTTCAACTTTAGCTTTGAATTTCTTAAATTTATCAAATGATTCTGATTTTTCCTTCAAAAAGACAACCCACATCATTTTGGAATAATCATCAATTAGTAGCATAAAGTATCTATCACCCTGTACACTTGTAACATTTGTAAGTCCATATAGGTCAATATGCACAAGATCCAACAATCCATTAGATGTATAAGGTTTTCTCTTGAAAAAAATGCTTGTTTGCTTACCCAACTGACACTCCTTACATACCAGATTAATAGGTTTAACAATTTTAGGTAGATCTCTAACAACTTGTGTAGAACTGATCTTAATCAATGAATCAAAGTTTACATGACACATCCTTCTATGCCATAACCAACTCTCATCTATCTTAGCAATCAAACAACATTTTTCACCAGCATTCAAATGAAAAATGTTACCTTCAGTCTTAATCCCATATGCAATCTCTATACCAGAGGCATTCAAGATCTTGCATTTACCATCCTTGAATTGTAGATCATAAACCTTATAAACCATCTGTCCAACACTCAAAAGATTATGCTTCAAAACTTCAACATACAAGACACCATCAGTGTTATGCTTACCATCAAAAGAAATAGAAACTCTCCCATGGATTACATAGGCTTTGTCATCTCCAAATCTAACTATTCCACCATCATACCTTTCCATGCTTACAAATTTTCTTTTGTCATTGGTTATATGATGTGAACAACCACTGTCAATCACCCATACACCCTTTTCTTCTACCTTAGTGGCCAAAGCTTTCTCCTCAACATAATAGCTTGTGGAATCACTGGGTACAGGTCTATCTTCTTTAATGGAAATAAACACAACTTCATCTCTTTCTGATTCATCATCTATAACACCTTCATATGCATTATAATAATAGTTCTTCTGGTTTCTAAACTTTTGGTTAGACTTGTAAGGCTTATCATACTTTTCATGCTTCTCATATCTATCATTCCTATCATACTTATCAAACTTATCATGTCTATCATACTTATCCATTCTCTCTAGACATCTAGAAGCAAAATATCCTATCTTATTACAAGAAAAACATTTCAAGGACAACTTTCCATCATACTTACCGACACCTTTAGGCAATCTCCCAACAATCAATGCTTCAAGCTCATCAAGCTCTTTATCTTGCTTTGCTATCTCTCTTCTTTCTCTTTCATATCTGGATATCTTGCACTCATTAGGATCATACTTCTTCTTATCGGATACCGATGCTGATGCTCTAAATGAAGTCTTAGACTTTCCATGTGATTCTCCAAATTCTCTTAGCTCAAATGCAACAAGTTTTCCAGCGAACACATCTCTTGTCACTGTAGTCACACCCTGGATCTCATCAATAGCAGAAACCTTATGTTTATAAGTAGGAGGCAAAGATCTCAACACCTTAGTAAAAATCTCATCTTCCTAAATATTTCCATTGACATTCCTGATACCAAGGACAAGTTCATTCACTTTACCCATATATGAATGTATGTTCTCATCATCTCCCATCTTCAATGTCTCATACTTTCCTTTCAAGCTCTGCAACTTAGCAACTTTCACTTGGCTATCACCTTCATACAAGATCTCAAGCTTCTCTCAGATCTCATGTGCGATTTGAAGTCACATAATATTTGTTATTTGAGAGGCAGTCAGGGCACTAAGCAATGCTTCCTTTGCTTTGATGTCATATTCTGCTTCCTTAACCTCATTAGGAGTGAATGGTCCATTCTGAGGAACAACATAGACATTCTTAGCAATTTTCTAGTAATCTTCTCCAAGAAATTTCAAATGCACCTCCATCCGGTTCTTCCATATAGTATAGTTACTTCCATCAAACCTCAGACTATCCTTCTTGAAAAGAATACCTTGAGCTGCCATCCTAGATCTCCTCAAGCAATTAAGCTTCTACCAGAGGATGTAGCTCTGATACCAATTGTTAGCAACAATCAGGAAGGAAGACTGAGAGGGGGGGGGTTGTGAATCAATCTTCACCGGATCAAAGCAAATTAAACTTCAAAACATAAACTGATAAAATGCAACAATGAATTAGATAAGAAAATTAACAGCACAACACACAACACAAAGATTTTGATGTGGAAAACCCAGTTAAGGGAAAAACCACGGTGGGAACCTACCCACTGTAAGATGATACTCTGTAGTAGTATGTGAAAATATTACAATGGATAATGGACATGCATTTAGGCACACTGCCTAGATCTCACTGCTCAAAAGATATATGCCTGAAAGGCTACAACCCTCAAGAAAGTTTCACTGACTTACAATATGATTCAGATTACAATCCAGAAGAAATGAACTGCAATGATAGCATCTACAAATGCCTGATGATAGTTCCAGTTAAGCACAATTGTTTGCTCTGCAACACCAATATCACCTCAACACTACATTGAATGATAAGTCTCTTGCTCACACAATCACTTCTCTCTGATAATGTAGACACAATACCGAAACCTAAATTACATAAGTATCTCACCTATAAATACAAATCATCAACCTTGATAACAAGGTCAACTAGACCCTCAACTCATAATTATAAAAATTATATTACATGATACAAAGATCGATCACTAGACCAATATAATAATTTATATTACATAATATGGACCTAATTCAAATTCCCAAATGATCACATCCATCAGAAATCACTCCAAGATCAACTGCAACATACTAAAACTCGCCAGAAATACCGCATAACACGAAAATCATCACCGGTTCATAGAAATCACCAAAAAATCACACAACGATCAATGTGGATCACCAAAATAAATAGGAAACAACTAGGAAACACTGAGAATCACGTTAAAACCATCTAGAACAGTTGCACCAACACCACTTTTCAAATCTTCATCGATCAACATCTAGAAAGCTCAAGAACACAACCAATTGACATTTGTCACAAAGAAAGATATATTGCAGAGTACCAAATCATGAACCATAAAAAATGAAGATACACAAGATCATCCCAAATAATATCCCAAAGTCTCAGCACAAGTTCTGATCACACCGAAATATACCAGAGGAAATACTGGATTTTGCAAAACAATGATCAACAAAACCATACTTCAAAACCGGATCAGAAACTCTTCCAAACTCATAAAAATAAATCACAGTATTATGTTGACATCAATGAAAACAACATATCATAGAAGCAACAATGAAAACAACAAAATCTAACAATCTCCCCAACAATTCAACATATTTACCTATACTTAGTTCACAACGAGAGTTCTCGAGGGAGATGGGGATAGATGAGGATGACGAGGAGGAGGATGAGGAGGAGGATGAAGAGTATGAGGAGGATGATAACAAAGGGGATGGAGATGATGGAGATGAGTGAGTTAGGAGTCCTATGCATATGTAGATTTACCAACTAGAGGACGGGCCATTATAAGATGTACTGATTGGGGATGGCATAGATCATATCAGGGTTTTGGGGACATATAGGACCACAATGAGGAGTTAGTGAGAGTTGATTATAGACTTACAATGACAGATATCTGATGTATAGATAGAGAGAGAGTAGTTCAAGATCAAGTGAGAGTAGTGGGAAACAAACAAAGATAGATATGCAATTGATAAGGATAGATATAACAGAGATAGATAGTTTGATAGCTTCTCTAGACACAATGATATCCTAGGCCCATAGAGTAGAGGTGGCTATGCGGGAGTTAATTAGCTCCATTAGAGATGCTAGTGTTTAGGATTTAGGTCAGATGATATTTGAGTCTAGAGATTAGGTGAGTTACTAGAGATCATTATATGAGGGTGTAGTTCCACTAGCCCAGAGGGCACCATCCTATTGGTCATGGTCCTGGACATAGAGAAGATCACACTCTTGGAGGACACAAAGCAGTAGGGGAGTGATTGGCCTAGGAGGACCACCATAGGTAGGACTAGGGACATGAGGAGCTTCATCCTTAGGACCAGACAAAGGCCATGAAGATAGAGGGAGTACCCTATGATAGAGACATATTTGCTCATTTTTGATGTAGACACTTTTTGCTTATCATGTACTTAGCCTATGGGCAATACTAGACTTAGACAGTCTGATTTGGTACTCCAACACTTTTGATATATATATATATATATGATATGGAGCTTTGTTTATGATATGCATGTTTATGATATGCAATGAATGAAAAATGCACTTTTTTTTTTCTCTTTTATATGTAATGAAATAAGCAATGATGATATGTAAATGTTTTTCTTTGTTGTTATGTGATGCAATAAATGATTGTGATGTACAAAATTGCTAACCAATGGATGTACGATGTAAATTCCTTTTGGTGCATCAGAGTACTAGACTAAACTAACTACAAGGAATGACGAAAGAAATGTTAGTAAGAAGAAATTAGATGAAGAATAGTTAGTGATGGAGGAAAACTTGCTTTCACAAATGCAAAATAGTAGGTGAGAACCTTTATTTGATATGGAAAAGCAGATGCAACACACCATGGCGATACTACGGTTCCTTTGCACAAAATAGAAATATCATAAACAAGGAATGGTTAAACCATCCCAAGACATTAGGTGTGTCAAGGGTCGAGGTTGTACGATCGCCACAATGTGGACATGCTAACAAAGACACCCAAGACATACTTGCCCCAGAATGCCACGAAACACTCCATAAATAGAAAACAAAACCAAGAGACCATGAGCCATCTCGACCACTCTAAATCACTCAGTGACATCATTGAATAACATAGGAACATAGTCGAAGATAAAAGATAAGACTCACAAATTCAAACAAGTCAAACAACTAGTTTGATCTTGTTGTCAAAAGTGACAATGATTGATAAAGGAGCTAACAATATCTATGTTGTTTTGATTGATGTGACAAGTTGACCAGTTTGAACACTTGATTGGTTGAACAGTTCATCTGTGGATACGTTATTTCGTTAAGCGCAGTGTTTGTCGTGTTTCTTGCTTGACGCCTACTAAAATATCTGTCTAGGGATAGTTTATTGATGAAATGAAATGAAAGCGATTGTATTTTTGGATTTTCATTATTTTCCAATTTTTAGGGTTTTTGAATTATTTGATTTTTTTGTGCTTTTTTCAATGCTTTTTATGATGTTTTTTTTTTCGAAGACATTTTTCAAATTTTTTTGGATTATTTCAGGATATTTTTCGATTTTTTTGAATTGTTTCAGGATGTTTTTTGGTTTTTTTGAATTATTTTAGGATTTTTTTGGATTATTTTTAGTTGTTTTATCTAGGACATTATATTATTTTTTTAGTTGTTTTTTCAGGACTTTTAGAGCTATATTCATGTCGTAGCTTCCGAGTTTTTCACAGTGATAGCTCTGTCAATTGATCATGACAAGGTATTTGCCCTCAATTAAGGTCCAAGTATGTACAGTGACCAAGACAAAAATAAATTTATAGGTTGACAATGAGCTAGGAAATGACATTTGATGTTGACCAACCATAGCCCTGGATAAGGACATAGGGTCAAACCACAATGGATAGGCGTGATAAAACTTTGTGTTATGTATACATAGAATCAAGATAGACGGCTAAGTAATGACCTTTTTACATGTGGTGCTTTTTTGCTAGGTTTTCACCATAATACTTGCCCAAAGCACCTATTTGCTAGGTTTTCACTAGAGGGTGAATGATTTTTCTTTAATTTGTTTTGTCATTTTTCACATTTTTTGATTTCACACAAGGCGCCTATTTGCTAGGTTTTCACCAAGGTGATGGTTTTTCTTTTTTCCATTCTTTTTGTATGTTTGATTTTTTTTTTTTGTATTTTTCTCTTTTTCATTTAAAAAAAAATATTTTTCTTTCAAATTTTTTTGTATTTTTTAGGATCATATAGAAAAAATGCTAAAAAGGCTCATGTGTAGTACTTCTATAGGTGTATTCTATTGACAAGATTTGATAATGGTTCTCCCTTTGGGGTTGTTAGTTGATATGCTCCCGAGCCATATGTTGCAGTTACACCAAAAGGACCTACCCAGTTTGGCTCAAATTTTCCTTTAATTATTTCCACAGACGAGAAATTATGAGGGTTTTCCTTTAACACTAAGTCTCTAATTTCAAAATGTCTCCCTTTGACCTTCTTGTTGTAATAGCGACATAGACAATTTTGGTAAGCTTGTAGATGTGTCAATGCTTGTTGATGCCGATCATCAAACATCTCTAACTGATATAGTCAAGACACCCTATATGCTTCATCATCAATTAGGTGCTACAAAGAAACTCTCAATGATGGTATCTCCACTTCCAAGGGAAGAATAGCTTCCACACCGTATACCAAGGAATAAGGTGTTGCACCAGTAGGGGTGTAGATAGAAGTGCGATATGCCCACAAATATGGATTTAACTACACATGCCAATCTCGACCAACATCATTGACAACCTTTTTCATTATCTTGATGATAGTCTTATTAGATGTATCATCTTGTCCATTCCTCTATGGATAGTAAGGTATTTAAAAATAGTGCTGGATAGAAAACTTCTCACAGAGTTCTCAAACATCTTTATTTTTAAATGGATGACCATTATTAGTGACTATAGCAAGGGGGACCCCATATTGACATATGATATAGTTTAGAATGAATTTGGAAATTTGTGTGCCACTTATATAGGTCATAGGTATATCCTCAATCCATTTTTAAAAATATTCTATTGCAATTATAATGAATTTGTGTCTGTTTGTTGATGTCGGATGAATCTTACCAATGAGGTCCATGCCCCATTGAGAAAAGGGCCATGGAGATACAACCAATTGAAGCTCTTGTGCTGGAGTATGAATCAAATAGCCATGCATCTAGCATTCATAATACTTCTTAGCAAAATCATGGACCTCTTTTTCCATTGTCGGCTAGTAGTATCTAACTCAGACCAAATTTTTAGCTAGGCTAAGACCATTGTAATGACCTCCGCATATACCATCGTGAACTTCATGTAAAGCCATTTGTGTCTCATTAGAATCTAGACACCCAAGGAGGGTTTTTTCAAATGAACATTGATAAAGGGTATCAATGATGGTGACATATTTTATAGATTGTCAGATAAAGGATTGACATTAGTTAGAGGAAAGGTTTGGAGGTATGGTTTGGGATTTCAAGTATTCATATACGTCCTTATACCCCAGGAAATTTAGACCAACAAGTACACACACCAACTCTGATTGTGGGATCTCAAAAGAGGGAATCGATAGTTTCTCTACCAGGAACTCACATCTATCCATGTGTCCAGTGGCATATCTAGCATAGAAGCAATGGTTGCCATGGCATCTGCTGATTTATTATAGATTATTGGGACTTGATTGAACTGAATAACAACAACTTTGTTTTGAACAATTCTACGAATTTCTTATAGGGGATAAGTTTGTCATATTTTGTCTCAAAATCATTGTTCACTTGTTGGATGACCTACTCAGAATCTCCATAGACTTGAAGATGTGTAATATTTCACTGAATTTCTACTCGAGGCCTAATAACCAAAGCCTCATACTTTGCAATATTATTTATGCAATCAAAAGTGATCTAGTACAACTTTAGAATGCCATAATCGTAAGGGGTTACAAATAATATTCCCTCCCTCGAGCCAAATATAGTATGGGATCCATCAAAATACATCAACCATAGATTAGAAGGGGCAATTGTAAAGACAACTTCATTCAAAAAATTAGTCAACATTGGATGATAGTCTTGAATAGGGGAATTTGCGAGTTGATCAGTTATTACTTGTCCTTTTATGGCTTTTTTGTCAGTGTACTCGATATCAAACTCACTCAAGATCATAACCCATTTTTCTAGTCGGCATGTAAGAGCTACTCTATTAAGAAAGTATTTTAGTGGGTCAATCTTGGCTACTAAGAATGTCTTATGATTCAACATGTAGTGATAGAGCTTTTGGATGACAAATACCACTCCTAAGCATGCTCACTAAATAGTAGAATAGTTCAATTAATATCCCACTAATGTCCAATTGATATAATAGATTGCCCTCTCTTTACCTTTTTCATCTTGTGGTGCCAAGAGAGCTCCTAGTGCTGTAACAGTTGTAGAGATGTGCAAACTAAAAGAATTTCCGTCTATCAGAGGCATCAACATAGCTAGTGACGAGAGATAATATTTAAGAGCTTGAAACACCTATTGGCATTGCTTAGTCCATTTGAGGGCTACCCCTTTATGAATTAGAAGTTGGAATGGGTGACACTTGTCTACCAATTGAGCTATGAATCGCTGGATTGATTGTAATTTTCCTTGAAGGATTCTCAGTTGATGTAGATTTGTTAGTGGAGGCATATCCATAATTGCTTTAAAATTTGCAGGGTCCACTTCAATGCCTCTATTATAAATGATCTAGCCATGTAGTTTCCCTATTGTTACCCCAAAGACACACTTCTTTGGGTCGAGTTTGAGCATCTATTCTTCTGTTCTGTCAAATATCAGGCCTAGAATGCCAAGATGACTATCTCTTGTAATTGATTTGCATAATAGGTCATCAACTTAATCCTCCATAAATGTGTCCATGAAGTCATGAAAAATTGTTGTCAAGGCTCTTTGATACGTTTCTCTAGTATTTTAATTAAGGCAAAAAGGCATCACATTCCATAAGTAGGTGCCCCATGCATATGTGAATAGAAGATAAACTAATTAAGCTTAAACATTAATCACATAATAAAAGCCATCCACACAACACCAAGATTTGTACATGGAAAACCTGGTAAAGGGAAAAACCATGGTGGG
This sequence comes from Cryptomeria japonica, assembly GCF_030272615.1. Taxonomy (NCBI): domain Eukaryota; kingdom Viridiplantae; phylum Streptophyta; class Pinopsida; order Cupressales; family Cupressaceae; genus Cryptomeria; species Cryptomeria japonica. The sequence continues at coordinate 310,784,462 of NC_081405.1, read as the reverse complement.
AAGCCTACCCATAGTCAGATAATACTTTTGCAATAAGTATGTGAATTACAATGATGGGGTCTGCACTTGCAGGAAGGCCAAAACCCTAGAGAAAATTGTTCATCACAAAAGGAGCCTTGCTGACTACATATAAATCCAAACTTTAATCCAGAGAAGTGTTGAACTGCAAAAGATAGCATCTCCTATGCCTGAGTACAGTTTCGGTTAAGCTCAATACCGAAGGACTAAATCCTCTTACACAAACCCAATTCCATCTCCAATGATCGACCAACTCCTCTGCCTGAATGATATTACATTATTCGCACATTACATTCCTTGACCATGACCTCTTACATTAACCATGATGATCTACAATGAGATCTTACATCTTATTTATACAAACCCTCGACCATAAACAACAAGGTCGGCCACTAGACAATAAACCAATTACATAATTACAAACCATGTTGGCCTTAGACCAAACAAGTAATATCAACACATAAGACATCCCAGAAATACAATAATAGGTCCTATCCACACGTTACATTAATGCCGGTCCATAACCTAGATCAACTGGGACCAAGTATAGGTCCACATGCTTCAGTAATGATCTCCAATTGCCAAGTCTCAAACATGATCATCAACATCATCCTGAAACTCCATTAGAAGCTACACCAACACCACTTATGCAATTCATCAAAGATCTCCACCAAAAGCTCTGCTAGTGAAACCCTTGCCGGAACCAAAAACCAATCTTCTAAGAAAGAAGGATAGCATCCAATCGCCAGGCCAAAACCAATTGACCAAATAAGAGTATAAGTATCATGAACAAGCCAATCCCATCACCAGATTATACCAGAGTCTACAGGATCATGCCGGATCCAAGTTAACTAGAAACCACTCAACCTACCGAGACCAAAAGGGTGCCAGTAAAGCATCCAAATAGCTAGTGTTGACAACAATGACAAAACATTAATGTAACACATAATTAATTCCACCAAATGGGCAATAATCTCCCCCTTTGGCATTGATGGCAACAATAGATGTGAAAAACATATAAGTACCAAGAAATGCCAAACAAGTCTCTCCCTGTGGAAGACAACCAACAATCACCTGCATATAGGTCTGAATATCAATATCTCACCCTCTGTGAATAATATTTCTCCCCCTTTGATATTTAATTTTTCACATTACTATCTCCCCACCCTTTGACATCAATGCCAAAAATCTGACATAATTATCAAAGCAAAAACATAAGCCTCTGAATCTCAAAGCTGATTACTCCCTCTGAGAAGTAGCATCCCACATCAGTGCCGGAATGAATAGTATCTCTGATAATGCATGCTAAAATTATGCCAAACCGCATCAATCAAGTCTCTACCGAAGGGAAAAAAACCCCCAATCTGTCTCTTAGGTACTCAAATGCTTCCTCAGATAAAGGTTTAGTGAAAATATCTGCAATCTGTTCTTTAGTGTTCACATAAACCAGTCTAACTTCATTTTCTTCCACCTTCTCCTTCAAAAAGTTATACTTGATAGATATGCTCTTTGTCTTAGAATGAAATACTAGATTCTTTGATATATCAATAGCAGCAGAGTTATCACAGTGAATAAGTACCGGTGCATCACAATCCACCTTTATATCCTTCAACATTTGCTTCATCCATAAAACTTGTGTATAGTTAGTAGCAACAACAATAGTTAGTAGCAACAACAACATACTCAACTTCAGCAGTAGATAGAGAAGTACATGATTGTTTCTTGATTATCCATGAAACCAAATTCTTTCCAAGAAAGAAAGCTCCACCAAAAGTAATTTTCTGATCATCAACATCTCTAGCCCAATCAACATCTGTATATGCACATAAAGTGAAGTTATCATCCTTAGGGTACCACAAGCCATATTTTGATGTACCTTGCAAGTATTTAAAATCCCTTTTCACCTCCATCTCATGATTTTCTCTAGGATCACTCTGAAATCTTGAAACAATACAAACAACATTCATAATGTCAGGCCTAGTTTGAGTCAAATAAAGCAGACCTCCAATCATAGATTTGTATCTTGTAGGATTTAGCGACGCAGAAACATATTTTCTTGTCAATTTCTCACTTGTAACCATAGGTGTACTTACCAGTTTAGAATCTCCCATACCAAATTTCTTCAATAATTCCTTAGCATATTTAGTTTAACAGATAAAAATACCTTTGTCAGTCTGAGTAATCTGCAAACCTAAGAAAAATTTCATCTCACCAATCATAGACATCTGAAATTCTTTCTCCATATTCTTAGAAAATTCTATGCATAATTTATCTTCACCTCCAAAAATAATGTCATCAACAAATAATTCAACAATCAGTATATCATCATCAGTGATTTTATAATATAAATTACTATCAGCACTGCCCTTAGTAAAACCAAGCTTCAAAAGATATTTATCCAACCTTGCATACCAAGCTCTAGGTGCTTGTTTCAATCTATATAAAGCTTTCCTTAACCTTCAAACCATATCTATATCATATGATAGTGCGAAACCATCAGGTTTCTCAATATAAACTTCCTCATCAAGATCCCCATTCAAAAATGCATATTTAACATCCATCTGATAAACCTTGTAGTTTTTATAAGCAACATAGGCAAGAAATAATCTTACAACTTCAATCCTAGCTACCGGTGCAAAAGTCTCTCCATAATCAATTCCTTCCTTCTTTGAATATCCTTTACAAACCAATTTAGCCTTATTCCTTATAACTTGACCATCCTCATTCAATTTATTCCTAAAAACCCATTTAGTTCCAATAACAATTTTATTTTTAGGTCGGGGAACCAAAGTCCACGTGTTATTTTTTTTAATCTGATCTGATTACTGATACCGGTTCAACTTGTGAAACTAAACATACCTCATTAGTTGCCAGTCTTCTTCTTGTCATCACTCCATTGCTCTTATCCCTAATGATTTGATCTTCAGAATGATTCAATCTCACATACCTAGGAGTCTTCTGACTCTCTGTTCCTCTTCCCTATTCTTCAGTTACCGTAGAATTGTTTGACATTGCCGGAGTAACTGATTCAACTCTCTGTTCCAGTAAAGGTGCTACCGGTTTAGATATAATCATTTCCACTGCCGGTTCCTTCTCATAAACTCTAATTTGACTTTTTTCAGCTCATCTACTTTAACATTAACACTCTCCACAATTCTTGCAATCTCTTGTTATAACATCTATATGATTTGATTTCATTAGAATAACCAAGAAATATGCCTTCATCACTTCTAGGATCAAATTTCCCAATAGTATCATCTCTTCTGATATAACATTTACTACCAAAAATCCTGAAATACTTAACTGTAGGTGTATTGCTAAACCATAACTCATAAGGTGTCTTACTGGTTTCTCCTTTGATATGTAATTTGTTGAATGTATAAACCACTGTACTCGCTGCTTCTCTCTAGTAGATATGAGGTAGACTAGCTTCCATCATCATTGTTCTAGCAACATCCAAGATAGTTATGTTTTTCCTTTCCACAATTTCATTCTGCTGAGGTGTCCGGGGAGCAGAAAATTGTCTTCTTATACCATGTTTGTCACAAAAGTTACTAAACTCACCGGATGTGAATTATCCACCATGATCTGATCTCAAACATTTAATCTTCAATCCTGTCTTAGTTTCCACCTTAGCCTTAAAGATTTTAAACTTTTCAAATGCTTTAGATTTTTCTCTCAAAAAAGTAACCCACATCATTCTAGAATAAAGATCAATGATTAGCATGAAATATCTATCACCATGAAAACTTTTAACTCTAGCAGGGCCACACAAATTAGTATGAATAAGATCAAGAACATTTGATTTATCTTGTATACTCCTAAAAGAGGTTCTAACCTGTTTACCCATTTGACAATCTTTACATACCGGATTATAGGGCTTCATAATCTTAGCTATATCTCTAACAACCTTAGTTGAATTGATCTTCATAATGCAATTAAAATTCACATGACACAACCTTTTATACCATATCCAACTCTCATCAATTTGTGTAATCAAACATGTCTTCTCACCGGAGTTCAAATGAAATATATTACCTTTTGTCTGTGTACCGGTTGCAATCTCCAAGCCATATTTGTTAATGATTTTGTATTTTCCATCCTTGAACTGTAACTGAAATCCCTTATCTACCAATTGTCCCACACTCAAAAGATTATGCTTCAAACCTTCAACATAATAAAAATTGTTAGTATTGTCCTTACCATCCAATGATAGAGTTCCTTTTCCTTTAATCATATATGCCTCGTCATCTCCAAATCTAACTAGTCCACCATCAAATTCTTGCAAAGATAGAAACTTCCCTTTATCTCCAGTCATATGATGTGAACAACCACTATCAATTACCCATTCATCCTTGTCCTCAATTTTTGTAGAAAGTGCCTTCTCCTCAGGTACATTCTCTTCCAGTGTCAGATCATCTTCCTTGATAGCCAGGAATACCTAATCCTTCGCATTGCCAGATCCACCAGCAAAGTCTTCTGCCGGTTCATCATCTAAATTAGTAATGCCTTCCTCATCTGATATGTAGCATGATTTGTCACTTTCTTTCTTGAATCTATACTTGTTCTCATATCCAGGGTTAGGTTTAAATTATCTTTTAACTCTTTCTTCAAATCTTGAATTCCTTTCTGGACATCTAGATGCAAAATGACCAATCTTATTACATGCAAAACATTTAAAACGTGCTTTTCCTTCATACTTACTTCCTATCGGTCCTTTCGACACTCTTCTAGAAAATAGTGCTTCAAGTTGCTCAAACTCATCATCTTCTCTCTTCATATCTTCTAATTCTTTTGCATATAAATCTTTCCAGTCTTGCTTACCAATTGTAGATGTAGATGCATGAAAAGAAGGTTTAGTCTTCATAGCTCTAGAAGGTCCAAATTCCTCAAGCTCAAAAACAGATAGTTTCCCAACCAAAGTATCTCTGTTGACAGATGTATTAGCCATTGTTCTCAACTCATTAATAGTAGTAGCCTTCATTTTGTAAGCCGGTGGTAGGGCTCTTAGGACTTTAGAAACAATTTCATCTTCGCTTAGAGTTCCACCATGACATTGAATTCCCTTAACAATCTTATTTACCCTTTCCATGAATGCAGTAATCCTTTCATATTCTTCCATCTTCAAGTTTTCATATCTCATCCAGTAACCATCAAGTTTAGCAATCTTCACTGTAGGTTCACCTTCATTAAGAGTTTGCAACTTATCCCATATAGCCTTTCCAGATGATTTGTCTGTTAATCCCATTATTTGCTGATCAAAAAGTGCACACAAGAGGGCTTCTCTTGCTCTACAATCATTCTCAAGCTCCTGGTCTAGGTTTTCTGGAGGAGGATTTCCAGAGCCTAGATTATAGGGTGTGACACCATTCTGTGTGATCTCCCAAATCTCCTTGCTAAGACATCTCAAATGAGTCTCCATCCGAATCTTCCATACTGTATAGTTTGTTCCTTTAAGCCTCGGTATATCCCTTCGAAAGATAGCTCTAGAAGAATTGGATGAACTTGAACTATTAGTCACCATAGGATCTTCCTCAAGCGGTTAAGCTTTCTGCAGAGAGGACCAAAGATCTGATACTAATTTTTAGACAGTTCAGATAACCGGAAGACAACTGAAAGGGGGGGGGGTGAATCAGTTGTCATAGATTACAGGAACATTCAACAATAAAACTTTAATACCGGAACCCAAAACAATAATACCAGAATACCAGATAAACTAATTAAGCATAAACAATAATCACAGAATAAAAGCCATCCACACAACACCAAGATTTGTACGTAGAAAACCCGGTAAAAGGAAAAACCATGGTGGGAATCCTACCCATAGTCAGATAATACTTCTATAGTAAGTATGTGAATTACAATGAAGGGGCCTACACTTGCAGGAAGGCCAAAAACCTAGAGCACATTGCTCATCACAAAAGGAGCCTCACTGACTACATATAAATCCAGACTACAATTCGGAGAAGTGTTGAACTGCAAAATATAGCATCTCCTATGCCTAAGTACAGTTCCAGTTAAGATCAATACCAGAGGACTAAATCCTCTTACACAAACCCAATTCGATCTCCAATGATCGACCAAATCCTCTGCCTAAATGATATTACATTATTCGCACATTAAATTCCTTGACCATGACCTCTTACATTAACCATGATGATCTACAATGAGATCTTACATCTTATTTATACAAACCCTTGACCATAAACAATCAGGTTCGCCATGAGATAATAAACCAATTACATAATTACAAACCATGTCATCCTTAGACCAAACAAGTAATATCAACACATAAGACATCCCATAAATACAACAATAGGTCCTATCAACACGTTACATTAATGCCGGTCCATAACCTAGATCAACCGGGACCAAGTATAGGTCCACACACTTCAACAATGATCTCCAACTGCCAAGTCTCGACCATGATCATCAATAGACTCCTAAAATTCCATCAGAAGCTGCACCAACACCACTTATGAAATTCATCAAATATCTCTACCAAAATCTCGACGAAACCCTCGTCGGAACCAGAAACCAATCTTCTAAGCAAGAAGGATAACAACCAATCACCAGACCAAAACCAACTGACCAAATACGAGTATAAGTATCATGAACAAGTCAATACCATCACCAGATTATACTAGAGTCTACTAGATCAAGTTAGATCCAAGTTAACCAGAAACCACTCAACCTACTAGGACCAAAAGGGTGCCAGTAAAGCATCCAAACAACTAGTGTTGACATTGTTAGATACTTGGTTAATCCCAAAGACACTGAGAGGGGGGGGGGGGGGGAATCAGTGTTTGACCGATAGATGAAAGATTTAAACTTATTTGCAATTCTATAACTGAATTTAATATACCGGTAAGCAAACAATAATGCAGTAAAAAAAAAGAAAAGAATCAACATCAATGCACACCATAACACAAATATTTTGGCGAGGAAAATTCTGTAAGGGAAAAACCTCAGTGGGATTTGTGACCTACAATATTTACTCACTAGCCAATATGAATAAATATTACTCAGTACAAAAGGGGCCTACACATGCAAGAAGACCAACTTCCTAGAGATCACTGCTCAATAAAAATAGAGTCACACTGTCTAAAATACTGATGTAAACACAAAATTGAACTCTTATAACTTGCATCAAAATGCTAGATGAGTTCTTTGTTATGATCTATCTGATACCAGTTCTTCCTCTGTCAAAAACCCTCTCCAGGATGCCGTCAATATTATCGCTTACTTCATACATACATTACATACTACTTACCAAATGACCTACAAGAACTCATAAATATATGCGTCTTTACAATACAATATGTCGGCCATACAATTATAATTTACATTACAATTTATTTCACATAAACAATACTATTGTCAAGTCAGCCTGGAATGCCAGTATGATTTGCTGTCGGTGTAACCTAGATGCCGGTGTGAATAAACCTTGTTGTATCTACCAATGGCAGTAGGTGAAGTATATTGCCGGTTGAACCTATAGAACCTTGTTGAACCTTGTTGCCATCAATGACAACATCTACCTTTCTCCTCTAAGTGTATAATGCCAACAACCTCCCCCTTTGGCATTGATGGCAACACTCATGAGAAAAATTAAAAAACCAAAAACTGAGAGTGCTCCCCCTAAGCAAATGATCTCCTTTTGTTCACTTTTCACCATGCTTTACTCTATACATATTTCTCACTATACCACTCCCCATTTGACATGAATGACAAAGGATGTCAAAAGTATTAAAAATTCAAAAATTACCTAGATACCTGAGGTTTGTTATGTACAATCTGAAAAATATCTGCAAGAACTAAGTTAAGACCCTACAAGAACTTTTTACTGTCAGTAATTATTGCTTTAGTCTGCCTGATCATCCCGATAAGATAGTCCATTTGTTGTTCCAATGATCTGTCTCCTTGAACTGTTGCCTTGGATAGTTCATTCCGATGAGTTAGTAGATTGTCCAATCTTGGACCAAGCTTATTCTTCAACTCCCGGGTTTTCATTTTCAATCTAGCCTTTTCTTTTTCCAGATTTTCAATCTTTTCTTCATATATAGCCATCTCCTATTCTATGACTGATGTTAGTTCCAAAGAACCAATTATGTTATCTGCAATATCATCAATCTCCTTTTGAGTTTTTCTGATTTGATCATCAATATCTTCAGTTAAATGACGAGGTTTGCAAGCTTCCCGGTATAATTCCTTATATTACAAAATGGTGGCATTCAATGCTAGTAGCAATGAATCAATCTGCTAAGTACAATCCTTTATGGTTTTACCAAAGAATTCTTCCTTTACATTATTTACTATTTCTTGAATAGTCTCCTCATTTATTTTATCTAATGTCTGAATGTTAGTAGAAATGAATTTAGACAATGTGTCCAATTTACCTATTGAGCCAACAATGTGATCTACCTTGCACTCCAGTGTAATCATCTGCAAAAATGGTAGAGAGTCATATATAGCCTTGAATGCTAAGGAATTACACTCCATTATTTTCTTTATGGAATCCAATAACACATTAGTGATAGTTGTTGGTCTGAAATCCACAGTGGAAGTACTAGGAGAAGTACTAGGTTATGCATTAAGTTTCTTCTCTTCTCTTGTTATCTGTTTAGCTACCTTAACCACTTCCTTATGCTCTTATTCTCTGCCGGTTCAGATGCTATCTGTTCTTGTTCTTTTTCTGCCGGTATCTCAACATTATGCTGAGTGTCAACTACCTTGACCGGTGAGTTAGAGATCTCAACATTTATAGATTCAGATTTGTTCTCCTCAAAACTTTCTGAAATAGAGGTATTATCCATTACAATATTGATGTCTTGAGTGTCAACATTCATTGTAAATAAAATGTTTGACTCAGGATCAACATCATCTATTTTTACTTCCTCTGATATCTTTTCTTCGGTCTGATTCTGCACATCTGCCGATGTCTCTGCTACTGTCAGTGAGGTGTCCTGAGCCGGTGGTGGTAAGTTATCTTTTATTGTGAAGTTAGGTACACTGCCAACCTTATTCTTTCGTTTATCTCCTTTTTGGTATACCTTAGTAAAAGATTTGTCGACCTTTTGTCTTTCTTTTTCTTCTCTTTTCTCTTTCTCCACAAAGAAAATATCCCATTTATCTGCTATCTCATCTACTATTTCCTTTGTTCTGTCGGCCATGAGGCTTACTTGCCGGCGACCACTTGCAAAAATAGTTCTATTGGCTTCAGATATCAATTCATCAATTTCTTGTTTAGATTTAACTAGATAAGCAACCAATAGTGCTTCAACCTTCAATTTCTTATCCAATTCCATAATAGACATTCTCTTAGCTTCAAGTCTCAGATATAAGTCATTAGGGAGATCAATGACTTCAATAAGAACTTTCTTATATATATCTAAGTACAAAATTATGCTCTCTTCAATTGTGTCTTTATCTGAATCTTTAAAAGAATGATAAAACTTACTAACATTACTGAGATTTCCATCTTGAGTTATTTCATTAACAAGCTCTTCCAAGGAAAGAGTATCAGATACCTTTTGTTCCAGTTTCTTCTATGTAACCTTCTTTGGACCGCTAGGCTCTCTCACAACCCGTTATTTCTTTCTAAGAGTCCTTGTCTTCTTAGGTAATGGAGTAGGTGCCGATGAGGATTTTCTCTTCTTCCTATCCACCCTTTTAAATTCTATAGCCTTGTCACTATCAGAGTTGGATGAGGTAACAACAGGGGAAATATGTGTTACCAGTTGTTGTTCAGATTTTCTTTCTTTTGTAGCAACACCACTCATCTGATCAAGTTTCAACAATCCCTTTGTAAAATCTTCAACAAACTTCGAAGCATATTTCAATATTTTATCTCTTTTCTTCCTTTGCTTCTGAATATCATCTTTTTCTATGGTCTCAATAGTGCCAAAGATCTTTTCACTAGGTTCTGATGGTGCATCTAGAAGTATCTTGGCATAAGATTCCAAAATATTTGAGTCCATCCCATCTTAGTTACCCAGACAGTTCTAGGTTTAATTGCCTCCATCCATATTTCATCTCTCTTAATAACAAAGCATATCTGTTTGTCATATTTATCAACAATATTTTGAGGGATTCTTTCCCTTTGCTTCATCTTAGCTTGAATTTTTTTGAAATATTCCTTTACTTGCTTGTTACCTTCTGAACCCATGTTGGTAATTGCCTCCTTAATCTATTTTCCAACAGAGGTATCATAAGCAAAGTATTTGTGGCCTATACCAGGAATCTCCTTTGAGAAGTATAGCATTAAGGATACAATCAAATTTCCAAATTTGAAGGTTCCCTTTTTGTCACCTTTGATTTTATCCAAATTTTCTATCAGTTCATCTTTCAACCACTCACAAATGTCAATTTGAGCATTGTTCTTTATCATCTCATAAGCATTGTCAATCATACAATTCTTCTCAATCATATAGTTCTTCTCCCCCTTTGACAACAATGCCAAAGTGAAAGTAAAACATGCAATGTCAAACTTCACTGTTAAGCATCATCAACCTGCAGCTTGATGCTCCCCCTGTGGAATAACTCCACTCTACACCAATCCTGCTATAAAATTCTACAAGTAGCTACGGGATTGATGTAATCTACATCATGCTCAATTGACCTCATGTAGGGTTACAACCCCTAGCTGACTTCTAAGATACTCAAAAGTAGTCTTAGGCAGAGGCTTCGTAAAGATATCTACAAGTTGCTTCTTAGTAGAAACATGCTCCAATATCACATCTTTACTCTGCACTTTTTCTCTCAAGAAATGATACTTTAATTCAATATGCTTGGTTCGTGCATGCAAAACAAGGTTCTTTGAAATATTTATGGCACTGGTATTGTCACATAAGATCTTTACCAGTTCTGAAATCTTCAACTTGAATCCTTCTAGAATGCGTTTCATCCAGATATTCTGGGTACAGTTCATATAAGCTGCAACATACTTAGCTTTAGTAGTAGGCTGTGATATACAATTCTACTTCTTGCTACTCCATGAATGAAACAAGTCTTCCTCCAAGAAAGAATGCTCCACTGGTTGTGATTTTCCTATCATCAACATTACCTGCCTAGTCTGCATCTGTATACACCTTCAAATCAAAGTTACCTGCATATGGATACCATAATCCATAGTCAATAGTACCTTTCAAATATCTGAATATCCTCTTGGTTTCTATCAAGTGTGTTTCCTTTGGATTATTCTGAAATCTGGAAACTAGACCAACTGCATGAGCTATATTCGGTCTGCTGTGAACAACATAGTGCAATTTCCCAATCATTGACTTGTACTCCTTTTCATCAACAAATGTGGCTTCATCTTCTTTAGATAATTTACAACCTGTAACCATTGGTGTCCCAACTAGTTTACAGTCACTCATTCCAAATGTCTTCAATACCTCTTTCACATACTTAGACTGTGTGATGAAAATACCACTCTTCATTTGCTGTATTCGCAAGCCTATGAAATTTTTTATCTCTTCCACTAGAGACATTTCAAATTCATTTTTCATCTCACTTGCAAAGTCATTGCTCATGTCGTCATTGCCTCCAAATATGATATCATGCACAAACACTTCACTAACGAGTATCTTATCTCCTTAAGATTTGAGATATATGTTGCTATCTTCACTAGTTATCTGAAAACCTATCTTCATTAGGTGTGAATGTAGCCTCTCATACCATGCTCTCGGTGCTTGCTTTAACCCATATAGTGCCTTGTGCAATTTTCATACCATATCTTTTTCATCAGTCAAAGCATAACCATCTGGCTACTCAATGTATACTTCTTCTTCCAATATCCCATTCAAAAATGCTGACTTCACATCCATCTGAAATACTTTGAATCCCTTATATGCTGCAAATGCAAGTAAAGTCCTAACACCTTCTAGTCTAGCAACTGGTGTAAAATTCTCACCATAGTCTTCTCCTTCTTCTTGTGCATAACCTTTTCAAACCAATATAGCTTTGTTTCAGACTACCACTCCATCCTCAATCAGTTTATTCCTGAATACCCACTTAGTACCTATCACATTTTTATTCATGGGTCTGGGTACTAGGGTCCATGTGTTGTTCTTCTCAATTTGATCATGCTCCTCCTCCATAGCTTTGATCCAATGATCATCTCCAAATGCTTCCTTAGCAGTTCTAGGCTCAATAGTGGAGATCATGCAAGAATTCTCTCTAATTCTTCTTCTGGTTAACACTCCAGCATCCTTATCTCTAATAATCTGATCAGGATTGTGATTGAGTCTCACATACCTCAAAATAAAATGATCATTATCTTCAGGTTCTTCTTCTTCATTATCATCATCTTCAAAATCTACCTGTTTCGATTGAATTGGTACAACAACATTCTCTTTACCAGTTTAGAGTTTCATCGGTTCTGGTTCCAAAATCAGAATGCCAGGATCTTCATCCTTTTTCTCCACACTGGTTTCCCCTGAGACTTTAGGATACTTATCCACTCAAACGTCAAAACTCTCAATAATTCTCCGTGTCTGGTTGTTATAACATTTGTAGGGCTTACTCTTGGTGGAGTAACCAAGAAATATGCCTTCATCACTTTTAGCCTCAAACTTACTAACATAGTCACCTCTCTTAATAAAACATTTACTGCCAAATATCTTAAAATAACTGATATAAGGTGATCTACCATACCAGCATTCATAAGGAGTCTTATGCTTACCTCTTTTCACCAATATCCAGTTCATAGTGTAGACAACTTCTCTCCAAAATTTTTTTGCTACACCTCCTTGTATCAACATCGTTCTAGCAACTTCAACAATTGACCGGTAGTTTCTCTCTATAATACCATTCTGCTGTGGTGTCCTCGATGTAGAAGTCTTCTGTTTGATACCATTTTCTTCACAATATCTAGTGATTTCCACAGAAGTGAATTTACCACCTTGATCAGTCCTCAGACACTTTAACTTCTTGCCACTTTCCTTTTTAGCTAAGGCCTTGAATGCCTTGAACTTACTAAATGCTTCTATTTTATCCTTCAAGAATGTGACCCACATCATTCTTGAGTAATCATCAGTGAAGATCATAAAATATTTGTCACCTTGAATACTTTTAGTCCTTATTGGTCCACAGAGGTCTGTATGAACCAAATCTAACAGATGTTCCGCTGAAAAAGATTTGCTCTTAAAAGTTGAGGATGTCATCTTTTTCAACTAACATTCCTTACACAGAGCATTAACTGGCTTGTCGAACTGAGGCAAACCTCTCATTGTCTTGGACTTACTCACTTTAATAATGTTATGAAAATTTATATGAAAAAATCTCCTATGCCAAAGCCAACTATCATCTATTTTTGCAATTAAACAGTTGTTGACTTTAGGATTCAGGTGAAACTGTTACCTTTAGTTTGCTTGCTGGTTGCAATCAGTTCACCTTTGCTCCCATAGATTTTGCACATTCCACTCTTAAATTCCAATGGATATCCTCTGTCATTGAGTTGTGAAACACTCAAAAGATTGTGCTTTAATCCTTCAACCCAGTAGACATCATCTGCACTGCTCTTTCCATTAAGAAAAAATAGTTCCCTTACCTTTTACCATGCAGGGTGAGTCACTACCAAATCTCACAACTCCTCCATCAAATTCCTTCAAGGTAAGAAATTTTCGCCGGTCACCGGTCATGTGGTGTGAACAACCACTATCAATGATCCAAACATCAGAATTATCCATGCGAGAAACTAATGCCTTCTGTTCATATGTCTCTTCTTTAATGGCTACAAAAACAATATCTTCATTAGCATCTCCCTCAGATTCCTCATCAATGATACCACCATCAACCGCAATGAGACAATCTCTTTTTCCTTATCCCTTGTACTTCTTAAACTTCTCACGCTTATGCTCATTGTCACCATTAGGACAGTTAGTTGCAATGTGTCCAATCTTTTTGCATGCAAAACATTTCAAAGGTAATTTACCTCTGGGAAACCACCGCTTGACCAACAATGCTTCAAGCTCAACCAAACTATCTTCATCATCAACTTCTATGTTGGATCTAGATTCATAGCTGTGACTGGCATCTCTACTTTTCCTCATAGATGGGTTAGAAATTGAAGCTCTAAATGCAGATTCAGATTTCTGAACACTACCATCATAACTATTTAATTCAAAAGTAGTAAGCTTACCAATGATAGAGTCAAGGGTTACCTTAGTTTTGTTAATAGATTTTATCTCCTAAATGGCTACACCTCAGATAGCGTAGACCGGTAGAAGGGTTCTCAAGACCTTTCTAATCACTGTGACATCTTCCACTTTACCACCAACACTCTTGATCTCACCAACTATCTCTTTGATCCTCTGACCACACTGTTGTATATTCTCACCTTCAACCATCTGCATGTCATCAAATTTTCCTCTTAGACTCTCTTCTTTGGCAATCTTCACATGCTCATCATCACTATAGATCTCTTGAAGTTTCTTCCATACCTCATATGTAATCTCCAGACCATGGACATCAACATACTCTGCATCAGACAAAGAACTGATAACGAGCTCCAATGCTTGATTTTTTTCTTGTTGCTCTTTCTTCTAATCATCAGTTATAATCCCACTAGGTGCAACATATTGAGTACCAACATGTTCCCAGTATTGACTTCCTAGACTCTTGATATAAATTTTCATTCTATCACTCCATATCCTATAGTTCTCTCTATTAAACTTTGGACCTTCTTTCTTCATCATGTTCTACAAGATCTTTACCTCAAGCTATTAGGCTTAGACCTTAGAGGACCTAAAATGCTCTAATAACAATTGATGGTATGATGAAAGAATAAGGATCCAGTCAATTACTGAGAGGGGGGGTGGGGGTGAATCAGTAGATAGAAAATTGACATAAACTTTCACCAATCTCAAAATCAACCTCTCAAAGAAAACTCTAAACTGACTAGTTTAAACATTGAACTTCAAATGCAATAATACTGACAAGTTAAACCGGTTGACTGTTATAACAGACTAACAGTAAAACATCTTTGAAACTCACAAACCATTTAACTGAATCATTCAAATAATTTACTGATAGTAGTTAAAACATATTTCAGATTGCTATCGGTTAACATAACATATCAAAGTGGATTTAGCAATTAAAAAATTCAACCATAGTAAATATAACCACAAAAAAATTCACCACTTGACACAATATTTTTGATGTGGAAACCCAAATGGGAAAAACCATGGTGGGGATGAATATCCACAAGTATTCTGAACTCTTGTGAAGTTCACCCTATTAGGAGCCAATCCTATTAAAGCTTTACAATAAGTCCTGTTTAGAACAGATCTTGTTAGGGACCACTCGGTTAAGGGATTGACTATAATGCCCTATTAGAAGAAATAACCTGTAAGGAGTAACCTCGGTAGAGGATTTAAAATCCAAGCTAATGGATCCCCTGGTTAGAGGATTTGAATAACACTAAGCTTGTTAGAGCTTACCCGGTTAGGGGATTTGACTGCTGTAATTTTTAGAAAACAATAGGGGTTTTCTGATCTATTTGAATAGCACTACACTTGCTTGTTTAGATCCTCTTCATGCTCCTATCTGCCTTTACACAAACTGCAGATACATCTCCTGGTTCGTCAACCACACTCTCTTACTCTCAACTACAAATTGCCAACACTTCAACAAAACAACTCATCGACCTTATAAATAAAACAATAGGTTGGTAACACATCACAAACCTAATTCTCTCATAGAGATTATAAATAAATCAGTTCAAGTATGACCGTTGGAGTACATAACAATCACTATACATCATTCAAGATATCCTCGACCACTCCTTAATCACTACTTCATTGAACATCGTAACTCATCACGCGGTTTACATTAAATGCAATGAACTTTCTCATTCCCAAGACAAAAACCGTTATCTCTACGTGCCAAAAACCATTTAAAACTCTTCTCATACAACATGCATACATGTCATAATCATTACCGCTCATCATCAGATCACAAACCAATCCAACCGATTCACAAAACTTCATCGATTAGGGTTTATCATATCAACAGGTAGGGTATACAGGTTCATCTCTCCATTTCATAGCAATAGCCATTTCCTCCACAAACTCACCTACCAGTTGCAGTTCCCTTCACTAGCTCTTCCTACTAGTTAGAAAACAACATTATAAGAACATTATTACTGGTTAATTGACATCAATGACAACATAACATTTCATTAATGCAATCTTCATGCAAATGCAAATAGTTACTTGTTTGATTCAATGCCTGTTGAGTCTGTTTAGGAGCCCTGTTTTTAGAAGCACTTGGTCCTTTTATGACAAACTTAGGTTTATTCATGCTTACTATTCTTACATCGACCACACCATCATCAGTGACAATCTTATTCTTAGACCAAAATTTATTCTTGTCACTAGAATTCTCAATGTTCATTCCTTTCTTGATGATATTCTCAATGGGACTTGGAATTTTTATTTTTATCTCATACATCATTTTTGGTACCAAATTTTGAATGAACAAGTTAAATTTTTGCTCCTTAGGGATATCAAGAGAACATCTATTTACCAAGCTTCGCCATCTTTGTAAGAAAGTCATTAAGGGTTCCACTATCTTTTGCTGTATTTCACATAGATCTGACATAGTTATCTCGTTGACTATGTTAAATGCGAAGTGACAAATTAACTTCTCAACCAACTCATTAAATGATCTTATGTTGCTAGGCAAATGTGCATACCAATCCATAGCTTGTCTTGTGCCTAATGGAAGATGTTTTTGGGCCAAATGGTTGGTGTGCTACATTGTTTATCTACACGTTTCATTTGTTGTTGACCTTAGCAGATGTGTTAGTGTGTGTGGTTCATTGGAATCATTTGGAAAGGATATGTTATGATGTGTTTTGGTCCCCTCTATCTCTTGGAGTGGACCACAATGGATATTAGAGGTTTGGGAGGTCAAATTTATGTATTATTGTTTATTATATTTATGGCCGACCTAGTTAAATGGTTTAATGAATTATCTTGTATATATATGAGTGTATATGCATGAGTTAGGTATGGGATGGATGTAAATTGAGGTGAAGTGGATATGAATGACACACAAGCAAATTTGGTATAACAAAAGTGCAAAAGGCAGTTGGGAAGATCTTTGAGATAGTGTTTGTGATTAGATATGTTTATCGTCATATTGGCTGCTTTAAGAAATGGTTCAAGAACAATTTCATGATCATGAGATCTTGTTTATTTTAGTTAATTGATCCTCTGCACCTATCAGAAGAAGGTGTGTTCCTTTTGGCAATTAGTGTCATCTGTATCTTGCGCTGAGACAATGAATCTTAGTACTGCAATTCCTTTGTATATTTCCCTAAGGTTGTGTGCCTTAGTCTTGCAAGTCCTCTCAGGGGTAGTGAGCTCCTTATAATTGAGCCTAAACATTGTAATCATTTATTCATATTGTGAGTGTGATTCTCACCATGGTTTTTCTCTGTTTAGGGTTTTCCACATAATTTGGTGTTCATGTGTAATTTGTGCTTTATGCTTTCAGGTTTGATAATTATATTACTAAGTTAAGTGTGGTTTAAACTTAAATAGATTATAAGTGAAGTTTTTTGAGGTCTAGACTAATTCAACCCCCCTCTCAGTCTTGTGGTGTGTTCAACAAGCCCTAGTTTTTATGTCTTTCAATCTAATTTTCATGTCTACCACCTAGAATTTGAGACTTGTAACCAAGTCACCATACCCATTTTCTTCATTTTCAATATCTTACATTTCCTATTTACTAGAATCATATCCTTTTTCATAAAATAACACCATAACTTTCTTAGGTTGGACCTCCTCAGTTTCTTCCCCTTCTTCATAGATAATATTTCTTCACCTCCATCCTTAGTTTTAGCTTCTTTCTCACTATAACCTTCATACTCGGAGTCTTCTATATTATCTTCTTCCACCGGTAGATACCCCTTTTTAGAAGGGGATTTAGTCTCTTTCTCTTCCTTTTGTTTTTCTTTACCCTTAATATCTTTCTCCTTTAATCTGGCTAAACACCTCTCCCCCGGGATAGTACCCTATTTAGTAGTCCCCTACATGTTATACTCCTCTGTCTTTTTGTATTTAGGGTTTTCAATATCAATAAAATGTTTTTGGGTTTGGAGGATTTGGGGTCTAATTTCCTGGCCTTAGGGTTACCAATTTCAACAAGATAATATTTCCTTTTTTGGGTGACTTTGAGGAGGCTGGTTTTTTTAGTAGACACATAATGGGTTTTACCAGTCTTTTCCCTTTTTACTTGTATAGGTAGAAGGTTTTCTTTGGGGAATGTGGCTTACTCTCTATTAGCTCAATTTTGACTGAGCTGCTAGTACTAATAGGTTTAACATTGTGTGTAAATATTATTAGAAATTAGGATCTTAGGATACTAATAATTATAAATAAAATAAATTAAATGAGAAACATACATGCATAAATGTACACATTACACAAGATATACATTGGGAAAAACCTTTTGGGTAAAAAAGCCCCATAAAAATCATTTAATTAAAACACTTACAAATATAGTCTATTGGGACCTCCAAAATTTGTGAAATTTTGAGGGCCCATTGTTGGCAACAACAATGCAAGAAAACTGAGAGGGGCAGGGGGGGGGGGGGGTGAATCAATTTTCACTAAACTTAAGAAATTTAATCTCAACTTCAGATCTAATCAAGAAAAAATATAGCAAGGATAAACACCACATCAACAAAACACATAATGTTGGAATCCAATTAAACTGAGAGGGGGGGGGGGGGGGGGAGTGAATAAGTGTTCTATTGACAAGATCAATTTTAACCTTATTAACAAAGTATTTTAGTAACCGGTAATCATAAAAGAATATAACAACAAATAGAAATGAAGCAACCACAAGAGCATACACCATAACACAAAGATTTATACATGGAAAACCTCAAAGAGGAAAAACCACAGTGAGATTGATGACCCACAATATCTATCCACTGGACAAATGAATAAATATTACACTAGGGGCTTGCACATGCACGAAGGCCAACAACCTAGAGCACACTGCTCATCACAAAAGGAGCCTCATAGACTACAAACACCAAATATGGAGTTACAAACAAAATTCTGAACTCTGAAAGTGTATCTGCTATGTTGGATGAGTTTCGGTTAAAGAACAGTCTGTACCGGTTTTCACTGTGTCCTCCCTTACTGATATCTTGCTTCACTTCCCAAACCTCTAAACCAATATCCAAGACCAACTACAAAATATCACATTTGCATCTTGTCGATCAAGATCGCTTGCACAATATCACACCACTAAATTCCATTACATTACAAAAATAAATACCTTATGTTGGCTTACAATGATATTACAATTTATTTACATGTCGGCCTATAAAAAAATGAATGCATTGAACTTTGTGACCGATGTCGCTGATCGCTACCGTGTAGACCTTCCAGATCAATCTCCCATATCGTCCTCATATATCGGTCCCTAGTTTGTCGGTTTCCCTTGTCTATTGGTGCCGGTTCCTTGTATGCTGGATGACTTGAATGCCGGTTGCCAAACAATGAATGCCGGTGAGTACTGGCTAAGTGACCAACCCAAAATGGTGTGTGTTGCCATCAATGTCAACACAACTAAACCGGATGAGTGTCAATTGCCAACAATCTCCCCCTTTGGCATTGACGACAACACTCATGTGAAAAATGGATCATTGAAGTGCTGTTCCGGTTCCTCTCAAAACTAATGACCAAAAATGATCTCAGAAGACTACTCCCCCTAAGCTATACATTACTTCTTATGTCCCTAGACATTTTTCACATCCACCTCTCCCCCTTTGACAACAATGCCAAAGACCGAGGCAAAAAAAGAATAACAAATGAAATTTTGTACAAACCAAAATGTGATTACCAGATCTAGATATACTTGAAAATATCCAGATAAGTACCCTTCAAAAATGCCAAATAAGTATCCCAACCAGATTTCAAAGTTCCCCAAAAAGATACAAACCCATTCAGAATATAAGCATGCAGTTCTTCCTCTGTTAGGGTTGCCGGTGTGGGCAAACTCATCTGTTCCATACATTCCTGCTTATGAAGTAACAAAGTATTTAGCTAGGGACTTACCAAACCTCTCAACTCTTTGGCCCCCTGGATTAACTTGTCTTTTTCCTTCTCCAGGGCTGAAATTTTAGACTCTAAAAGCAAAATCTGACCATCAACTGTGCTACTGCAAAACAAGAATGGCCTGCTCAATAACCTGCTTGTATTCAGTCCCTTCCTTCCTTAACTTCTGAGCTGCAACATACATCAATTCAAAACTGCTCAGCTGCTCAATATTCTTCTGTGCAAAATCAACTTGACCAGATGAGTCAAGTACCAACAATGAATGACTATCCAAAATATTCCCAGAGGATTCAATCTTATGACTTGCATTGATGGATTCACCACTTGGTGCAGTAACCTGTTCAAACTTAACCTCTTCAGTATGTCCATTTGGTGTCGGAGGTTCAATATCCTCAACCTATTTATTTTCCATATCCACATCAATAACCTCCATATCTAGAATGTTTTGTTCCGGTGTATCCTGCTTATGCTGTACAATTTCAATATTATCTACAGGTTTCTCTACATTTTGTATAGGTGGTTCTACTAGAGGAATATAATCTGTTAGTTTATGTTCAAAAACTGGTGAATCCATGCCCAATATACCTTTCCCCTTATCATTGTTGGCAAATGCACACTCCAATGAGACATTGTAGGTGATTGAAGGTTTTGTCATTGATGGCAACCTTACATTCCTATGACATCGACAATACAATTCACCGCCACTGGCAAAGATAGACTCTACACCAGCACAGAGACCATCGACAACAAAAGGAAGCATACCGACACAAAAGCCAACAAGAATTTTGTTTGTAATTGTAGCATCCTAAAATTGTGACACTTGCAATTTCGACCGCATTTGGGTCTTCACGATGGCGACGCAACACTGAACCTGAATGGAGACCCCGAAACTTGTCCACAACATCAAAAACTGCATTTTTCCAGCACCCTGCCTGATCCCTCCTTGCACCCTGCTGTCCCGGGAGGTGGGACCAGAGCGCCCAGCGCCCTGGTCCTTCAGGACTAGGGCACCCAGCGCCCTGGTCCCTGGCCCTATTTTGGGCCCGGTCTCCTATGGGACTTCGGGTCTTTTTGTTTGCAAATTGGAAAATAACATTTCCTGGTTGGCCTAAGGTCGGGAAAATCAGTCTATCAACCCTAATTGGCAAGTATATAAACTACATTTTCCTCTCTCATTTGGATAGAGGCGAAAAAGGTGGAAACGATACTCAAACATTCAAGCATTCAAGCATTCAAGCATTCAAACATTCCTTCAAGCAATTGATCATTCTAAGTCTCCATTCAAGGCTAAGTGTTGCATTCAAGACAAGGATTCAACCATTGAAGAGGAGATCACATGCTACAACATACAACATACAACAAACAACAACATCTATACCTTCGCATATAAGGATACAAACATCCTTACAACAAGGTACTAGTACTTGTTTTACATTACGGTCATTTACATTTACAACATTTCTCATTTCTTGGTTAATTCCAAAACCGGGGTTTGACCTAAGGGCAAACCCCTAATCCCTAACCCCCCAATCGTCTTCGCTTTTCTGTGTGTAGGTTGCAGGTACGTGGCTGAAATTAAAGATCTAGAATCCTTGTGCAGAGACGAACAGATCCCCCTTCGTTTTGCGGATTTTTCGAAGGACCGTGTGCACGCCGGGCGCCATCGTCTCGTCAACTTTTGCTCAAATTTGCAGGACAGTGCCGTCTCGACATTTTACTGCTAATTCCAGGTCCGCAGCTTCATCCTATATCCCTATCTCAGTTTATAAGCGAATCTTTCTCACTTTCTATGTATTCCTAGCTTAATCATTCTATCTACATTCTTTACAAAAGAGGGTAGCCTTGCTATCACAACCCTTGAAACTCATTTAGAATCCAATCTTGCATTGCGTGGGATTGGATCTTGTGGGTTTCAACCCCTCTTTTGAATGTAAAGTCCCTCCTAAGTGAAAACCATCAACCCTAGTGAATCTCCCTTCTCTCTCCTTGGAGTTGGGGAGGGGAGAACAACTAGGGTTTGATTTTTCCGCTTTACAGTAATATATTTTGTTTATTATTGTAAAATCATTGTAAGCCGACTTGGCAAGTTGTAAAATGACTCATATATATAAGAGATCATTGTAGAAAATTTTGTAATAGAAGGAAGGAAATATATAGGCGAAATAAGGCAGACCTATTATGCGAATTATAGGTTAAGAGTTTATGTATGAAGCAGAGCTATAAACCGGTACTGGATCTGGCATAGTAGATGCTATTTTGAAGCAGTACAAGACATTGGATTTATATAATCCATTTTGTAAGTCAGTGAGACTTCCCATTTTGTAATTGAGCAGTGAGCTCTAGGCACTTAGCCTTCCTGTATGTGCAGGCCCCTCTTGTAGCAGTAATATTCTCTTATTGGCCAGTAAGTGAATATTGTGGGTCACAAATCCCACCGAGGTTTTTCCCACATCGGGTTTCCTCGTTAAACTACTGTGTTATGGTGTGTTTTTCATGTGGTTGCTATTATCTTTGTTTATTGCATTATTTCTTGTTTACCGATATTCAGTATTAATATGTTCTACATGTTTTAAGTCAAGAAAATAAAATCACCGGTTAGATACCGATTCACCCCCCCCAGTATCTGTGGGAATCCTAACAATCATCTACTAGGATGTCTGGAGTGTTAGACTTTTCAGGGACTTTCGGTGATGTAAAGAATCTAGGTTTATCTACAAATAATTTTACCCAAGCCTCATGTGTCTCCTTAACTATCTCATTTACTACCTACCATGAGAATCACATGCCGGTGTTTGCTTTGAAAAATTATTTTATTTGCAAACTCTAGACACTTCTGCATCTCCTCATCTTTTATGGCTCCACAAACAATTAACAACTCTTGTATCTTTATATGTCTATCTTCTTCTGTTGCAGATAATCTCCTAGCATCTAGTTTATTATACAAATCTTCTGGTATTTGCCTTTCTATCTCTATTAATGCTTTCTTATATATATCTAAGTATAACAAAACTGCTTCCTCATTTTCTATTTGCTCTGTATCATCCATATGTACATATTAATGTTGTATATTACTCAAAATTACATCTTTAGTTATTTGATTAATCAACTCAACAACTGACAGAGGAGGAATGACTTCAATACCCTTATCGGATTCGAGAGATATATCTATATCTGATTTCTTCTTCTTGCCGGGAGTAGATGTAGACTCCTTAACTGGTTTCCTCTTCTCTATGGGATTCCTCTGATTCAAAATTTTCTTAGGTGCTGCCAAAGGGGTAACCTTTACTTTCTGTTGTTTCACTTCCCCAGTTTTCTTCCTCTGTATTCGTATATAAGTCTTGGGAATCTACGTGGGGGATCATCATCAGTATCATAACCAGATTTAACAGGGGCAATATAAGTCTCTGGTTTCTTTCTCTTTACTACACCCTTGCCGGTTATTGCTACCGGTGAGGTCTGAACTACTATTGAAGAATATCGTTCAGCTAGTCCAATAATCTGTTTGATTTTAGAAGACATCTTCTGTACAACTTCCCCAACCTTCTTGATTTTTCCTTCCCTTTTCTTCTTGTTGAATCCTATCTGAACTTCAGATTCCTTTTGCTTTGCTGTCCCAAAGGTTTTCTCCTGTTCATCGACCGGGGCATCAATAAGATTCTTGGCATATAAGTTCAATATATCAACATCTACCTCATATCCCATCTCTTTGATCTAGATCTTTCATGGTTGCACTTCCTCCATCAGTGTTTCATCCTTCTTCACCATACAACAAATTTCAGTTGAGTATTTGTTAACTATATGCTTTGGAACTCTTTCTTTCCGCCTCATTATTTTTTGAAATGATTTGAAATAGCCCCATAGAATGGAGTCTCTCTCCTTTTCCTATCCCAAACCTCTTATAACTTCTTTAATTTATTTTCCTACTAGCATATCAAATGCCCATTGTGTTTTATCGGATCTTGGTAACTCATTCAGAAAGAAAAGCATCAAGCAAACCACAAGGTTGCCATACTGGAAAACACCTTTCTTCTCACCCTTAATCTTTCCTAGGTTTATAATTAACTTATCACACATCCATTGAAAAAGATTATACTTTTCATTTTATTTGACTATCTTGTGAGCACAGTAAATGCATGAACTAGAAACAAAGTTCAACCGGTTTGATTGGGTTACCTTGTAACCGATGATCATGCTTGCAAATTGAACAACTTTGTCTCTGATAGTTCTTATCCTCATTGACCGGTTGTCAAAAGTTGCGCCGATTAAATTCTCTACCTTGTTTTTAGGTATTTTCTTTTTTCCGAGAATCTGACCAGTTAGGGGCAAGCCAGTGATTGTATGAATAACCTCCTTAGTGATCTTGTAAGGTTGGTCAAGCCATATGAATTTCCCATGGACTCGACTCAACACATACTACATCATATCATCTTCAAATTTCAGCATCTCCAAAATATTCGTGAAACCCTGATCCTTCAGTATTTGGAATTTCGATTTCATCGATCTCCTTCTGTCTAGCAAATTTGTCATGTACATTGTTTTTATCTCAGCAGAACCCAAATTCTCTAGAGTGCAGTGGATATATGCACAAACATCCTCAACATAGAAGACTTCGTTAGGAACCCTAAAAAATGCGCTAATTGAATCATTAACGTTCACAATATGAGGGCATTTTTTGAAAATAGGGCATGGACGGTCCTTGATGTCAACAACAATAGGGGTAGCTACACCTATCAAAGAAGAGGTTGATCCGGAAGCCATTGCAAACAAAAGATAGCTCAAAAATTGATAAAATACATCACAACCTTTGCCGGTGAAAGCTCTTGAAAATGAACCAACATTTCCCTTTTATTCTGTGAAACCCTAATTTCCTATTGACATTAATGCATGCCAACATATGATACTGGATACAAAGTCCATTATCTCAGCACTGGTGAATCTCCAGACTGTTTTCACCAAGATCTAAAACAAGCTTTCAGACGGCCTCTATCGGGGGCAATGCAGGATCTGTCATTAATTTACCTCCCATTAAGGCTAAGGCCTTAGTTACCGGATAAGTTTCCTGTCGACGCAGGAACATTTTGCTTTGTCGGTTGAGTAACCCAAGAATTTACCTACGTCGTTTGATCTTTAAACTTCCTAATCCATTGTTTAGCATGAGCCTGCTGGATCTCATCAACCTTTTTCTTTCCTTTCTCGTTTGATGTGTCATTCCCTTCCGGTGTATTCTTGCTTCTACAATATTTGGCAATATGTCCTATTTTGCTGCATGCATAACAAGTGACATTGTTCTTTTGAATTGCCTTGTTGAGTCCTTGACCATTGTTCAACCTACATTGATTAGCCATATGTCCAAACTTTCAACATGCATGACATCTCACATTCATTCTACAATCTTATGTCCTATGATCATACTTATTACACTTTGAACACTAATCAGGAACAACATTATTATTTTGATTTTCTCTATTTTTTCATTGACTTGCTCTATGATCAAACTTATTACAAACAAAGCATCTACCATTAAATTTATGTGCATTGGGTTGCCTTACTAGTGATTTCTGATTCCGGTTGTTTGGTGGATTCCCCTGATTAGCAGTATCGAAGCTTTCTCCATGCTCAAATCCAAGACCTCTAGTGTCTCCAGTGTCTCTTTGATCCTTCAATAATTCATCAAGCCTTGCAGAACTCACCTTGAACTTTTCTTTGTATTCAATTGTAGTATCCAAATCACTTCTTAGGATTGACATCATTCTTTCCAACTCTTGCTCATTGTTCTGTGATTGCACCAAATCAGTTCTCAACACATCATTCTCATGTGCCAACCTAATGCATTCCTCTGATCTGTCTTTCAGAGATCTGCCAAGATTTTCTTCATTCTTCTTCTGGTCTTCAATCTCCTTGGACATCCTCATAGTCATGGCTTGCATTTCATTCTTCATGACACCATTTTGCTGACTCAGCTTCTGACATAATTCCTTAAGAGCATTCTTCTCTTCATCATCTAGATTTTGTAAAAGTTCCTTCCTTTTAGCTTGAACAAATGACAGCCTCTCTTGTAGGGTAAGAATGAATTCCTTTGCAGAATTCAACTCATCTTGCAGCGTCAAGCTCTTCAACCTTTCAACATCATAGTACTCAAGTGCTACTTCAAGTTCCTTCTATAGACATCTCCATGGATTCCAGATTCATGATCTTCCTTAAGCTGTTAGACTTACTCCAAGGCACCATGCTCTTGTACCAATTGTTGGAATCCAAGAACACTAAGAGGGGGGGTGTGAATTAGTGTTCTATTGGCAAGATCAGTTTTAACTTTAATAATAAAGTATTTCAGTAACCGGTAATCATAAAAGAATATAACAACAAATAGAAATGAAGCAACCACAAGAGCATACACCATAACACATAGATTTATACGTGGAAAACCTCAAAGAGATAAAACCACGGTGGGATTGGTGACCCACAATATCTATCCACTGGCCAAAGGAATAAATATTACAATAGGGGCCTGAACATGCAAGAAGGCCAACAGCCTAGAACGCACTACTCATTGCAAAAGGAGCCTCACTAACTACAAACACCAAATATGGAGTTACAAACAAAATTTTGAACTCTGAAAGTGCATCTGCTATGCTGGATGATTTCTGGTTAAAGCATAGTCTATATTGGTTTTCACTGTGTCCTCCCTTATCGGTATCTTGCTTCACTTCCCAAACCTCTAAACCAATATCCAAGACCGACTACAGAATATTACATTCGCATTCTGTCGATCAAGATCACTCACACAATATCACATCACTATATTCCATTATATTACAAAAATAACCTTAGCTAGACTAACTTAAATACCCTTCCCTAACACAAACATAAATGCCTTATGTCGTCTTACATTGATATTACAATTTATTTACATGTCGGCCTAGACAAAAATGAATGCATTGAACTTTGTGACCTGTAATGACCACCCCTATTTTCCAATGAAAGAGACTTGCAAACTACTATGTGATATCAATTAAATTGCTTAATAATCAACATGGCATTTTATGCAAAACCCGAAACTTCTTATTTGTTGTTAAATACTGATTTGCAATATAAATGTGCACATTCAACTGCCTTATGGGCTGCGATAGTTATTCGGGTTTGTATTCAACAATTACAATGCTTAGTTATGAAAATATGATAGAAAAAACCTGGAATTGAATGTTGTAGTGGTCTGCAGATGTAATGGTAGCCTTCCAAACTTCTATTCAGCAGGAAAAACAAGTAAACTTCATACCAACATTGTTCATGCACTATAGCAGCACTATTCATGGCACTGTAGCATTTTTACTATTCACGCTCACTATAGCATAACACTATTCATGTGGCACTTTAGCAAAAACACTATTCACGTGGTACTATAGCAAAAACACTATTCATGCGGTACTGTAGCAAAATCACTATCTTCAAATCTGCACTTTCAAACCCCTGTAAAAACTTCATGCGAGAGCACCAGATGAAGCCCAATGTGTTTCCTGAATGAAAACACCATTAATCCTCCTGACTGTGTCTTTCAACAACGAAGAGAATGCTAGCAAAGAGGGATTCCGTCCTCCAAGCCCAATAATCAGATCTCTACGAAATCCAATAGCATAACATTAATCTAATCCAAGCATACCCCAAAAGAGAGCTCGCAACCTCAATTTATATCTTCTTCCTGGATGCAAACACTTCATTTCCTAAATGTGGGATAATACATTTTAGAATAAAATATTATTTCCCACAATGTACACATTAAAGGGAACTTTTAATATTTTAACATTACTTTATATTCCCAACCTTATAATATAACGATAAAGTTAAATATTTAATTTAACTTTACACTTTATCGTTAAATATTAAAACATTGTTGATAATCCCTTTAAATCATTGTCGCCTTCAAATATTTTTTACTGATAATTATGCCAACTAGGGAAA
The DNA here is from genome assembly GCF_030272615.1 of Cryptomeria japonica. Lineage (NCBI taxonomy): Eukaryota > Viridiplantae > Streptophyta > Pinopsida > Cupressales > Cupressaceae > Cryptomeria > Cryptomeria japonica. The sequence goes on along the minus strand of NC_081405.1, from coordinate 310,756,407 downwards.
CACTAAAAATTTCAAGTCACTGCTTGGAGACTAACTTACTATAAATAGTAAGTGTCTAGAAACCCTGTCGGAGCAACACTGATTGGCCTGAAACTGAAAACACCTAGGCCAAAACACCTCAGGATCCCACCAATGTCCTTGTTAGCCTTCGGGACCGTGTCAGAATAGGCTAACGACACCCCATATCATGTTGCGCTAAAAAGGGGACATTACAGTCCGCCCCCCTTGAAATTGCTTGTCCTCAAGCAAATTTGGTCCTGAATGTTGCAATACCTGCTCATTCTCCCATGTAGCATCCTCATCTGGCAGGTCTCTCCATTTCACCAAGTATTCCTTAACGATTATGTTCCTGAGTGTCCTTTCCCTGACATCCAGAATAGCCGCAGGGATCAACATTAGTCTCCCTTCCTCGTCTAACGGAGGTAAATCTGCTGAAGGCACCACAACTTGATCAATGGCTTTCTTAAGCCTCGACACATGGAACACATTGTGCACACGGCTATCCTCTAGAAGCTCTATCTTGTAGGCAACCTCACCTACCCTGCGAATGACTCTATAGGGGCCATAAAACCGAGGTCTCAACTTCTCTGCTCCGCTCTTTTTGAGTGATGACTGTCTATATGGCTGTACTCAAATACACCATGTCACCAACCTCAAAACTGTGCTCCACCTTGTGTTGATCAGCATACAAATTTTGCTGATTTTGTGCCTGCTGTATATTCTCCTTGAGCGCCCTCAGGATGTCCTGACTATCCTACAATGAATCTCGGGCTTTGGGTACTTTGCTATCCCCCAAGACTATGTCAACAAAGCTCGGCGTCTTGTACCCATAAAGTGCCATGAAGGGTGTCATCCTGATAGACATATGATATGTCATGTTGTAACAATATTCCCCCATGTGTAACCATCTCACCCAGGCCCTCTATTGTGCAGTCACATAATTTCGCAGATAACCCTCAACCCACTTATTCACAATCTCTGTCTGACCATCCATCTGTGGATGATAACTAGTGCTAGGTGTGAGCTCTGTACCACACAACCGAAAGAGCTCTTGCCAAAAAGCACTAAAAAATCTGTTATCCTGATCACTCACTATAAACCTGGGCAACCCATGCAATCTGAATATCTCCTTGTAAAAGAGGTTTGCCACCTGTGCTGCTGTGTAAGTAGATGGTATAGCGAAGAAATGGGCAAACTTTGTCAAGCGGTCTACCACAACATACATACAATCTCGCCCTTGCACTCTAGGTAGTCCGATGATGAAGTCCATGGATATGCTTTCCCACTTCCTATCTGGAATGGGCAAACGCTGAAGCAACCCTACAGGGAAAGTGTGCTCTCCCTTATTCTGCTGACATGCTGCACACTCCTTCACATATCTCTACACATCATCCTTAAGTCCCCTTCATGTAAACCTTTCACGGATCTGCCTGTAAGTTTTGAAGATCCCAGGATGTCCAGTTGTAGGCACATCATGGAATGCCCTTAAAATTTCCCCCTTGAATAGTGATGTAGGAATCAAATAAATCCTATCCTAAAATCTGATCAACCCATCCAACACCATATACCTATCATCCTGTATGGTACTTGCAACTATCCCAGAAGCCCAAGTATCCCCTGCATACTCTGCTATAATCCGATCTCTCCAATCCCCTGAAATCTCAACTAGAGCACAAACATGCGGTCTCCTGGATAAAGCATCGGCCACCACATTCTTCTTCCCTTTGACAAATTCTATGCCAAAATCATAAGCCTGCAATTTAGTGATCCGTTTTTGCTGCCTGTCATTAAGATCACGCTGGCTCATGAAATATTTTATGCTATTGTGATCAGTTTTGATCACAAACCGTCCACCTACTAAGTATGATCAGAATTTGGCCAATGCATGCATTATGGCCAACATCTCCCGATCATAGACAGAATAACTCCTCTCAACTCCCTGGAGCTTCCTACTCTCGAATGCAATGGGATGCTTCTCCTGCATCAATACTGCTCCAATCCCATCACCCGATGCATTAGAATGAAGCTCAAAAGGCTTCGTGAAATCTGGTAGAGCTAGAATTGGACATGAAGACATTACTTGCTTGAAATGCTCAAAACACCTCTGTGTTGCCCCTGTCCACACGAAGGCCCCCTTCTTGGTGAGATCTGTCAAAGGTGCTTCCATCTATGAAAAACCCTTAACAAACCTTCTGTAAAATCCGCAAAGACCAAAGAATCCCTTAAGCTGTGTGAGGTTTGTAGGAGTAGGCCAATCAACTATAGCTCTAATCTTTTCAGGGTCTACTCGAACTCCATCCGCACTAATAATATGCTCAAGGTATAGTAATTCTGTCATACCAAACTCACACTTAGACTCCTTGGCATACAAAGACTCTCTCTCTAGGATAGATAATACCTCCTCCAAATGCTGTGAATGTTCCTCCCAGGTCTTACTGAAGACCAAGATGTCATCAAAGAAGATCAAGACAAATATCCTCAACTGCTCCTTGAATACCTGGTTCATACAACTCTGAAATGTAGCGGGTGCATTGGTTAGTCCAAATGGCATAACCATAAACTCAAAGTGGCCATAGTGACATCGGAAGGCTGTTTTCTCAATGTCCTCTGCTCTCATCCTGATCTGATGGTATCTGGATCGCAAATCAATTTTGGTGAAGAAGCATGCCCCATGCAACTCATCAATCAGCTCATCAATCCTAGGAATGGGATACCTGTTTCTAATTGTTTTCTTATTCAGTGCCTTGTAATTGATGTACATGTGCATTGTCCCATCCTTCTTCTTCACCAGTACTACTGCTGAAGCAAATGGGCTTTTGCTAGGCCTAATGTGCCCCATCTCCAACAACTCCTTAATTGCCTTCTCTATCTCACCCTTGTGTTTCTTAGGATGATGATAAGGAGTGATCATCACTGGTTTGGCTCCCTCCTCGAGCTCAATAACATGCTCTGCACCCTTGTCAGGAGGAACCCAATGAGGAATATCACTGAATACCTTGGCATGTTTGTCAAGAATCTCCTGTATATCTGGTGGATGACTCTTCACCCGAGGCTCCGATGAAGATGACATAACTAAGCACTCTGTTGCCCACTCTATGTCATTATGCCGAAAAAATCTCTCCATTCTCCTCAAAGAGACTACCTTGCAACTCCCATCTGAAAGTCCCCTGAGTACAACAGTCCTACCCTCATGCTGAAACCTCATTTCCAACTTCACTAGGTTGAAAGTGAACTCAACCAGCGATGCCATCCATGTCATACCGAGGATGACATCGTAATCTCCCATGTCCATAACATAGAAATCATCCTCCAACTCATAGCCATCTCCGAATCTAATGTGAAGATTTGAAACCTTCTGAGTACATAATAGCTTTTGGCCATTAGCCACCATGACTCTAAAACCATCATGCTCCTCTATCTGTAAGCCTCTCCTAGCTACCAACTGTGTATCTATAAAGTTATGTGTAGCCCCAGTGTCAATGAGAGATATCACTTTCTGCCCCTGGATAGTACCCCTGACCTTAAATGTGATTGCCTTTTGGGCCCCTGTCAAGCCTGCCAATGATCTATCATCCTTAGGAATGCTGCTCTCCTCTATCGTGTTACCCTCATTTGAGTCGGAGTGCTAATCCTCCCCCTCTGACTCTGACTCCTCTGCTGAAAAATACTCCATTTGATTTGCCTTAGCCTTGAGAGGGCATTTATGAGATAAGTCCCAAGGCTCTCTACACTGGAAGCACAATTTCTTCTTTCGAAGTTCATTCAAGGTTTCACTGTCTAGTCCTTTTGATCCTTCTTTGGGTTTGTTATACTCTTTCTGAAATGGTTTTTTGTCTTTTTCCTTGCGGTAGGAAGAATATGTTGAATGGTATTTTCCTTTGTATACCAAAGGGGCTAAATCTCGTGCCTTTTTAGTTGCTTCTGCTAAGGTGAGTGGATCATGTCCCTTCACCCAACCACGTAATGGATCAGCAAGCCCATCACAAAATAACACCACCAATCTCCTAGGAGAGATATCAGTAACAAGTACAGACAAACGCTGAAACTCGGCGATGTAAGCATCCACAGAACCTGACTGTTTTAACTGTGCTAGCTCCTTGAAGTGTAACTCGGGATCCCTAGTGTCAAATCTCTCAATCAATCTTTCTGTGAATTCCTCATAGGATGTAATCTGATTATGCCCCAGAGTCACCATGCCATGATGCCACCATTCATGCGCAATGCCGTCCAAATGCATAGCCGCATACTTGATAGCCTCCTCCTCACGCATAGGATTTAGCTGCAAGTATGTATCTACCTTCTGCACCCAAGCTCGTGTGGTCATCTTCCCTGAAGCATCATAATAAGGCAAGGAAAGTTTTCCAACTTTATTTCTCAACTCAAAATTTTGATTCCTCCCTCCTGCTCTAGGCATATGTCTCATCCTCAAGTCCATATAATCTCTGAGGGAAATATTTGCCTGAAACTCGGTTCCACTGGCCTCCCAGTCCCTCCTGAACTGACCCTATAACTCAGTAATCTGCGGTTCGTTCACTGGTTGAACCGGATCCCTAGGTGGGAAGGTGGTTAGAAGAGGTCTCGAGCTCGCTATTCGAGCTGGGCATGTAACATGTCTAAAGTTATCCGCCTCATTCCCATTGTTGCCATGTCCATTATTACCATTAATGTTATTCTCAGGACCATTGTTGTTGCCTCAACCTCCATTATTATTATTGCCCCTATTGTTATCGTTTCCCCCATTGTTATTGTTTCCATTGTTGGCATCACCTAGATTAATATTGATGCCCATCTGTCTAGCCATAAGCTGCAACATCATGTCCATTCGCCTATTCTGCTCCTGCTGCATACGCTGCCCTTGCTCTAACGTATCTAGTAATTTTCTGAACATTACCTCCCCCTGATCTGGACCAGTATTCCTATCATCTCGGTCACCCATACTGCTGTCCTGATCAAAGAATTTCTCCTCTATGTCTGTATGACTGGATTCTATGTCCACCTGCATGGATGAACTAGACTGCTCGCTCTGTGAGTTTCAATTTCTGTTTTGTCTTGCTTTGGTATGGCGGAAGTTATAAGGCCCCTGTTGCATGCTTAAACATACATGCTTAGCATGTTTTTTAATTCATTAATTTCTGATTTTAGTGTTTTGATATTTTGTCAAACACTTTTCCCTCTATCCGGCTGTTCCAAAGTCTTTGTAAGACCTCCATAGGATGGCAGGACTTATAGCTCTGATACCACTGTAATGACCACCCCTATTTTCCAATGAAAGAGACTTGCAAACTACTATGTGATATCAATTAAATTGCTTAATAATCAACATGGCATTTTATCAAACACTTGACAAACATACAACAATATATGCAAAACCTGAAACTTCTTATTTGTTGTTAAATACTGATTTGCAATATAAATGTGCACATTCAACTGCCTTATGGGCTGCGATAGTTATTCAGGTTTGTATTCAACAATTACAATGCTTAGTTATGAAAATATGATAGAAAAAACCTGGAATTGAATGTTGTAGTGGTCTGCAGATGTAATGGTAGCCTTCCAAACTTCTATTCAGCAGGAAAAACAAGTAAACTTCATACCAACATTGTTCATGCACTATAGTAGCACTATTCATGGCACTGTAGCATTTTTACTATTCACACTCACTGTAGCATAACACTATTTACGTGACACTTTAGCAAAAACACTATTCATGTGGCACTGTAGCAAAACACTATTCATGCGGTACTGTAGCAAAAACACTATTCACGCGGTATTGTAGCAAAAACACTATTCACGCGGTACTGTAGAAAAATCACTATCTTCAAATCTGCACTTTCAAACCCCTGTAAAAACTTCATGCGAGAGCACTAGATGAAGCCCAATGTGTTTCCTGAATGAAAACACCATTGATCCTCCTGACTGTGTCTTTCAACAGCGAAGAGAATGCTAGCAAAGACGGATTCCGTCCTCCAAGCCCAATAATTAGATCTCTACGAAATCCAATAGCATAACATTAATCTTATCCAAGCATACCCCAAAAGAGAGCTCGCAACCTCAATTTATATCTTCTTCCTGGATGCAAACACTTCATTTCCTAAATGTGGGATAATACATTTTAGAATAAAATATTATTTCCCACAATGTACACATTAAAGGAAACTTTTAATATTTTAAACATTACTTTATATTCCCAACCTTATAATATAACAATAAAGTTAAATATTTAATTTAACTTTACACTTTATCGTTAAATATTAAAACATTGTTGATAATCCCTTTAAATCATTGTCGCCTTCAAATATTTTTTACTGATAATTATGCCAACTAGGAAAACACTAAAAATTTCAAGTCACTGCTTGGAGACTAACTTACTATAAATAGTAAGTGTCTAGAAACCCTGTCAGAGCAGCACCGCTTGGCCTGAAACTGAAAACACCTAGGCCAAAACACCTCAGGATCCCACCAATGTCCTTGTTAGCCTTCGGGACTGTGTCAGAATAGGCTAACGACACCCCATATCATGTTGCGCTAAAAAGGGGACATTACATGACCGATGTCGCTGATCGCTGCCGTGTAGACCTACTAAATCAATCTCCCATGTCGGCCTCATATACCGGTTCCTAGTTTGCCAGTTTCCCTTGTTTGCCGGTGTAGATTCCTTGTGTGCCGAATGACTTGAATGCCAATTGCCAAACAATGAATACCAGTGAGTATCAGTTAAGTGACCAACCCAAAATGGTGTGTGTTGCCATCAATGACAACACAACGAAACTGGATGAGTGTCAATTGCCAACACATAACACACAAATTTTTGATGTGGAAAACCTGATTAAGAGAAAAACCATGGTGGGAACCTACCCACAATATGATGATACTCTATAGTAGCATGTGTAAATATTACAATGGGGAATGAACATGCATTCAGTAACACTGCCTAGAGCTCATTGCTCAAAAAAAATAAAGGGCTACAAGCCTGGGAAGGCTCACTATTTTACGAAGATCAGACAACAATCCAAATTACTTGAACTGAAAGAATAACATCTCCAAATGCTCGATCACAATTATGGTTAAGGACACTATCTGCACAACAACATTTCTCTACTCTTCTCCACTATCGAAAGATCAATTCGCTTGCTCGCACATAGAATACTCATAGATTGTAGACACAACCGTAGACACACATCTTACATGATTACAACACTTATTTATACAAATCATCAACCTTAACCTCAAGGTCGGCTCAACACATAAGACTTAATTACAAAATTACATCACACGATACATAAATCCATATGCGGACCAATACAATGTCGGCAATGACATAGCATGGTCCCAAATCAAATCCTCGAACATGCAACACCACCGGATATCTTGCCAAGATCGTCCGCAACACGCAACAACCATTGGGTCCACCAGGAATTCATATAAGATGAAGAATACCACCAGACCAATAAAATCTTAAATAACACACACCACGATCAATGCAAACCACCAAAACACATAGAACATGATCAAAGAACATCAACAAGCAACGTGAATTTCTCCACAACAATTGCAACAACTTGAATAACAAGAATCATCATTATTTCATCATCGGAGCTCAAGAACACAAACAAAAAATTTAAAGATACGCTTGTGAAGCTCCAGATCATTAAACCATTTGAACTGAGGACACACATGAACGTCCCAAACACTCTCCAAAATCCGCACAACATAAAGAATCAATTCCAAAGCAATACAATCTAGAAATCACAACTCTTCAATACAAAACCAATAGAAAAACTAGTCACCACACTGGATCACATAAATCGATCAAATCACCTTCCAGAATACTAAAACTCATACTAAATGAACAAGAGATATGTATCTTGAAACCCATTAATCCGCATCAGCACATTTGCAACCAAATCAACTCTACTCTCTGCAACACTGAAGAAAAAGAATATGTTGACATCAATGACATCAACACATTTCAACAACTCTAATATCCAACACCCATGTTGAGAAAATTTTCTTGAAACACTCAGAAGCACCCTTGCATTTTTCAGCCCATGTAGCCCATTTTGAGGGCGAGTAATTTCACACCCATTGACTTTCATAAGAAGCCACTTTGGGGTGTGATTGACCTCTTATTAGAGATGCCCCATGACCACTTATAACATCCCATGATCATATTTGATACATTTTTCAAGTACCTAGTTTGAGTCAACAAAGGTTGATTATGTGCACAATTTCAGGAAAATCTTGAGTAGCCCACTTAGGGGGCTAATATTTTGCACTTAGTTGATTGTCATGACAAATTGCTTGTTCCCCAGTATTCCCTACATATTTGTGTACCCCTGAGTTTGATTGAAAATTCCAAGGACTTCATTTGACGTATTTGTCAAGCCCAAACCATTTGCAATTTGTTAGGTTTTGCAGTTTGCATAGTGAAAATTGTTTTAGCAGAGCTCACTTCGAGCATTTATAATTTGTGTCCGAATGATCTTGTGTGCAAGGTTCCAGACCCTCATGACATCGTTTGCTATTTTTTTGAAATAGATTTGAAACAGGGTTTTTACAGGTTACAGTACAGAAACAACTAAGCAATTGTCAACTTTAGTAATTAATATCTCGCACTCTAGGAGGTTTCATGCGAATTTGCTTTGTAGTATGGTTCAAAATATATTAGACTATATGCTTACTAGTTGCCACGGTCTTGTGTGGCCATTTGATCTATTTTTGAGGATGGTTTCCAAAGGCCCCGAGCTAGATTTGGCATCCGGTTTTGGTATGGTCTGAGGATAGTTTTGATTTCGTCATATTCCGAGCCCGTTTGACATATTATTTTAAAGTTTACATTTTGTCACTACTCGTCCCGACAGGTCAGTTTACAAAGGAAGTACCTCAAATTCGCAAGTTGTTCAAAATCTAACAACAAACCCATGTTTTATTTTAATTATCATTGCCGATTGCAAGTTTTCGCTGTTTTGGCCCACAGTGAAATTCCCCCAAATTGGTCACAGAAAAAATTAAAATTCAGTAATTTTTCTATAATTTTTATGTATCATTTAAAGCATTTTAAATAACATTTTGGGATATATTTTAATGAATTAAATTCATTAAAATTTTATAAAGACAAAGTTTATAAACTTTATTCATAGTAGGCAATTTCCATTCGGACAGCCTTGGGAACAAATGTGTCCAAAATAAAAATTGTTTACGAGAGTGCGGGATACCCGCATCCCCGCAAAGAAATTAAGGCACACAAAGAAATTGATGCGGGAGTGCGGGAGGGCTTTCTCTTTACCGTGCAGAAGGTGGAATGTTAGTGTTTCATGGGTGCTTTGAAAGGATGTGGCGCATAAGTAGTTAGAAACGCTTCAAAGCGATACAATTTCAAATGTGCTGCTATGATTGCAGTGATATGCACAAACATAATTGTTGATGTGGCTCTAGAGTCTTTGAAGCAAATACTATTGGCAGATTTAAAGCCAAAATCCACAACCTCTCCAGCATCATTCCTACCTGTGTATCGTGGGAGCTTTGGGACAGGGTGTAGACATTCATCAAGGTGTATTAGATGGAGAGCTTTTGGTCAGACAATGTAGCCGCAATTGGTATGCAAGCTTTGAGAGTGCAAGAGCAAGTGTATTTGACCGGCACAAAGCCAAATCCCACGCCTTTCTCAATGCCCTTACCAATTATGCCAATCTGAAAGCAATGGAAGATTTAGTGACATCCTTTTAAAGGCATAATGGTGAAGGTTTTTTTCGAATGCTGCCATGCTTTGAGTGAGATGTATGTAAATATGATTCTGGAGCAACGATACTTACAGATGATGCATCATGGTTTTGTTGAAAACAACTTTAAAGTTTTTCAGGTGATGCAAATGGCAAGTGTATTGCCATATCCCAAATCCCACAACTAAAGCCAAGTGTGAAGGGAATTTTCGAGTGGAGTATTTGCAGCCTCCAAAGCACAAATGGTAGTGGGTTTTTTATCTAATGCTGCTGTCTTTTGTTAAACACGCAAGCAAAGTGTGGAAGCAAGGCCAGACACGTGAAATGTTTTTGTGCCTCCAAGTGATGGTTTAATGGAATACGATCTTTGCAGGATACACACAATATGGATATGTTATAGAGGCTTTTGGAATCTTCATGCAAATGCAATTAGCAAGGTATCGACATACATCAAAGCACAATGAAGGGCATTTTTGCCAGAAATTAGCATTGGGCAACGCTATGGAATCATATACAAAACAGATGAATAATTCTTCAGCTGCCTCAAAGAGATATCGTGGTTTCGTGGAATGCGATGTTTGAGGATATGCACAAAATGTATTTGGTAAAACGACTTTAGAATTTTGTAAAAGCAAATGGCTCACACAGGTGTAAACCAATTCTCCACGCCTATGGTCATATGGGGCTTCTGAATAATGCAGTCACTTCCATCAAAATGCATTTGATGTGGCGCTGGAAATTCTCAGCTGGATGTAATTAAAGTTGTATTAAAATATATGCAAACTATTAGATAACATACTGGTTTGTCAGCATAAATATTCTTGCACCCAGGACAAAGAAATTATTCAAGAAAGGGGTAAAATTGTATAAATGAAAATTAAGGGTGCAGAGCTCAAAGAATACGTACCCAGGGTAAATGTGTGAAAGGTAACAAAGATTTTCATTGGGTGAATGCCATTATTTAGAATTAAAATATATTCACCAAATGATAGAGAATATAAAAAGGAGTGCCCAATGGGTGAATATGGAATTGAAAATACATGTAAAATATGAAGACATGCTTATTGTCTTTCTCATATGGGTGTATTTTTACCCAAAGAATGAGATGTATTCATCTAGGAATAATGACTTTTGTAGAGGAATATGGATAGGTGAAATAGGAGAATATAAGACAAAAGAAAATATGTTTCACTTGTAAATAGAGGATGCTATATTTGATTATTTTAACTCAAAATGTGAGCTATTCAATTTTCATAAAGGATGAAATATATTCACATGAGTGCAAGAAAATGGCAAAGGGAATATATAGGACATTTTTCAACAATGTAATTATTTTTATCAAGAGTGTATTCATGGGAAAGACATTTTCAGTTGAAAAATGAAAGAAGAGGGAATATTTTCAGTTAGAGTAGGGGAAAAGGTGTAGATAAAAGTGTTGAAAAAGGGCAGTGTTTTTCTATTGCAGAGAGATGAGAGAAGAAAGGACATATGACAGATATAAATCAGATTTGAAGGAGACACGTGGTTGCATTAGATTAAATTTGGGATGTCTTCCCCTTTTATTTATTCTTCCTCTTTCTCAATTTTGAGGGTTCTGAAATTTTTTGTATCAGACAGATTAAATAGAAAATGCTTAAAATTGGTTATGAAAAGATTTGTAAATTGTAAATACTTTCTGATAATATCAATCAGATTCAAGGTTGTTTTGATAATATCATAGGGTTGTCTCAAAGCTATGTACTTGTAATCATTTGAATTCAAGTATATGATTTCTTATTTGACTCCATAACCCAGGAATAGGCACTGATCTATTATCTTGTCCAGGGTATTTTTTTAGAAACACTCATTATTCAAATCAATTTTGCCTTTCATATTGGTAGGAGTAGAATTAGAATAAATATTTTACTATCGGATGTGCATAAACAAAATGTAACCAAAATAGAGCCAATTTTGGATAGTGTTTTATGTATTCTGGATATTCAAGTTGAGAGCTATCTGTTGTATGCAACATTTGTTTAAATTTGTGTTAGATGTATAGATGTTGCAAGAGGTCCACCTGCCTAGGTTCTGTAGAGCCTGAAGTGTAGAAGGGTTGCTTAGTTCATAGGAAACCCTTGTCAATTGGCCAATGAACTTAGAATTATGTTGAAGGAAGAAGGATAACTCTGAGGTAATTCTGAGACATCACTTGGAAACACCAACATAGTCTATTATAATATAGACATGAACCTGGGGACACTCCTCCAATACTTCCACATGGCCAATAATACCTCATGTGCATAGTGATACAACTCACCATAATGCTCCAAATTCCCACAACTCTAAAATGAGAGAGAACTTCCTTAAATATTGGAGGAACGATGGCTTCACTAGTCACACCTTTTCAATGACGCCCATTCAAAAATAATTAATAATTTAATATTTATTAGATTATAATTATTTCAAATGGGATATGCTTATAAAGCATATAATACATAAGGTTTAATAACTTTATATTAGAACATTATATATAAATGTTATTAGGAGTTGATCCCTAATAACATTATGTTCTAACACTCCTTGTTAATGTTAATTGGGAATCATATGTCAATATCCATAAAAGAAAAAGTGAAGTACCCTAGTAATGTAGGTCTTCTTTGACAGTGATAAACAAGGACACAAATATATGCCAACATGAAGAACATGCATTCTGGACTACATGAAAGCTATTTTTTCATAATTTATAATCCCAATGTTTTAAAAATAATCCTACGAGGTCTTAAAAAAATTATATTGGAGCCGTAGTCTCCTCAAATTAGCCTTTCCCCTGGTTTATTACATAGTTCCTATAGGACTTAATGCAATGCTTTTAAAAGTGGAAGATTTACAAGGAGAATAATTTACAGTATGCCCATAGGATGAGCACAAATGTACCTATAAGACTTACTAATGCCTACCTACAATATTTAAAACAAAAATGACTTACATATGCCTATTTGCAGGCTTAAAGGACTTACTAATGCCTATATAGGTCTTATTTCATACCTATTAGGACATATGCCTACCCATAGGATTTAAAACTAGGATTTAGCCACTAGGTGGTGTCATTGACATGCACACTCCCCCTCAATGGCATCACCTAAGGCTAGGCATTATTTGAATTTGGAGCATATAATTCCTAAAGGTCTTATACCTATTAGGTCTTACATCTAGGATTTACCCACTAGGTGGTGTCATGTACACTCCCCCTTAATGGCATCACCTAAAATCAATCACTGCACAAAGGATTTCAAAGTGACATGGCAAAAATTCCAATATATAGCATTGCCCATGATCTTTAAAGTGTCTTTATTATATAATGATTTCACTTGAGTGAGGTTCCCATGATCTTAAAGGTGTCTTTATTATAGAATGCTTTCACTTAAATGAGGTGCCCAATTTCTTAGATGTTCATTTTGATCTTTCGAAATGATATTCTCTAGAAAGAGTAAAGTAACTTTGAGTAAGATGGTACTTTTACATGTATCCAAATGAAACTCTTCCATAAATATTCAAGGCAACATTGATTCTTTATGAGCTACATTCATATTTTGCCCATTCGATTCAAAGACACATAGAAGATAGTCTTCTTATTAAAGTATTGCACCATCCATGTAATAGCACTTGTACTATATGTTTTGAAGGCATAACCTCACCATAGAAGAAAGAGTATAGTTAGTAACATAGTAATCAATTAAACTTGATTTTTGGTGAAAAGAAAGAACATAATATTATGCATTTATCATTTGCCAAAGATCATATAATATTCCTCATAAATGTAAAATATAGTCCAATAATTTCTAGCAAGAAATCAACATATATTTTCATGAGAATAAGCATGAATTATTAGTCATATTGTTTAAAATACAAAATAGACATGCTACTGCATATAGTAATGATCCATAAAAAAACTAGGCAACAGGTGAGCTATCCTTTCCAAGTTTTCTCCCCAGACAATTTATAAGGGTGATAGTCACCCATTATAAGTAGGCTTGTTATACACCCAATAAATTTAGTAAAAGTAACACTCAAGAGAAAATATAAATTATAGTAGCCAAGAGATGCTTTGATAGTTTAAGCAATTTACTTTTCAAATGGATGTGTAAGAGTTTTCAACTTTTTGCCCTTCCCTTTTGATTCACTTGTGATCTTTGTTGTTATAATAAAAAGGAATGAATTTATGTGATAATATTGTATTTGACAACAAGAGGGGAAATATTTTTAGGAGCACCTCCTAAATCATTCATATAAAGTATGGATACTTCATCATAAGTATGAAACTAGGGAAAAAAATATAATGCATTGTATATTTATTAATATTCCTTGAGAAACTTAAATCCATGATATTATGATGAAAATGGAGGAAAGAGTGTATCCCCTTTACAAAATACTTTATATAACTTGACATATTGTAGAAATATGTTCTCAAGAATGTGTTTGACAACAAAATAATAATCTTACATTAATCATAGATAATGTGCTTTTCTTACATTAATCACTTTTAATGATAAGATTATTTATATGTAAGATTATTTATATGTATGTGAAGTGTGCAAGCTATGAGAAGCACTATAATGGAGTTTCTATTATAACTAATATATAATTTTCAATACAAATAATGCATAAGAAGGTTATTGATTGATATTTACCTCATGCAATATTGCAAATATTTGAGACAATCTAAGTCAATGTTATGAGGATAGTAACTATTTGTGCATAAAAAAATAATCGATCCTTGGATAGATTATTTCTCAAAATGATTGAATTGTTAGCTTGAGAGAACACCATATGATCTCGATAAATTTTTTTGTTTTGAAACATATTCATTTATCATTAATAAAGTGATGAAACCAATGTTTAAAAGGATGAAAATATTATATTAATAGAGTAAATATTAGTCTTATTTACTCTATATTTGCTCAATGCAATTGCTGAAACATTGTCACAAAATATCGTTGTTCCATCCTCTTGTTATTCTTTCAAATCTGCTAAGATTCTTCTTAGCAAAATAGCTTGACATGGTGCTGCATTGGATACTATATACTTAGCCTCAACTATTGATAGGGAAATAATGGTTTTCTTCTTAGAAGCCCACGAGATAACACTCGAACCCATATGAAATACATAGCCCGATGTTCTCTTCCTATCATTAACACTTCCTGCCCAATCACTATATGTGTAACCAATCAACCTAAAATCACTTACATCATTATACAAAATGCCATATCCCTTGACGCCATTCACATACCTCAAGATTATCTTACCTTCTTGCCAATGAGTGTCCTTTGGAGTCTCCATAAATCTAGAAATTAGACTCACTGCATGTATTATATGAGGTCTAGTTGCTGTTAAATACATCAAGCTTCCAACCAAACTCTTAGACATGATCGGATCAACACTACTATTGCAATATTCCTTTCTCAAATTAAGACCTATGGCTATTGGTGTTGGTGCATGCTTGCTAACATACATTCTAAATCTCTTCAAGATTTCATTAGCATATATTTCTTGAGAGATAAAAATACCATCATGCATTTATTTTACTTCTATGCCTAGAAAATACCTCAAGAGACCTAAATTTGTCATTTCGAACTCTCTTTTCATGGCTTCTTTAAAATCAACAATGAGGAAATCATCAACATATAAGACAATAATGAGAATCTTACCATTAGCTGTCTTGATGTAAAGAGTGGGTTCACCATTGCTTTTGCCAAAGCCATTGCTCATCAAATGTGAGTTAATATTGTTGTACTGTGCCCATGGAGCTTGCTTTAGCCCATAAAGAGGCTTCTTCACCCTATATACCTTTCCTTCCTTACCCTAAACTTCATAACTAGGTGGCTGCTCCACATAAATTTCCTCTTTTAGCACTCTATTAAGGAAGGCAAACTTCACATCCATTTGAAATACCTTCCATTTGTGTTGGCTGCAATAGCTATGACTACCCATACAGTCTCCATTCTTGCAATGGGGGCATACATCTCATCATAGTCTCTACCAAATTGCTATTTGTACCCTTTGACAACCAATCTTACCTTATGACATTCTATTATGCCTTAAGAATTGCTTTTGGTCTTGTAGACCCATTTGACACCAATGACTTGCTTGTTGGGAGGCAAATCAGTTAACTCCCAAGTGTCATTCCTCTCTATTTCATCTATTTCCTCATCCATGTCCTCACACCATTTATCATCTTTGATAGAATCCTTAAAATAAATTAGATCACTATGAGAAAATAATGCACATTTCACATTTTTATCAAACCTATCATCATACCTTTCACTTTGGTAGATCTCCCTTAGACTCTTAGTCTTCTTTGGCATTGGGGAGGCAAGAGTGGGGTTTGAAATCTCACTACTGCTTCTGTTCTACTGTCCAGACTCTGATCTGTATCATTGAGAGCATTTAGGAGTCAATTCTCTGGTTACCTCTAGCTGCTTGCCTTTCAGCCTATTTTTATTAGGAGGGTTCTAGAACTGTCGGGAGCTTTCAGGAGTTGTTTGGATAAGACAAGAGATCACTGAAATTTGAGAATTTTGTGATAGTTTTCTTGACTGTCTATCTTCATCGGGAGGTGTCGAGATCTATCTAGAGCTATTAGGATCTTCCTGATCTTCATACTCATCATCATCATCATAATCATTGATGAACATATTTTGTGGGGTGGATGAAGAGGTATCCACCAAGCCATCCCATGACTCGTTCTCCAAGAACTCAACATCTATGGGTAAAAGCACAAAATTGTGTCACGTTTCAGCCCAAGTTATCAACACAAGTTAATTTAAGTAATTCTAACTAAACATTAATTTTAGTCAAACATATAGTCTATAGATTCATAATAGCTAAATTATATATGGGCCACAACTTTTCCAATTGGAAGTGTCTATTAAATGTATATTTTATACCACTTTGGGTCTAATCACCAAAAATAAATAAAAATTTGAAAAACCTTGATGTTTAAACAACTCCTACTCTTATATATAATAATTTTTTTGGGATACAAAATTACCCTTTTATAGATCTATGAGTGAATTTTCCAAAATATATATCTTTTAATATTTTCATTATTTTATATATTTTGTATTTTATTTTTATTGAAAGTAGGTCATCAACACTATAATATAAGGTTTATTATCTTATCAAGGAAAAATACTAAAATTTATATAAATTTTTTGAAAAAAATATGATGCAGTAGAGAAAAGAACTTATGTCAAGATGATATAATTCTTTTCTAATTTAGATAAATAATTAAGAAGAAAGGTGGTGGGAATTGGAAAGAGTCACATTTTAGCACACAACTTTTCAACTTTATTGAAAAATATATATTTATAAAAATAGTAAAAAATATATACATGCACTAAAGTTTAAAGTTATCAATATACACAAAAAAAAAAGAAGAAAAAAAAGGTAAAATTTACTAAATAAAGTGTGGTGGCTTGTGTAACTTTAATTTCAACATTTTATCGGCAACTAAATTATAGTGTATACTTTATAAAAAACTACATTCAAATTATTTTTTAAATTTTTGTTAAAATTACAAACATAGAAATAGACAAAAGAATATAAATTTTACTAGTTTACATCATTTCAAAATTCAAGACGTATATTTCACTTTCTATTGATTTAATTTAAAAAGTTGAATCAACATTGGCCATTTCTTTTATAAAAGTGTGGCATAGCTTTGTAATTTTACCCCTCTCCTAATGATGATCTTCTTGGTGATGGGGTTGTACAATTCATATGCTTTGGACCCAACACTATAGCCCGTGAAGATACACTTCTCACCCTTGTCATCCAACTTTTGCCTCTTCTCCTTTGGCACATGAGCATATGCCACACACCCAAACATTCTAAGGTTCTCAAGTGTCCACTTGCGCCTAGACCACACCTCTTGTAGAATCTTGTCATGAACTGCCTTGGTTGGACTTCTATTTATCAAATATACTGCTATTGCTACAACCTCACCCCAGTATTCATTCGACAATCCCTTTTCTTTAAGCATGCTCCTTGCTATCTCAACAATGGTCCTATTCTTTCTCTCAGCCACACCATTTTCCTGTGGAGTATAAGCAGTCGTTAGCTCCTTCTTCATGCCATTTTTCTTGCAAAAATTCACAAAAGCATTAGAGGTATAATCTCCCCCATGATCTGACCTTAGGACCTTTATGCAATGTCCACTCTCCTTTTCATCTTGGGCTTTAAACAAAAAAACTTATCAAAAGATTCAGATTTATGCTTCAAAAAATAAACCTATGTTCTATGGGTGAAATCATCTATAAATGTCATAAAATATTGGCTGCCACCAATAGATATGGTTTTCATAGGGATAACCAAATTAGTATGCACTAGCCGCAATGGTGCTCTTTCCCTTCTTGAGTTGCCTTTTTGAAACGACATCCTATGTTGCTTACCCAAAATGCAAGCCTCACAGTTGCTACTAGGCTCTTCTATGCTTAGCAAACCATCTACCATTGTTTTCTTGGACAATAAAGTCAAACCAACATAACCCAAGTGCCCATACCTAAGAGGCCATAGCTTTGAAGGGTCTTTAATGCTACTCTTGAGGGCATTTAACTATTGCACTACTATGCATGCTTGCTTGGGAGGGCCATCAATGGATTGAGAAGATAAAAATGTCTCTATTCTCAAAGGAAACATCCGGCTCTTTGTCATTTGAATTGCTGCAATAATTTTCTTACTCCCATCTTTGTCAAAAATGACAAACTCACCCTTATCCATCAGTAGCGTGTATCCATTTTGGATAAGCTATCCAACACTCATGAGATTATGTTTAATGCCTGAAAAAAATAAAAACATTCTCAATCTCCTTCTTCTCACCTTGCTTGGTGCGGATCATAATAGATCCTTTCCCCACAATTGGAACTATTCCATTTTCCCCATTTTGATCTTAGACTTGACATTCTTGTCAATAAATGAGAAAAAACTCTCATTATCACTCATGTGGTTACTACAACCACTGTCCAAATACCAAATTTTAGGGCTGCCTTCTTGACTAGTGTTACACATTATGAAGGCTGTGGATTGATTATTTTTAGCTGCATTCACATTAGCCACGTTAGCACTTTGCTTTGGTTGGTTACCTTGCTTTTTCTAAAAATCTCTTGCATAATGCCCAAATTTATGCAGCAAGAGTAACACAACGAAAGCAACAAGAAAATATAGAAAGATCACAAAAATAAATCTTTTTATTATCTTAGAACCTCCGGTAACCAACTTCTTATCAACATACAATCATCATAGAACAACTAGTAGTTAACCGGTTACATGCAGGCTACAAGCTAGATACAATCCAACTGCGACTCTCACAATACCCAATATATACTCTCTGGAACATATCCGGGTTGGCAACAAAAGATTTCATTTACCAATGTAGGAAAATAAAATATGTAAGTAGGTCGGCCCTAAGAATGAGAGAAATCCTTCCAAAAAATAACAACCAAGAAGTGCAGATCAGCAGGAAGGTTGACTAAATGCCAAAGAACATCAGTCAAGACCCCAAATTGATCCACACACCAAGAACCACTCTGGTAATGAATGAAAGTTAACCGGTAAGCACAAGAACTATCCTGGAACTTAGAAATAGTCCGCTGAGAGCGATAACTAGCCAGAAAAGAATCCAAATAGACTGAAAAATATGGAATTAAACACATGAACCAGCCGGGAAACCAAAAATAGGATCTTCAATGAAAAGAAAGCAACTACCGATAATTACCAATAGGATCATAGAAAATTGCACACTGAACTGAACAAGAACTAAACTAAAAGGAAATTTTTTTGGTTGATGCAAGATTTCTCATAGACTGGGGATGCTCCTACATAAAATTTAATGGACAATTAAAGTGAAACAACAATAAAAAACCATTATAGATACCATAAAAAGCCACAAATAGGGATCTAAGCACAAGAATAAGATCAAAACCCATTTGTGAAAGTTCGGGTTGAATTGTTAGGATTGAGATGGTAGGTCACCCTAGTCTTGTAACTCAAAGATAGGCAAATGGGATATTTTCTAGATCAGGAAGAAACACTAGATTCACTATTGGAAGATTAGACATAATTTTTGAGATCAGAATGGTAGGTTGCCTTGGTCCTCTACTTTTTGCTTTGTCAAACTCTGAACCTATTCATCATCATCAACTTTCTCAAAATATCTGACTATAGCTCATGAGTCAACTGCCTACACATAGAAAGAAAGGAAAAGGGTTGTGGATAAGGGTTTTCCTAGGACAAAATCAGGTTTAGGAATTAACTTTGAAATTGAAATGATAATTGTAATTGAAGAAGAATTGAATTGCATAAAAATGCTTTCCTTTTGAGGGAAAGGCTAGATTTGAAATTAAATGCTTGTGATTGAAATTTATACCTTGATGAGGCTTTCTTGAATCCTCACACAAGGGTTTTAGGATGTCTTGTAAAATGTCTTCATGGAAAGTTGATCATGGATTCCATCTTGAATGATTAAACTTGATTGAACTTATTCTTCAATGCTGGATGAACACTTGATTTCTTTCTCACTTGAATTTTCTAGAGTGTGATTGAGATCTTAGAAGTTAGGCCTTTCAAAGGAGAGGGGTAGACCTCCTTTTATACCTAATTGTTTGAGAAACTATTTGAATTTTTGTAGTAGGCCGACATGGGATCCTAATTCCTACTCACTTGATGTGACCATTGTGAGGACCAAAATTGGGCCCTGGTTGAGAGTACTAGGGCACCTTAGCACCCTAGTCTTGAGAATTGAGTTTCAGATTTGGGGCAGAAATAGGAGAGAAGGAGAAAATGCAAGTTTGTGAAGGGTGTATGTAGAATCAAGATAGACATTAGGAATCAAACAACAAAATACCAAGGTGAGGTTTAGGGGATGATGAAATTATATGTAGATACAACTTATGATGCTACATAGATTCAATACATAAGCCGATAACAAAGCAACACATAAGGAAGCATATTCCTTATAATAGAACACAAGGTCAAATATAATGATTACCTAAAGAACAAACATGAAAACCACCATGATAGTAACTCCCAATATTTGTCTCCCTTGAGCATACTATGGGTGAGAACATTATCAGAGCACTTATTTACCCTACCATGATGTATTTACACTTTACCATAATCTTTCATGACACATAAGATACCCCAATTGGCACAAGGAAGACTAGCAATGAAAAATTTGGCAAGAGTAATGAAATTTGTGCATTATGATATATCCAAATTAAATAAGAGAAATATAAATTAACCAAAATTCTACCTATTCTCATGATAATTTTCACTCCAAGACAACAATTTTCTCACAAGTAATAATTGTTCTAGTTATACTAGTAAACAACATTCTTACTTGAATATCTTCAACTCAATTAAACAATATTTTTATACATTATTTCTTAATTCATATGAAATATTTATCATCTTATGAGAGTGTTTCAACCAAGCATTGACATTTGAACCCATATTTTTAATATTTAAAGGTGACTTACATAGGAGGGATGTGCTAAAGTAAATTAGAAACTCGACTGATGATTATAAATTCCTACTAAAAATGTGTTTACTCAAAGATATTTAGTCATAATATTTTTGATGAATAGCAACCATTTTTATTGATAAAGATAATGTACACTATTCACAAAAAAATAGGGGGATACTAGATCACCCTTTAGGAGTCAAATGGGAAATAGTTGGATAATAAAAAAATATAGTAACATAGACTAAGCTTGGAGAGAAGAAAAATAAAATAACTACTTAAGCGACTAAACCAATGGTCAAAGGAGGTAGATCTCTACTATCCTTTAGACCCCATACAATAGTAGGGTCAAGGTTATCATTCAGAAGGGACCACCCTTATTTAGTAGCAGCCTCCTCTTTTTCCTTGTTTTTATCCATTTGAGAGGGTGTGATTACCAAAGACAAACATGGAAAACCTTTGGAAGAATCAAACCATCTACTATCACCATTAGTAGCTGACCAACCATTACCACCACCAAAAGCCGACCAACCACTATCAATACCATCTGTAAAGTCCACACCTCCCCAAGCCCTACCCAGTGGCAATACCCCCACACGGTGAAGAGGTGGATTGATGCCTATAGAAAGAACCACCACCACCAAACTGGTGCCAAAGAGCCTGAGATCATAGGGTCTGAGAATGGTGAGCGGAAGAGCTACATCCACACCAATGGCCATGGGGTGGAGATCCATCACATGAGGCAAAGAGAGAAACACAGGCACTGACAAAATGATCCAAAGGTACTTTGGAAACTATACAAGGAGCATTTTTCTAATAATCCACAAGGGTTTAAAGGTGGGCCACCTCTAGTGCAACCTTGTTTCCTTGCACTTGAATTTGTAGCATAAAATTATTACATATACAAGCTTCAGTAAAAAGTGAGACATGAATATCCAAAGAGACGTGAGAAAAAAAAAAAGTTTCTACTGTTCCAAATTGTGAAGAGTATTTCCACCTTTAAAGCATGCCAAATTTGGGAAAATTTGAAAGGGATGCAAGGTGAATCTGCCAAAAGGGCCATATGCCAAGAAAAAGGCTCTAGTTGGAAAGGTGAAAAAGATTCATGAATTGGATTCCAAAAGTTCTAAGCATGGTGACAAAACCAAGAGAGGTGAATGAAAGTTTGAAGATAACTAGAAAAAGGGAAACATGGATTTGGGATACCCATATGCCTCAGACAAGAACCCAAAGGAAATATTTGGAAAAAGAATACTCTAAGAAAGTTTGGGTTTGAGGATAGTCGACCAAATATTATGGAATTTGTGACTCCAAACCACCTAGGAGGAATGTAGATGCCATATAAGATTCAAAGTTGGCACCATAGGAAGTTGTGGAGAGAGCCAATAATATACCATCTGAAATTTATAATTGCAAAAGGTGGTATTGGGAAACAAACGCCAATCTTTCCACCAAGGTAGCATATTTAGAGGCAAAGCAGATATGACTGAGACAAATGTCTATCTATCTGGTTGGCCAAGCTAGAACTAGGTTCACATATATTCCCATGAGAGAAGACTCATAGTAGCTCTAGAAAAAAAGTCCCAAGGAGTATAGATGCCACGCTTGTGAAAGTGTAGAGCACAAACTCCAGGAACTTGGGCCAAGGGGAGCCCTTGAATCTGAATGAGTGGAGACCACCAATTGTTATGCTAGTTGAATGAGAGACCATCTATAAACCCATATCCATCCGACCAAAGATCAAGATTGAAGTCTTCAAAAGCATGCCAAATGATTTTGGCCACAAAAGTACATGTTATTTGAACAACATACTTCATATTGAGAAGGTTTTGAAAACTAATCCCTTTCCAAGAAGGTTTGTTGGTGGGGAACTTTGAATAAATGAAATGCCAGACAAGGATTTTCTAGGCTTCATTTCTAGAGATGGCTCGTATGATCCATTTGACACATAAGGGAAGACCTTGCTTATGAGTAGAAAGAAGCCCAAGTCTACTGAACTCTTGCGGGAGGCAAAAAAACTCCCAATACACTTTGTGAAAGCCATTGTGATCAGCTAAAGAAGCCCATAACAAATCTATAAGAAAATTCTCAATCTTGTTGTAGGAAGATTTGGAGGGAGCCCAACAAGAAGAGTAGTAAACACGAGTGACTACCGAAATCTTTGAAAAAATCCAAAACTTCCCATCCAAAGAAAGTGGTTTGGTGATCTAGTTAGCCAACTTATTCTCTATTCTGGTGATGATTGCATTCCAAAGATCCATAAGAGATCCTAAGAGGGAAAAAGGAATTCCAAAAAATTGAAAGATTTTACCTTGACCTATCCACTTCCACCCATATTGGAGCATCCAGTGGGGGGTAGAAAGGAAGGATTGCCAATAACATTGGGTTTTGTCCTATTGAATTGCCAACCCAGAGGCTAAACAAAAAGTGTCAAGGCATTGAAGAGACTCACAAACATTGTGTTCATCTTCAATGAGAGTGATAAAAAGTGGGCTTAGCAATTTTAAACTCTAGAGGGGAAGGAGTTTTCCCAAGTTTGGAAGAAGAGATTCACTTTATATTATCCTTAATATTTTGAATGATAATCTCAACTAAAACATCCCATAATATATTCTTATCTTTCAAGAATCTATTGTTGCATTCTTTCCAAATACCAAAACCAATATGAAGGTAGGCCTAACAATAGAGTTCAATGAGTAGGGGGTGGGAAAAGGGAGGATTCCAACAATTAGAAACATACTTCAAATCCTTATGCTAGACCTAGGTCAAGGACAAAGAGCCTATAATTTTATGGTTTATGTTTGAATAATAATTACAATGGAATAGAAGATGATTAAATATTCTCCATCTTTTTTCGTACAACAAGCAATAGCTGACCATTTTCCCACCTCTTTTCTAGATATTGTCAAAGGTAAGGATCTTTCTGTGAAATTAGGTCCACTAGAGAAAGAAATATTTAGAGATGGTTTTGTATTTCCATAAATTCCTCCACTTGAATTGAGTAAGACACATAAGAGAGGAGGTTCAAACCTAAGCTGACCATGTTATTCCCTTCTTTAGAAGCCATCTATCCCAAACGCCATTCTTGATGATGGATTGATATTCTTCTAACATTGCATCTCTCCATACTTACTGTTTTGAAGCCACTTCAAAACTTGAAGGATTGGATTCAATAATATGACTCATTAAAGAAACATATCCTGCAAATTTATGAGGTCTCTTACTTTCTTTGAAAGTACCACAAGGAGCTGAATACTTTTCAGCCTCTTGCATAGTATGCTTGGCCCACAAAGGTCTCTTCTTGTCACATTAACCATTAATTGGTTTAGTAGAGATATCAATAGGATCAACAAGATCAATAGGATCTTTTAATTTAGGAGTCTCTCTTTGAACCTTAGAAGGGGAATCACGAGCAACAATATCCAATATCCATATATTGAGAAATCTCATGATCTTCACTATAAATTTCTATATAAGTCCCTTTAGATATTTTGCAAGATGCATATTCTTCAAATGAAATATATTTTCTGATTTCAATCTTCTTTTGACCCGAAATGTAGACTTTGTAAGCTTTAGAAGATTCACTATAACCAAAAAAAATTTCCTTCTTACCTGAAGGTTCTAACTTAGACCTCTTATCCTTAGGTACATGAATGCAAACTAGACACCCAAAAATTATGAGATGACTAACTACTGGTTTAATACCTGAGAATGCTTCTTAAGAGTCATATTGTCTAGAATTTGATGTGGACTACAATTATGAACATAAACAGCTGTCCTGCAAGCTTCTTCCTAAAGAAATATTTCAAGGCCTTGATCATGGATCATGGCTTTTGGTGCCTCAACAATAGACCTATTCTTTCTTTCAGCAGTTCCATTTTGTTGAGGATTATAAGGGACACCAAATTCCCTCTTAATCGTAGCTTCAATATGAAAAAAATTGAAACAACCCAGAAGTATATTTACCCCCATTGTCAGAACTTAGAACTTTAATCCTCTTATCAAACAAGTTCTCTACTTGAGCCTTGAACTCTTTTAATCTAGACAACATTTCATCAAATTATTTATATTTCAAAAAACAAATCCATGTCTTATGAGAGAAGTCATCAATAAAAGTAATATTGTAACAAAAACCACATGGACCACACAAGTCAAAATGAATCAGCTCTAGAATTTGTTTTTCTCTACTTTCACTAGAGTGAAAAGAACTTTTAATGTTCTTACCTAGAGCTCATCCTTTGCAGACACCATCATGATCTTTATTAAGTTTAGGAAGACCAATGACCATCTTCTCCATGGAGGAAAGAGTTCTGAAATTTAGATGAGGAAATATTTTATGCCACAACTCATTAGAAGTCATAGAATAATGAGCTAAGACATGAATAGGATGAGCTGAAAATCTATATAGACTATCATGACAAACACCAATTTCTTGAGATGTCTTGAAGCTAGAGTTTTTCTTCCATGCAAGAAATTTGTCTTCAAGAAATGCAACTTGATATCATTTATCTTCTAATGCTTAAATAGAAATCCAATTTCTCTTTATTCTAGGAACAAATAGCACATCACTCAAATGAAGAGGAATTCTAGAATTTAAATGAAAAGATGTCGTTCCAGCTCCTTTTACAGAGTAAAACACATCATCACCAATGATAACATGCAAGTGAGAATCTTTTTCAATCAGATTAGAGAGATGTTCATTATATCCAGTAATATGACAAGAAGCTCCACTGTCAATCAGCCAAGTATTACTATCAGAGGGAAAATTACTTGAAAGAGTAGAAATAAATAAGAAACCCTCTAAATTTTCACTTGATTCTCTATGAGGAGAAGCATGTTCAAAATTTGTTGTAGCATCTTGATGCTTGGGCCTTGAAGGACATTCTCTAGAAAAGTGACTAAATTTGTCACATCTGAAACATTGAACCCTAGAGAGATCCTTTCTCATCTTAGATTTAGGAGCCGAATCAGAATTCCTATCTCTTTTCCTTTTGAAGTTTCATTTCCTTCCTTCTAGAAGTATGGGCAGCAAGAACATGATCTTATTCATGGTGAGATTTTTGACCAGTTCCTCTTGCCTCTAATCTACATTCCTCTTGAATGCAACCATCTCTCAATTGATCAAACTTGGGTAGTTCATTTATTCCACTAATAACTTGAATGAAAGATTCTGAAGAGTGAGAAGGCCATTCATGACCAACATAACCAAGTCTTTATCCTCAATATAATCTCCAATAGCATTGATCTGATCCTTCAATTCTCCAATCTTCATAAAGAAGGAAACAACAGATTCACCTCTAGCCATTTTAATATGAAGAAGTTGACATCTCAAGGCTAGAGCTCTACTAGTGCTGTTGAATTAATACAAAGTTTGAAGGCACTCAAACATCTCTTTGGGTGAATCCAACTTGGATATAATAGGTACCAGATGATCCTTGATAGAATCAATTAGTATCTTTATTGTCATGAAATTATTCTTTCTCCATTGCGCTTTCTCAGAATCATCAGAAGGCTCATCTACAACAGACTTCATATAGTTGAGAAGATCATTCTCTTCAAGCACAATAAGGACTCTGAATTTCCATGAGGTATAATTAGCTGCACCATCCAATCTGTCTTCAACTTTGAGTCCATTCACCATTGTTGAAAACCTGAAATAAACAAGCTAAGCTAAAGAAAAGAATATTTCAAAACTAAACAATCTGGTTTAGGATCTTTTCTTTAAACCTCACTCTAATACCATGTTAAATTTAGAACTAGAAAGATAAAACTTAGAAATCTAAAACAATAATTCTCACAAGAACAAAAAACACAAAATCTTATCCTGGGAAAACCCTCCACCTTAGGGTGAAAAACCCTACCACACCAAAATTGAACTTTATTATCAACACAAATATGATACACTTCTTTCACGCTTAATAAACAATGGTTGTTATCACTTTAACAATTGATAGTATGATACATAAAACTTCTGAAAATGGCTTCTACCATTAACACAACATATACACCTTTTACCATATGTAGATATTACACACCAATCAAACACATGAAGATTATATTAGAAAAACTCGAAAGGACAAGGTAGTTGCAGAGATATCTTTCTTCAAACACAACACAAATGATGACAGATACGAAAGAAATAGATTGTCTTCCTTTTAGAATTTTTTTCACCACTTGCAAATCAAATAGCTAACGAAATATATCAAATTCACAAGGCTTCAAGAATCTCTTTACGATGGAGACAAAAGACCAAGAGGCACCCAACAACTCATCGACAGTTAGAAAAATGTGCTATTCCTTACTCCACCACCGACAGGAACTGAAAGACATGACCACATCATAATAGATTAAATCAATAACAATGGTAGTCGTGCCAGCATGGATAAGGCACAAGTCGGAAATGAAGGTTGATGACAAAAAGCATAGGAATATGAAACATAAACAACTTTCATTGGAGCAAACAACAAATCCATAGAGACAACTGCACGGTCCAAAATGAATGAACAAAAGATACGAACTAAGGGAGAAATAACAAGAAGAAGAATTACATCCAACGTAGGTAGAAAATGAAGTCTCTTGAAGCTACTTGCATTAACAGGTTGGTTGTAGTTTTTAGATCATTGTGACTTGATTATTGCCACACCTTTTATGTAAGCGTTTATTGGTGGACTTGAGTTGTTTTGGTTGACATTATTCATGCAACATGTGTATGTTTTTTAATTAGACTACAAAAGTCTTGAAATGTTTTGCACATCAATGTTTTTTGGGTGTATTTTGTTATCCTGGAAGATGGCATTTTTTTATTATGATAGTGGATTGTACAGTGATAAGAGTTGTTGTACGGGATGCATATGTTGGAATGAATTTACTAATGTTGTATTGTTAGTTGGATATGATTAGAAATTAGCTGTGGTTGCTATTCCAACTACGGTGATTGATTCTTGGCCTATATATTACCATGGGATTTAATGATTGTGTTTGGATATGAAGGTTGAGAATGGAAAGGAGGGGATATCATTGAGGCATAATATGTCATGAAAAGAAGAATTCAATTGTGAGGTTGTTCAGATGTGAAATCACAACTTGTATCATACTTTAAGTCGGGGATTATTGGATGCAAAGTTTGACTGTTCATTTCATCTTCCCTTGTGGCCCTTTATCTTCTCTTAAGGAAAATTGTCTATATATGATAGAAAAACCTTATGTATGTAAGGTGCAATGAATAGTAAAACTTAATGCCCTGCTTTCCTATGGATGTAGCTAAATTGATGAACCGGGTAAATTCTCGTATTTATGTATAATTTCTGGATTTCCAATTTTTCTAATTATTTAACACTCATATCCTCGTAAGTCAAGGACAAGATTTTACTTTGATTCATACCAGTGTTCCAAAAGCTCAAGACATGATCAACAAAAGGACCATAGAGAGAAACAGCATCACAGAAATATTCAAAGAATACCTACATGGAAACTGTACAAGTCGTTTCAACATCAATGGCAGCTTGTATCGTTGGCAAGAACTTTCAATTGGAAACAAAAGTATCCTTGGAATTTCGAGCTATATAAATGCTTTGGCAGACCAAAGAAGTGATTTGAGATGGAAGAGCAGATTAAGGCAGACGGCTGGAAAGCAACCGTGGGGAGGGCATTTCTACAATTAGATTGAAAGCATTAGGCATTGCTCGTGGACTCGTGGCAGCCACTTCCTTTCGGAACGTTGATCTTGCTTTCGGTCATAATGCTGGAAACTATAGCTTTCAACCAGCTGGTTGCTGTCTTCATGGCAGAGCATACAAACACATCGTCCTCTCGTGGTTGGAAGTGTGAATACATGTTCATCATCCCTTCCATACGAACTTTCTCTTCTTCCATCAGATGGAGCGAACGCCACAGCCATATTCAAGAAAATGTTGCGGAATGAATGACGATAGAAGTTGTAGGTTATTGATAGCTCTTGCATGTTGGAAGTCAGCCAGTTGTGGTGAATTTCTATCGATAACATAAAAAGAGATAAGAAGGTGCTGACCGTGCTACTCAAATCAGGGAAAGAATCACGCTGCTCTAAGGTGCCACTTTTTCCAAACAATAACTGAGCTCATACTATGGACTATTTCTAGAGAAGAGTTGGTTGAGAAAAGATTCTAATACGTTTGTATGGCTAAGGAGACATCTATGACGACTTATGAGCAAGGGATTCTAGAATGTGGAATTTATGGAGACAAATGCTAGGTTGAGAGTTGTAGCGATAGCTTGCATGTTACCATTCACCTAATCTGTGTATCTATACATGGTTGTGGTGACATATAAATTATTATCATGGTTAACAAACAAAGAGATAAGAATCTACTTAGCATTGCCCATGGAATCGACAAAAATATCTTCCTTGTTCAAGTTGCCAGTTTATATGGTTGTGGTGAGATACAAATTATTATTATCGTCAACAAACAGAGGGACAAGAAGTTTAAGTTTGTTAGCTGTGCATATGGAATGAAGCAATGCATTTTTTGTTTGTTTAGGATGCTAATTTTCTAACAACGATAGTTATCTAGACAAATGGAGCAAATCCTATGAGAGGCAAGATTGGTAAAAGAAGAAGAAAGAGAAAGATTTTGATTGGAGGTAGGAATCTGATCCAAGGGATATTTTTCACTTAAAATTTAAGTATCTTCAATGCTCCAAAAATCAGCTCAACCAATCAGTGGTTGACACGTGGCGTGTTGAAATTAGAGAATTTCAAACTATTTGACAAAATTGTTATCCATGGGTATTGATCCCGCAACCTCCTTACAAGTCAGCACTTAAACCGCTATGCCACATGTCCTCTTTACTATTTTAAGTGGTAAAGTTTCTTTTATCCAATATGGATAGGGACAAAACTAGTGTGTGACTTGCATGGGGGTTGAGCTTGTGACCCCACTTGGCCCAAAATAGGTTGCGATCGATGCACCATTGAGGGTCTCAAAGTTAATTGCGAAGGTCACTTTATTTAAACAATCTTCATCAGCCAATCCTTATGTAAATAGGGGTCTTGGTAAAAACAAACCCCTAAAATATGAAGATTGTTTGAACCCCTAAAATGGTAAAGGGGTCTATTCGTACTTTATTGTTAGGGGAGAAGTTTATTTTTGGAGTTATTTGTTTTAGCCTAATTTTGGTTAAATTTGTGTATAAAAAGGGGGTAAAAATCTTTTGTAGACATTCAGGTGATGAGAAGGAGAGATTTCTCTAGAGACTTTGGTATCAATTCTGTACATCAGAATTTTGTGATGCTGTTGTACTTGAAGGGAAAGATATTGTACTAGTTGTAATTGATTAATGGAGCTAATTGGATCGGTCCCTCTATTGGAGCAGGACCCGGAGACGTAGTCCACCAGGACGAACTCCGTTATCAACTGTGTTTTGTCTTCTATCTTTCTACTCTCTTTCTTTCAGTTCATTACCTTTATTATGCTTTATTCATTTAAGAATTATTATGTTAATTCGCTCAAATTAAAGCTTTGAATTAACTTATGTAATTGCTATAAGCATTCGTTATGCAATAGTCATAGATCCTAATCAGATCAAAATCAGTGGGAGACACCACACCCAAAAAAAGTAAGGGGAGAAGGAGGATGACTTTTCCTCCTTCTATAAACAATGGTCCAAGCGATGCTATCATCCAACACTCCATTACTAATAGAAATAAGAGCTGACCTTACAATTAGAGGACCAACAACTACAATTAGAGGAGAGGCATGAAATTGACGGGGTGGGGAAGAGTCGATGAACACCGAAGAAGGGAGCAACCCAAACTAACTATCTTGTAGTCAAGTACCAGTGACAACAAAAGGAGAGACCCTCATAATCCAATAGTTTCATCCAAGGCCTATCTCCATAGATTAGCACCACATCATCATGAAGAATACAGACAAAGGTAGAGTGGCCCATGTGGAACATAGAATCATCAACCTTCAAAAAATGATAACCTAAGTTGTCGATTGCCTTGTAACAAGATAGCTCCCAAAACTAAAGGGAAAGGTTTGACAATTTGACCCAATCGGATGCACAATAAGTGGTTTAGTGAGGGGATTAAAAGGAGTCCAAATTTTCATGATAAGAGAGTGTTCTAGCTATGGAAAAGCTCTTAGCATAAAGAAAGAGCTAGATATTACCATTCACAATATGCATCCATGAGGATTGAACCTAATTGTAAAAGTCAAGAAGAGTTGGCCAGAGGGTGGAGAACCTGGATACCAGAGCAGTAGAAATCCTCTTTGTCAATGACATCCTCACAATTGATAATGACAGGAGGGAATTTGGCACATAGAAAAGTATGTAACACTCGGTGGGGGTGAGCAAGGCCTGGCCGAGTTGCATGAGCATTGCTACGAATAGGGAAGGCCTTATTAAAAGCCCCCGTAACAACCCACAGAGCTGATATTCCAACAACCAAAGGAGTAGGGTCTCCATCAGAAGTCTGTCTTCTAGAAGAAGAGGAAACCAGTGGAACCAGGGCCAAATACACCAAGAGTCACCGTACCAGGGCCATGGGGTGCACAGATTGTAGCAGAGGCATGACTTGCACGGGTAGGAGTAGCGTTCAAACTCATTCATCGACATGTGTTTTCAAGTAATGATCTAAGTTAAAACGTTAATCTTAAATATTTTTAGCAAAACATTAATCTCATTATTTCGAAAGAAAAAAAAATCTTCTACATTTGTAGAAGCAGCTTTAGCTCTACCCTATAGATGTGCAATATAAATCTTAAATAAGAATGTAAAGGTTTCTATTTTTAAAGACAATATTTTGATTTATCGAATTGTAAAATAGTTTTCATTTCATAAGGCTTTTCCCTCTATAAAAATAAACTCTAACATCATTGATGAGGGTTGCAAGAAATATTTTCATGGATTAAGCTGTTTTTTTACTACAAAATAAATTATAATATTTTTTTTAGTTTGTAAATTTAAAGGGTACTTATGGGGCTCTACAAATTTACCCTGCAAACTCAAGAGATTTTTCAATTAAATTTAGATCTCCACACAAAAATTTAAAGAAAAATTTTGAGGGGAAAATTATTGTTCAATTGTTATAGATTATTATCGTTTTTGTAAAATTATATAATATTAGCTATTAAAAAAGGAACAAGATCATGAACTTTCATAAATAAGAGAACTTACAATTTTAAGCTTACCTAGTGCTGAAAAAATCATGGGACCATTTTCTTCAAAGTATTTAAATTTTTAAAGAACACCCACTAAAATATTTTATTAAAGTATTATGTTAATCTCTATTTTGGTAGGATCAGATTAAGCTTTATATACATGTTTTCTAGTTGAACTCCCCCCTTACTATCTCTATCTTCCTTAAAGTTTATCGACATAGACACTTCTACAGTCCTATTCTAAAAAAATATTATCTGATTATGTATTCTTTGAGTTGACTCGGGCCACTTATGACAAAAATGATATACCTTTACCACACTATCTACACTCTTCTCAAAATTGGCTATGCTCTCTTGTAGTTGATTGTGTGCATCTGCACACTTAGTCACTAGATCATTTCACCTCTTCTTTGATATGTTAATCTTAGAAGTTTCTTCCATGTTAGAAGCATAATCCTTTAGTCCACTTAACATATCCTGTAACTGCTCCTCTTCACTCAGAGACTTATGAAACTTCACTTCCAAAAGTTTTTCATGGATGCTATTTATTAACTTTGTACAATCCACCATAGAAAGAATGTACTACTTCCTAGCTTTGTGGTGTAGAACATGACCCAAATGTAGCATATGAAGGGGTGATAGCTTGTCCAAATCTAATTTACCTTGTGTTATCAAAATCTGCAAAACCTCTGATGTGACTATAGGTTCATACTTCATCTACAACAATAATAGTTCAGATCCAAAAGCTTTGGATAGTCAGAGGGGTTCTCCAATTGAAATTATTTTGATTATCTTTGTTGGTATCATGGAAGAATTGATTATGTGTTGTATTGATGTTTTTTCATTGATGTCAACACTAGCTGTTATGGTTGGTTACGAGCAGACAAGTTTTGGTTACTTGTAAAAAATCTAGTGTTACCGGCAGAAGAGACTATCTATTGGACACTTCTAGCATGTTTGGATCAATAAAGATGCTCTATGAGCATGTTTTGGTTAGTCAGTATTGGCTTGGTAATCAGATGCTATCATACACTCTGGTAAACCCTTACCGACACTGGTTTAAGGCTTTACCGGTAAAGCTTTCATTGAGGAATTGTGTCAAGATGCATAATTGGTGTTAGTGTAGTGTCTTCATGGATTTCAGGATGCTGAAGATGTTCTTTCATCGTGCTTCAATTGCTTGAAGACATTGCTTTAGCGTGGTGGACCCATGATAGGTCCGGTACCTATCTAGGTTATGGACCTGTATCATGCTAACGTCTATTGTACATGTTACCGGGATAATTCGAGATGATTTATGGATTTTTTATTATTGTTTTGATCTTAAGTTGACATGGCATATCATTGTAAATGGATTTATGTAATGATCTTATTTTAATATCTTTAGGTGGCCGACCTAATCAGTTTAGGCCTTAGGGTTTGTATAAATAAGGTAGAAACTCTTTGTAAAGTATCATGGTTATTGGAAAGGTCATGATCAAGAAATGTAATGTGCGAATATTGTAATATCATTCA
The DNA here is from genome assembly GCF_030272615.1 of Cryptomeria japonica. Classification (NCBI taxonomy): domain Eukaryota; kingdom Viridiplantae; phylum Streptophyta; class Pinopsida; order Cupressales; family Cupressaceae; genus Cryptomeria; species Cryptomeria japonica. The sequence continues at coordinate 310,722,532 of NC_081405.1, read as the reverse complement.
AGAAGAGGAGTTGGTCGATCATTGGTGATCAAATTGGATTCTGAAGAGGATTTAGTCCTTCGAAACTAAGCTTAACTGGGACTGTAATCAAGCATGGTAGATGCTATTTCAAGCAGTTCACTCTATTGGATTGTTTTCCATTTATCTTGAGATGGTTGTAGCCTCTCTATAGTCAGTGAGACTCTTTTGTAATGAGCAATACGCTCTAGGCAGTGTGCCTTCCTGCAAGTGCAGGCCCCTCATTGTAACACATACTTTCTGCAAAAGTATCAAAGCTTTGGTCCTTTTTTGTAGAAGCTTAACTGCTTGAGGTAGATCCTATGGCAACTAATCCACCGACAACTATTTTTAGAAGAGAAATCCCTAAGCTTGATGGAACAAATTATGGGATACGGAAAATTCGAATGGAGACTCATCTTAGATGTCTTGACAAGGATATTTGGGAGATCATTGAGAAAGGATACACACCTTATGACCCGACATCTGGAAATCCTTCTCCTGCAAACCTGGATAAGAATATTGAAAATGATTGTAGAGCTAGAGAAGCCCTCTTGTGTGCACTTACTGATCAGAAGATCATGGGATTGACTGACAAATCATCGTCTAAGGTTATGTGGGACAAACTGCAAACTCTAAATGAAGGTGACCCTACTATAAAAAATGCTAAACTTGATGGTTATCAGGTAAGATATGAAAACTTGAAAATGAAAGATAATGAAAGAATTGCCATGTTTATGGAAAGAGTAAATGAGATTGTTATGAGAATTCAATGTTGTGGAGGATTTCTAAGTGAAGATGAAATAGTTTCCAAAGTCTTGAGAGCCCTTCCACCGGCTTAAAAGATAAAGGCATCTGCAATTAATGGGTTAAGAACAATGGCAAACACCTCAGTTAACAAAGACATTTTGATTATGAAATTATCTTCTTTTGAGCTAGAAGAATTTGGATCTTATGGAGCTATAAATTCTGAACCTTCTTTTCATGCATCATCATCAACATCCATCAGCAAAAGTGACTAGAAAGCCCTATATGCAAAATAATTGGAAGACATGAGGAAAGAAGATGAAGAACTTGAGCAACATGAAGCCTTATTTTCTAGAAGAATACCTAAAGGACCAACTGGAAGTAAGTATGAAGGAAAATAAACTTTTATATGTGTTGTATGTAATAAGATTGGTCATTTTGCATCTAGATGTCCTGAAAGGAATGCAAGGTTTGAGGAAAGATTTAAGAAATATTTTAAGCCTAACCGGAATAGATATAGATTCAAGAAAAGTAAATAATGCTATATAGCAGATGAGGAAGGAGTAAATGATTACTTTGGAGATGAACTGATAGAAGACTTTGCTAGTGGATCTGGAAATGGAAAAGAATGGGTGTTCTATGCTTTGAAGGAAGATGAACCAGAACCAGCTATCAAGAATGAAGAAAAAGCCCTGGCAGCAAAAGTTGAAGATAAGGATGAATGGGTAATTGATAGTGGATGCTCACATCATATGACTGGAGATAAAGGGAAATTTCTGTCTTTGCAAGAATACAATGGCAGTCAAGTCAGATTTGGAGATGACAAGGCATGTATGATCAAAGGTAGAGGTATTATTTCTTTGGATGACAAGCATAACACTGATAATGTCTATTACGTAGAAGGTTAAAGGCATAATCTTTTGAGTGTTAGTCAATTAGTTGATAAGGGTTTTCAACTTCAGTTTAAAGATAGAAAATGCAAAATCATTAACAAGATTGGTTTGGAGATTGCAACCGGTATTCAGATAGGAAGTAATATCTTTCACTTGAACACTGGTAATAAGACATGTTTGATTTCTCATATTGATGAGAGTTGGCTATGGCATAAGAGGTTGTATCATGTTAATTTTGATTGTATTCTTAAGATCAGTTCAATTAAGGAAGTTAGAGATATACCTAAGATTATGAAGCCTCATAATCCGGTATGTAAGGAATGTCAGTTGGGTAAGAAAGCCAGAAGTTCTTTTAAGAGAATACATGATAAATCTAATGATGTACTTGATTTGATTCACACTAACTTATATGGTCCAACAGGGACTAGAAGCTTTCAAGGTGATAGGTATTTCATGCTGATTATTGATGACTATTGTAGAATGATGTGGGTGACTTTTCTAAGGGAGAAGTTTGAAGCTTTTGAGAAATTCAAGATCTTTAAAGTGAAGGTTGAAACAAAAAATGGATTGAAAATCAAATGTCTAAGATCGGATCATGGCAGTGAATTCACTTCTCATAAATTTAACAGTTATTATGAGACAAATGGAATAAGGAGACAACTATCTACACCTAGGACTCCTCAGCAAAATGGAGTAGTTGAAAGAAAGAACATAACTATTCTAGATGCAACTAGATCTATGATGATGGAAGCCAAATTGCCTCATATCTACTGGAGAGAAGGAGTGAGTACAATACACATTCAACAAAGTTCACATCAAAGGTGAAACTGGTAAGATCCCTTATGAACTATGGCTTGGACATACACCTACTGTTAAGTATTTCAGAATTTTTGGAAGTAACTTTTCTATATCAAAAGAGATGATTCAATTGGAAAGTTTGATCCTAGATGTGATGAAGGGATATTTCTTGGTTATTCAATTCAGAGCAAAGCATATAGATGTTATAACAAAAGATTGCAGAAAATTGTGGAGAGTGCTAATGTGAAAGTGGATGAATAGTACATAAATCATTCTATATCATATGATAGGGCACTGATAGTGGAAATTATCATAACTGACCCGACAATGCCTCAAGTGGTACAGGAAGCTGAGACACTTACATCGGTACAATAAAAAAATTCAACTATGACTGATGATCAAAGTAGTGAACTTGAAGTTCAAAAGTCACCAAGGTATGTAAGATTAAATCATTCCGAAGATCAAATTATTGGAGATATAAACAAGGGAGTTATGACAAGAAGAAAACTAGCAAATGAAGAGGTATGTCTTATTTCTCAAGTTGAATCGGAAACTATTATTGAAGATTGCAAGGATAAACATTGGTTAAAGGCTATGGAAGATGAATTAGATCAAATAGAGAAGAATGAAACTTGGTCTTTAGTTTCTCGGCCTAAAAATAAGAATGTTATTGGAACTAAATGGGTTTTTAGAAATAAACTGAATGAGGATGGTCAAGTTATAAGGAACAAGGATAGATTGGTTTGTAAAGGATATTCTCAAATGGAAGGAATTGATTATGGTGAGACATTTGTACCTGTAGCTAGAATTGAAGCTATTAGACTATTTCCTGCCTATGCAGCTTATAATAATTATAAGGTTTATCAAATGGATGTTAAATGCCCATTTTTGAATGGTGAGCTTGAGGAAGAAGTTTACATTGAGAAACCTGATGGATTTTCACTGACAGATGACAAAGATATGGTTTGTAGATTGAAGAAAGCTTTATATGGATTGAAACAGGCTCCTAGAGCTTGGTATGCAAGGTTGGATAAATATCTTTTGAAGCTTGGTTTTACTAAAGGCAGTAGTGATAGTAATCTATACTATAAGATCATTGATAATGATATTCTGATTATTAAATTTTTTTTGATGATATCATTTTTGGAGGAGAAGATAAACTGTGCATGGAATTTGCTAACAACATGAAAAATGAATTTGAAATGTCCATGATTGGTGAGATGAATTTTTTCTTAGGTTTGCAGATTACTCAAACTGACAAAGGGATTTTTATCTGTCAAATAAAGTATTTGAAGGAATTGTTGAAAAAGTTTGGTATGGAGAATTCCAAATCGGTAAGTACTCCTATGGCTATAAGTGAGAAATTATCTATCAAGGATACTTCTACACCGATAAATCCAACAAGGTATAAGTCTATGATTGGTGGTTTGTTATATCTAACTCAAACTAGACCTGATATTATGAATGCAGTAAGTATTGTTTCAAGATATCAAAGTAATCCTAAAGAAAATAATGAATGTGCAGTAAAGAGGATATTCTGGTATTTGCAAGGAACAACAGAATATGGTTTATGGTATTCCAGAAATGATCATTTCACTTTATGTGCATATACTGACTCAGATTGGGCAGGTGATACTGATGACAACAAAAACACTTATGATGGAGCTTTCTTTCTTAGAAAGAATTTGGTTTCATGGATCAACAAAAAATAGTCATGCATTTCTTTATATACTCTAGAAGCTGAGTATGTTGCAACAACAACTAATTACACTCAAGTCTTGTGGATGGAGCAAATGTTGAAGGATATCACGGTAAATTGTAGTGAATCGGTAGTTATATACTGTGCTAACTCTATAGCTATTGACATGTCTAGAATCCAATATTTCACTCTAAGACTAAGCATATTTAAATAAAGTATAACTTTCTAAAGGACAAGGTTGAAGCAAAGAAAGTCAAATTGGTTTATGTAAACACTAAAGAACAGATTGCAGACATATTCACGAAATTGCTGTCTAACGAATCATTTGAGTATTTGAGAGACAGGTTAGGGGTTTCTGCCCCTTCGAAAGAGATTTGATTGATGAAGTTTTTCATCAGTCTGACATGTATTATTAGAGACATTATTCATTCCGACACTGATGAGTGTTGCTACTACTCAGGGGGAGTAGTCAATTTTGATATTTAGAGATTTATATCACTGCTTTGATATTTTTGTCAGATTTATGGAATTGATGTCAAAGGGGGAGTGAAAGTAATGTGAAAAATCATTCAGAACCTTACAGAGAGATCATTCACAGGGGGAGAGCTATTGATTGTTGGTTGTATTCCACAGGGAGAGACTTGTTTGGCATTTTTTGGTACTTAGATGTTTTTCACATCTAGTGTTGCCATCAATGCCAAAGGGGGAGATTGTTGGCATTATGGATGAATTTATTATGTATTGCATTGATGTTTTGTTATTGATGTCAATACTAGCTGTTATGGTTGGTTACCGACAAACAAGTTTTGGTTACCGGTAGAAAATCTAGTGTTACCGATAGAAGAGACTATATGTTGGACACTTCCGCCATGTTTGGATTAGTAAAGATGCTCAATGAGTATGTTTTGGTCAGTTGGTATTGGCTTGGTAATCAAATGCTATCATACACTCTGGTAAACCTTTACCAGCACTGGTTTAAGGCTTTACCAACAAATCTTTCATTGAGGAATTGTGACAGAATGCATTATTGGTGTTGGTGCAGCTTCTTCATGGATTTCAGGATGCTGAAGATGTTCTTTGATCATGCTTCAACTGCTTGAAGACATTGCTTTAGTGTGGCAGACCTAGAATAGGTCCGGTACCTATCTAGGTTATGGACCGATATCATGCTAACATGTACTCTACATGTTACCATGATAATTCAAGATGATTTATGGATTTGTTATTATTGGTTTGATCTTAATCTGACATGGCATATCATTGTAAATTGAATTATGTAATGATCTTATTATAATATCTTTAGGTGGCCGACCTAATCGGTTTAGGCCTTAGGGTTTGTATAAATAAGAGGTAGAAACTCTTTGTAAAGTATCATGGTTATTGGAAAGGTAATGATTAAGGAATGTAATGTGCAAATATTGTAATATCATTCAGGCAGTGGAGTTGGTCGATTATTGGTGATCGAATTGGATTCAGAAGTGGATTTAGTCCTATGGCACTGAGCTTAACCGAGACTATAATCAAGCATGGTAGATGCTATTTCAAGCATTTTAGTCTATTGGATTGTTGTCCATTTATCTTGAGATGGTTGTACCCTCTCTGTAGTCAGTGAGACTCTTTTGTAATGAGTAGTACGCTCTAGGCAGTGTGCCTTCCTGCAAGTGTAGGCCCCTCATTGTAACACATACTTTCTACAGAAGTATCATCTGACTGTGGGTAGGCTTCCCACCGTGGTTTTTCCCTTTCTGGGTTTTCCACGTACAAATCATGGTTTTATGTGGTATGGCTGCTTTGCATTGATTATCTGGTTAATTGTTAAGTTATATTGTTTATCGGTATCTGTTCCTACTGACATCTGTATGTGCTTTACTGGTACTTGATTTGTTTAAGGTTTTATTGTGGATTAAAAGTTATAATCTGTTAACAATTGATTTACCCCACCCCTCTCAGTTGTTCATCAGTTATCCTAACAATCTTCTCCTTCTTCACCAGACTCACCTTCTCTAGACTTACTTTCTTTTCTTCTTTCTTCTGATTAGATTTTTCTCTCTTTTCTTCATCAACCTTCTTCTTTGTTTCTTCTTTCCTTTCTTTCTCCAAATTCTCTTTCTCATTTTCTTCTTTGGATACATCTAGAATGTCTTCTACAAACTCCATCAAATTTTTCTCTACATTTAATTGATCATCTAAAAAGTCTCTAGACCAACATTCACCTTTTTATGCTCTTCCCCTTTGTCTTGTGGAACAACCACACTACTTATTTCTCTTATACCTCTTTCAATGTTTTTCTTTTACAAGGAATAAGGTAAGGTAACCTTATGTATTCCCATCTAGCCTCCATTGCTTAATCCTTTGTTTGCTTTGTTATCCTCTTAATGTCTTTTGGATCTCCTCCCATGATTATATTAACTCTTGCCTTCATCAGGAATCTTATGTTTAACACTTGATTTATCTTAGCTCTCTCTTCTTTTGACAATATACTAATAACCATATCAATTTCTCATGTCCTTATGTTTGTTTCATTCATTATTGCATCCTTTCTATTATTTGTTGATAGTTCCAATAACTCTTGAGGTAACTTATCCTAAATATCATCAATAGATTGGTTATAAACAATTATAAATCTGATTATTGCTTTCTCAATCTTCTCCTTATTTGTCAAAGATGCACTCAAATACATCTCAACAGTGGATCCTAATGGATCATATTCAAATATTGCATTTATTAAACTATCTAGATCCAAAGACATAATTTGGATCATTTTCAAGGTTTTGTTCTTTCTTCTCCTTAGTTTTTGATGATACTTTCTTCTTAGCTTATTTTATTTTCTTTCTGGGGGTCACTTCTGGAGTGACAAATGATCTCTTTCTTTTGACAAGAGGCACTATATCCTCTTCCTCTTCTTCTTTGACCTTAGTCCCTTTGGACCTTGTCCTGATATAAAATTTCTCCTTCTGTACATCTTCACCCAAGCTATTGCTCTCTACTTTTTCTACCTCAGGCTCTAGATAATCATTCTTTCTAGTAGCTCCTTCTATTTCACCTTGGTTCCTTCTTTTCACTTGTAATTGACTTAGGCAAGGTTTTGGAGAAACCTATCTTTATCAGAGGGGAGGCAAAGACACACCTTGTCCTCATATGTGTTTGACTAGTTAAACCCACAACATAAGTCACACCAAATGCTTCTACTACCAGAGAAAGTCCAATGTTCTTGGACAACTTCTCCATTCTCTTACCATGTCCTTTGTCCACCTTTTCTTTCCTCAACTTAGCTTCAATTTTTCCAATTGCACCAAATCTAGTTTCATTTGGATCAACCAACAAATGTATCATTGTAGAAATATGTTTCTCAATTTCTTTTGTAGATACCTCATAGGGTATCTCTAAAATCCATGTAGTCCTTGGATAAATAGCCTCAATATAACATTTTTTTCTACCTACACAAAGTGTAAACACATCCCTATACTTTCAGACCACATCCAAAGGAAACCTTTCTCTTTCTTGCATAGTGGGTTGCAAATTCTTAAACCAACTAGAATATAATGTATTGTATTGCTTATTATCAATTCCAAAACTCCTAATATATATTACCTAATCTTTATTTCTATGGGAAAAGTTATCCCATATGTGATTTTTAGCTCCTGAAAGTTCTTTCGTAAACAAGAATGCCAAACATATAATCAAAGATCCATATCTAAATTGGTACTTAATTTTCTTCATTCTTTCCAGGTTCTCCAACAATTTATGCCTCATTAGCTCACATATGTCGAATCTCTCTTTGACAACCACCATCTAATGTGTAGTGTAAATGGTTATAGCAGTGGTAGGACCCTCCCAATTCTGATAGTAAATCTTGTATGCTAGAATCTTCTTCACATAGTTGATGCTTGGATCAACAATATCTTCAACTGTCATTTCCCGTGCACCTGACTTTGCACTAGTCAACACTACAACAATGTCATTCTTCATGATCTTCTTCTTCAAAATGGTACTAGTGGAACACATACGGGTCAATTCCCTAATGACATCCCTAGTTATCTTGTAGGGTTTGTCCAAATACATGATGTCCTCATGAACCCGACTCAAAATAATCTTAATCTATTCTTCTTATTAGCTAAAACCAAGGAAATCCTTCCACACATTCAACCCCATCACATAAATGTTCTTATACTGCTCCTTGAATGTAGTCATATCTACTTTAGTTAACTTGTCCTAAATATTATGAAACTTCAAATGATTGACCTCTTTAGCTCAACATGAATTTACACCCTCATATCTTTGGCGTAAACACAGTTAATTAGAACCCTTGAGAATGTACCTTCTTTGTCTCTCACGATTTCCACATATAGATATGGGTTGAACATGGATCATGGCTTCAACTTAGGATCTACAACAATCAGAGTTGCTATTTAACCTTCTCAAAAAAATCATAGAGAACTTAGGGTTTGCAAGAAAAGTACGTCAAACACATTGATCACACAAGCAACTTGCTCACACATAAGAGATCTCAAAATAGAAAGATAACAAGTGTTTGAAATGATTTTAAAATGACCATTTATCTGTTGAATTCACCTACTTAGGGTTAAGCAATCATTAATGCATTTTACCATTACTACTCATAAAGCTGATACTCTATTTTATCACTTTTTATAAACAATGTTGCAGACCAACAAAACCATTGGGAAATATTTGGAAACACCTTCAAAACTTTTTCCATGCTAAATATGATTCAACATCTAAACCACAAGGGGGGCATAATATCTTCATTTCGCTCTCCCCCTCAGATAGTGCATACTATCTAGTTACCAGAAGAGGAATATGTGCTAACAGAGGGTGCAAACACATCTTCACCCTTCTCTTCCATGTTTTCTTCTAATTTCTTAACCCATGTCATCTTCATCATTTCCGTTTCTTCATTAACATCTAAACTGTTTACCAAACCAATGGTCTTTTCATTCTTTCCTTTATAGAACCTAGTATTGTGTCCAATTTTATTGTAATTATAACAAATCAGACCTTGTTTTTACTATTTCCATTTCTTTTGATGTTTGACCTGCACTTTATAGCCTTGTACCCAAATTTGTTGCAAGCATATAATAATATCCATTGAATAGATAAACATTTCTACCATAACCTATATTCACATATCCATTCCATACCATCCTACTTCTACACTCTTTTTCCATATGTCCAAACTTATTACAAGTGTAGCATTGACCATTAAATGACTAATATCTGATTTGACTTTTACATTCACTAGCTTTATGTCCAAATTTATTGTATGAAAAATAGTTACCATTAAATTTTGATGGATACCTAGTTTGAGCAAGGTAGTCCTTTTGTCAATCTTCTTGTTTTGGACCGGAATGAAACCTTGCTGATATTTGTTTTTGTCTTTCAATTCATCCTTGACATTTTCCTTTCCTTTGCCTTCTTTACTAAAAATCTTAGAAATTTCATCATTTTCAAATCCAAGTCCACCTTTATCTTTGTTTTTCTTCTGAGCATTAAGCATCGCATAGAGCACTTTAGTTCCTCCTTTAAGATTTAGACCTTTGTTAATTTGATCCTTTGCCTCTTTCATCTCTTTCCTCATATATCTAGTTTTTCCTCAAGTTTGATACATTCTTATTATTTGTCATGTAGATGTAGTGTCATAAAATTGCGACCCTAGCAATTTTAACCACATTTGAGGTCCTCACCTTGGCGACAACATCTTCCTTCCCAACTAGGAATTCTCTCTGCATTTTAACCTCAAACCTCTCCTTGTTTAAGCCCTAAGATGGCCTCAGGATCTTGTTCGGACCCCAAGATAGGGCAAGACAGGGTCATGGAACTCTTGTTCCCCCTAGGACAGGGATGTGGCGCCCCTATCCCCCCTCTTAGGGTGGCCCCAAGATAGGTCCCTCAGGTCCTATCTACATTTCGGGATTCCAAATCTCCCCAATGTCGGCCTTTGGTGAGATGAATTAATTCTTTGAGGCATGTATAAAAGGGAGTTAGTCTTCTCATTTGCATAGACAAAATATACAAAGGAGGAAATATACACGAAATACACGATAGTCGAAGTTCAAGAATTCAAGTCTTCTTCTTCATGTGTCTTCTTCATTAATCTATTGGAGCAACATTTACAACATTAATTTGCAAGCATATGTGTGTCTTAGGGTTTTGTCATGTTACATGCCATTTCATGCAACATTTGTGATTACATTGAAGAAGTAAAGCAACCATCATCAACAAATTGCAAATCTACAAGGTATACATTTTCATTGTTTACACTAAAGAATTTGCAATTACTTTCTTTCAAGGTTTATTCCTCAACCACAACCCCTCTTCACTTCTTTTCTATGTGTAGGTTATAGGTGCGCAACTGCATATTTCAAATCTAGACTTAATTTAGAGAGGCCAAAGAACCCTTTTCATTTCAAGGATTTTTTGGAGGACAGTGGACACTTTTAGCACAATCCTGATAACTTTTCCTCAAATTCATAGGGCAGATCCATATCACTCTAAATATCTCAGATCTGAAGTTACATCACGATCCTAAACCGATAGCTCCTCATTTCACTCATTTTATCTCTCTTTTCTACATAGTCAACAAGTCAAATTTCTCATTTACAAAAGAGGGTAAATCACACTTCAACCCTTACAATCCACTTGGAATTCACATCCTTGTTTCCCTTATTTGGATCTAGTGGATTCAAACTCCTCTTTTGAATGCAAATTTCCTCCAAACGAAAATCATCCTAGTGACTTCCTTTCTCTCTCCTATGTGGGGAGTCACTAGGATCCAATTTTCCACTTTATATTTTGGTGAATCTGACGTCGTATAAATAAAATTTGAATTCTCATTATTAGATTTGATTAAATGCAATTTAAATTTCAAAAATTTGTTTCCAAGTTTGATCTATTTGCAAATTTTAGAGGTTAATTGCATCGAAACCCTATCATTTTTAGGAAATTAATCTTGTGAAAGACAAAATTTTAATTTCTGTAAAGCGGAAAATCGCAATTGAACCCTAGTTGCTCTCCCCTCTTCCAACTCCGAGGAGAGAGAAGGGAGGTCGCTAGGGTTGATGGTTTTCACGTAAGGGAGACTTTACATTCAAAAGAGGGGTTGAAACCCCAAGATCCAATCCCACACAATGCAAGATTGGATTCTAAATGAGTTTCAAGGGTTAAGATAGCAAGGCTACCCTCTTTTGTAAAGAATGTTGATAGAAGAATTAAGCTAGCCATGCATAGAAAGTGAGAAAGATTCACTTATAAACTGAGTTAGGGATATAGGATGAAGCTGCGGACCTGGAATTAGCAGTAAAATGTCGATACGGCGCTGTCCTGCAAATTTGAGCAAAAGTTGACGGGACGATGGCGCCCGGTGCCACAGTCCTCCGAAAAATCCGCGAAACAAAGGGGGATCTATTTGTCTCTGCACAAGGATTCCAGATATTCAATTTCAGCCGCATACCTGCAACCTACACACAGAAAAGCGAAGACGATTAGGGGGTTAGGGATTAGGGGTTTTCCTTTAGGTCAAACCCCATTTTTTGGAATTAACCAAGAAATGAGAAATGCTGTAAATGTAAATGTATGTAATGTAAAACAAGTACTAATACCTTGTTGTAAGGATGTTTGTATCCTTATGTGCGAAGGTATAGATGTTGTTGTTTGTTGTATGTTGTATGTAGCATGTAGTAAGTGATCTCCTCTTCAATGGTTGAATCCTTGTCTTGAATGCAACACTTAGCCTTGAATGGAGACTTGAAATGATCAATTGCTTGAAGGAATGCTTGAATGCTTGAATGCTTGAGTATAGTTTCCACGCTTTTTTCTATCATGTATGTATATCTCTCAATGAGAGAGGAAAAATGTAGTTTATATACTTGCCAATTAGGGTTAAAAGACTGATTTTCCTGACCTTAGGCCGACCAGGAAAGTTTATTTTCCAATTTGCAAACAAAAAGACCCGAGACCCCATAAGAGACCGGGCCCAAAATAGGCCCAGGGACCTGGGCGCCATGGTCCTGGGGGACCAGGGCACCCTGGTCCTGAAGGACCAGGGCGCTGGGCGCTCTGGTCCCACCTCTCGAGACAACAGGGTGCAAAGGAGGTTCAGGCCAGGGTGCTAAAAAATGCAGTTTTTAGTGTCGTAATCAGGTTTTGGGGTCTCCATTTAGGTTCCGTGTTGCATCGCCATCGTGAAGACTGAAATGCAGTCAAAATTGCAAGTGTCACAATTTTAGGACGCTACATTTAGCCCCCACTTTAGCGGGAGTATGTATGCTCATACTTCCGGTAAAGTACAAGGAAACAACATTGAAAGACTTTCACCACGTCAAGGAGGCAAGATACACCAAGCCCCCAGTGGACTAAGGATCTTACGACTTCGATTGACAAAGTAAAAGGGAAGATCACGAGGGAGAACCATGACTGTCAGTAGTAAGGTTCCCTCACTATGAGTCATGCAAAAGAAATACCAAAAATTTTCAAGGCAAAGCTAAGTTCGCCAAGAAATTTTCAAGTATCTCGAAAGGATAGACAGGATGTATGCCCCCCTACATTAAAGCGATCGCACACGCCTCAACGGGGGTGATTGTTTTAACGTAGTGATACACATAAGAGATAAGAAGGGAAAGGAGCACGTTATCACAAAGATTTAGCCCCCAAGTGTGAGATAAACCCAAGGATAATAGATACAAAACACAAAGCACAAGGTGACTTCGCTTTCCTCGGGGTCAGTATGCTGTATGATAAGTCATGTATATATATCATATGTATGTATGCATAATTGTTCTTCATTCCCCAATCAAGGAAAGTCACCTAGAAGAAGGGAACACATGTGTCTTTTGAATCAACATGAGAGAGACCAAAAGAGATCTCAATGCTTTGCATCATCCTCAAGTAGACAACACTAAGGACAACAAATAGAAGAATGAGAATAACATATAGAAGAAGTAACAAAAGAGAGGAGGAGAGAATCTGCTATGCTAATGTAACTAGTCTAGCACGTCATCTACCCCCCGATCTTGCTGATCAATGTTTCGGGAAGGTAGGGAACATGCTAGAGGAGGAACATCCAACACAGCAGATGGAGCTATCACAAGATCCAAACAAGGGCTATGTTCATGTTCCGAGCCACATTGTTCTTGTCTAGGAGCTAGGATAAGTGCTTTAGAAAATTCATTAGATAAATGGTTATCAATATCAACAAGTTCATATTCATTATCAGAAGCAAGAGGAGTAACATGTTCATTATGAATAACATTTTCATCTATAGCATCATCAAGATTTATAAAAATAGGATCTTTAACTCGCACAGGATCAAGACCATCATGCATCTTATGTTTAGGAGATTTTGGAGAAAATGGAATAATGCTTGTTGAAGGTGTTTTTGGAGATTGCAAAGTTTGAGAGGCAGCTGCTTGAGCCCTAAGATGACGCTTTCGTCGGCGTTCACGTGCAGAACGATTTCGTCTAGTCTTAGTAGGAAGTAGAGAAGATTGAGGAGGAGGAATGTTCTCATCCTTATCACTTGGGTGTTTAGGTTGTGGTCTCTTAGGCTGGATAATAGGAGAAGAAGAAGGTCTCTTCTCTCTATAAAAAGAAGGAGGAGGAACTGCTCCATATAAAGGAGGAATTTTTGGTTTAGGAAGAAGACCAAGTCCATCATGACGAGGAGGTATAGGTCTACTTTTAGAAGGTTTATTAGGCATAGACATAGTCACATCCATAGGGATGGGTTGAGAATCTTCTTGAGGAAAGACATTAGTTTTATCTTTCAAAGGAAGAACTTCCTTCTCAAGAATGATAGGAATGTCAAGTTTAGGTGTTCTAGGTTCACTTAAAGATAGGATCATATCTGTTTTCCACTTTTGATAAGATTTGAAAAGATGATCACTTCGCGGAGGAAGAGATTGGAATTGTTTAGGCCAAAAGTAATCAATAGGAACACTAGAAGTTCTTTCAGCTGGTTTAAAGAGACTATGATTGACAGTAACAACTTCACCATTATGGGGAAATTTCAAACACTTATGAATAGGAGAAGCAATAGCTTTCATGGAAGATAGCCAAGGATAGCCAAGCTTCACACGAAATTGTTCGGATGAAGGGATAATAGAAAAGTTCACATCAAGGGATTTGTTATGGACTTCAATAGGTAATGTAATAGAACCAATTGCAGGAGAAGAAAATGCATCAAATAATTTCACAACCACATCTGTTTTGTCATAGATCACTTGATTCAATTGCAAAGTAAAAAGGAATTCTTCAGTAATAACATTAACCATGCATGAAGGATCAATAAGCACTCCACGGCAAGGTGTATTCTTGACTTTTGCAACTATGTATAAAGGACCATTAGGTGCCCTAATGGTTTCACTAGAATCAAATGTGATGGAAGGTTCTTTAGGGTTTTCTTGCTGCTCTACAAAGTTAATCACATTCGGAGTCATAGACACAAGACCATCAGATGAGAGAGAGGAATCATTAGCCTCAATCACATTAGAGGTATGAGAAGGTAATGGATCAGTTAAAATCTGAAGATTTTGGTTAGGAGGAGCTACAGATGTGTTGCCTTTATCATTCACTCCAGAAACAGAGATAGTATTATTATCAATCAAATCTTGAATTTTACCCTTTAAAGAAAAACATTTTTCAGTATCATGCCCAGGTTGACGATGAAATTGACAAAAAGATTTGTTATCAAAATAAGGTGAAGTAATCTTTGCAGGATCAATTTGCCTTATAGGAGGAAGAGTAAGCACATTTTGTTCCAATAACTTATTCATAATACTATGCAATGATTCATTCAAAGGAGTATACTTTCTTTCTTTCTTGAAAAATTTAGAAATAGGGGGCACACCTGATGCTGCATTCACATTGTTGTTGATGATGTTTTCATTGAATTTGATGGAATCTCTGTTCGGTTTAAACTTCCCAAATGGTTGTTGACTGCTATCACCCTTATCACTCGGAGCCATAGGATGTGATTGTTCCATTTGACTCACAGTCAGTTGATAATTGTGAAGAGTTGCACACAACTGTTGGAAAGAAGTAAACTCAAAAAATAGAAGTTTGTCTCGAATATCTTTTCGTAAATTAGAAATAAAGATTCTTTGAATATCATTGTCAGGCACTGGAAAAGAAATTTGAGCATACAAATGTTTATATCTACCAATGAAATCAGTCACTTTTTCTTTAACACCTTGTTTACAATGCATTAAATCAATCAAAGTAACTTTAGGACTTATATTATTTTGAAATTGTTGAATGAAAGCATTTGCAAGTTGTTCAAAAGAAGTAATAGAATAAGAAGGCAACGAGCAATACCATTGTAGGGCTTTGTCTCTTAATGTTCTAGTAAACAGTTTTGCAAGCAACCTTTGGTCATAAGCAAAATCGGTACATATTGTTTGAAATGTCTTAACATGTGTTAGAGGATCACCTTTAACATTATAAAGTTCCAAATGTGGGATTTCAACATGTTTAGGAGGGATATCTCGAACAATGTCAAGAGAAAGTGGGCTCGCAACATCAAATGTGGGCACACTAAACTTAGATTGATTCATAGAGGCAATTTGTTGCTGTAAAGAAGAGACAGTTTGTGCAAGATTGTTAATGGTCGCTTCAGTTGAAGAATTCATATTAGATGTGTTAGATTGTGATGGAGGTGTTATGTTATTGAAAGAAGGTAGAGAGTAAGGTGGTGGGACTCTATGATAATTAGTCATAGGAGATGATTGGACAGGAGGAACACTACAAGGAGGAATGGAATGGTTGAATGAATTGCCCCCTTGCGTCATGTTCATTTGTGGAGATATAATAGGAACACTCATTGAAGGAATGAATGAAGAAGTTGGATTGAATGAAGGAAGAGGGTTAATTGAAGAGGAAGGATTGCCCCCATGACTAGTGATCACAGGGGGAATGTCTTGTATAGAAGTAGTCATTATGTTTGATGTAAAGGTAGGTATGCTAGCAATAGGAGTTGTCAAAGGAATAGAATGATTGACTTGAGTAGGAGGTTGTGTATAACCTAAAGATTCGGCACAACTCTTCATAGGCATCACATTCGAATCCACAATGTGTGCAATACCACGCAAAATATCAATTCCATTCTTATCACTTTGAAGCATATGTTTTAGGCCCTCAATTAAAGGAAGAGCTTGACTATCGGGATACTCATGAGACATCCATTAGTGAAAATCGTCAAATTGGTTATCCAATTTCGAAAGTTGTTCTACAGAAACCTCATGGAGAGCTTCTTCATCATTAGGAGGATTAGAGGAATTACCCATGTCCTCGTTAAAAAGGCTATTCAAATTAGGTTCCATCTCCTCGGTAGTTAAACCTCGGAAAGACTTAATTCTACGGCTTCGTCTAATGGGAATAGTGTAAGTAGGGCTTATTGTTGTAAAACTCATGCACTAGAGAGAGAGAGAAGATTTTGAATTTAGAGGTAGCAATTTTCAGTAAAATCAGCCAATCTTCTAGATTTAAGCTGTTAAATGCAATCACGACAGTCTCCCGAAATTTCGGAAAAAATGTCTGGGACCGTGGCGCTCGGAGTGCACACGGTCCTTGCAACTTTTTTTGAAATTTGTAGGGATGAAAGTTATGATGATTTTAGAGCTAATCTGAAAAAATTGAGTGATTTTACGATCTATAGATAGGTCAAATTAAAGTTGCAATCTCAAAATTGAACCCTACGAAGATTGTCCAAAAATGCAAAATTTGAATTTTGAAAAAGAGAGGGAAACTGAAATTTTGAATTTTATGATTTTAGAGGGAATACCAAAAGCAATGCAAGTTTTGAAATTCAAAAATTGACTCAATTTCACGCAAAATTCAATTTTGAAAGCAGAAATCAAAGTTGTTGTAATTAAGCACTTAATTTCAAAAGTCACAAATTGCAAGAATTTGAATAAAGCACTGAAATTTCAAATGAATGCAAACACACTTTTCAGATTTAGGACAGTAAGAACACAATTTTGACACAAAATTTCAATTTCAACAATTTTTGAATGATTAGAAGCCCTAAACCAAGCAATCACAAGACCAACTTTGACTGTAATTTTGAAAGTGTTATAGTTGATAAAATCAGCCAAAATTCTGGATTTTAGCAGAAAAATACAGTAAGATCTAGCTCCCAAAATTTCGGAAAAAATGTCGGGGACGATGGCGCTCGGAGTGCACACGGTCCTCGCAACTTTTTTCCAAATTTTCAGGGATGAAAGATATTGTGATTTTATTGTGGAATCCAAAGTTACAGCCGATTTGGAGATGTTTTGATCAGTGAAATTGTCGGACAAAGGTTGAATCAAGAGGGTTTCAAAAATTAGGGTTTTGACACTTAACCACTTAATTTTCAAAACTAAAGAACAAATATGAATTGATAATTTGTAATAGAAGGGCAGATCTGAAACAAGCATTAACAATTAAATATTTCACAAGTTCAATTACTAAAAAGAAAATTTTAGGGTTTTTATGCAATTAACCTCTAAAATTTTGCCAAAAGATCAAACATGGAAATGTAATCAAGGAATCAAATTTTCAGATCTAACCATGAAAAATCAGAAAGGATGTTCACGTCGGGTTCACCAAAATGTAAAGCGGAAAATCGCAATCGAACCCTAGTTGCTCTCCCCTCTTCCAACTCCGAGGAGAGAGAAGGGAGGTCGCTAGGGTTGATGGTTTTCACTTAAGGGAGACTTTACATTCAAAAGAGGGGTTGAAACCCCAAGATCCAATCCCACACAATGCAAGATTGGATTCTAAATGAGTTTCAAGGGTTAAGACAGCAAGGCTACCCTCTTTTGTAAAGAATGTTGATAGAAGAATTAAGCTAGGCATGCATAGAAAGTGAGAAAGATTCACTTATAAACCGAGTTAGGGATATAGGATGAAGCTGCGGACCTGGAATTAGTAGTAAAATGTCGATACGGCGCTGTCCTGCAAATTTGAGCAAAAGTTGATGGGACGATGGCGCCCGACGCCACGGTCCTCCGAAAAATCCGCGAAACGAAGGGGGATATATTCGTCTCTGCACAAGGATTCCAGATCTTCAATTTCAGCCGCGTACCTACAACCTACACACAGAAAAGCGAAGACGATTGGGGGGTTAAGGATTAGGGGTTTGCCTTTAGGTCAAACCCCGGTTTTTGGAATTAACCAAGAAATGAGAAATGCTGTAAATGTAAATGTATGTAATGTAAAAAAAGTACTAATACCTTGTTGTAAGGATGTTTGTATCCTTATGTGCGAAGGTATAAATGTTGTTGTTTGTTGTATGTTGTATGTAGCATGTAGTAAGTGATCTCCTCTTCAATGGTTGAATCCTTGTCTTGAATGCAACACTTAGCCTTGAATGGAGACTTGATATGATCAATTGCTTGAAGGAATGCTTGAATGCTTGAATGCTTGAGTATAGTTTCCACGCTTTTTTCCATCATGTATGTATATCTCTCAATGAGAGAGGAAAAATGTAGTTTATATACTTTCCAATTAGGGTTAAAAGACTGATTTTCCCAACCTTAGGCCGACCAGGAAAGTTTATTTTCCAATTTGCAAACAAAAAGACCCGAGACCCCATAAGAGACCGGGCCCAAAATAGGCCCAGGGACTAGGGCGCTGGGCGCCATGGTCTTGGGGGACCAGGGCGCTGGGCGCTCTGGTCCTGAAGGACTAGGGCGCTGGGCGCTCTGGTCCCACCTCCCGGGACAGCAGGGTGCAAAGGAGGTTCAGGCCAGGGTGCTAAAAAATGCAGTTTTTAGTGTCGTAATCAGGTTTCGGGGTCTCCATTCAGGTTTCGTGTTGCGTCACCATCGTGAAGACCGAAATGCAGTTGAAATTGCAAGTGTCGCAATTTTAGGACGCTACAATTTCTTGTTTCAGATCTAGTTTTTATTTCAAAATTGCAATTCAAATATGCCATTTTATTCTAAAAATTTAGTGGTTAAACAACAAAACCCTAATTTTAAAAATCCTTTTATTGTTTACCTTTGAATGCTTATTTGATCGTTCTAGACATCTCTAAATCAAATGTTTTTTTGGAAAATCATAATATCTATCATCCCTGAAAAATTTCAAAAAAAGTTGGTCGGACAGGGTGCACTTTCAACATGGTCCCTAGCTTTTTCACAAAATTTCAGGAGACGGAATTGACTGTATTTTTCTTCTTAAATCCAGAAAATTGGCATACTTTATTAATTTTAACACCTCCTAATATTGAACACAAATTCAAATTTCATCATATTCGAATTTTAAATTAATTTTCATACAAAGTTCCTAATTTTAGATCTTCTTTTCTAGCAAATTAAGATTTTAATTAAGAGACTTTCAATGGCAATTAATAAATTGGATTTACTTTCTCTTTCACATATGATTGCATTGTTTTTCATATATATTTACTGCAATCATGTGTCAGATAAAGGTTTCTTTCATTTTCTCTTGCTTCTCTTTATTCATAGCACTTGGTCATATTGTGTTGGTAGGATTTTGGAATCATTTCCTTTTCAATTAGATCTCAAAGCTTTCATGTATCATTTATGTTGCATTATGATGATGTTGTTAACAAAATGCATTTCCTATGTCAATCACCTTAAAGCTTTTGTAGATCCTAAACCTAAACATCCTAACCCTTGTACCTCTCCTAGGTTATCTTATGTGGATGAGATGAGACCTAATTCTTTAACCAATGTTCTCTTTAAACAAGTGCAAGCACTAGAAAGTAGGACCCATCCTCTTCTACACATACCCTTGAGCAAGGGGGGAGAAATCAAAACATTAACATTATTACATCTTTAGATCCTCCTTCTTCTAAGACCTATCTTCAACGTCAAAGTATACATAGGGAGGATGATGTCATGGATTTTATTCATGATCTTTCCCCTTGCATAGAAATAATTAAAATGAGCTTCTAGATGATAAGCTTGGTAAAGGAAAGGAGATTGTCATTTCACATGATAATCCTTCTTCATCTACAAATCCTTTTCTTCCCCCTTACACATTAGATTTCAAATAAATTCATGATCCTAATCCTCCATTTAGTCAATTACAACATTCTTATAGTCGTGGCTTTCATATAATAACAAAACAAGGTTTTAGAGGACAAAGAATTAGGAAATTTGAGCAAGGAATTCGTGTCCCTATAAACCCTCCTACACAAACTTCTACAAAAGGCCTAGGAAATGATGCCCCCCTTTCTATGGATGAACTCCTTAGGCTCCAAAATTTTGAAAATTATCTTAAAAGACAACAAATCAAAAGATCCCGCAAGAATGCTTCTTCTTCAAAATGTCCTTTTTGTTCATTTCATCAAACCCATGACCATCATGCTAATGATTGCCCTTCTTTTCAAAAATCTATTGAAGATGGCATCGACAGTGGCAAAAATAGAATTGTGGATGATAAGCCTTCTTCTTCTACTAATTCTTCTCCTTTATGTCAAGACGATATCTATCATCCTAAAAGACTAGCTGCAAGAATCTATTGGAGATTGAAATATGATAGGAACATTTCCTTTTCGCCTCACAATAAAAACAAGAATCTTAAACCTGTGAAAGGTATTGAATATTGCATTTTTCATGATTCAAATTCACATTCTTTTAGGAAATGTTATGCATTTAAAAAATTTATTCAAAAGAAATATGATATTGTACAAATTTCTCTTACAATAGATTTAGTTGTCTTCCTTGACATCAAAATAGTGCCTTAGCACTTATTTTATCTTCATGTTTCTCCTCATCCTTATCACATAAATAGTCAACTTAATTGGGGGCTTTTTATCATTTGTGGTGGTGTTGATTCTGTGTGTGTGAAAAGTGGATAAAGTCTGCAAGATGTAAGACACAATACTTTAATTAAGTCATTGCATGCATGGTTAGATAGATATAATAATATATAAAAACCATTACAAATCGACCCATTGACTCATAAAAGATGCAAGTATAGACTTGCTCTCAGATTTGTCTAAGCAATACCAGTGACTAGAATACATCCAAACGAAGTATTTAATCTATATGAGCACAAGATTAAGCTAAATGTATACAAGATAAGCTAGATGGATGCAATATTAAGCTAGATGAATTCAATCAAGCTAAACTAAGATGCAATAATCTCAAAGCACAATATCTTCAATGACTCCATAGCAAAATCTGCTCAATAACAATAAATCTCCAGGGTGTCTTGAATGAGAGATGAAGGGCTGAATTTATAGAGACTCAAAAGAGAGACCAATGGTCAAGATCGATTAACAATAAGCAGTTGAGATTCCGCAAGAAAAAGCACAATCCAGGTTAATTAAAATAATTGAGAGATCAAATTAAGTTAATCTTGAGATAGATTCCAATTATAGCTTGAGTGAATGCATTCAGATTATAAGTTTGAGTTTGCAAAATTAGTTGATTCCATGCATTTAAGATAAAAATAGTTGATTGCATGCACATTTCCTTAATTTGCTCAAGATTTTTATTTAGAAAAAGCTTTTTTTAATGCAACTGAACCTCTTTCCTCAAGAAAACTTTGATTTCTAATTTTAGAGAAAATGATTAATTCAATTTAATTACTTTTCTTAAATTTCTCAAGTTATCTCAATTTTAGAAAAAGAAATATCTTAAGTTTGATTTCTTCTCTCAATTTAATTCTTTTCTTTTGTTTTTAATTTAACTCTTTCTTTTGTTTTTTATTTAACTCTTTCTTTTGTTTTTAATTTAACTTTTTCTTTTGTAAATTAATTCCTCTTTTTGTGATTAATCTCTTTTTGTAAATTAATTCATCTCTTTGTGATTTAAATGGAAAATTTATTTATTAATTAAATATGATAGGATATTTAATTAAATAAATAGGATAACTGATTAAAATGATTTACTTGGAATGATCAATTAATTACAAAAATATTTTATTAATATAGAGTGATTAATTTTCCATGTAACATTAATGATTGAACAATTAATTAATTAGGTGCTGAAGGTTGATTTAATTGCCTTTGGTTAGGACCTTGGTGATATTGTCGAGATTAGGGGCCCATGGTTTAGGTGACCGTTTTAGGGTATTGCATTTTCCCCTCTTTGAATTAATGTGCGAGCAATGCATTGGTTCAAAGAATAGTTGATGTCAAATAGATATCAGTTCTGAACTTGATGGATCACAAACCGATTAAGAGCGAGATGTTCATCTTGATTTGAAGTGATGAAACTAAATAAATTAATTAAAGCGATATTGATCTTGATGAACTTGATTAAACAAGGACCGATAAAGTGCGAGATACTGTTCTTGAACTTGATGGATCAAGAAACAAGCATCGATCTTGAACTTAATTGAACTAGATTGAGTGAAGAAACAAAACCAATTCCGAACTTGATTGAACAAGAATCGACTAAGCAAGAGATAAAACTGATTTCAAACTTGATTGAACAAGAATCGACTGAGCAAAGCGAACTGATTCGGAACTTGATTGGACAAGAATCGACTTAACAAAGTGAGAGAACCGATTCCAAACTTGATTGAACAAGAATCGAATGAGTGAAGCGAACCGATTCCTAACTTGATTGAACAAGAATTGACTAGAAAGAGAGAATGTCCAGCTTGATTTTATGTGATGGAACTGAACATCGATTTGAATATTGATTTAGATAAGGACACAAAATTAATATGCCCCTAGAGATTGCTTTATTTGACATTCAAGAATCTCAACTTAATATGATGTGATTTAGTTAAGATGCCCCTAGTAACAAGGTTTAATTGATTTTATTTGACTGAAAAGATCTCTGCTTGACTTAGATGAAGATTTGAAAAATTTCTCAACTTCGAAATAAAGATAATCGCCAAAAAGATGTAATGAGTATGCCCCCTTGGGAGCGAAATCAAAAGATAGCGAGGGTACAATGAGTATAGGCAATTTTGAAAAGATAAAAATATTTAGCCATGATAATTTTGAGCACCAAGATTGATGTAAGAATTAATTTGAGATTGGAGTTGAATTGAGCGCAAAATGATTCGAAAATTGACTTGAGGATGAAATTGCTAAGTGGCCAACGATGTGAAATTTTGACTAGAAAATTGACGTCACATTTTGATTTTGATGCTAAAAATGGACCCAGGATAGTTGATTTAGTCAAGGGTACAAATTTTATGTCCATCGGAGAAAGTTTGAAAATTAGGGTTTGGGCTATATAAGGGGTTCAATGTGTCTGTCAATTCATTTTTACCTCTCAAAGTGAAAAATTGGAAAAACCTCTTGCGAAGAAAAATGGCAATTCCGATTCAAGAGCATTGATTCAAGTGCCAGAGATGACATAATCGACCACAGAACTATGGCCTAGCAGTAAGTGATCGATCTTTAGCCTTTTGAATTTCTCATTTTTTGAAATTTTGTTGAATTTTGCATTTTGAATTTCATTTAAACTTGGAATGTGTCGTTTTATCATTTGGTGTTATACACTTTATCGTACAACTTTCTGGAATTTGTTGTTTTATCGTATGGGAATGTAGGGTTTTTTGTTTGGTATTTACCCTTGTTTCGTATGAGAATGTTCTTAAGAGACCATTTAGTCGTGCAACATGATATTGTTTGTTGTATGAGAGTATTTTCTCATGCTGGTCGTAGTGTTTTCTCGTACGAGTTGGTGCTTGTCTATGGTAACTCGTATGGAAAACAACAAGTATGTTTGAAGGTTTAAACAATAATTTTTGATTTTGAATGTTGTAAATTTGGATTCTTTAGCATGTTTAATACATTCTTAACGCAAATTTGATCATGTACTGACAATTTGTGTGTCTTCGATTTTATAGATTCAGTTGCTAGATATTCTATTTCAGTGTACATATCTGCCGATGATGTGATTAGTGCATGATTTATCAGATGCAAAGAGAGGCCATATAGGGTTGTGTGGATTTGGATATTTGTTATGGATGCCCGATATCTATGTGAATCATGATATGTTGACCGCATTGGTTGAGCATTTTCATTTTGAGCATAACACTTTTCATTTGGCTATTGGAGAGATGACTATCACACCTAAGGACATTTACAAGATATTAAGGATTCCATTTGCTGGAGATAAGGCTGATTATGATTCTACTCCACGATCAGGCATTGTGGCTCTTAGACGTATGTTCCATGATGATACTATCCTTGATTATGCGATCACTTGGGATGATTTGATGAGAAGGTATGGTGTAGAGTACCCTCTTGCATGTGTTTGGGCTGGCATGATTGGTTATTTCATGATGCTTGATAGAGGACAACAAGGATTTCTATGTGGTTGGTGTAGGATGCTAGAGAGATTGCTAACTCATCCAGTTAGATTAGGGCGGGGTTCATTCTTACTCGCCCACATGTACCATGAGATGCATGAGATTATTTATCGAGAGAGGATGAGTGTGGTAGTAGGTGTCCTAGTTTTTTAGATATGGGCATGGGAGCATATCCTAGTTTGCAGACCTATTGTGGATGATTCTAGAGAGGCACATCAACCTATCGTATGTTGTTACCCTAGTTATATCACACAACCCCACCTGGTCAAGACTGATTTTTGGAGGAGGCAGTTAGATGACTTGATCACTGTGGTATAGAGACCATATAGAGGTCTACAACAATGGGATGATTGGATGGTACAACAAAGAGATATGTTCATGACTAGACCTCTCATCAATAAACTAACTATGATTATCAAGTGGTTTATGGTATCTAGGGTTTTGAGGTAGTATGGGAGACCACATAGTATATCCCAAGAGTTTACAATGTATGCTAGATATGGGGATGAGGAGAGAGACGAGGATGGGAACCTAGGCTCTCATATTCCTTGAGCATGCAGGAGTTAGTGGGTTTATAGCCGTAGAGATGGGAGTACCTAGAGGATGTGGTAGATGCAAGGGTATTGCCCTAGTACAAAGATTGGTTTCAGAGACATCCATTCCTTCAATTTACAGATCCAAGAGAGCATGCGCCTCTTATAGATGAGGTTGAGGAGGATGCACTAGCAAAGGTACAGGGAGCAGGGAAGGTACAAGGATTGAAAGGTGATCTTTCTAGGCAGATAGGAGGTGATCCTGGTGCTAGTAGCAGCAGGGCACCTATAGGAGTTCGACAATGATAGAGAGGGGAGTGTGGATCCTTAGGAGCCATTGGGAGTGAGGGTAGCGGGAGTATGGCAGTAGAGGATGGAGGTGAGGAGGAGAGAGCGGCTCCTAGGCAGGTTAGGCATTGGAGGGTTGAGTAGGTGGAAGGTGGAGAGGTGGAGATGGGGAGAGAATAGTCAACGCCAGACATAGTTCGGTCTTTGAGGGCTAGGGTGAGTAGTTTGTAGTCACAATTGATAGTGACGTAGATGTAGCTAGCAGAGAGTGACTGATAGGTGTTAGAGATGAGAGAAGAACGAGAGGTTTTACATCAGATGAGCCGTGCAACTTATTATGTTGCAACTTATAGCATAACGGTCCTAGTAGCGCAACAGGTTGTGACGCATTCCCAGTATATGGATCGATCTGAGGGAGATAGGGTACCTAGATAGGAAGTCAGTGAGAAGGCACCACCTCCTCCACCTAGTGATGAGGGAGAGGCAGAGAGCTAGATTTATATCTCCTAGATTTTGTTATATACACCATTTTTGTAGCTTATACGATTCTTGCTCCAATGAGACATTATATATGATAGTTGATATCATTTGTACTCTTAGACACTGAGATTATGATGAGATATATGAGCTCTTGATTTGATTTTATCGTACTTGTGTTGATTGATTATGAGATGTCATTCTATATGATTTATTCTATATGTATGCATATCTTTTCGGTATGGATGTATGTAATGGAGATGAATATGGATGTGTTTTGTTTCTTTTTCATATGTAAATAAATGATGAAAATGAGTAACTAGTAATGCAAATGTTTATTTTTCATGCAATAATATGAATGCAAATAAATATATAATGAAATGTATAGATCTTTATATGATGCTCATGTATGCAGCTAACATCTCAATACTCAAGTATTTGATCAAAGAACTGATGATAAAAAAGAGTACCACTTAGCTGAGAAATGACAATTGCTTTAGACTCTCATTCAAAAGATAATGAGATCATTGTTATCATGCCAAAATCACTTGAAATGCATAAAATTTAGAATTAATGAAACTTAAACTTAGTCACTAGATTTGGTATACTTAATTATCATCATTGAGCCTTTTACAAACACAAGTGGAAAAAATAGAGTTCCTTCCTTTTCATATGAAATTATTGATTATCTTGTCTGCAATGACCCTTTTTTCATTCATATCCTTGGATAGATTATGAATGCATCCGGATTGCACATTAAAGAAATTCCCTCAAAACAGACAAAGAAATAACTCCAACCTCCCTGTAGCATACAAATAAGCAGAGTCAATGTATGCGTGGTGATTTCACCTTGATGTGAAGGTACTTATCATAGACACCCAACTGATTAGATGTTTTTAGATCATCAAAATCATTCCTACAAGCAAAAAACAAAGAAAAGTATTATGCCCCGAATCCTTGCTCCTCTTAGTCAAGATAGACTTCCTTGAGTTACACAGAGGGAATAATAATAAAAAACCAATTTAAAAGACAACACACAAAGAAAATTTCAATCATATCTCAAACAATTTAATGATTGTTTTTAGTAGTCTTGTTTTGCTTGTTTACTCAGTAATTAAACTCTATAGTAGATAGGAGATAGGTGACTGACTCAAAGTGGATGACCTGATACTACCGACAGAAAGGTGACTTGGTTAAATTGCCTAAGACATTTAGATTGATCGGTCGATTATCCTAAGACTAGCACATTGATCAGTTTCAAGCCATGAGGGTTCCAAAAGAACCAGGATGTCACAAAAGAGACTAAAAGATATGTACAAGCTAAAGCAAAGATGTAGGAAAGCAGGAATGAAAATGAAAAAATGCCAAATTTGCATTAATAGATGGAGCACTTGAGTACAAGAGGCTCTTGTTTACCAGGTTTTCACCTGCTTGGCAAAGATCCTTTTTTTTTTCTTTTATTTATTTATGTTTTTTTTTTCGTTTTCCAGCACTTTATAGCTGTAGAGGTTGTTGGAGTGGAGAGTACTAAGTGAAGAATTTATTCAAGTGGATGGTGTTGATCAGTTCACGAAATTTTTCTCCTTCCGATGTTGAGAGTTGATAAGCACCAGAGCCAAAGACTACAGTAACAATGTAGGGACCCATCCCATTGGGTTCAATTTTCCCTTTGTTGTCTCGAAACTGTTGATTTTTTAGGATTTTCTCTCAAGACAAGGTCACTAACCTGAAATTATCTTTGTCAAACTTTCTTGTTATAACCTCTAGACATTCTCTTTTGGTAAGCTCTCAGATGATCAAAATCCACTTGCCAACGTTCATCCAACAACTCTAGCTCTTGCAATCTAGATATTCTGTAGTCTTCATCAATATTAAGACCTTACAAAGAAACTCTTAAAGAAGGTATTTCCACCTCAATAGACAAGACTGCTTCGGATCCATATGTCATGCCCAAACTTTTGAGCAAAAATTGAACAACAATTTTTTTTTTAACAACATAAATTCATTAAATAATCTACATTAGAATGGAATTAAATAAGTTTTGTCTTAACTAAGGGTTAACTTAGGATTAAAGAATGGTTTACTAAAGTTGTTTTGATTAACTAAATTAATATGGCGACAATAATTAGAGAGGACTAATTATTCCCTAAGAGGGGTCATCTCAACTTAATTAATTAATCTAATTAAACTAATTAATTTCCTCTAATTAAAATTCTCCAACAAGAATCGAGAGTTATTAATTATTTCATTAGTATTAAAATACTTAAGGTAAATAAAATACTGATAATGTTATCTCATAATAAAATTAATTAATTGAACGTACACAGTTTCACTTTTAAAATATAACTAATAAAGTTAACTAATTCAATTATAATATTTTCCAAATAAATATATTTTATAAAACAAAATCGAATATTAAGTCCTCTTAGACATTTAAATTTAAAATATTAAATATTTGGCTAATAATGACCTCATAGGCTAGAATTTTACATAAGACAATTAATAAAATTTCATTAATAAAATCCCCTAAAAGAATTTTAACCCAACATCCATATTTAATTAAATATGAAAAAATAACTATAGAAAATTCCTCATTAATAATCTTTGTTAATAACATTTAATCAATTATGCGAATAATATAACTATATAAAAATTAATCCCCAATTTTAATTAAACCTTGATAGTAAAGACTATATAAAAATCAATTTCATCCTAGTCAATATTAGGAGTTAATAAATCCCATATATTGACTATAGTTAAATGGGGGGGTGGGGGAGGAATTATTTATCAAATTTTAAAAACGAATTCCCCCTCATTTGATTTTAATATTATTTAATTATAAACCCTAACTAGGGTTGATCTATTCCTATAACTTAAACCTATTTTTTTTATTCTTTCTAAATGCTAACCCTAACCCGAATATGGGCTAGGTTTGCATATCTTAACACATCTTTTATTTTAAAAGCTAACCCTAACCTAAAAGTGGGTTAGGATTGCTTATTTTATAATATCTTATTATTTTTTTTGTGTTGACTTTGCTTTTGGTGTGTGTGTGTTTTGCAGGGTTTCATGGTGGTGGCGGAGGAAGGCCGAAGGCCATGGCAAAGGGCATTATGCATGGGTTTAGGGAGAGTGTTATGCCGAGGCCACTACTGGGGCTTGCGGCGTCCCTGTGGGACATGAACCGTAGTGGTGGTTGAGGCCGCCCTTGCGGGTCGAGGTCCGTAGTGGTGCTGTGGGCGCCCTTGTGGGTCTCGACCCACAGTCGCAGTCCGCAGTGGCGCCGCTAGCGCCCCTGTGGGTTTTGGCCCATAGAGGGGGCTTGAGCCGCCCAGCTGCAAGCTCACAAGGGCTTCGGGGGGGGGGGGTGTTTAAGCTCCCTGCTTTGTTTATCAATTATTTTTTTATTTAATTTATTTATTTTTAAATAAATAAATAAATAAATAAATAAATAAATATATATATATATATATATATATATATATATATATATATATATATATATATATATATATACGTGAGCATGTTTATTTTATTTATTTACAACAGCATACATGTCTATTTTATATCTTTTTTTTTTTTAACAACAACTTAGTTTTAAATAATCAAACTGCAGGCATTATCCCTTATAAAAATATATATATGTACATATGAAAACATATATATGTTTTTAGGTTTAAGTCTGCATTTCCATTATTTAGAACATGTTATTATCAATAAACAGAGTAATTTAATTATTTTTATGTCCTTCATTAACCTATAGTTTTTTCCCTATGATTTAACATATTCAATAACTAGGTTAATAATATTTCCTACTAAACATGCTTTTTCCAGATTTACAGAAAAATATATAACGGAAATAAGTGTATTTACAGAATAGTAAATATAGCAGAAATGAATTTATTTACAGTTGCAATATAATTCTTTCTAAAATCCATTGATAAATAATAGCAAGATAAAATGTAGAATTAACTCTAGATATCTATTTATTTTTCCTTTTTGAATAACACATAGAAACAAAATATAATTTCATTCCTTTCTGCTTTAAAATTTTAAAACAGAAAAAAATATCATTTTCCAATCTTTTTCTAGCAACTATATCAATATAGAAATAATCCAAAAATGCATTCATCTCATTTAAAGGATAAATACTTCAAGTAAAATACTTCTATTACATGGTAAAACTTAGTCGAATAATACATTGTTTTTTTGCAAAATAAATACAATAAGAAAACTCTTTTTCTTTTATTTTCTAAAACTAAAATACAATAGGATATCTTTTCTTTTTTGTAACTAAATACAACAATAGGATCATTCCAAATCTTTTTCTTCAATCTTTTCCCAAGCAAAACTTGCATTAAAAATCTTGAGGTTGTGACCATGTAGGCTCAACTCCCAACCTAGGTTTACTAGAAGCCACCCCCGAGCTAGGAGAATCAAGGCTAGACGGGAAACATACATATAAACACATACATACAGAAACTTATAACAACAAAAGACACTCCCAACCCAAGGATTACACAATGTCACATATGTGACTTTTCAAGTGAGGTGAAGGTGACTTACGTACCTTGAGGAGAATTCTGCACATACATAACATAATGCCATAACAAGGCTGTAAATAACACATCCACAAGTTCCAAACTTGTCCTTATAATCCTTTATGTCCCCAAGGTATACAAGCCAACAAAACTCCCCTTATGACCCCCATTGCATAAAGTTACAATGCAGCAAGGGTCCCAAAATCCCTTGAGATTCACTCTCTTCCAAAGAGAGCCTCTCACTCAAAGGCTGTCAAACTACCCTTCACCCCAAGGCCACTCTACCCTCCCAAGGGTGAGTTTGGCCTTGAAAAATCCCCAAAAAAAAAACATAAAAACTCAACCAAAACACATAAGGAAGAAATCTACTTCTTCCTACACATATAAAAAAACCAACAGCAATGGAAAAAAAATTACAACCACAATCTTTTCAAAAGAAAACAACTTCATACAAGAGATAGGAATTCAACCAACCTTAAATCTTCCAAAAGGGTAAGATAATTTGTAGGAGAGCTTCCCAAATCCACAACTTTTTCTCCTTCAAAATTTAGCCAAAATCTTCCCAAAAATTTGCAAAAATTCTTCAAAAATTCGAAGTCTCCAAAATGGAGAGTGGGTGATCAAACATCTCCCTTCCAAATTATTCCCTATGAAGACACTCCTCACTCTTTCCAACCCACTTGGGAAGGGTGAAAGATTCTCATTGGTTAGTCTTCCCAATACCTTACACACTCCCTAACCAAGGCACCTCAAAAAGGGGAAATGAAATGGGGAAGAGAAATGACACTCATGAAGTGGGTTGACTAACTTAGGAAGGCTCTTCTAAAGATGAAATTCGGCCAACTTGGGAAACTCAATTTTTGGGGAGGTTAAAAAGGCCCTAGGAAGTGGACACATGGCTAAATTTGACCTTTATCCATAGGTACATCATATGGCCCACTAAAAATGCCCCTAACTTGACCCCAGGAGTTAGTTTAACCCCCTAGAAGTCCACCCAAAGTTTACCTACGGGTCAACCCTGAGTTGACCTTTCTAATGGCTCCCTATCCAAGGTTTACTTGGGACCATTTTAGGATAATACAAAATATATGCATTGGTAAAATAAATTTCCTCAAAAAGAGACATGACAATGCCAACTCATCCTACAACACATGTGTCAAGTGACACTACAAAAATAATTACACATCACTAAATCACACATGGCAAATGTCCCTTTTTTTTGAATTTATAAATTAAACAATTTCTAAATTAAACAATTTCTAAATTAAACACACATCCAATCATAACATTTACAAATTAAAACACATTTACAAATGAGGGTTTGTTTCTCCAAATAGACAACCCTTGTCTTCACAATTGCACATAGGCCTAGGCTTGATTCTCCGAATAAAATCCATGGTCACATGGAATAATTTTCCTACACATCTCACTTGCACATTAGTAATTCCAAAAATCACCGATAATATTATCAAAAGAATACAATTCAGACATCGCATAAAATTTCAATTATAAAAATCAAGTATCCAATTATCTGATAACATCCACATACAATCATGCATAACATCCACATATAATCTCCAAATAGACAACCCCTGGCTTCACAATCGTGCATAGGCCTAGGCTTGATTCTCCGAATAAAATCCATGGTCACATGGAATAATTTTCCTACACATCTCACTTGCAAATTAGTAATTCCAAAAATCACATATAATATTAGCAAAAGAATACAATTTAGAGATCGTATAAAATTTCAATTATAAAACTCAAGTATCCAATTATCTGATAACATCCACATACAATCATCTACTAAATGGAATCATCCTCATAAACATGAAATTAAATCATTTATAGAGCATGCATCCATAATTTCTAGTATAAAAATGAAGTACTCCAAATCAAAGTAAATGACATAATCATATCAATGTTATCTATAAGACAAGATCATATAGAATTCGGGTCCATAATGCATCAAAATATAGTATCCAAAATAGGTCCAACATAAAAATAACTGAAATGCTATGATGGCTCGGGTTAAGGTCTCAC
This sequence comes from Cryptomeria japonica, assembly GCF_030272615.1. NCBI lineage: Eukaryota > Viridiplantae > Streptophyta > Pinopsida > Cupressales > Cupressaceae > Cryptomeria > Cryptomeria japonica. The sequence goes on along the minus strand of NC_081405.1, from coordinate 310,690,263 downwards.
ACCCTCCCCCCTCTAGGCATGAACTTCCTCTTGGAGTTCATAAAAAAGATGGGGGTACTAAGATCTCATCTGCGCTGCGTCCTCCCATGATATTGTAACCTCGTCATAACAATCCCACTGGACCCTAACCTGGTCCATCTCTCAACCTCGAAGAGACATCATCCAGTGAGCCAAAATGCGGATGGGCTCCAAAGCTAGATGCCCATCCAACTCCACTTGCAAGGCATCCCAATCTAAAATATGAGATTCATCTTAAATGTACTTCTTCAAAACTAATACATGAAACACATCGTGGATGCGTGACAGGCTAGGTGGCAAAGCTAGATGATATGCAACTGGTCCTATCCTCTCAAGGATCTCAAATGGTTTGACAAAGCGAGGTGCGAGCTTAGAAACCTTTCCATAATAGATTGGACTCTTATGTGGTCGCACTCTTATGAAAAATCTGTCCCCAACCATGAAGCTCTGGTCTATCCTCTTCGCATCTGCATACTTCTTCTACCTACCTTGTGCCTCTCTAAGGTGTTGTCTAATAAAAATAACCTGTTGCTTCATATCATGAACCATCTCAGGGCCTATGGCCACTCTATTCTCAATACGGTCCCAACTCAAAGGTGTCCTACAAGGTCTATCATACAAAACCTGAAAAGGTGGCATCCCTAAAGAAGTGTGATGCCCATTATTATAGGAAAACTCTACTTAAGGAAGGTACTCTTCCCATCTGGTTTGATGATCCATGATGTACATGTGGAGCAGGTTTTCTAACACCCGGTTTACCCTCTTTGTCTATCCATCCGTTTCCGGATGATAGGCTGTACTAAAGTTGAGTCTGGTACCCATGGCTGCCTGTCACACCTTCCAAAAGGAAGAAGTGAAGAGGGAATCTCTATCCAAGATAATCTTGCATGGAACACCATGAAGTCTGACAATATCCCACAAGAATACTTGTGCCACTACTAGTACTGTGAAGGTAGTCCGGACTGGTGAGAAGTGGGCCACCTTGGTCAACTTGTCAACTGTCACCATGATGGCATCATCACGATGTGATGACATAGGAAGACCAACAATAAAGTCCATCGATATAGTATCCCACTTCCACTCCGGTATCACATGAGGCTGGAGAAACCCACCTAGATGGCGGTGCTCCGCCTTGACTCTCTGGCACTCAAGGCATCGGGCTACTAGTACAACAATGAACTGCCACATACCTGGCCAATGATAAAGTTGTCTCAAATCTGCATACATTTTCTTAACTCCAAGATGTGCTGCATAAGGATCTCTATGAGCCTCTAACACAATGAAATCATGCAATCCTCTAGAAGAAGGTACATAGATGCACCCTCTATGGTGTAGTAGTCCATCAGACTCTAATGAATGGTCTGCATATCTCCCTTCCAGGGCCTCCTGAGATCCCACTACCTGACATACCTCTAGATACCACTCATCCTTTGGCAGCTGCTGCAATATAAGACCTCTCAAATCTATGTCCATAGTCATGGAGCATATCTCATGATGTCTCCTACTCAAGGCATCTGCAACTATGTTCTCTTTCCCCTTGATGTAATGAACATCAAAATCATACTCACATAAAAACTCCATCCATCTCCTCTGACGAGCATTAAGATTAGGCTGGGTGAAAATGTACTGCAAGCTCTGATGATCTGAATGAAGCTCAAAATGATGACCCAAAAAGAAGTGTCTCCACCTCACAAGTGCGTGCACTACTGCTGCAAGCTCAAGGTCATGCATAGGGTAATTAAGCTCGTGAGTCTTAAGTTTCCTATACTCATATGCTATAACTCTACCCTCCTGCATAAGAACTGCTCCTAATCCATCCAAGGAAGCATCTATGCATACCATGAAATCAGCCGAGAGGTCTGGCACAATAAGAATAGGTGCACTAGTGAGTGCCCTTTTTAGATCCTGAAAGGTCCTCTCACACCTTTCTGTCCACTCGAATTTCTTTCCCTTTTGCTGAAGGGATGTAATAGGATGTGCAACCCTGGAGAACCCCTTAATGAAGCATTTGTAGTACCTTGCTAGACCCATGAAACTCCTGACCTCTATCACACTAGTTAGCACTGGGCAATCCATAATAGCTCTGATCTTCAATGGGTCAACTAAGATCCCATCACTGGATATAACATGGCCTAGATATCTGACCTCTGATCTGAAGAATACACACTTCGACAGACTACCATACAACTAATTGTCTCTCAAGCACTGCAATACTTATCTCAATTGCTCCTCGTGCTCCTTCTCATTCCAAGAATATATCAATGTCATCAAGGAACACAATCACAAACTGGTCAAGGAAAGTGTGGGATACCCCATTCAAGAGACTCATGAATACAGCTGGAGCATTCGTAAGACTGAATGGGACCACAATGAACTCATAGTGGCCATATTTGGTATGAAAAGTGGTCTTGTGGATATCGCTCTCTATAATCCTCAACTGATGGTACCCTGACTTCAGATCTATCTTGGAAAATACTTTGGCACCCTGAAGCTGATCAAATAAGTCATCGATCCTGGGCAAGGGATAACGGTTCTTGATGGTCACTTTGTTCAACTGCCTGTAATCCATACATAACCAAAGGGATCCATCCTTCATCTTCACGAAGATGACTGATGTGCCCCAAGAGGAGATGCTAGCATGAATGTGACCCTTCTCTAAGAGTTCCTCAAGCTGCATCTTGAGCTCATTAAGCTCATTTGTGGTCATCCTATTTGGTGCTCTCAAAACTGGCTCGGCTCTTGGTATAATATCTGTGGAAATCAATCTCTCTGCTAGGTAGCATACCAGGTAGCTTGGAAGGAAACACATCTACAAACTCCTCAAGGATGGGATGATCATATAGGAAAGGCTCCTTCTCATTCTCTTCCTCTCTATCACTGACGATGATAGCAAATAACTGACATCCCTTTCGCATGCTTTGCTTAAGCTACATAACAGAAATCATACAAAGTGACACGAGCCTCTGAATTCCTGAAATAACTATGGAGGTACCCTGATTGTCCACATACTCAATCTTCTTCTGGCCATAATCCATCTTGGCTCTGTGGGCGTATAGCCAATCCATGCCAAGAATAATGCCATAAGATCCTAGAGGTATGACTCAAAGGTCTACTAAGGTGGTCGTACTCCCAATTTGAAGCTGATAGCCCCAAACCACTGACTCAACAAACACTCTAACTCCTCAAGCCAACTCAACTTCCCAACTAACACCTTGCCTAGATGCCACTAGCTCACAACGCTCCCCTACCAAGGGAGATATAAAAGAATTAGTAGCTCTTGAATCAAACAAGATAGAAACACTGCTACCTCTGATCATACCTACGACCTCTATGACTGTGGCCTGATGCTCTTCCTGATGGTTGTCAACCACTGCGAAGACTCTATGGGACTTACCCATGTCCCCAACCGTAGGCTCTGAACCTTCCATCCTTTGATTACCTACCATCTAACCTTGTGGACACTCTCTCGCCATGTGCCCCATGGCCCCACAAGTGAAGCAAGCACCACGTGTCTGGAACTGTGCACCCTGTGGCCTAGAGAATCCTCGTCCTCCTATCCTGCTCATAACACTAAAACCACCCCTGGAGGATTGTTGAGTCCATGTCGGAGGTGTGTAAGGACCCTGTGATCTCTGGTCACGCCTAGGACCTTGTGAATACGACTGCTTGGGCTTAAAGCCCTGCTGTCCCTGTGGAGGCCTTTGCCTTTGATTCTGCTGTGACTGCTGTGGAGGAGGGGGTTTAAAGGACACCGATGAATTCATTTGGTTACCCTTATAGTGGGGTTTCTAAAACCCAAAAGACTGTGGTATAAGGTTTGGTTCTGATGCTGATCCCGTGTGTCCTTTGATCTACCCTGAATCTCCACTGATATCAAGGCCTTCTACATGACAACCTGAAGGCTCCCTAGAGCTGCCACCATCCTAACAAGTCCTGCTATCCCAGAATTCAATCCTCTGATGAACTGGTTGATGAGTAACTTCTCATCTTTAAGGTAGTCTACGTAGGGTAAGAGCTCAAAAAACTTGCTCTCATACTGGGACATAGAGAGACCCTTCTGCTGAAGGTCATGGAACTCATCTATCCTGCGCGGCCTATAGTGCTCTGACATGTACCTATCTCTGAATGTCTCTGTAAAGATGTCCCAAGTAATAGTGTCCCTAGATAAATCATTCTTGTGCTCCTCTTGCCTCCACCATGTGGAAGCCATCCCACTTAGAAGGTGGATGTCAATCTGTGCCTTCATATTGCTCTCATAGGGACGCAATTCGAAGCACCTATCCAAACTCAAAAGCCAAGCCTCAACCTCTACCCCATCTGTAGATCCTGCAAAGGATGGTGGCTGAAGGTGTAGAATCTCTCTGATCTGATCCCTGGGATCATGGGCTACTCTCTGAAAAGTAACTGGTGCCACTACTGGGGGTGTCTCAGGTAGATGGACTGACTCAGGCTCATGCTCAGCCTGGACCTCTATCTGGTTAGGAGGTGGACTCCTACTCCGCTCTCTAGCTACGGATCTATGACTCCCAGAACTCTGGTGTTTTGCCTATCGATCTACTGCGGGGAGTCTATCTTGAACTATGCCTATTAGGTTCTAGAGTGCAACCAAAATGTCTCTATTGGGGTCAATCGGTTGCTTGGGAGGAGCTTCCTGATCCCCTTTTGGATCCGGCTCATCCTGCACAACGTCCTCGCATGCCATGCGAGCATGTCTAGGACCCCTACCGTGCTTACGAGCTTGTCGCGTAACTGGCGACATCTTTAATGATCAATAAAATAAAATAAAGTAAATAAATAAAATTAATAACAATTCTTAAAGAAAATAATTATTAAAAGTGAAACATAATGTGTTGGAAACCTTGCTCTGATACCAAAATGTCATGCCCAAACTTTTGGGCAAAAATGGAACAACAATTTTTTTTAAACAACATAAATTCATTAAATAATCTACATTAGAATGGAATTAAATAAGTTTTGTCTTAACTAAGGGTTAACTTAGGATTAAAGAATGGTTTACTAAAGTTGATTTGATTAACTAAATCAATATGGTGACAATAATTAGAGAAGACTAATTATTCCCTAATTGGGGTCATCTCAACTGAATTAATTAATCTAATTAATCTAATTAATTTCCTCTAATTAAAATTCTCCAACAAGAATCGAGAGTTATTAATTATCTCATTAGTATTTAAAATACTCAAGGCTAAATAAAATACTGATAATGTTATTTCATAATAAAATTAATCAATTGAACGTACACAATTTCACTTTTAAAATATAACTAATAAAGTTACCTAATTCAATTATAATATTTACCAAATATATATTTTATAAAACAAAGTCGAATATTAAGTCCTCTTAGACATTTAAATTTCAACTATTAAATATTTACATAAAACAATTAATAAAATTTCATTAATAAAATCCCCTAAAAGAATTTTAACCCAACATCCATATTTAATTAAATATGAAAAAATAACTATATAAAATTCCTCACTAATAACCCTTGTTAATAAAATTTAATCAATTATGCGAATAATATAACTATGTAAATATTAATTAAACCTTGATAGTAAAGACTATATAAAAATCAATTTCACCCTAGTCAATATTAGGAGTTAATAAATCCCATATATTGACTATGCTAGTTAAATGGCTGGGGGGGGGGGGGATTACCTAACTAGGGTTGATCTATTCTTATAACTTAACCTACTCTTTTTATTCTTTCTAAATGCTAACCCTAACCTGAATATGGGCTAGGGTTGCATATCTTAACACATCTTTTATTTTAAAAGCTAACCCTAACCCGAAAATGGGTTAGGGTTGCTTATTTTATCATATTTTATTATTTGTTTTTTGTTGACTTTTATTTTGGTGTGTGTGTGTGTTTTGCAGGGTTTCATGGTAGTAACGGAGGAAGGCTGAAGGCCATGGTAGAGGGCGTTATGCATGGGAGACCATAGGGGTTTAGGGAGGCGGCGACGACTGCTGCAGTGGCGGCCAAGGCCACCATTGGGGGTCGTGGCTTGCAACGACGTCACGGTGTCCCTATGGGACATGACACACAATGACGGTCAAGGCCGCCCCTGTGGGTCGCGGCCTGTAGTGGCGCCATGGGTGCCCCTGTGGGTCTCGGCCCGTAGTGGTGGTCGAGGCCGCCCCTGTGGGTAGCAGCTCGCAATGGTGCCGCGGGTGCCCCTGTGGGTTTCGATCGACAGAGGGGGCCTGAGCTGCCTAGCTGCAAGCTCGCAAGGGCTTCGGGGGTGGGGAGGGGGGTTTGAGCTCCCTGCTTTGTTTATCAATTTTTTTTATTTAAATTTTTTTCTTGTTATATACATAAAGATAAATTTTATATATATATATATATAGAAAATCTGTGTAGACATGTATGATTTCAGTATGAACCAGAAATTTAGAATGACAAGTATTACTTTTCCAGAATATAATATATCAAATAAATCTATATATATATATACATGAGCTTGTTTATTTTTTTTATTTACAGCAACATACATGTCTATTTTATATCTTTTTTGTTGTGTTTTGAACAACAGCTTAGTTTTAAATAATTAAATAGTAGGCATTATCCCTTATAAAAATATATATATGTACATATGAAAACATATATATGTTTTTAGGTTTAAGTCTGCATTTCCATTATTTAGAACATGTTATTATCAATAAACAGAGTAATTGAATTCTTTTTATGTCCTTCATTAACCTATAGTTTTTTCCCTATGATTTAACATATTCAATAACTAGGTTAATAATATTTCCTACTAAACATGCTTTTTCCAGATTTACAGAAAAATATATAACATAAATAAATGTATTTACATAATAGTAAATATAGCATAAATGATTTTAGTTATAGCTGCAATATAATTCTTTCTAAAATCCATTGATTAATAACAGTAAGATAAAATGCAGTATTAATTCTAGATATCTATTTATTTTTCCTTTTTCAATAACACATAGAAACAGAAAATAATTTCATTCCTTTCTGCATTAAAATTTTAAAACAGAATAAAATGTCATTTTCCAATCTTTTTCCAGCAACTATATCAATACAGAAATAATCCAAAAATGCATTCATCTTATTTAAAGGACAAATACTTCAAGTAAAATACAATATATTACATGGTAAAACTTAGTCAAATAATACATTTTCTTTTCTGCAAAATAAATAAAATAAGAAAACTCTATTTCTTTTCTTTTTTGCAACTAAAATACAATAGGAAATCTTTTCTTTTCTGCAACTAAATACAACAATAGGATCATTCCAAAACTTTTTCTTCAATGTTTTCCCAAGCAAAACCTGCAATAAAAAGCTTGAGGTTGTGACCATGGAGGCTCACCTCCCAACCTAGGCTTACTAGAAGCCACCCCCGAGCTAGGAGAATCAAGGCTAGATGAGAAACACACATGTACAAACATATACATGCAAAAACTCATAACAACAAAACACACTCCCAACCCAAGGATTACACAATGTCACATATGTGACTTTTCAAGTGGGGTGAAGGTGGACTATGTACCTTGAGGAGAATTCTGCATATATAGACATAATGCCATAAGAAGGCTACAAATAACACATCCACAAGTTCCAAACTTGTCCCTATAATCCCTTATGTCTCCCAAGGCATACAAGCCAACAAAACTCCCCTTACGACCCGCATTGCATAACCAAATTACAATGCAACAAGGGTCACAAAATGCCTTGAGATTCACTCTCTTCCAAAGAGATCCTCTCACTCAAAGGCTGTCAAACTGCCCTTCACCCTAAGGCCACTCTACCCTCCCAAGGGTGAGTTTGGCCTTGAAAACTCCGAAAAACAAAAACATAAAAACTCAACCAAAACACATAAGGAAGAACTCTACTTATTCCTACACATATAGAAAACAACAACAATGGAAAAACAATTACAACCACAATACTTTCAAAAGAAAACAACATCATACAAGAGATAGGAGTTCAACCAACCTTAAATCTGCCAAAAGGGTAAGAGAATTTGTAGGAGAGCTTCCCAAATCCACAACTTTTTCTCCTTCAAAACTTAGCCAAAATCTTCTCAAAAACTTGAAAAAATTCTTCAAAAATTCTAAGTCTCCAAAATGGAGAGTGGGTGATCAAACTTCTCCTTCCCAAACTATTCCTTATGAAGACACTCCTCACTCTTTCCAAGCCACTTGGGAAGGGTGAAGGATGCTCATTGGTTGGTCTTCCCAATACCTTACACACTCCCTAACCAAGGCACCTCAAAAAGGGGAAATGGAATGGGGAAGAGAAATGACACTCATGAGGTGGGTTGACTAACCTAGGAAGGCTCGTCTAAAGATGAAATTCGGCCAACTTGGGAAACTCAATTTTTGGGGAGGTGAAACAGGCCCTAAGGAGTGGACACATGGCTAAATTTGACCTTCATCCATAGGTACATCATATGGCCCACTAAAAATGCCCCTAACTTGACCCCAGGTGTTAGTTTAACCCCCTAGAAGTCTACCCAAAGTTTACCTACGGGTCAACTTAGGGTTGACCTTTCTAATGGCTCCCTATCCAAGGTTTACTTGGTACCATTTTAGGATAATACAAAATATATGCATTGGTAAAATAAATTTCCTCAAAAAGAGACATGACAATGCCAACTCATCCTACAACACATGTGTCAAGTGACACTACAAAAAGAATTACACATCACTAAATCACACATGGCAAATGTCCCTTTTTTTTGAATTTATAAATTAAACAATTTCTAAATTAAACACACATCCAATCATAACATTTACAAATTAAAACACATTTACAAATGAGGGGTTGTTTCTCCAAATAGACAACCCTTGGCTTCACAATTTCACATAGGCCTAGGCTTGATTCTCCGAATAAAATCCATGGTCACATGGAATAATTTTCCTACACATCTCACTTGCACATTAGTAATTCCAAAAATCACCGATAATATTATCAAAAGAATACAATTCAGACATCGCATAAAATTTCAATTATAAAAATCAAGTATCCAATTATCTGATAACATCCATATACAATCATCTACTAAATGGCATCATCCTCATAAACATGAAATTAAATCATTTATAGAGCATGCATACATAATTTCTAGTATAAAAATGAAGTACTGCAAATCAAAGTAAATGACATAATCATATATGTGTTATCCATAAAATGAGATCACATAGATTTTGGGTCCATAATGCATCAAAATATAGTATCCGAAATAGGTGCAACATGAAAATGACTGAAATGTTATGATGGCTTGGGGTAGGGCCTCACACCATACACCAAAGAAAAAGGTGTAGCTCCAGTAGGTGTTTTGATACTTGTTCTATAAGCCCATAGTGAAGGATTGAGCTGAAGATGCTAATCCTTCCAGATTTGTTTACTGTTATATGCAAGATAGTCAGTAAATTTTTGTTAGATGCTTCAACTTGTCCATTATCTTGAGGGTAGTATATGGATAACAAGTGTTGTTTGATTTTGAACTTTTCACAGAGCTCATCTATATCTTTGTTTTTTAACTGCGCTCCATTGTCAATCACAATTGATGAAGGTATTCTATACTTGCAGATGATATAGTTAAGGATGAACATTGCCACTTGTTTATTCCATGGTCACATGGAATAATTTTCCTACACATCTCACTTGCACATTAGTAATTCCAAAAATCACCGATAATATTATCAAAAGAATACAATTCAGACATCGCATAAAATTTCAATTATAAAAATCAAGTATCCAATTATCTGATAACATCCATATACAATCATCTACTAAATGGCATCATCCTCATAAACATGAAATTAAATCATTTATAGAGCATGCATACATAATTTCTAGTATAAAAATGAAGTACTGCAAATCAAAGTAAATGACATAATCATATATGTGTTATCCATAAAATGAGATCACATAGATTTTGGGTCCATAATGCATCAAAATATAGTATCCGAAATAGGTGCAACATGAAAATGACTGAAATGTTATGATGGCTTGGGGTAGGGCCTCACACCATACACCAAAGAAAAAGGTGTAGCTCCAGTAGGTGTTTTGATACTTGTTCTATAAGCCCATAGTGAAGGATTGAGCTGAAGATGCTAATCCTTCCAGATTTGTTTACTGTTATATGCAAGATAGTCAGTAAATTTTTGTTAGATGCTTCAACTTGTCCATTATCTTGAGGGTAGTATATGGATAACAAGTGTTGTTTGATTTTGAACTTTTCACAGAGCTCATCTATATCTTTGTTTTTTAACTGCGCTCCATTGTCAATCACAATTGATGAAGGTATTCTATACTTGCAGATGATATAGTTAAGGATGAACATTGCCACTTGTTTATTCCATGGTCACATGGAATAATTTTCCTACACATCTCACTTGCACATTAGTAATTCCAAAAATCACCGATAATATTATCAAAAGAATACAATTCAGACATCGCATAAAATTTCAATTATAAAAATCAAGTATCCAATTATCTGATAACATCCATATACAATCATCTACTAAATGGCATCATCCTCATAAACATGAAATTAAATCATTTATAGAGCATGCATACATAATTTCTAGTATAAAAATGAAGTACTGCAAATCAAAGTAAATGACATAATCATATATGTGTTATCCATAAAATGAGATCACATAGATTTTGGGTCCATAATGCATCAAAATATAGTATCCGAAATAGGTGCAACATGAAAATGACTGAAATGTTATGATGGCTTGGGGTAGGGCCTCACACCATACACCAAAGAAAAAGGTGTAGCTCCAGTAGGTGTTTTGATACTTGTTCTATAAGCCCATAGTGAAGGATTGAGCTGAAGATGCTAATCCTTCCAGATTTGTTTACTGTTATATGCAAGATAGTCAGTTAAATTTTGTTAGATGCTTCAACTTGTCCATTATCTTGAGGGTAGTATATGGATAACAAGTGTTGTTTGATTTTGAACTTTTCACAGAGCTCATCTATATCTTTGTTTTTTAACTGCGCTCCATTGTCAATCACAATTGATGAAGGTATTCTATACTTGCAGATGATATAGTTAAGGATGAACATTGCCACTTGTTTATTGGTTGCTTTGATTAGCGGAACTGCTTCAAACCACTTAGTGAAGTACTCAGTGGAAGTTATGATAAACTTGTGTCCATTAGATGATGCAAGATAGATTTTGCCAATGAGGTCAAATGCCCATTATTGAAAAGGCTTGTGTGATAAAAGGTATTAGATCCCTTGCTGGAGCATGTATGATATTCCCATGTAGTTGACCCTTCTCACACATTTTAGCAAATTTAATAGCATCTTTTTCCATATCTGGCCAGTAGTAGCCAGCCATTACTAGTTTCTAAGCTAAAGTTAGACCGTTTTTTGAATGAGATCCATAAATACCTTCATTGACTTCAGCTAAGGTGCGTTGGGATTATTCAAGTTCTAGACACCTAAACAAAGTACTATCCAAGCCTCACCTATATGAATCATAATCTATGATGACATACCACGAAGTGTTTTAGATTAGGTTTCTTTTCTCATTATGGGTAAGATTAGCATGGATAATTTGGTCATGCAAGTAAGAGTAAATATGGCTATAGCGAGATGAATCATGTCCAATAATAGAACAAATCATCTGGGACTCAGAGGAATCATAAGTAGGATAATGTAACTCTTCCACCAGGAATTCATTGTGGAACTCAGATTCTTGTAGTTGTGGTATAGATGCCAAGATAGCTATAGCATCTGTTACTCTATTTGCTGATCTAGGAATTTGCTGAAATGATACAAAGGTAAAGTATTTCTTGAGGTCATCAATCATTATTTTATAGGGCATTAGTTTTTCATCCCGAGTCTGATATATATCATTGATCTGATTGATAATCAACTAAGAATCTCTATAGATGTATAACTCAACAACCTTCCATTCGATAGCTAGCTTGATTCCATTTACCAAGGATTATATTCTCCAATATTGTTTGTTCAAGAAAAGAGAATATTGTACACCTTTGGGATTGAATATCTTTGAGGAGTGATAAAAAGTATTCTAGCACTAGAACCTTGTTGAGTGAAAGATCCATCAAAGAACATTTTCCATGATTGCTAAGTAAGGTGCATGATGGATTCATCTGGAAATCATATGTGTAAAGGTTGATTGTCTTGAAGTGGGGCATCAACAAGTTGATCTGCAATGACCTGTCCTTTGATAGATTTGAATGTAATATATTCAATGTCAAATTCTATAAGAATCATGACCTATTTAGCCAATCTTCCGGTAAGTGTTGCTTTGCTGAGAACATATTCGAGCAGATCAATCTTATCCACTAGTTTGATAGAATGTGCTAGCATATACAAAGACCAATGCCAAACAAGATTTCTCTATGATAGTATAGTTCATCTCATAGGACACCAAGGCCCTGTTGATATAATATATAACTCTTTCTCTTTTGTTCTCATCTTGTTGTGCCAGAAGTACCCCTAGTGATGTATTGGTAGTTGATATGTAGAGAAACAATAGCTTGGCTTGAATTGGTGGCATCAATATAGGTGGATTAGAAAGATATTCCTTGATCTACTTCAAGAGATGTTTACAATCTTCATCCCAGTTATATGTAACTCCTTTCCGTAAAGCCTTTGTGAATGGTTGAGCTTTATCTTCTAGTTGAGAGATGAAGCATCTTATTGATTGGAGTCACCTTTGTAAACTTCTCATTTGACTGACATTCTTTGGAGGTGGAATTTCCATGATAGCCTTAACTTTTTATGGATCTACTTCAATCCCTTTTGCTGAAATAATGTATCCTAGGTGCTTTCCAGATGTAACTCCAAATGCACATTTCTCAGGATCTAGTTTAAGTTTGAAATTTTCCATCCTGTTTAATATTGGACCTAGTTTTGATAGATGTTTTGATCATTTCATAGATTTGACTAGAGTATCATCAACATTGTCCTCCATGTTTTTGTGCATCATATCATGAAAAATTGTTGTTACAACTCTTTGATAAGTAGTGCCTACATTCTTTAAGCAGAAGGGCATTACATTCCACCAAAAAGTTCCCCATGCATAGTTGAATGTTGTTTTCTCTTGATCCTCAGGTGCAATTTTGATCTGATTGTATTTGGAAAAACCATCTATTAAAGAGTACATTTCATAGCTAGCAGTCATGTCCATGATCATGTCTATGTTGGGCAGTGGAAAATCATCTTTTGGCCAAGCTTTGTTTAAATTTCTGAAATCTGTGCAAACACATATTGATTTGATAGGTTTAGAAATAGGTACAATATTAGATATCCACTCAACATAATCAATTGCTCTGATGAATCCAACTTTTAGTAATTTTTCTAGCTCAACTTTAACAAGTAATGCAACATGAGGATGTATTTTTTGGAGTTTTTTCTTAACAGGTTTAACTCTGGGAGTGATAGAAAGATGATGCATTATGAGGTTAGGATCCAAACCTGGCATATCAGCATATATCCATGCAAAATTGATCCTTTTTTTCCTAAAGAAATAAAAATTTCTTTTAGTTCTTTAGCTAAGAAGGATTGAGCTACATGTATGGTGTGCTGAACTTCTTCTGTTCCAATGTTTACTGGCTATGTAGTCAATTAGCACCAATGATCGCTCTTAAAAGTGATAAGGCAGGATGTCAAGTATCTCACCTTCAGGTGCCTAAGAGAGGTTTTCACCGTTAGGTACATCTTTTAATTTTACTATTTTTGATTTTGACACCACCACAGTGTGGTTTTCTCCATTAGAACTCTTATTTTTCTTTTTTTTGATTTTTGAGACTAAGATAGTTGACATCTGCTGCTATTATGTTTTCACTTTGTTCACTAGTGGAAGTGTCCATTTGTTCAACTGCATTAAGATAATAGGCTAATGTATAGTCATTGGAAAAGGTATGTATATTCAAAGGTTGATATTGGAGAGTACAATCAATAAGATCAGGATATACCAAAGATAATAATTTAACAAGTTCAAGGGAATTCATGGTATTGTCATCACAACCTCAAACTGACAAGTTGAGTTCTAGAAGACTACCTTGCGTAAGTGTCTTGAGAGAAGGAAGAGTTAGAACATGATTATCAAAGTTTACGTTAGTATTTAGGGAACTTGACCCAACATACCTACCACTAGCATCATTCTCTACTTCGGACTAGACTACATATCATGTTTTGATAGTAACAGGTTCAACAGACAGAGTTTTGACATTCATGACAAAGTACTCTTAATTTGGTGTCAAATAGGTAATGTCATAAATAGATCTTATTTCAGAGTGATCAAAGTTAGAAGATGAAGCCTCTGACTCTTCTTCAAGTGGCTTAGTAAAAGCATGTATAGTATCAATATCTACATCTTTGATGCTGCAAGTTCCTTTGTGATTTGGTTCAATGATCACTTGTAATTGACATACTTGTTGACATAACCTTGATGACTCTATTAGGCTCTGTCATCTTTTCCATTTAGCCTCCTTTGGACTAATGACCGACCCTTCTTCTGTAGCCTCCAATTATTCATTTGTAGTCCCATACTTGATTTTCTTTATCTCATTAGAGGGAGATATAGTAGGTGAATAATTTTCTTGTGCCCTTCCTTCTTTCAGCTATTGTTCATAATGTTCTTGTATTTTAGTCTGATTTCCTCTATTTCCTTTTGTAGTTTTATGCACACTATCTCTTGTGCTTCGTCTATGATATCATTAGGTTATTCAGAAGTTTCTTCAGTAGATGCATCTGATAAAGGTTTTGGACCCTATTCATACTCATTCGAGTCTGTTTCTGAATCATCTACTTGCATTCTTTCAGTGTATGTGACAAGAATGTTCAGTGGTGCAAAAAATTCTTTAATTCCTTCCATCTCTTCTCTCATATCTTTTGGGATTTCTACTCCTTGTTGTGTTATTGCTGATACAGTTGGAACTTGATTACAATTTCTTCTTCTCTCTTGATTGCCAATTCTTCTTGTTCTTTTTCATACTCTTCTTGACTTTGCTGAGTATTTACTTCCTGTGATGTTTGATGTAATATCTTTTTTCTCCACTTAGACTAATGATGAGAAGTATTTTTTTGATCTGATGACTCCTATACATGGTATCCAAGTCCATCTTTATCATTTGTAGACTCAGTTTATAGCTTAAAAAGGTTCAACAATACCATCTTGACGCTTGCCCAGAGGAACGGTACCTGAATATCCCATGCATTGAATCATCTAATAGCCTAGACCATATTGTTCAGGGGAAATCTTTTCACCTTCCTCCTCTAAAAATCCATTTGAGAACAACCTCCTCTTCTATTTCATCTGCAAGGGAAGTAGAGGACTGTAAAAAAATACCATCGTAAATGACATTTGGAGTTGAAGTTTGTGGCTTCATAGCCTCAGATGGTTTTTCGGACTATCTTGGTGATGGAGGAAGAGACATTAGTGAAAGTATAGGTTCTATCTTGTATTCATCCATACCAGTACCTAGGATTTTCAATTTCTTTTTTAAGTCTTTCATCAAAGTTTTTGAACTTTCAGATGTAGAGGCCGCTTTGTTATGAGGAACAAAGGTATCAACATATTGTTTCAATGCACTATAGGTGTATCTTGTATCAACAGGAATATGAACTTCAACTTCATTATAAGAAAATTTCAAGCATTGATGATATGTAGATGGTACTTCTTGCATTTTGTGAATCCATGGCCTACCCAACGAGATGTTGTAGGAAAGAGAAAGGTCAAGCACCTGAAAAATAACATCTCTTTCTATAGGTCCTACCCTGATCGGTAATAGTACCAAACCTTTGGAGGTTTTCTCTTCTTCATCATGAGCTTTGATTGTTATTTTCTTTGCTGGATCAATGACATTTTTAGAAAATCCCAACTTTATTAGTAAATTATAGGTACAAATATTCAACCTAGTGCTTCCAAAGCAAAATAGGTTTGACTCTATGTTTATGGATCATGGCTTCAATGTGTAATGGTTGGTTATGTGGATGATTAAGTGAATTTCCATCTTCTTTAGAGAAGGTGAGGTAATGAGGTGAAGTCAGGTGACCCACCATAGATTGAAAATGATCTACATCTAAATATTTGGGGACATTAGTAGTGAGAAAAGTTTTGTCCAGGATCTCTCTATGACTAGAAGAGATCTTAAGTAGTTAAAAAATTGTAGATTTGAGTGGTGGTTCATTTTAATTGTTTGACAATGCTATAACCAGGAGAGGATGATGGAGCTAGCTACTTAGATTTAGCCATGGTTGTATCTGGTTGTTTGTTTGAAGAAGTCGGTAGGTTTGATGTTATTGGATCAGGAGTTAAGGAACTAGCTCCTTTGAGAGTAACCTTCTTTTGAGCGTGGGTTATAGCATTTGTGGTTTGCATTTTATTTTGTTTATCTTTGATTGTGATCATGTTGCAATAGTTAGATTGGGAAGATTCAATCATGTTGATCACATTATCATTGTTGGTATAAGTATAATTGACTCTCGCACCTCCCTTAGATTTAGAGGATTCTCCTTGCTCATAGGCAGGTAAAAGATCTTTGAAGGCTTTGTGATCAGCATTAGTCGTGTGGTTTCCAACAACAATTTTGCCAGCATCGATAAGGTCTTGAATCTCATGTTTGAGTTTCATGCAATTTTTTGTTGTATGACCCTTATTTTGATGATATTCATAGTACTCATTTCCCTCCACCATTTGGGTTTAACCTTTGGATCATATGGTCTAGAGTTATCAGGCAATATGATTATATCATTTGCTAATAAAGTCTTAAGAAATGAGTCTTACGATTCTTTCAAAGGAGTGAAATCAATTTTAGGCTCTGAAAGCCAAGGCTTCTCTTTAAGCCACTCTTTTGATTTCTTAGGAGGGTTTTCCACAACAATTTCAGCTACTTTGAGGGCTTGTGTGCCACTAGCCAGATTAAATATTGCTGGTTTTGATTTTGGTTTAATAGTATCCACCACTCTATCATTAGCATTGTTGTATTTCCAGTATTTGTTCTTCTCTTTGGAACTAGAGCCTTGTTTCATTTCTTTCCAAAGCGATATATCTCCTTTCCTTATAAGCACATCTTCCATTTTGAGGGTACTATCTACCATTTTATTGAATGAAAGGTATACTTGCATTTGGAAATTGTATTTCAATTTAGGGATCAGGTTATTGAAAAATATGTCCATCTTCTTAGAATCTGGAATAGGTTGTGAATATTTAGAGAACATGTTTCTCCAATGTTGAAGGAAAGTGAGAAAAGGTTCTCCTATTTTTTTGTTTGGTATTGCAAAGCTCGATCATAGTGACTGGATGATGAATGTTATAGGAGTATTGTTGGAGAAACAATTTGACTAATTCCTCAAAAGATTTAATTCCTATAGGTAGGCTTGAAAACCATTCCATAGCTTGTCCTCCTAAACTCCTTGGGAAAAGACGCATGAGATATGTCTGTTCGTGCATGAACTTCATACATAAAGCACAAAATTCTCTAACATGGTCTTGAGGATCTACATTACCATCATATTTGTAAAACTTAGGAATCTTCACTCTTGAAGGAAATGGAGGCATGTGAAGGTTTTTGTCAAATGGGAATGGGCAAATCATGTGCAAAGAATATTGCGTAGATGATTTATCCTTGTTTTTCATTTCTTTGATTTCAGTCTGTAACGATTGAAATTGCTTGTTTAACAATGCTAGTGGTGTTTCTTCCTCTTAAGTGATAAGAGTTTCAATGTTATAATCAATGGGAATTTTAGCACCTTGTTTCGCTAGCTCTAGAAAATGCTCTTCTTTTTCTCTAGCCATGATAATCTTCATCATTTTTTGGAAATCTTTATCATTTTGACATCTATTTATAATAGCTTCTATAGGTTTAGAGGCTTCAAACTTGCTAGATGAGGAATCATTGCCATTAGCATGGGTACTGATGTTATCATAAGTATCGTGTTTAGCAACTTCTCTTTCTTGCCTTTCTCTAGACATGGTTGGAGATAAGGGTTGATTGAAAATTGGTATACTTGATGATGGAGGTTTGTCAAAGAGATGTTCTTCTACAAAGAATGAATTGGTCTAGAATAAAAATGTCTGCAAGCTGTAAGAAACAACACTTTAATTAATTCATTGCATGCATGGTTAGACAGATATAATCATTAATATAAAAACCATTACAAATAGACCTATTGCCTTCTAAAAGATGCGAGTATATATACTTACTCTTAGATTTGTCTAAGCAATACCAGTGGGTAGACTACACCCAGACGAAGGATTTAATTTATAGGAGCACAAGATTAAGCTAAATGTATATAAGATAAGCTAGATGGATGCAAGATTAAGCTAGATGAATGAATATTAAGCTAGATGAATTCAAGGAATCACAATTAAACTAAATATGCAAAAAGCTAAAATAAGATGCAATAATCTCAAAGCACAATATCTTCAATGACTCCAGAGAAAAAAATTCACAATAATAATAAATATCTGAGGTGCCTTGAATGAGAGATGAATGGCTGAATTTATAGAGACTCAAAAGAGAGACCAATAGTCAAGACCGATTAACAATAAGCGGTTGAGATTCCTCAAGAAAAAGCACAATCTAGGTTAATTAAAATAATTGAGAGATCAGATTAAATTAATCTTGAGATAGATTCCAATTATAGCTTGAGTGAACGAATTTAGATTATAAGTTTGAGTTTGCAAAATTAGTTGATTCCATGCACTTAAGATAAAAATAGTTGATTCCATGCACATTTCCTTAATTTGCTCAAGATTTTTATTTAGAAAAAGTTTTTTTTAATGCAATTGAACCTCTTTCTTCAAGAAAACTATGAGTTCTAATTTTAGAAAAAATGATTAATTCAATTTAATTGCTTTTTTGAAATTTCTCAAGTTATCTCAATTTTAGAAAAATAAATATCTTAAGTTTGATTTCTTCTCTCAATTTAATTCTTTTCTTTTGTTTTCAATTTAACTCTTTTTTTTGTAGATTAATTTCTCTTTTTGTGATTAATCTCTTTTTGTAAATTAATTCCTCTTTTTGTGATTTAAATGGCAAATTTATTTATTAATTAAATATGATAGGATATTTAATTAAATAAATAGTATAATTGATTAAAATGATTTACTTGGAATGATCAATTAATTGAATAAATATTTAATTAATATAGAGTGATTAATTTTCCATGTAACATTAATTATTGAAGAATTAATTAATTAGGCACCAAAGGTTGATTTGATTGCCTTTGGTTAGGACCTTGGTGATGTTGTCGAGATTAGGGGCCCATGGTTTAGGTGACCATTTTTAGGATATTACAGTTTCAACTTTACATACTTTGGGGCAACAACATTAAATTAATTTCTCTTTATATTCATCTCTATCTTGGTGCATTATACATTATTAGATTTATTTTCTAGCATAATAATCATTCCTATGTAAGCATATAATTGTTCTTGGGTTTCTTTTCTAAAGAGAAGCTTCTTTAATGGGTAGTGACCTTCTTATCTTTCCTTCATTCTCTTGGAAACTTGCCTCTTTTATGGTCTCAATTATTAGCAAGCACGATATGCCCCTTGACATGGAATACTCTCTTGCGAACTATGTGTCCCTTACTTGTGAGGATTTGTTCCACTAGGGAGGAATATCACTTGCCAATACTCACCATTACAAGATGTGTAATGTTTCTCTTTGTCCTCCTCACTTGGGGGGCAAGTATTTTCACTCCTTTCTCTTTCTTTCTTTTTAACCTCATTTATCATTGTTTACTTTAGGGGCTACATTTTTTATATTTGATTATCGTTTCTTATAATGGTAGGTTTTTATGATTAAGCCCCCTTGGGGAATATGTGATTCTTTTTCTCTCTTCCTTTCGAAGATTACCACTTCTTTAGACATGTATTTTACATATACTAATGTATTTTTGTGCATGCCTTCATGTAAGTATATTGTGCATTTTCTTATGTTTAATCTCTCTAGAAGATTGTGTAAGCTCTTCTCATTGTCCCTACACTTGGGGGGCAATGATATATATATATATATATATATATAAGGATCCACTCCATTGGTATTATGGATGTGTTCCATTGGTTTTATCATTGATGTCAACACTTATCAACACTTATCTTTCTGGAGATCTTTGGTTATGTTCACTGGCATGTTCAGTGACTAATGCACAGTCACTGGTATATGGTTCACCGACAATTTATATTGTTCACTGGCATTGAGGATGATCTGTTATCATCTGGAGATCGCTTGGTTATGTCGAAGGCATGGTTGGACACTTGTTTTGGAGATTTGGTTATTGGTCTAATCGAGTTTGCATATTTGCTGTTACCGGCAAATTGGTCTAGGTTATGGACCGACAAGCATTATCTATTCCGGGTCAGCATGACGCGTTATGGAGATGATTTATTGATTGGTTATTATTGTAAATGCATTGAGCCAACATGATGCATCACATATTGATTCATTTGTAATTGATTCTATTGTAATATTCTTAGTGATCCAACCTACACATTTGGTCTTAGCTTCTGGTATATATGTAAGATCTCATTTGTGAGATTATGTGGTAGAGAAATGTAATAAGGTATTATAAGGTTGTGATATTCGGTATATGTGAATATAAGTAGAGCTACTCACACATACATCATTTGAAGATTCAATGAAGGTTTGAAGAAGACAATCAGAGCTTAACCGGTACTAAATCCAACATATGAAGATGCTACTTTGAGTAGTACATTATCATTGGAATCCAATTTTAGTCAATGTCTCTCATTTTGTGATTGAGCAGTGAGCTCTAGGCAGTTGGCCTTTCTGCATGTGCAGACCCCATTTGTACACACATACTATTTGCATTAGTATGATCTGATTATGGGTAAGGTTTCCCACCATGGTTTTTCCCCTTATAGGGTTTCCACGTACAAATATCTATGTTATGTATTGTGGATGATATTTCTCTTTCTGTTTCATGCATTAAACTTCACCGGTATTGTTATTAACTATTAAACTGTCAACCGACATTAAGTTTGGTTTACCTATATTATGCATCAAGTTTGATTAAGTTATATTTGGGTTGAAATTAATAGACAACTGATGCACCCCCCCTCTTAGTTGCCTCCGGGTCCTAACAAACTCTTTCCTATGTTATGGATGGTGTGAGTTTTATTACTTGATGTCATTCCTTGTGTGAAAACATTGTTGTTTTCTCAAGGGTTATCTCTTATAAAAGATGTGTAAGTCCTTGACTACAATCTCTTTCACACTTGGTAATGGACATCTATAATAAATTCACCTATCCCCATTGGGATAAAAGTTAGTCATCCTTCATCAAGAATCCCTTTCATCTAGAAATAGGAGGAAGGATTGAATTCTTGTTCTCTTCTGCACTTCATTCTAGAAGATGTTATATTTGTCTAAGACAATTCCTCTTGGGGGGTAAATGTCTTTTGAATAAATATCTCTTCTCCTCCAAGGATCTCCTTTACACTTACAACAAGATATCTCTTTTCAACTATCTTATCCTTTCTTGAAGAGTATTCCCCTCTCTTGCTTGGATTTATGACATTGTTGCATAACGAGTATCTTCTTTGTGATGAAGGTCAGTATCCTTGTTCTACTTTCCTAAAGATTTCAACATCAAATTATGTTGACATCTTAAGGGGGGGGTACCCACATTGCTCCTTTGTAACATACTTATCTCATGCATTGTGATGAGCTTAGATATTAGCTCCTTTTATTCCTCGAACTCATAAGTTTTTGTCACATTTTAATTTGTATAATGGGATGGTAATGATGTATTAAGGTTTGATTATATGCATTTCAGATGCAACTGAACCCATTAAAGAATGTTTTGTCTTTTTCCAGTTATTCATGTTGCTATGCTAGTTATTCCTACAAGCATGCGATTTGTTTCTGTTGCCATATGGATTGTCATAGGTGATATCATGTGTGAAATGAATGAGTGTTATGATTAATTAAAATAGATATGTATATGCTTGTATGTTCTTTATTTTTAATTGCAGGAATAAATGAGATGCTGAGAAGAAGGTTGTCTTGTCACGTCAAGAATGCAGTTGAGATATTCAAGGGGTAACTAAAAGTTCAAATCAGAAAAGAGGATAATGAGCGTGAAGAATGACAGAGGAGTAGCAGGGCATGCAAGACATATTTGTGTCTGACTTTAGTGGGCACAAATCTTGTAATAACGCTACACTATATTCTTGGTTGTGGTTTGGTAGATCCACGTTTTTAGTGGCTTAACTCTGACTATTCTCCTTCATGAATGCTATACGCCTCTTCTCATCGTCGTGATCTTAATTGTAGGAAGTTATTATAATTTTCCTTTAAATAAGTGTCTCTGCCTCTTCTCTAAAGAGAGAAGAGAAGAGAGGGAAAAAGAGAAGAGGATTTAGAAACAAAGTTGCAGAGTGTTTTAGTCTTCTTTCATTTTGAATGATGTATCGACTTTTGAAAAGAAATAAATAAAGTGATGTTATTCTGAGAACTTAGAGTTATTTTGGAAGCCTAGATACACTCATCCAAGGGGGCCCACTTGGTGAGTGATCCCATGCCTTTGTTAAGTTAGTTTTTTTTTTCTGCCACAATAGATGTCCTAGCATTGACTATTCCTACAGCCACTAGAAGCAGATCCATTGACTGTTCCTGCAACCAAACAAAATAGAGTAATTCCTGTTTGACATCTTTGGGCTTAGTTAGAATTTCTTTGAGTGAGTATTATGTTAATAAAAGGTTTATTGTAGCCATTTAGTTGTTTTAATTCTTACTTGCTTTTCCCAAATAGATTTTAGTTGCTACAATAATGCAGGATAGCTATAGCAAGAACTTAGTGTATATATAGTGCAGACCCATTTCAAGTAGTATGTCCTTGGGTTGACAATAAAATCAACTTCAATTATGGAGATAGTAACTTCACAGAGTGAATGTCCAAACTACGGGTTGAGACTTTAACTATAGTTATTATTCCTATTGTTGGAGTGAACATATTTGGCACTGTTACTGGGGATTGTGTCAAACTAAGAACTTGTTATGGTTATTATCTCTTTAGTTTTCAGTTTAGTTGTTTTTGATAGCCCAGTTTGTTTAAAGTAATTCTAATGAATCTGCATGCATAGGTGAAGAAGAGATGCTAACAGGAGATTCCTTCCAAATTATCCTAATCATGCAAGAATCGATCCACATGTCCCCCCAAATGTAAATACTTTTGCTACACAATATCAAATCCTAGAAAATTTGAACCCTCCTGAATTTGAACTTCCTGAGAACAACCTCCATTTTATCTTTGGACCTCCTGAAGAGGAACTTCATTTAGTGAATTCCCCCCAAAGCCCAATGCAAGCAAATCCACCCCCTGGTGGGAGTAACCCACCTCCACCTGTGGCACCAACATTTGAGTTCCCTATTTTTGATAAGCATGATAATGCTAATCTCAAGAACATTCCAACTTCTTCTCTCCCTAAATTCTATGGATTAGTGATGGAGGACCCAGACACATTCTTGTTTGAGTTTGATGTCCTTTGTAGGAGTTTTGATTGTGCTACAAATGCCCATAGATTAAAAATATTCACTACCACTTTGAAAGAATCATCTTTAAGATGGTTTATGAGTCTAGGGAGTAGCACAATCACTACATGGGATGAGATGAAATGATTTTTTCTTATAAAATACAAGGATTATTGTAGAGGCACTGACCACCATGGGGATGATATTTTTAGAATGACACAAAAAGAAGACAAGAGTCTTGAAGATTATCTGGTGAGGTTTCTATTTAGTGTCAAAAAGTCCAAGCATAGCACTCTAAATGAAGATTCTCTCAAGTTGATATTTTTGAGAGGAATCAGTGATGAATGTACGAATTCTTTGGATCTTATGGGAGGAGGTGACATAACACAATCAACATGGAGTGACATTGGAAAAATTTGTCAGAAGTATTCCAGATTTGCTTCTAAGAAGAATAGGCATTTCAAGCCAGGAATTTCTTCATCAGCATCACGTAATGGAGTTTCTAGAATGGAACTTAGCCATTTGTTGAAGGATTTTAAGGAGGATATCATAAACAATATGGCTACTCAACTAGATACACTTTTACCTAAGAAGAAGCATGAGGAAGCTGATGCAGTTCTTGCAAAATTTTGTCCCCATTGTAGACCAAGGATACAAGACTGTAGATGTAAAATGGTTGCAAATCTTGAAGTTCCTGATTTCAAGACAATACAAGGTGATGATGAACACGTTTTCTATGTTTCTCAAAGAAGGCCAAATTTTCCAAGACAAGGTATGCCTCTCGATACACTTTCTTTATTTGGTTATAGTGGAAATTCCTATGCACCAAATAATCAATGGCAATCTCCATATGCTCAAAATTTTGGTAATTATCCAAATTGGTATGCTCCTCAAGGCCAAGGGCAACATTTTGCCAATCAAACTACATAGTGACAACAACCACAAGGAAATTGGTCTCCACCTTAGGGACCATGGCAACAATTTTAGGGGAATTGGCAACCTACTCAATGGAGGGGGGGTTAGCCATGGACAAATCACTCCTCTGGATATCAGCAACTTATGTAAAATCCACAACCACCTACAATAATGCCCCCTGCAACCACTACTATTCCACCTAAACCCACATAGTTGCCCACTCAACCAATGGCGAATCCTAATAGCAAATCTCAACAACAACAACAAGTTTATTCGGCTGATCCTAATCAATACCCAACCTATTCTTATCTATAAGTGATATTTACCTCAGATCTGGGACAACTTTGCCTAATCTGTCTCCACTAGTTATAACTGAGATGCCAAAAGAACAAGAAATCTCTAGTCCAACAATCCCAATACCTCAAAATCAACAAATACCTCCATTTCCTTAGAGGTTGCAAGCAAAAGAGATTCTTCCAGAACAAGAACAAAGTTTTGATATTGTAGATAAGTTGAAACATGTATGTGTTAAAATTCCATTATTACAAGCTATTAAGGATGTCCCTATGTACAATAAGGCACTTAGGGAAGAATGTTTAAAGAAGCCCGGTAGAAAGAAAAAAGATCCGCAAACAATGCATGTAATAGGTCAATTGACTGATATTATGTTAGGAAAAGTTTCAATTCCTAGGTATGTTGATCCTGGTAGCCCTATTGTGAATATAGTCATCAATAGCACTCAGATAAAGAATGCTTTGATAGATTTGGGAGCAACCATTAATTTCATGACAAGGGATATTATGCAGCGGCTTGAAATAACTAGTCTCAGAACTACACCTATAGTCCTACAACTTGCTGATAGTTCCACATTTTCACTTGATGGTATGATTGAAGATATAGTTGTTACTTTAGATTCTTGGGAATACCCTGCAAACTTTATGATCCTATCTCCTAAGGCCACATTGGGAGGATATCCAATGATTTTGGGAAAACCTTGGCTTTCTACAACTGATGCATACATTGGATGCTAGTCAGGAGATATGACTATCTCAGATGGAAATTATACCAAAACTCTAGCTCTGTATTCTCCTGCTCAACCTCAATTTGATCAACAACAAGTCGTTTGGACTAACTTGGGAGAAGAATTTGAAGGAGTAGACTTTGCCAATCACCTTATCATGATTAATAGAGGGCCATTCATCCAACTTCATGATGATGACGACTCAATTCTCTATAAAATTCTGACAAATGAGTTAAAACAAGAACAACAATTGTAGGAGTTAGTATTGAATATTTCAAAATTAGATTTTCCCACAACCACTGATATACTGCATACTCTGTTGCCGCAGGAAGTCTGTTCTTCTCATTTTTCTAAAGTATCTTAGATTGATCTTACTGTCAAAGTGAAAGCCGATTGAATCAAATATTTGAATATCAACAGTAAACTCAAAGAAACCGAAAGAGTAGCACTCGTGGACTTGCTCAAATGTCATAAACATGCTTTTGCATGGGATTACAAGGATATGCATGGAATTGATTCTATAGTTTGTACCCACTGTATCTACATAAAAGAAGACTGTAGACCTTATAGACAATCAAAAAGAAGAATCAATCCTGCATTAAGAGAAATAGTTAAAGAAGAATTGCAGAAGTTACTAAATGTTGGATTTGTCTATTGTATTTCGGATAGTCAATGGGTGTACCTTTAGTGATAGTCCCCAAGAAATGAGGAAAATGGTGGGTATGTGTGGATTATAGAGCTTTGAACGTGGCAACTAGAAAAGATCATTTTCCATTACCATTTGTGGATCAGGTATTAGACTCCTTAGCAGGGAAGTGGTATTTCTCATTTCTTGATGGATTTAGTGGCTACAACCATATTCAAATTGCCTCGCAGGATAAGGAAAAGACTACATTTGCTTGTCCTTGGGGAACATATGCATATTCTATTCTTCCTTTTGGATTATGTAATGTTCCAGCTACTTTTCAAAGAGCAGTGATAAGTATATTTTTTCAGATATTTCCTAGGACAATATGGAAATCTATATGGATGATTTTACAGCCTATGGTTCAGAATTTCAAGAGGCATTTAAGAACCTAAAGAAAGTTTTGCAGCGATGTGAAGACTACAATTTGTCATTGAATAGTGAAAAGTGCTTCATGATGATGTAGGAAGGTATAGTTCTCACTCATCATATCTCTCTAAATGGAATACAAGTTGATCTAGCAAAATAGAAGTCATTCAAAATATCACTGCACTGGTAAAGCAAAAAGATGTTAGAAGTTTTCTTGGTCATGCTAGATATTATGGGAGGTTTATCAAAGATTTTAGCAAAATTGTAGGTCATTTATATTCTCTTTTGACCAAGGATATGGAATTTGATTGGACTCCCTCATGCAATGAAGCTTTCTTGAAGCTTAAACAAGCATTAACCCAAGCACCAGTTCTTAAGGGTCCAAACTGGTCATTACCATTTCAAATTCATACAGATGCATCAGATTATGCTATAGGAGCAGTCTTGGGACAGAAGGTTGACAATCAGGAGAGTGTAATTTATTATATCAGCAAGAATATGCAGGGGCTTGAGGAAAAGTGCAAGGTAATGAGTCACAAATTCGTAGAAGTCCGTGCGTTGGAAAATGTGCTCTTATAAATGGGGGCCCATTTTCAAAAAATGGGGGTCTGTTTATGCTTCGGGCTCTCGATCCAAAAGGTAATGAGGACCCAAAGAAAAAATAAAATGGCCCCTATTTTGTTCCAAAACGGGGGCCCGCTTTTAAACAAAACAGGGGCCCATTTTTTAAAAATGCGCCCTCGTTTCTAAATCACATTTTTCCTTTTTTTTCCACAAGCCGCCCTTGTTTGAAAATGGGGGCCTGTTTTGTGGAAGTTGATTCCACAATCCGCCACTTGGCTCGGGATTAGGCCCAGGATATGCCTGGGATGGCCACACCTAAGACATGGACCTGCAAATTCAAATCTCCATGAATGAAAGCACAAATATGAACTTCTGAAATAGTTTATGTGCCTCTAATCAGAGAATTTTTATACGAAATTAAAAACCATTTCAGATTATACTGTCTAGATTCTAAATATGTAAATTTATTTAAAAATTGATTATTTTAACTATTTTTCATTTAATTTATACTAAATCGGGTCCATAAATTTGAAATATTAACTACTTTTGTTAATTTAATAACTTTTTTATTTTAAAGAATTTTGGAAAAAAAATTATATGTCATCAATCTACACAAAATTCTTTTGTATTTAAAAAAAATAAAAATAAAAAATGTCAAGTTTACATCAAATTATGTGGGTTGTACACGTCAAATTTTAAAAAAGATAATTACGGCCATTAAAAAATTAATTAAAAAAAATATTAGAAAAAAAAAAATAGAAAAATATGCTCATCAATCTTTAGTGTGTTACAAACCATTTCCCAAAACGGTTTGAGAAAATAATTTTAATTGTGTCAAAAAGTGTGGGTCGTACACATGCATGGTATGGTCCCGAAACAGGCATTTTTAAAACATAGTTTTCAGAACTCCATTCAAAAAGTTATTTTTTATTATGTGGGTATTAAAATAAATTACATATTTGGAAAGTACACTCAGAGGGCTATCTTTTATATTACTAACCTTTTCCAAGATTCAATCTC
Organism: Cryptomeria japonica; assembly: GCF_030272615.1. Lineage (NCBI taxonomy): Eukaryota > Viridiplantae > Streptophyta > Pinopsida > Cupressales > Cupressaceae > Cryptomeria > Cryptomeria japonica. Next base: position 310,662,178 of record NC_081405.1, on the reverse strand, counting down.
TAAGTGTTTCAAATTTTAAGCTCAAATGAGACAAAATCTGAAAATCAGGGAAAACACTTCCACTTTTTGGCCAAAAAGTGGACTCATCTTCTTGCATTGACCCCTAAGCTTAACTACACTATCACTGAAAAAGAAATGTTAGCAGTTATATATACACTCAATAAATTCAGGAATTATATAATAGGATATCCGATATTTTTGCATACTGATCATACCGCAATCATATATCTAATGAATAAACCTTCAATTATAGGAAGATTGGCTTGTTGGTTACTGTTGATGCAGTAATTTGATATTACAGTTGTTGATAAACTAGGAAAGTCCAATGTGGTTGCAGATTATCTCTCTAGGCTTCAATTGCAGGATGATCCTGCAGCCATAGATGATGCTTTTCCAGATGAACATTTTTTCCTTATAAAAGCACACGCTCCCTGGTATGCTGATATTACCAATTATTTAGCAGCTAATAAAATGCCCATTCATTTCTCTCCTAAAAAAAGAAGATTGTTAGTTGAGAAAAGCTTTAACTTCTCATGGATTGCTGATTGTTTATTTTATATTGGACCTGACCAAGTCATGAGAAGATGTGTTAGAGAGGATGAAACATATGATATCCTTCATGCATGCCATGATGAACCATGTGGAGGATATTTTTCTGCTAAAAGAACACCACTTACAATATTGGGCACAAGATATTATTGGCCAACATTATATAAGGATTCAACACAATACACAAGGAAATGTGACAGATGCCAGCGCATGATTTGATGAGATGCCATTATATCCACAGATATTAGTTGCACCATTGGATAAATGAGGATTAGATTTTATAGGACCAATTGATCCTCCTTCAAATGGAAAATCTTATATTTTGGTTTGTACTGATTATGTCACCAAATGGGTGGAAGCACGAGCTATGACACATGCAAGAGATAATAAAGTGGCTGAATTTCTATATGAAGAAATATTTACCAGGTTTGGAGTTCCAAGAGAAATTGTTTCAGACCAAGGATCACAATTTACTTCCACATTGATTGCATCATTGGTTAATGAATACAATAAATTAGGCACATAAAGTCTACCCCATACCATCCACAAGCAAATGGTCAAGTGGAAGTCAAAAATAGGGATCTAGAAGCCATTCTTACTAAAATAGTATTTGTTCATAAAAAAGATTGGTCTCAAAGACTTTGTGAAGCCATTTGGGCATCTGGAACAACATGCAAAACACCAATTGGTTTTACACCTTTTGAAATGGTGTATGGAAAAACAACAATGATGCCCATTAAGTTTGAACACAAAACTCTAAGAACAACCCTACAATTGAATTTGACACTTTTTGAAGCACAAAGAGACCACATTCACCAGTTGAATGCTTTGGATGAGCTGAGAAAGATGGTTGTTCAACAAACATAACTTATTCAAACTCAGAGAGACAAATGGCATGATAAATACATAAAGGAGAAGAAATTTCAAGCAGGTGATTGGGCACTGCTGTATGATTCTAGATATAAGGATAATATGGGAAAGGTGCAGACAAGATGGTTAGACCCATATGGGATAGAAGAAGTTTTCAAAAATGGAGTAGTTCGCTTGACCACTATTGATCCAGTCCGATTCAAGCTATTAGTAAATGGTCATCGACTATGCCTGTATCATAACCTTGAAACTAAAGAATCATTCCTGCAACAATTATCCAATGAAGATCAAATAAAAGTTCCTGCAGCTATTGAAGAAGTTCCTATAACAACTAAAGGAAACATTCAGGGTGCAGTTCCTGCAGCTTCTGCAGGGAACATTCCTAACACTCAATAAATTCTTCAAGCATCATTTCATAAAGATATTTCCATGTCTTATAGAAATATAATTCTCCATTAATAATTATTCCATCCATGTCATCCCACTTCATTTCTTTGTCTATCATTTCATTCACGTCACATCATTTCATTTCACCCTTCTTTTTAGCTAACTGTTTCATGCAACATTTATTCACACAATTGCAGGTATGTACATACCTTATTTTTTATTAATTATGTATTTATTGTTTTACTATGATTTTTGCCTATTTCAAATCCGCATACACTTATGTTTGTCCTTTCTGCATGTGTGGACACCTATCATAATAAGTTGGGGGGGGGGTTGTTTTATGGTCCGATTTCCAAGTTAAGTAATTGTTCGTCCTTGTCAAGTAAATTGATTTGATTTCCTACCATCATTCTTTTTAATGATACATTCTTTGGTACGAGTGAGCAATGCATTCTACTAACGAAACTGGAAGTAAGGAATTTTCAAGCAAATATTTTCAGTTCTGTAGATTACTTCATGTCCTCATTCTTAGCTGTGAAAAATTATTTTGTGAGATGAAATAGTCATGGGTGGAGACCCTTTCCGGCATGAACCTGTGATCCATGACACGTTGCTGCAGGATGCCCTATGTGAGCATTATTTCTAGTTGCATGGGTGGATTGATTATTTTTTGAAAATAACATATTACAATGAAGAAATTGCTTTCAAGTTCATGCATTCATTCAACCAAGGAGAAGATTTTGTCAAGGGATTGAGGGTTATTGCTACAAAAAAATGAATAGCTAAAGTTACTGGGTTGCTATAGGAAGGAGAGTTGTTTCCTGAATCCAAGGATGCAAGAAGTGCTAGAGCAGATTTACATACCCCACAGATGGACCTCTGATGGTGGATAAGAAGGGAATCAGACGGGTATCTCTTCCAGCAAAATGGCCCTAGGTGGCATTATATATAATGAAATACATTACCTATGATGGGAGGTATTCACATTTGGTCCATTTCAAATTGCTTAGTCATTTACGACATGGCCGAAGGGTAAATGCTCCAAATTTTCTATACCACCTTATTTCCATAAGTGCTAAAGAAACATGAAAGAATGGAAATCATTCTATCAGTCATCATGATTTGATAAAATTATTAGTAGAACATTCTCTTAGAGATGTTTCTCAAATGGCATGGGGGGTATTTGAAGATATACAACAATTTAGGGTTGAAGATGCTCTTGCTGCAGAGGAATTAGTAGCATAGGAGGAAGACATAGGAGAACCCTTGTCTCCTAGAATTTCTGCAGGAAATGAATTTCCCGTTTCCAAAGAAGCTTTGAATGTGACAAAAGATGTGGTGGTTGAAACAAACATTGAGCATCCCTCCACTTATTTACAAAGAGGAGTGGCATCTTCTAAAAGAAAAGGAAAAGAGGTAGAAATAATTGATGTAGAAGGAGGAACTATGGTGCAACCTCAAGCAACATAGGTTTCTCCTACAACCAAAAGGCATAAGCCAAAGGGAAATTCTCCTGCAGTAATGCCTCTAATAGAAATAGTTCCTGCAACCACTCCAAAGGTATATGCAAGGAGGACTTGACAAAGTACATGGAAAGTTTGACCAACATGAGATGCAATGGAGGTCATTTCGGTTGAGACATCAAAAGAAGAACATGGGAGTCCAACAGAGGTTAAATTCTAGGAAGAACATGGTGCTGACAGACTTTCAAGTCTGGCATATGTGGCAGAAAAATTTGAAGAACCTGTTGAAGAAATTCCATGCCCTAAGGTAACAGCTAATAGACCTCCATCATCTCTCACTAGTTTGTCTATTGCATTAACATTTTATAGGCAGTGGGAGATAGAGAGGGCTAGATTACATGGCATTATTGATAAGCAATAAAGGGAAATTGAAAAGGGGGATAATCAGATTACAAAATTGGAAGCTAAAATTGACACAATTAACAGTATGGTCCCTGAATTGATACAATGTAGGGCTCCACCAAGGGTTTATGCCTTGCATCTAAAAGAGCAGTATTTGAATTTTAAGCTAAACCACATTATTCGAGACCTTAGTCCTTCTCTAGACACCCCAGAAGAATTTTATAATGCTTATCAGACCTCTCCAACAACTATTAAAAATTTATTGTGTGAATTTTATTTGCATAACTATGTTGTGACTTTTGATAGTGAGAGGAATCCCTTGTTATACATTGGTGATATCCACATCATGGGTGCAAAATGAAATTAGCATGGGAACTCAAGCCAAGGCATATGGAAATCTAGAGTTTGATTATCCATTGCCACTTAGGGCTGAAGCCAAGGACCTGCAACTTCTTTATTATGATTGGCAGAAGTTATTAGCAAGGCCAGATGTAAGGAGTCAAGTGTTACCAATGAGGGAGGAAATATTCCAAGCATATGAACACTTAATTGGAAATGAAAGAGCAATTTCTATTGAATGTCTAATTCACCATTAGAATAACGTGCCAGAGGACTTGAAATAGGGTGAACCTCATTCACTACCAAATTGTCATTTTTCTATGCAAAGAGCCCCTAAATACATCCATTTGGGTAGGATGAAAAACAATGACTGGCTACCCTCGATCTTCAATCCCCCTATCCTCATGTGGCCATTGTTGGGATGCAGGATTATAGACAAATGCTATGAGGTAGCTATAGAAGAAGCCAGATGGACCAGATTAGAAAAGATGAAGGGATTTTATTGGAATTTGGCTTCAGGAGGGATAGGTCAGGGACCTATTGGTGACTTTCGAATTAGTGCCTGAATCAGAAACTTTCCTCTTGCTAGAGGATCAACAAGACACTAAGTTGGGGGCCATGATGAGCTGAGATATTAGCTCCTTTTATTACTAGAACTCATAAGTTTTTGTCACATTTTAATTTGTATAATGGGATGGTAATGATGTATTAAGGTTTGATTATATGCATTTCAGATGCAACTAAACCCATTAAAGAACGTTTTACCTTTTTCCATTTATTCATGTTGCTATGCCAGTTATTCCTGCAGCCATATGATTTGTTCCCATTGTGATATGGATTGTCATAGGTGATATCATGTGTGAAATGAATGAGTGTTATGATTAATTAAAATAGATATGTATATGCTTGTATGTTATTTATTTTTAATTGCAAGAATAAATGAGATGCTGCGAAGAAGGTTGTCTTGTCACGTCAAGAATGCAGTTGAGATATTCAAGGGGCGACTGAAAGTTCAAATCAGTGAAGAGGATAATGAGCGTGAAGAACGACAGAGGAGTAGCAGGGCATGCAAGACTTATTTGTGTCTAAATTTAGCGAGCATAAATCTTGTAATAACGCCATGCTATATTCTTGGCCATGGTTTGGTAGATCCACCTTTTTAGTGGCTTAACTCTAACTGTTCTCCTTCATGAATGCTATACACCTCTTCTCATCGGTGTGATCTTAATTGTAGGAAGTTATTATAATTTTCCTTTAAATAAGTGTCCCTGCCTCTTCTCTAAAGAGAGAAGAGAAGAGAGGGAAAAAGAGCAGAGGATTTAGAAATAAAGTTGCAGAGTGTTTTAGTCTTCTTTCATTCTAAATGATGTATCAAATTTTGAAAAGCAATAAATAAAGTGATGTTATTCTAAGAACTTAGAGTTATTTTGGAATCTTGGATACATTCATCCAAGGGGGCCCACTTGGTGAGTGATCCTATGCCTTTGTTTAGTTAGTTTTCTTTTTTCTGCTGCATTAGACATCCTAGCATTGACTATTCTTGCAGCCAAAACAAACATAGTAATTCCTGTTTGACAACTTTGGGCTTAGTTAGCATTTCTTTGAGTGAGTTTTATGTTAATGCAAAGTTTTCATGTAGCCATTTAGCTTTTATAATTCTCGTTTGCTTTTCCCAAATAGATTTTAGTTGCTGCAGTAATGTAGGATAGCTATCACAGGAACTTAGTGCATATATAGTGTAGACCCATTTCAAGTAGTACGTCCCTGGGTTGACAATCAAATGAACTTCAGTTATGGAGATAGTAACTTCACAGAGTGAATGTCTAAACTTCAGGTTGAGAATTTAACTATAGTTATTATTCCTATTGTTGGAGCGAACACATTGTACAGTGGGTCATTCTCAGCACTAGAGTATAGACTCTTAAAGCGAGATGATGTTGTTTTTTCCTTGTACAATGGGTCATTCTTGGAACTAGAGAACAGACTCTTAGAGTGAGATGTCTTCACTTTTTCCTTGTATAGTGGGTCATTCTTGAAACTAGAGAACAAAGTCTTTGAGCGATATGACACCACTTTTCTCTTATGTAGGGTGATTATTTTTGGAACTAGAACACAGACTCTTAGAGAGAGATATCATGCATTTCTTGACACTTGTACTATACATTCTATATAGGTTCTAGTGTACTCGGGCATAGAATCCTATGAGGCGTTTTGAACCTCACTTGCACACACACGCGCTTCAAGTTGGGTGGAACTAATGACGTTTTCACTCTCCTCCCTTACATGGATCACCCAGACAGACTCTAGGGGATAGATTTCCATTTCCTTCTCTCCATGGATCACCTAGTTTTAGGGGCGAGATGTCCATGGTTTCTCTCTTGTTTGCCTTTCTTCTCGTGGATCACCAAAGTGTGTATTCATGTCCTCTCTCTCCTTCCTCTCATGAACCCATACTATTTCTATTGATGTTTCATGGATGATGTTATCTTTTCTCATTTATGTGATCGCTCATGTTTATGTGATGGCATTGGTCTTTGTGTGCTGATTAGTTGTTGAGGCATTTGAGTATCGAGGTCTCTTCGGCTAGTTCGTTTGTCATTTTGTGTCTTTTTTTTGTCCTTTGTGCTTTATCTTTATTTTGTGTCTTTTTCCTTTTCTTTCTTATCTATTCTTACATATGTTTAAGTGAGTTAAGATCCTAAGATTCAGGGCTTTTTTCCTCAGGATTAGTGACGTCTTATACTCCTTGTGGTATTTCTCTGCATCTCTCATCTTCATCTTTATTTCTTCTACTTTACCGATAGTATTGGCGTAAGACATACTCTCGCTAAAGTGGGGGCTAAATGTAGTATCATAAAATTGTGACCCTAGCAATTTTAACCATATTTGAGGTCCTCACCTTGGTGACAACATCATCCTTCCCAACTAGGACTTCTCTTTTCATTTTCACCCAAAACCTCTCCTTGTTTAAGACCTGAGATGGCCTCAAGACCCTATTTGGACCTCAAGATAGGGCAGGATAGGGGCGTGGCACCCATGTCCCCCCCTCTTAGGGTGGTCCCAAGATAGGTCCCTTCGGTCCTATCTAGATTTTTGGATTCCAAATCTCCCTGATGTCGACCTTTGGTGAGATGAATTAATTCTTTGAGGCATGTATGAAAGGGAGTTATTCTTCTCATTTGCATAGACATAATATACAGAGGAGGAAATATACATGAAATACACGATATGTGAAGTTCAAGCATTCAAGTCTTCCAACATCCATCAAGTCTTCTTCTTCATGTGTCTTCTTAATTCATCCATTGGAGCAACATTTACAATATTCATTTGCAAGCATATGTGTGTGTTAGGGTTTTGTCATGTTACATGCCATTTCATGCAACATTTGTGATTGTATTCAAGAAGCAAAGCAACCATCATCAATAGATTACAGATCTACAAGGTATACATTTCCATTGTTTACATTAAAGCATTTGCAATTACTTTCTTTCAAGGTTTATTCCTCAACTGGGGTTTGACTGAGGCAAACCCCTATACACAAACCCTCTTCACTTCTTTTTTGTGTATAGGTTACAGGTGGACAACTGCATATTTCAGATCTAGACTTAATTTATAGAGGTGGAAGAGCTCTTTTTGTTTTACATATTTTTAAGAGGACCGTGGATACTTTCAACATAGTCCCAACAAATTTTCCTCAAATTTGCAAGGTAGATCTATATCAGTCTAAATATCTCAGATCCGAAGTTACAACGCGATTCTGAGCTGGTAGATCCTTATTTCACTCATTTTATCTCTCTTTTCTACATATCAACAAGTCAACTTTCTCATATACAAAAGAGGGTAAATCACACTTCAACCCTTGCAACCCACTTAGAATTCATGTCCTTGTTTCCCTTGGATTTTGATCTAGTGGATTCAAGCCCCTCTTTTGAATGTAAAGTTCCTCCAAGCGAAAAATCATCCTAGTGACTTCCTTTCTCTCGCTTAGGTGGGGAGTCACTAGGATCCAAATTTCCACTTTACAGTAGCTTTGTTTCAAGATCCTCTATAATCTTTCTTTCTTCATCAAGTAATTTTATTTGATAGGAGATCTTCTCTTTAGCTTTCTTGCACTTGTTTCTGCTTTCATCTAGATCTAGTAAAGAAAGTCTCAATTCTCCATCCATATCTATCACAACATCAATGTCCCATTCATTTTGTTCCGTATCATCCAAATCAGAATCATATATAATATTCAAAAACTCGAATCTACCTCAACTATTAGGCAATTACTTCAGGAACCTTTGTCTGATACCAATTTCTAAAAATTACCATATGTTGAGATGGGGGTGAATTAACGTATACAAAAACTCAAACATTAACCTTTTAACTTATCATTTATTCCATATACTTTATGCATGAAAGTAAACAACTCAAACCACAAAAGAAACCATACAATAAAACCAAGATTTTACATGGAAAAACCAATTAGGGCAAAAATGATAGTGAGAACTATCTCACCATATGAATAACTGAGTTACAATGCTTAGGCTAGAGGACAACGACCTCATTTCACCTGAGATGACTTACAAAGTTAAGGCAAACAACCTTAGGAAAATATACAAAAGAGACTTTCAAACACTAAAGATCACTTCCTCAGGTAAAGATACATTACTCCAGATATAAAGACATCAGTAAAGTCAATTTTTAGAGAATCACATTGACTAGAATGATGATCAAAGTTTACAATTCAAAAAAAAAATGAAATTATCCTTGTCATTGCTCTATAGTACTTATAGACCACTATATTTCTTTACATATACTTCGCACACCACATACAAATTATCTCTCTCTCTCTCTCTCTCTCTCTCTCTCTCTCTCTCTCTCTCTCTCTCTCTCTCTCTCTCTCTCTCTCTTTCCACAAAGATTCCATCCTTTATATGTTAATTGCATATTGAAGGACACTAACTAGGCAGCCTAATTAGGTGTAACATATAAATACAAGATATTCGACTAAAAAAAAACTCTAGTAAAAATGCAAAATGGAAAATGAGACATGTGAGGCTTCATACCAAGTTGGATTACCTTCCAATTCATCCTAAATCATTGCCTATAGATCCACACACAACCACATGACCAAAATTTTATAGGTCAGGTAGAAAAGATGAGAATGCCAAAGAAAACCACTACAACTTTACACAATCTTCAATTCAAACAATCAAGAGTATTTGTAGATGCCCAAGATATCATCAACGAACACCACTAACACTGAATAACCGAACCACATCACTAGACTACTAGTAGGTATACGAATGCAACACATTCTTATACACTGACAATGGAATTGTCACACTCATCTAAACACCAATCATAGATCCAAGAAACCAATACCAAAGCTCCAAAAAATTTAGGATATATTATTAAAAGCCTTCTAAAATAACCAAAAATAGACTCCACACTTTTGCATTATCACATTGAATCCCACTATAACTGCAAAACACCAAAGTACATCTGAACTATAGAATATAACCAATTAGCTCATTCGAATCAACAATTTTGACATCAATACCAATAAAAAAACATATTTACAACAAATAGTTTCAAAACCAAGATAAAAATGTAACATTAAAATGTATCTCAAATATATTCATCAAGCCATCCTCGAAGTATTTCTTCATTTTTTTCTAAAAATTCTTTGAGTTTCTTGTCACATTTCAATAAGGTTTTGAATATTGTTAAGTGACTTGACATAGTCTAGATATATGGTCTTATCAAATAATTGGATATAGAGTGTCAACACATAAAAGTTTATGCACAATAATTCATTGTTAATTTATTTAAATATTCAACTGAATTATAGTCATCTTTAGCAATACAATAAAATATGTATTACAAAAAGAATCAATTTACCTATAATTTCCCCCTTTCTTCTTTTCAACCTTCATTCTTGATCTTCTTCCCTTGAAATATTTTTCTACTTTCCTTAAATTTTTTCTACAATTTATTACATTAAAATATTTGATTGTTTTATCCATTTGTTTTAACTATTATTTAATGAAATAGGTTAAAATTTCTTATAATGCCCTTAAAATTTTAGGAATTTATAGTATATTGAAAAATTGCCTAATGTTTGAGAGGTTCTTATAGCTTTATTAGCTTCTAGAAATGGTTTCAAAAAAAATTAAAATAACCAACATTCAAATTTCCTCTAATATCTTCATCACACCACCCTTGCAGTATTTCTTTAATTTTATTTAGAAATGATGTGATTTTTCTATCACATTTCGATAAGGGATTGACAACCTTATCAAGGGTTGATGATTTGTTTTCAACCTCATCGAGTGCCAACACTAGTTCTAGAAATAACTTCAATTACCAAAACTTATTTGTAAAGTAATTTTTTCTTCCTTTTCCTGATGATGTCATTGATGAAACTTCTAATAAGTCCTTTCCTTTTCTTTCTTTAAAGGTTCTAGATATTATTTTGGCTAATGAAAAATATTGAAACAATCTTGTCAAAGCCTAAAAACTATTTCAAAATATCAATTTAACCTTGAGAAAAGCTTTCAATTAGCTTTATTTCAAAAATAAAAGAGTAATATAATCACACTATCAATTTATACAAGTTATATAACCCATGATATATACCAATGTAAGAGTTCTAGGTTTCAAAAATAGAATTCATTGTAAAAGGGTAATTGGGATCCAATGAGGTTCTGACAACTTTATTAGAAGCTAATAATGTTGTGAAATCCTCTTCAAAGTCAATAATCTTTATGAGTCCTCCTAATTCTGTTGACACTTTTAACCTAGTTAAATTTAACTAATAGAAAATTAAAATTATCTCAAACAACTAAAACAACTTTCCTTAAGTGAAGTTGATCTATCAAAAACTCTACTAGGAGAATTTAATCTACAGGTTGATGATAGGTCTTGTTGTTAGATGGTTGAATATTAGAGTATACCTTTTTGTTGAAAATTATATTTTTCTACTAGACATTTTTCTTCTGATTGCTCCTTAGATGTTTGTAGATAGTCTTCCTCAACTTAGTGGAAGAATTATCTTTGCGATCACCTCACTATTTTTATTGATGATGTTTCTATAGATATTCATTTTTATTAGAGAGGATACATAACAACTCTCTTATATTCCATAATAATCTTCTTTTGATTATTTTGATGTTTCAATGGATTAATTGTCACTCTCCTCTATTTGATGAATACTAAGAGCGGGGGAAGTGAATTATTATACCAAAAAATACTATAAACAAACTTTTAAATAGTTTAGCAGATAATCGATACAACAGATTCACTAATAAACTAGTTAAGATAAATGCAAACCAAATAGAAAACAAAGAATTCACCCACAAGAGCACAATCACCATAACACAAGATATTTGACGTGGAAACCCAAATGGCAAAAACCACGGTGAGAAAAAACTCACAAGTAACTATCTGTAGAATAGAAACCAGACCGGTTAAGGTCATACAATGTTCTTCACCAGAACAGATCCTGTTAGGAATCTAGATCCCTGTTAGGAGATAAATCTTGTTAAAGAATACCTTGTTAAAGGATTTCAGATCCACAGTTGTGAACCACCTTGTTAGAGGATTTACAAAGGCTTTGCTGGGCCTACCTGGTTAAGGGTTTCAGACTTGTTGAAGATATTAGTAATCAACAAGTAAATGATCTAGATAATAGCACAGTTTTCTTAGTTAGATCCTTGACAGCTCATTGTTAATGCATTTCAACATTACTTTAGTCTTCAATATCTCCATAGTTTGTCTCTTCACACAAACCTAATCTTCTGTATGATGATCGCACATAACCTTTACTATTCTATCTTTCATACTCTCTCTCATACATGCAAACCCTAGACATGATGTCTTTATAAAGGAAACTGATTTCATGTCAGTTCGATAGGATTAGACTACAAGTTCCTAGGTTCAGTGCATCTAGGCAAATTTGGTAACATGACACAAACATACCGCCAAAGTGTCAGTGGATGATAACTCATCACACATTACAGTAATACCGGTTGGCAACTCATCACAGAGTAATACCGGTTAATACAATATACCGATTACCGATTGTCAAAAATGAAGACTGGTAGATCATAGTGTTCTGATCAAAATTTAACTACCGCTTGGGTCCTTCGTACCGCTTGTGATCCTCGTACCGCTTTGGGTCTCCATACTACTTGAGCTCTTTAGTCAGTCTATGACCGGTAAACATCTTTTGTAAAATACCGATAGTCTAAAGACTATACATTCAATAATACACAATACTGGTTGGAACAATTACCGATTGAGCATAACTCATACATCAAGAAAGTGTTTGTCCATCATCAAGAAAGTGTGTGTCCATCAATGAAAATCAAAACATCATCAAAATGCCAACAATCTCCCCCTTTGGCATTGATGGCAACACTTAGGAAAATTCTGACATCTAAGTGTTTTAACAAAATGATGCTATAATCAAAATTACTCCCCCTAAGCATATACACTACTTCCTTTGCAAAAATTACAAATAAGTGCATGAAATGGTAACATTCACCAAAATTTTAAGTACACTACTCCCCCTTTGCCAACAATGACAAAGTAATGCAAAGTAACCCCTATTTCCTTATACAATAAAAATAGAGTAAATGTTCATGACAATAAGGAATGAAATTTATCAAAAATAGATTTAAAGTCCCGCATAAAAGTTTTCATAGCCAATGTCCATGACTCAAGTAATGAGGTAGCAACCTTACTTTCAATCTTCATCTGGAATGCCAGTTCTTCCATTGCATCAATGGTACTCATCTCTTGAGTTACCGTGATAGCATCCAGGTTGAGAAAACATTTCTGAAGAATCTACAGTCTTGGCAATAAGAGCAGTTGAAGCTCCTGCAAATCTTTAGACTGGTTGCTGATCTCTGAGTCCATCTTGGTTGTCTGACATTGAAAGTGGTGAACCATTTTCCCATATGTAGTGAAGAGATCATAGGGCATCTTGAAGGTGCTGATATATGCCTAGAACTCCAATTGGAGTTTATCTTTTTGTTTAAGCACATTCTCACAAAACATATGGGGTTGGCAGATTTTACTCAAAAGTAATTTTCCCTCATCCATAGAAACACTGATATCCTTATACTATTTCAGTAGTTGTGTCCAGAGCTCATTCATTTTCTTGACTAAGGTAGCATTGAGTTCCTTTTCATGGTTCTTCTTTGTAGTGATTTTAGCAACATCATCCAAGCGTTGTACTTGGTCCTCCACTATGGTACAAAGAAGTTTAAGCTTGGGTAGAGAGGAATCAGTACTGGGGAGGTTGGTACCAGGAATTAGACTGGTAAGGGTGTCAACCGTAGTTTGTATGACATCTTGCTCTTTCTTCCTCTGTAAGTTTGATGCTTCGAAGCAACTCAAACTCATCTACTGATTGAAGATCAATAGGACTAGTGGTATCAACCTATTTGGTTTAATCACCGGTTGCCTTAGGAGTTTTCACTCCTTCTTTTGTCTTGATCTCCATCTGTTTGTTCTTTTCTACTTTGTTCTCGTATTTTGCTCTTTTCTTTTCCTCTTCTTTCTTCTTTTTCTCCTCTTCTTGTTTTTTCTTCTCCATTTCTTCCTTCTTCTTGTCCTCTTCCTACTTTTTCTTCTCTTCCTCCTTCTTCCTTTCTTCTTCCTTCCTCTTGTCTTCTTCTTTCTTCTTCTCTTCTTCTTTCCTCTTCTCCTCTTCTTTCCTCTTCTCTATCTCTTTCTTTTTCTCTTCCTCCTTTCTTTTGTTTTCTTCCTGCCTTGCTTTTTCTTCTTGCTCTTTCTTTGTTTGTTCTTTGTCGTGTTTCTCTTTCTCAACTTGTTCCTTATCAGGAGTGACATCCTCATTATCTAAGGAATCAACATCAATAGTGTCAATTTTCTCTATCACTCTTTCTCCTTCACTGTCAAATGCCTCATCCGGTTTGCCTGAGGATAGGTCAGGTTTTTGTTCAACCTTCTTATTGGCTTTAGATACTTGGTGTATTTTGACTACAACTTTAACATGTAGATGTGAGTCCTTTTCCACTTCAGAAGCTTTTCCTTCTAGTAGTCGGAGTCTTCTCCTTCTCATGAAGAAGATGCCTTTGTTCTTATCCATTATTTCAAATAATTCAAAATTTGAAGCATCAGGAAAGTATTGTGCAAAACTTTTCACCCTGATCTCCTGTTCTCTTTCAATGGTAATGATCCATTTGTTATCTAAAGAATTATACAAAGAATCTGGTGTAACCGATCGAATCTCAGATGGCGACTGATCATTAACACATAAATATTTGATGACTTCTTATTCTACCTCTTCTTTCATTATCATTAAAATCATCAAAATATTCTTTTAAATCATCAAGCATTTTCCTCCTAATATTCTTAATTATCCTCTAACAATGTGTCATTGGCTTATAAGAGGAAATATCTATATTTACTAGTGTTGAAGTTGCAGGTACATTACTGGTAGACTTCACCTTCTTGCTTGATTGCCTTGTCTTCTTTGTTTGAATTTCCAGTTTAGTGTCCTCTGACTCCGGTGAGTTGGTTTTGGTTTTCTGCTTCCTCTCAAATACCTTCTCAGGTTTCTTCTTAGCTAGTGATTTCTTGGTCACTTTCAGACTGGCAAAGGTAACCGGTGCAGATATCGATGGCACTGCTTTGTCTTTTTTCTATTTTGGTTCTTCAACCAGTGTGACCCTTTCTAACCGATTCTCTTTTTCTTAGCATCCAGTGGAGAGGCAAGTAAGGTAGAGGCATACCCGATCAACATGTCATACATCACTTCATACCCCATAGGGCCAACTACTTCCTTTCTTGGTTCCACCGCTTCCATTATGCAGTCATCTATCCTTATTGTGAAGTAGATGTCATCTTCATAATTCTTCACAATATCATCAGATATCATTATTCTCTGGCTCATCTTCTGCTTGAATTCATCAAAATATTTATTCAGAACCTCAAGATACGTAGTTCCCAGTACTTGTAGACTTTCCTTAATTTGTTTGGAGCCCGGCAGGTCAGTAGACCATTGCACATCACCTACTCTAGGGAAATAACCTTGAAAACAAAAGAATAAGCCAACCAAAAGTTGGCCAAACCTAAACCTTAGAGAATTGTCCTATTTGATGGACTTTAGATTCAATAACAATTACTTCTATAGACAGGTACATAGGTCAAATGTACTGTCTTTCTTGATCATCCTGTAGGCGACATTCACCATAGCAGTAGGGATAGAATTCATTTTTCTTGAATAAAACATCCGGTAGCCAATCACCATGCAAGCATATTTCACTAGATCATCTTTCATAGTGTTGACGGTCATTTCCCGTTGGTCACTCACAAAATCGGTGAGCTTTGTCATTTCAATTTTGGTGACCTTCCATAAAGCTAGTACCTCTCCAATTTTGCAGAAACTGGTGATGACATAAATTGCTTCTGGTGTGATGTCATGGGTCCGCTCGAGATACATCTTGTCACCATGCACTCTAATAAGGATGATGCAAATATGTTCTTCTGTGAACTCTTCCAAAAAATATACCGCATTCTGCAGTTTCATCTTTTCAAGGATACTATGCTTAGGTTTGATCTTCTTGTCATCCCCACAGAACAAACTTAGTTGGGAATGAATCACTAGGGATCCTAGTTCTTCCAATTTACAGTCTATATACCCTAAAATTTCTTCCTCGACAATAACTCCGCTAGGAATTTGTGATAGGGCATTGTATTTCATTTTCTTTAGAAGAAATTCTGTTGAATCTACAGGTGTACTAGAACTAGAGTGCGATGCAGAAGCCATGATAAGAAAGAAATTTGAGAAATACCTTTACAATCCAAAATTTAGGGTCTGCCAATGTCATCCATAATACACCACTTCGGTTGCTAGATCACTGCTTAGTGTTCTTCATTGATAGATTGAAAAAGATTGCTGGATTCCTCTGCATGATTTTTGAATTCACTTTGAATCGCTAGACGAACCGCTCTTTGTCGCTCTGCTCTTGAAAATTCTTCTCTCAAAAACTGATAAGTGATAATGATGATGAAAAACCTTTTAAACAAATTCTCACCTACCATAATAAATGCATCACCGCTAGGGCACAAACCCTAATTTTGCCTTTTACTGCTTCAAATCTTCTGCCAATTGACAAGTAACATATACCGGTTAAGGTCTTTATTGATAGAAATCAGGGGTTCAAAATATTTCACTGATGTGTTCCCTCTAAGCTTTTCTGAAGTTCAGTTTGCCGATTTAGAGGCTTCCACTCTAGGTGCAAAAACAGGTTCATTCTATGACTCTTCTTCAGATTTCTTTTTCCAAGTTTTATTCATTTCCACTTGAACAGTTTCAGCATTAATCTTCCCTTCTGGAGTGATCGGTATATCATCCGATAGGTTCTTTCTCAGTCTGCAAGTTCTGGCAGTGTGTCCCAGTTTGTTGCAATGATAGCATACCATTCCAAGTGTTCTCCATGGTCCATTATTCATACCTCCATTCTTCCTTCTGCATGTTGCAGTAGTGTGACCGCTACCACGACAGATCAAACAAGTTGCTCTCCAACGAGTAGCCTCTTGATAACCACCTGACTGATGGTCATAGATATTGTACTGGTTGGGATTTCAATTCATAGAAGGTTTCAGAATAACTCCTTGAGTCCTTGGAGGATATCTCCCAGTGTTGTGCAAAACAGACCTACATTCAAATGCTCTATGCCCAAACTTGTTGCATGCATAACAGTTTCCATTGAATCTATTGGATCTAGGCTTATTGTTTAGAAAATAAGGAAAATTGTTGTAGGCCTTGCTTCTACACACATTGGTAGTGTGTCCTTCTTTGAGACAATTAAAGCAAATAGGTTAAAATTTTTGCTTACCTTTATCCTTGAATGTCAGTTGCTTCTTTGACGCTTCAGCTTTTGTTCCAGAGGTCTCACCTTCCTCTTATCTAGAGAAACCAAGTCTAGTGGTATTCTTTACTGGCTTTGCCGATTCTAGCTTTTACTCTAGCTTAGCAGTACTCTTATTGAATTTGGCAAGTATCTCCTTTGACTCAGTAAGTTCCTTGGAAATAGCAGCATTGGATTCCATTAAGGTTGCATTCTCAGAAATAGCCATGTTCAGTTCACCTTGCATTTCTTCTTTTTCCACTTTACTCTCTTGGAGATGAGCGATAAGGGTACTGATTTCTTTCTTCAATTTGGAGATCTCATGATCTTTGTCTTTTAATAGATCTTCAGCTTTCCTTCTATTCTCAAGTTCTTGACACATTCTGATAGTTAGTCCTTCCAATTCTTTTCTCAGATTGGCTTTAGATTCATTCAGTTTTTCAACTTCTTCAACTAGGGCATCCATGTCTACTTCATTAGAAGAGCTATTTTTAGTGAGTTCCATCAGTTTCTCAACATGCTGTCTTCTTTTGGCCAAAGAGGCTTTATACTTGACTTTGAGTTCATCATAGGCTCTCTTAGTTTGAGTGAGACGATGAGTAAGTTCCTTCACACTGTATTCTCCCATATCTACTTCCAAGTGGTTAGACTTATAGAAAGGTTGGATCTGATACCAATTGATGAATACTAAGAGGGGGGGGGGGTGAATTAGTATACCAAAAAATACTGTAAACAAACTTTTAAACAATTTAGCAAATAACCGGTACAACAGACTCACTAATAAACATGTTAAGATAAATGCAAACCAAATAGAAAACAAAGCATTCACCCACAAGAGAACAATCACCATAACACAAGATATTTGATGTGGAAACCCAAATGGGAAAAACCATGGTGAGCAGAAACTCACAAGTAACTATCTACAGAATAGAAACCATACCAGTTAAGGTCATACAATATTCTTGACTAGAATAGATCTTGCTAGGAATCTAGATCTCTATTAGGAGATAAGTCCCATTAAACACTACCTTGTTAAAGGATTTCAGATCCATAGTTGTGAACTACCTTGTTAGAGGATTTAGAAAGGCTTTGTTGGGCCTACTCGGTTAAGGGTTTCAGACTTGTCGAAGATATTAGTAATCAACAAGTAAATGATCTAGATAATAGTACAATATGCTTAGTTAGATCCTTGACAACTCATTGTTAATGCATTTCAGCATTACTTCAGTTTTCAATATCTCCACACTCTATCTCTTCACACAGACCTAATCTTCTCTATGATGATCACACATAACCTTTACTATTCTATCTGTCATACTCTCTCTCATACATGCAAACCCTAGACATGATGTCCTTATAAGGGAAACTAATTTCATGTCAATCCAATAGGATTAGACTACAAGTTCCTAGGTTCAGTGCATCTAGACACATTTGGTAACATGACACAAACACACCGCCAAAGTATTGGTGGATGATAACTCATCACACATTACAGTAATACCGATCGGTAACTCATCACAGAGTAATACCGGTTAATACAATATACCGATTATCGGTTGTAAAAAATGAAGACTGGTAGATCATAGTGTTACCATCAAAAGTTAACTACCGCTTGGGTCCTTCGTACCACTTGTGATCCTCGAACCGCTTGGGGTCTCCATACCACTTGATATCTTCAGTCAATCTATGACCGATAAACATTTTCTGTGAAATACCGATAGTCTAAAGGCTATACATTCAATAATACACAATATCGGTTGGAACAATTACGAGTTGGGCATAACTCATACATCAAGAAAGTGTGTGTCCATCATCAAGAAATGTGTGTCCATCAATGACAATCAAAACATCATCAAAATGCCAACACTATTACAAAAAAAATCTCCCACTCTCTGACACAACTCCTCCTATTTTGCCTTTTGTTACTATTGAGTTTTCATATGTTGGGTGATAGATAGACCAACAATTCATTACAGAGTATAAACAACAAAAATAATCACAAACTATCAATTTGTATTATGATAGGTGATCAAGGTGAATCATATGATTACCACTATCCAACAAGTTGTATTATGATAGGAAATTTATAGACCACCAAATTTTTTTAGTAGATAGGATTGATAACCACACCTCAGGGGATATCGTGAAAAAACATAACCATCAAAGGGGCATAATAATGAAAATAAATGGGATGACCCTTTGGTGAAATGGTGGGGCTTCTTGCCTGTAGTGCCTACAACCTAGTTTCAAACCCCCATGGGTTCATCTCTACCATGTTAAAAATGGAGCACCCTTATCCTAGGGAGAACCTTGGAGAAATAGTGGGGCTTCTTGCCTGTAATGCTTACATCCTTGGTTCAAACCATTAATTTTTGCCAATAGTGGCATGTTGTGATGGTTAAATTGTTGTGTTGTTGTTCTTGCCATCAAGGTTCAAGCCCCACCGGTTCATAGCTCTAGGTTAAAAGTGTTTACCCTTTCTTAATAAAAAAAACCAATAAAAATAAAAAATAAAAGGAGGCCATATGCTCCCTTAAGATGCTATCATATTTTTATGTCGATATCTTAAGGAAAAATAGGGGATCTTTAGGAGAAACACACACCTTCAAGAGCCAATAATCCTTGGCACCTAATGCATAGCTGAGAATAAAAGTATATACTGTTATATTTATACCCAAGATAAAGCATGGTTTCATATAATATTGTGAATAATGCCAATATTAATATTGTCAAACTCTCTCTTAAAGGCATCACAATCACTAGTGACATAGAAAATCATGTAATGAATGCCAAAATAAAAGAATTTCTTTATTAGGTTTGTGAGATTTATGAACTTTTGGAGGAGGAGTAATCAAGGAAGCTTTTAGGAAGCTCAAAAAAGTTTTCTCTTGCCTAGATAATAGATAGGGATCAAGAATCAATCCTATCTCATGTGAAGGAGTATTATTTTTCTTTCTAGGACATGGTAATAGAGGATAAAGTTGGGAATGTATACCCTCGCTATAAAATAACGGTGTGAGCTCCACCATTTCCATTAGAATTCATTATGTATCAATGCAAGAACAACCACCTCCTGATAGGAAAGTTAAAATGCATCTTTTATTTATCCTTTTGCAAGAATGAAGATCCTTGTTAGCTTAATTCACACATGAATTTTTATCTAAACATTTATTAGGAGTGACATTAAGGAGAATGGTCTAATCTTCTTGTGTTAGTAGATCTCCAAAAGTGGGACTGAGATTGGGGGAGGCACAATTCTCTTCATTTACCAATACCTCATATCTATAAAGGAGATCATTGATATAGATGGTAGTTGAAGTACCTGTTGTCATTGAGGATTGCACTTGTGATGCTAAGTTCAAAAACAAGCAATCCTATGAAACATGGAAACACCTTTGAGCCTATGGGTTGCTTAAAGTGAAGGTGAATCTCCGAAGATCAGGCTGACTTCCTATTTTGATGGATCTCCTACACTAAATTTTTGTGGGAATAGGGTAAAGAGTTGCATGTAATAAAAAACCTATCCTAATGGAGGTGATACACCAAAATGATGATGTTCTACTTGCTGTCCTAAAACTATAACCAACTGCAACAAGACCCAAAAATTATCTCACAAATCAAATAAGATCATGAAATTCATAAACATCTCATGTGAAGGCTCGAAGTTATCTAACTTCTACATGTAGGAAAAGTGATTTTTCACAAACATGCAAAGAATTAGAAAACAAATGAACACAACCCACAACTTGAATTTACTATGAAATCTTCCTATCTCTGCAAAGCATAAATGAGACAAAGAAAAGGATTCAAAATTAAATCACAATAACTTTGTCAAATCATTCATCTGACAATGGAAAAATAAGAAATAATTGACAAGAAAAATGAAACTCTCTATTGCAAACTGAAAATAATCTCTATTACAATGCTGAAAACTGAAAAAAGTGCTCAGATAGAATGCTTTTTTGCAAAAATGTGTATGCAAAAAAAAAAAAGCCAGAGGGAAAAAATAAGGAGAGAAGGAATATATAGAAATCATGATGAATCCCCTTCAAAAACCCTAAAAAAATTGCATGAGAAAATCCTTGGGAGAAACTACCCCAAAAATGGCATAAAAACTCATGCACAATCTGTAAAATAATAATCTTTATTGCTCAAAAGTACTGCCATTGATCCTCCTATAAGAAAATTTGCATATCTAAATGCAAAAAATAGTTATCCCCATGTGAAAGCCACATGATGAACTAAATTGTGGCTATATTAAAAAATAAATCCCACTGAAAAAAACTTATGCATTCTTTGGCAACTACTCTATGTGTTGAAACTTCTATTAAAAAAATGATTGGAAATGATCTTCCTATTTCGCAAGCTTTCCAATGGTATGTAACACTTGGATATTTAGATAAGCAATTGCATTAGTCTTTCATGTAGAAATAATCCCCTTGCTTGGTGGGCTTTTCACTATTCGAACAACCAGTTCTAAGTCTACCCTACAATTTTTATTTGCTAGCCATTGGATTGCCTGCATGAACCATGGTAGCTTGCATTTAACTTTTTTGTTTCCTTCTTAGCGGGCCCCACCATTTGTCGCCAAGTCACTATGATTATCCATCGAGCATTTTTATCTTGCAGTATAGTGACGACCATTGATCTATTAGGAACCTGCTTGCCTTTTAGTCTCCTTGTTTGCTTATCTTCCTGGGCCCACAGGAACAAGCGATGCTAATGGACTTTGAACTATTGAACCATTTAGAAATAGTGATCCACTTTGAAGTTTGAACCATTGAACCATTGAACAATTTTGAAATGGTGAACCACTTTGAAGTTCAAGTTCAAGGTTGACTTAGACATCCGCTCATCTGTAGAATTTTTTGCCATGTGTCAGCCTCTGATTTGCTCGTGGGTCCACTTTGTCTTCCATCTGGACTGCCATCTAGACTGGACCCACCTTGTCGCCAAGTCACGATGATAACCTGGTGTGCAACTTTCATTAGCACCTTAGTGACCACCATTTGATCTTTTGCCTGACTGTTGGATGTGATTAATCTGCTCGATCTTTACTCTTGGTCTTCCCATGGTTCTTCGTCTTCTCTCTACTATGTGGTACATCCTCATTTTCTCTGAGCCCACCTAGATGGCCACCTAGATGGCCACATCATCAGTCACCACATGTCTTTCTCTCTTGGATCTCTTCTTTCGACCCAACTACTTCTTCGGTGAGCCGCTAACCAGTTTCATCAAACCTACAATTTCATCGATATTATTATGTCGATGAAATTGAGCCTTCGGTGAAACTTGTTTGGGACTCATCGCGGCCAAGATCTGCTCGATGTCGATGGAATTGAGATTTTGATGAAACCTTTACGGGACTCATCGCGACCAATATCTGCTCGATGTCGCCCATCCATGCCATGTAAGGAGCCACTGGACCGCCACCTGTCTACCACCTGTCCATGGTCTTATACTCTCTATTCTGCCACATCATTAGTCACCAAGTTGTGATGATATCTGATGAGCATCTAACCATAGCACCTTAGTGACAGCCGTTAGATCTCTGCGATCACCGTTGATATTTCTCGAACTTGCTCGATCTTTAGCACTGACTGATCTTCTTCTTTACGGTCATGTGTACACATGTGTCACCGCTTGATTGGCTCTGAAGATCCACCTGGGCACCACCTGTATGCCATGTCATTAGTCACCAAGTCGCGATGATATCCGGTGAGCATCTAACCATAGTGCCTTAGCGACCACCGTTAGATATTTTTCTTGACCGTTGGATGGGATTAATCTGCTCGATCTTTACCTTCTTCTTTATGGTCTGATGCAAAATTTGTGTCATCTTGAGATGTGTGCACGCGCGGGGTCCACCAGGTCACGAGTTGCCTCTTCTTGCCAAAATCCCGTAAGCTTTGACAATACAGTTATTTGTGACTTTGGTTTTAAATACAAAAAATCTCCTCCCTATGACCAATGTGGGATAAAAGTTCTTCACGCTTGGTGACTGAAAACGCTTGGAAGTTCTCTGGCTTTTTAAATAACCCTCTTTGGCGCCCAAGTAAAAACTTTACACAGGCCGATTGTATTTGCTTTGAGTTTCTTTTGGCCTTACATCAACCCCGCAATTTCATCTGCGAAGGAGCATAAATATTTTTATGATCTACAGCATGCTAAGTTCAACCCTCGTGGGAGCCCATTTTAACCCACATGTTGCATTGCTTTTCCTATATCTGCACATGAAGAAAACAAATTAGACAAAAACGATGCATTTCTGATTTATCACTCATGATTTAGCCTTTTCAATATGCATGAATGCAAGGCTTCATTAGGGCACCAAAATTTGGCATGTGCAAAATTTTGGTAACAATACCATGAAGGAAAATTTTGATAACACAATCCTCTTGTGTCAAAATTTCTTCATGACTACGACCCCATTTAGGAGAGGGAAAAATATGAAATTTATCATTATTACAACAATCATCAAAAGCATAATAAGGTAAATCTACTAGTATGATTTGAGACAAAAAAAGAATGAAGAAAACATCTTGGAAAGTGCCATTATCTAACCAATTTACAAATTGCCTAGCCATATGCTATGAAATCATATAATATGTAAGAGTATACTTGTAGATGAAGACAATATATACTAATAAGATGTGTTAAAACTTTTTCCATATTGCTACAGCTGGTAAATAATATAACTCAATAAAATCACATAATTAATTATTTAACTAATCAAATGTAATAATGTTTTAAATAAAAATTAGAAATGACTATGAGTGTAGGATATGATAGGTTCACCTAAATGATATGTAGGATCTTGAGTGATTTTATCCTAACATGTTAATTAACCTAGATTCAATTCCCTTTTTACATACATATCATTAAAATAAGTGTGAAAGGGTCCAAGTGCAATCCCCAATAGAGAGTCAAACAATCCTAGATATAGACCTAATCTATTATATGTGTTTGGTTGTGTGTGATTGATTAGGTACATGAAAGAAACTAGGCTATTGATGATGAAACTGAACAAATTCATTAAAGAATAGAGAATATAGAAAAAAATTGCACAAGAGGAAGGTGTGGGGATGATATATTGAGAGAAATCTATAACATAGATGCATATATGACTTAGTAGGATAGAGACATTGGAAAATTGGAGTCTTGAAGCAAAATCTAAAAATGTTAGTGTCAAAAATTTGATTTGGAGCTCATTGGGAATCTATCCTTAAAATACCAGAAAACCAGGAGACACTAGCAACAAGCACTGATGTGCAAAGTTTTTTTTCTCTTTGAAATTTGGATTTGTTTGTCAGAACTTATTTTGTCCATTGTATCACTATCATAGTCTATGAGACCCTCATATTTTCTCTTACATACATAAAAGATAAAAAATATGTTTTTTAGATGCATTCTTAATTGGGAACCTATGTTGGTGTTCCCCACTCTACAAAGAATAATTATCAATGATAATAATAACATAATCCCTCAAGAGTAAAGGAAAACAAGTAATAATTGATTCTAAAATGATGATGTTGAGCACTAGCTTGAATTCTACACAAGATGTTGATGAGACCTTATAAGTATTAGTACGTAACAATAAATAAAAAAAAAACTACTTCAATCTTAGATTATACCATGATTGATAGTATCCTTGGACTTCTTATCTCAATTAACTTTGATTGCTTTATCATTAGGTTTCTTAGAGAGAATACATTTCACCAAGATTCCATTAGGCTTATCGAATTAGGAGAGGAGTCATATGTATATGTGTCTTAAACTCTTTCACAAACAATTGTTTGAGAGAAGATGATAAAAAGGTTACAACCATTAAGGGTCAAGAGATGACATTCAAATATTAGAATTCAGAGACAAATTGGGAGGACACTAGCACTAATACTAGTGCCAAGACCCTTTTGGCTACACAAAGGGAAAGGCACATACCATGTGACCAAAACCACCAATTTGGACCCATGACAAGCCCATTTGTAAAAGATTAGGCACAAACATCATAACGAGTGCTAAACATAGCCCAAATTTATGAGGGGTAACAATTTATGATGGTATAGACAAATATGTGTAGGTATAGATAAAATATAGTGGAGTACATGAGAATGCATAAATGAGGATGAATAATGGCCCATGGTAGATTATATTATGTAAAGGTTCAAGGTTGCACTACTGTTAGTGCATAAATGCATTAAAATAAAAATTAAATTAAATGAAAATTGATATGAATATGCATATTATATATATATATATATATATATATATATATATATATATATATATATATATATAATTTTAAATGTATATACTTCGTCTAGATCAATTGATAGAAGGTTGAAAATAGCAATGGTAGTGTCATAATGCGATATAAATTCTCATGCATCTTAATGTTAAGTATTTTAGTTAACTTTTATATTATATATGGGGTGGTTGCAAGATGTTGAGTCCCACTTTTGGGCAAAAAGTGGAAGTGTTTTCTTTGTTTTTCAAATTTTCTGTCGATTGATGTCAAAACTTGATGCACTTAGAGATTGAATCTCAAAAAACTTCAATAATAGAAAATGTAGTGCTCGGAGTCTACTTTTAAAATATGAAATTTATTTTAATACCCACATGCTAGAAATCCCTTTTTAGTAGGCATGTATTAAAACCAGTTTTTCAAAATGCCTATTTCTGGACCATACCACACATGTGTATGACCACCCTTTTTTGATGCAAATAAATGAATTTTTGCAAATCCTTCTGGGAAATGATACCTAAGACACCAAATATTGATGAGAATATTTTTTCTTTTTCTTTTTATTGAATATATATTTTTTTATTAATTTTTAATTGACAATAAACTATATTTTCAAAATATCGGGTGTACGACCACCATAATTTGATGAAAATTCCATATTTTTCAATTTTTTTTTTAATATTTAAAAGAATTGTATGTAGATTAATGTCATATAATTTATTTTTCTAAAATCCTAGAAACAAAAAAGTTATTAAATTTTTAGTGAACCTTGGTATTTTAGGTTTAGGTTCCACTTTTGATTAATAAATATAACAAAAATAGTAAAAATAATCTTATCACTATGAAATTTACATTTCTGAAATCAAGACGTTGAAAACTCTAATGGATTTTTGTTTTGTCAAAAAATTCAATCAGAAAGGCCCTTAAAAAATTAGGCCAAGGTAGAAATCTGATGTCATTTTACCTTAGTCATTTTTTTGGAGGTCCAAGCATAGGCTTGGTGGGACCAAGCCTATCCCGAAGCAAAAAAAAATGCTAAGGGTTGTTTCCTGCCCCTAATTTTAACAAACGAGCGCTCATTTTTTAAATTAAAAAAACAAGCGCCTGTTTCGCTTTGTATCGTTGAAAGAGAAACTAGCGCCCATTTTTAAAAATGAGAACCCGATTATAAAATGAGCACCCGTTTCATTAAATAACGGGTGCCCATTTCTAAAAAGATCCATTGGGCCAAAATTTGGCCCACCAGCACAAATCCCAATGATTGAATGATTTTTCAATCATTGCCTAACAGGTATGATCTGCAAAGAGAATGTTTTGATTAATCATTCTATTTGTTTGTCTTATTGTTGATTTGGTAAGGAGACCGATTCAAGTTTGAAATTTGGTGTAGCCATGGGATCAAATCAACGCAGGAAGAGGCAAAGGAAGGTTCTGACAACTGAGGAGATTGCAACAAATAGGGAGAAGGAGGCAATGCATCAACGAGAGAGAAGATGAAGAATGAGACAAGGAGCTTCAAGTTCCACAATCATTTCAGAAGAGGAGAATATCAATGAGACCATAAATGTTGATGAAGGAAACACAATAGAACCATTTAATTTAGGTGCATCTTCTAATCCATTATTGGATACATGTATGTCTTCACAACCCTATGTTTTTTCTCATGAAGAAATTGGGGATTTAGTAGAAGCAGGTTACTCATTAAATGAAATGCCAATTGAAAATCAAACCCCAAATAAAATTAGAACTCAAGTTGAAACTGAAATCAAAATCCAAATTGAAACCCCGAATGAAACTAGATCTCAACTTGAAACTAAAATTGAAACCGAATTTGAAACTCCAAATGAAATTGAAAATCCACCAACAAGTAAAACCAATAATGTGTATGTAGACATGGAAACACCAATTGAAAATGAAACATGTTTGAATGATAATCAAATGAATGAAAATTTTGAAATTAAAAATGATGTACTAGACAACCTTCATGGCTTGGTTTCATGGAGACAGATTAGGACACATGCAAATAGATTGTTTAGACATTTTTTTTTATAATAAGAAATCTAGGTTTCAATGTCAATTAATTGTACAACTAATTAAAATGACTAAAATGGGAAAAGTGATGAAGAAGTTAGGCTTTTATGTCAAACCCAAGAAGAAGGACGAGTCTTTAAAACAAGTTGTATCGACTGTTGCTAGTGCCTTTGATACAATTGGAAAGAAAAGTCATTCTAAAGATAAAAATGTAGCACGACGGGCAATAACAACAACTTTAGTAAGCCAAGCAACTTCTAATAAAAGAATGATGAGTAACATAAGTGGATATCTTAATATTCATCACAAAACTTTGTCAAGAGCTGTAAAAAGAAGAGTTAATTTTGAAAGTGATCCGGCAAACAAATTGTGTACTTTTAGTGGTAGACTACCAAGGTTTGATATGAAACTTATTGGTGAAGTAAAAAATTTGATCGAAAAATTCAGGCACGATAATACGAGAGTATCACCTAATGTTAGAGATGTTATTAAATTAAGAGTTGGGTCAAAAATTCGTGATCCACATCCAAAACACCTATTGGACATGACTCAAACTGAATTGTACAAATTTTTTTTGGATGATAAGGTGTTGACTATTAGCATTTGTCAAAGGTCTTTTGAAAAGTGTAAACCTTAGTATATTCGAATTAACAAGGAAAGAGTCACATGTTATTGTAAAACTCATGTTCAATTTCGCTACCATTATGATGTATTTCAATATATATGTGTTACCATACATAGTAATGGAATGTTCCAATAATGTGGTATAAATATACCACCTGAAACTATAAAGGAGTTTATATCAAGTTTGTTTTGCAACCCACTAAATGAGCAAAATTTTCTTTTCAATGCATGTGTTTCTGGTGTATGTGATATATGTGGCAATCTTGCATTGTTGGATGAATGTTTGCATGAAAATATTTTAAATTATTTTGGACAACAATTAGTTGACGTTAAAAGATTTAAAACTGTTGAGTATCCACTGAAGGATGGAAAGGTTGGAAAACGATGCGATCTAATCACTGAAAAAGCTAGTGTTCATGCATTTATGAATGAATTTAAGAGTAACATCGTACCTAAATATGTTAAACACACTCAAAATGCTAGATGGCTCGATGGTCAATTTCGAATATGTAAGGATACATTTCCTGTTGGTAGTATACTTTTGGTTGTTGACTTTGCAAAGAACTACACGCTTGCACCACAAGATGAGGTCCAATCACAATACTACAATTTAGTGCAAGTATCAATTTTTGTCCATATTGTCTACAGGCATGCACCAGATAGTATAGAAGAGGATCGCAAATTTTTGAGAGAGTACCATTTCTATATGAGTGATAATAAACTACACTCATCTGAGTTTTTCCAGTATTGCTTCAAGACCTATTTTCAGAATTTGAGGGAGAGAGAAATTTAGATGACGCGACATCTAATATGGTCTGATAATTGCACAGGGCAATTCAAGAATGCTAGAATGTTTTATTGGTTGAGTAGGATTCATAAAAAAACTAATATCGAACACGTGGAGTTTTTTTGAGGCTGGACATGAGAAAGGAGAACATGACGGTGTCGGTGCATGTGTTAAGAGATCCCTTTGCAGAGAGCAACTCAAATTCGAGGAAAAGGCTAAATTTAAAAATGCAAGTGCAATTTTGGATTGGTGTAGTACAAATTTATCCATAGGATCAATTCAAAACTCTATAATTAGACATTTCTTCTAGCTAGTTAAAGAGGAGAATATCCTTCCAAGATATGATTGTGATACAATCAATGGGTTAGGTAGATGGCATTGATTTAAGAGTTCTAATTATAACACTTGGACTCTATGGACTAGAGAGCTTGCATATTTTTGTCAATTTTGTGTTTCAGGTGAATGGTTAAGAACGCGAGAATAGAGAATGGGTCGAAGAATGGCAATGCAAATCCTTAACACCTAGTAAGACACAATATGAAGATGTTAGAAGAAATGAAGACCCAGATCATACAGTTGCATCAGAAGATTATGATCATGTTTCAGACCTCATACAACTTGGTAATTTAATTCAATTTCTTGTTTATAACTTTAAATTATATATTGTTATGTATTGTCATATAATTTATGATTGTATTTGAATTATAAATTCTAACAATTTTTATTTCTACATGTACTTAAATCTGTTTTCTAGGACATGTGTATGTTGTTGTTGCACCTGAGGATAATGATGAGCAGGTTGAGTATTGGCTAGCTAGATGTGTAGAACCTAAGAAAAAGTTGATTTGTGATCAATTAGATGATGATGGTTTTCAGTATCTAGTTGGGTCTGTTGTGGTAGTTGGCACATGGCTACTCAAATACTTAACAAGAAGGAATGGCTTACCAGCTTATGAAGACTACCAATTAGAAAAGAAGATTATACACTATTCTCATTTGGTGGTGGCAACAAACATCAAATTAGAAAGATACAAAGGTAGACCTGCTAATAAGGTATTGTGGACACTTTTAGTAGAAGAGCATGAGGCAATCATAGATGCATTGCAGAAGAGAGAGGATGCAGATGGTACATTAGGTTGAATCAAATTTATATGCATGTAAGTTTGTGTTACTTGTGTGAACTCTTTTATATTTAATCATGATAATTGTTTTTCTTTGTCCCCTTAACATTGTATTTGTCTACATTTGATACAATTTTGGTTTCATAAACAACATTGTATTAATTAAAGCTATGAGATTTCCACAATCCATTTTGCATTTCTAGTGTATTTTTTCTGGATTCGATTGTGTGTATATTTTTTCATCAACGTTTCGAATCACACTCCGTGATTCATCATCAGGATGAAGAGAATTCCCAAGACATTGTATTAGTTATCTTCTTCTTAATGTTATTTTGTGCACATTGTAATTGTGTTACAATTGAATTCTAATTCTTTATGATATATTTATGTTATTGTAATCTCTTCATAGATTAATTGTAAGTTCAAAGATAGAATTATTTCTAAAATAGAATTATCAGTTCAAAGATAAGGGTTATCTATAGTCATATAAGAACTCTCACTATTCCTTTTACCATTCCGCATTATCATTGTATGACATCTCTATTTTTATAGTGTGATTTTTTATTTTAATACCATTCTATTGCCTCCTATCTCTCACTCTCTTTAGCCATCCTCCATTCTATCCATGTTTTTCATACCACTACTATCCACACTTATAAACCTTCAATACACTAGTAAAGTAGTGTGGTCAACTTAAGAGGAAAGTGGATACTATTTTTGTAGCTCTTACTCTATTACACATTTTACATTCGAGGTTGTTACACACTCATTACCCAATGGCTTTGTTATAGCTATATAAACAAATTATATTATGGAAAAGGAGGTCACAATGGTTCACCTACCATCTTTCAATGATAAATGTATAGATATTGCATATGAAGATAAATTCTCACCTAAATTACTTCCATGAACTCTAAGGGCTATACTCTTGAATGCTTCTAATCCTTAGCTCTTATATTTCTATCCATTATTTTGACGAGTTATCTATCATTTCCTTACAACAAGCATGCATCAATATGGGCTTAGAAATAACTATCTAATTTAACTAAATATTTTTGGAGACATAATGAGTCAAATAATGACTATAGCATTAGGTTCCCAATATCTATGTGGTAGGATTTGGGTGTACATGTAATAAATATTGAACTCTAACTATTTGAATGTAATGGTTGGAATAGCAGGGCTTCCTTTACTTATCCCAACCCTTCAAAATGTCAAAAGAATTATGCATTTCAAAAAGAAATTGACAAGAAAGAATCTATGTCTACTTCAAATCAAATGTCTATGACATCTAATTTTGTATCACTCAAACATCAAGGGCTAGGAAATTTACAAAGCTTAGCAAATCATTGAATAATGTTCTTCAAACCTTCCTAATAATTTGGTTAACCTTAATTCCATCACTCTATTGGATTCCTCTATGAGATTAATTTATAATTAATAATCCTTTTATAATTTTCATCTCAAATTTATATGCATGTACGTTTGTGTTACTTATGTGAACTCTTTTATATTTAATCATGATAATTGTTTTTCTTTGTCCCTTTAACATTGTATTTGTCTACATTTGATACAATTTTGGTTTCATAAATAACATTGTATTAGTTATCTTCTTCTTAATGTTATTTTGTGCACATTGTAATTGTGTTACAATTGAATTTTAATTTTTTATGATATATTTATTTTATCGTAATCTCTTCATAGATTAATTGCAAGTTCTTGATTTTATTATTATTATTTTAAGAATAGGATGTGATTGTAAGTTGGGATAATTATTTTATTGAATTATAAACTGTTGCACTATAAGATGATCAATCACAATGTTAAAATATAAAGTCATGGGTAAGTTCACAATAATGGTTCCCACTTTCATCCATGAAGGAAAAATGAGACGGAAGGAAAAACAATTCAGAGGGGGTTCGAGCGAAGTGGGGGTGTTTGAATGAACTACCCTTTGGGGTTCGAGCGAGCCCCCCACTTCGCTCGAACCCCCTTTTTTGAGTGAAGCACCTTTAATGCTTGCTTATGTCATTTTTAAATTATTTTTTTTTGGGGGGGGGGGGGGGGGGGGGGGTTCGCTCGAACCCCCCTTCAGTTGAACCCCCTTTTTTACACTTCTTTGAAGCTTTCTACATTTTTCTACAGACTTTTGGCCTTCAAACCTCTAGTTGAAGGCTCAAATGGAATGATCTTGACAACCCAAAATGTAGTATGGTAGTCTATGAAGCAAGGTTTCCAATGAATATAATTTTATTACATCTTGAGTTTATTATGAACTTGTTTTTTTAATTTTACCAAACATAGGTTTTTCACCGAACATGAACTTCTCTATTCAATGCATTGGAAAAAATAGGAAACTAATTCCAAAAAATTCTCAAAAATATATATGCCCCAGGTATTGGTGCCTTCTTTCTAACAAAAAAAATAAAAATGAATTTGGATATATATAACAAGTTATGTGTTCAAACTGAAACCTATGTCTTAATTATGACTAGTCGGACTTCAAAACTTAAAAAAATGAAAAATATTCAACATATCACTATCAAACCAACTGCAAGCCCTGGATATTGATGTTGCAAACCAAAAATCAAAAGAATTGAGTTTTTATCATTTGTAAAAAAAAATTTATGAATTTTGGGAGGCACATCACTCTTAAAAATTGTAGTTTGCTGTAAAAAACTACTTTTCAAGGGAGATGGAAAAAATAAAAATAAAATCCTTCAAATTTTTTTGAAATATATATATAGAATCTACACACAAAATGGTACAAATCACAAGTTGTAGTTCTCAGAAGTTGAAGATTATTTTAAAAATGTTCATCTCAGTGTCAAAAGTGGCAAAAAAGTGGGAACCATTATTGTGAGTTCATCCTCATAAATAGATCACATAGCAAGTCATAAATAAAAAGTCCTATATATCATCACATAACAATTCCTGATGACATAATAACAAGTCTTGAATAAATAATAATAAGAAAATGACATTAAAATAAGTCCAAATAACATAATAACAAAACAACGTCATATATATAATCACTAGAGTGCGCCAAATCACATAACACGACCTAATATTATAATAGCAATGAAATGACATAATAAAAAGTCCTATATATAATCACATAACAACAAGTCCTATTTATAATCACATAATAACAAGTCCTAGGATAACATAACAAGTGTCATCCTGATTCAAAGTTGTACATAAATTAGTAAGAATATAAACACTTCAAATTAAAGGATGAAAAACATACTAGTGGTATATGAGGCTAAGCCTCAGTGGTCCACGGGTCACATGAAGAACTACCCACCTCAGGGCTACATGAAGCACCCTACAAAATTGAAATAACATATCATACACATCATTACATTAAAAAATTTATTGTTTATTTTAAATGTACATACCAATACAATGTATCTAGATGAAAGTGCATACCGTAAATGGGGCACCAACATCTCTAGGTATCGAGGTAACATGATGTCGGTTCCTCAATGACGTGGTATGATCCATCCTCTGTTTTAAAAAAAATGACTCGTGTTATGGTTCATATGTGTATATATAAGGAATTTAATATTGTATTGTAAATTATATAAATAAATTTGTACCTCTGTAGGCTGATCATCATCTGCCCATAGGAGATCAACACATGAAGAGATGACATCAACATGTGCAACCTCCTCGACATCATCATAACCACCATGGGTAGCATAAGCATCACCAAAATCACCATCTCCTCTTACTCTGTGGACCCGTACATACATCCCAGTAGCTCATGCAAACATGTGCTAAGCTGGGGGCTACCCTCACCTCGCGCAACTACTGTACCAAATTGCCTAATAGGGCACTCAATGAACCAAGAGTAGAATCCATTGCTTGATGATGGGCAGGTGCTAGAACAATTGGTGATGGAAGAGGAGCCAATGGATCATCATGCACACAGTTTCTAATCTTGTCACTTAATTCTTCTCCCGACCTATCCTGGGGAATGCCTCTCCCGACCCCCTAAAATGATCTAATATCAAAGTAATTGGGCTTTTTACCCAATTCAAATTTGGCCCATAATTTCTTCAAAAAATACATTGGGAATTCATGATTGGAGTGTGGTGGATGGTCAAAGAAGACCATCCACCACCGCTCCCAAAAGTGTCTAGCTATGCCTGGGTGCCTACACCATCGAATTGAGATCCGTGGCTTCTTTGGATCTATCTCTTCACCCGTCTTAGGGTTCACAAAATATTGTTTCAAATCCATTTTTGTTATTTTTAATTCATTGACTTGTTTGTATGTTAGGCCATCAGTGTAAAATGCACGCAATCCCTCCCACCAGCTACAATAGCTATCCAACTTGTTATCTAAAGCCTATACAGACTATACATTCCCTTGCATACTATCTGCAAGGTGTAACAACTATGGAGGTGGATGAGGCTCACGTCTAATAGTATGGATATCTCTAATCAAAGAATCAATATTCATCTTAATTGTCTACCTCAACTGATTGGGTGGAGGTGGAGGTGGAGGGGGTGGGGGTGGAGGTGGAGGTGGTGCTAGACCTAATAGCTCATCTATCTCAAAGTCATCCATTCTATGAAAATAATCTGCATATATATACAAACATGAAAATTTACAATTACTATTTAATTTACATTTCACCTTCCAAAAAAACTTATAATTAATTACAATTTACCAACTTAAATCTAAAAAAAGGAAACTCACATAGATCTATAATATTATGAATAGGTGGGTCTATTTTAATAATAAGCATCATTTAAGAAATATTATCCACTTAAATCAAAGTATAAAAAATATTCTACAAAATAAAACATCATAATGCCCATGCAACTCAAACAATACTTTTTAACATCTAAAGATGCATTAGTATAAGTTCCATCAAAATCATAAAAATAATCATGAGAGAGAGAGAGAGAGAGAGAGAGAATAGATAATGAATAAATGATTCCACTTATTTAGATAATGAAAGTAACTTCCATGGAATTACAATCTAGTACCCTTGCAATATTTAACCATTATCATCAATTAGGCTACCACTTTATATTTTCAAATTGATAGGATTTGATTCAACTACTCTCTTTTGGTTTTAACTAAATTCATTAAAGTCATAAGTTATATCTATGAACTTGTCAATACATGTACTACTTTGTTGTGTTCTTTGCTAGAATCATTGGATGATTTAGTGATCACAACTAGTAGTACTACACTAAGTTGAAGCTTGAATAAATAGTAGGTTCTCTACTCTTGGAGGAGTTAAAACAAAAAAAAAACTATTTTTTTTATATTCAATTTTATATTGGTATTTTCTTGTTCAAAGTCGCAACCCACAAAATGTGATTCCAATATTGATCTATATTTGATTCTTATTTTTATTAAATCTGCCACTAGTGTGATTTATTGTCCTCTCAACTTAAATCAAGCTATGTAAATTTAAAGTCTCGTAAATTTTGATAGAGAGTATATTTTTTCATGCTTCATGTGGCATCGAAAAAGTGGTTCATAAATCTTCATAGATCACACAATTATTTTCTAGAATATTCCCTCATATTTTATATTTTATTTTAAATGTGATTTCACATTCTAGTCATTTACTTGGACATCTTGGCACTTGAAAATGACCGTCTTACATGAGATGAATTTGTTTGATATGTTTTATATGTATTGATTTTATTGATCTTTTAATTTTTTATTTGAGGAGGTATCATAGGTTTCTCTATTCACCCTTTTGTGGTAAAATTAGAAAGGGATAACTATGATTCTTTTGTAAAATGATATCTTGATAAGTTTTAGGTGGTGTAATCATTTTCCTTTTATGTATGGACTCATACCTACCTAGAAACACTAGAAATTATATAAGCTTGGTGTAACATCATTGACCATGTAGGAGGGATTTGATCTAGTATCAAGATCATGATTCTATGTGTATTGCATTGGATATTGATTTCCCCCACACACTTTGGAAGAGACTTTAGGAGATCCATGGAGACCCTCATATCTCTCCATTCCTAGAGGATCCTATTGTATATTGTTTCATCCTTTTGTAGATGAAGATCACATACCCTTTGATGGTGATACTTAAGAGGAAATTTATTATATCATAGGTCTTGCATGTTTTGACAATTTAGAGGCTTGTCTCACTCTTCAAGTACTCATCCTATCAAGACCTAATATCCATCTTAAATGTTTTTTATTATTTTAGATTATTATCACCAATTCCATAAACACAATTGATTTAGTCTAGCATGGCATTAATCACCTTCTAAACATGACCGCTTGGGATTCATATCTTTTGAATATATTATCCCCATTTGAGTAGTTTAGAATTACATATGTTAAATATTATTTTGAGGATATTGATATCCTCTTTCATGATAGCTATGCCATCATTGGCAACCCATCATATTATCTTTGGCGCTCATTCTACTTCGATCCTCACAAGATTATTTATCATCATTTTGTTCCAACATGTGAATATTTGCAAAGTTTTTAGATACACAAGTCTATTTAGATTTGAATTTTGTATTTACCCAACTTATTATAATGACATTTCCAGTCACCAATGTATTTATTTCTTCCTAAAGGAAAAAAAATGTTGTTTGCAAGTAATGGATTGTATTTTTTGTTCAATCTTTCATCATTAGCACACGACCTACTTCTTTATGGGGAGTTTTGTATTCTCGTTTTATCTCTCTTATTAGGGGGATATTTACTATAAAAAGGAGGCATTGGTTATTAGAGGAAGATAAAAGGATAAAGCAAAGAGAAAAAATAAAGAAAAAGGACATGTTATCATGTTTGTAAATATATAGTATATATTTAGAGATTGGGCTAAGTTAAGAAGTAATGAGGATTAATAGTGATAGTTAGAGTAAATTATCAAATTTAAGAACCCTATTTATCACACACACAAAAAAACACATTCATATTCATTATTTTAAAGTTCAATTTAAACATAAATTAAACATCTAACTTTTACAAAAGAAACCTATAATTAAATACAACATTTAAAAATATAAATTTAAACATTCAGACTTTTACGCATGATTAAAAAAGAGAGAGAGAGAGAGAGAGGGAGAGTAGGTAGTTTGAGATGCAATGAGTTAGAGAGAGAATATATAATTTGAGAGATAGAGAGTAGGTAATGATAGAGAGAGGGTAACGTGTGAAAAAAAGAGAGGGGGGTAATGTGTGTGTGTGTGTGAGAGAGAGAGAGAGGGGGTAATGTGTGTGTGTGAGAGAGAGAGGGGATAATGAGAGATTGAGAGAGAGAGAGAGAGCGTAATGATAGAGATGGTAATGTGTACGTGTGTGTGTGAGAGAGAAGGGGTGTTTATTGTTGATTTTCATCTAGGGTTTATTGTTTGTTAATTTTTTAGGGTTTGTTGTTTGTTTATTTTCTAGGGTTTATTGTTCATTTTTTTCTACCTCGTGTTTATTGTTCATTTGTTTGTTCAGGGTTTATTGTCTGTTTTATTGTGTCTAATGTTTATTGTTCATTTACATTTTTTGTTTTTGTTTTTTTCTTACGATTTTTACTATTCATGTTTTTTTGTTTTTTTCCTACGGTTTTTACTATTCATGTTTTTTGCAATATTTAAAAACTAAAAACTATTTTCAACATGAAATAAAATAAAATAAAAAATGTTTTTTAGACTTTAAAACACTAAAATTAAAAAATAACAATAAATTAACATTTTTTTAATGAAAAATAATAACAATAAATTAACATTTTTTTTATGAAAATAATAAAAATAAATAAAATAGAATATAAAAAATAAAACTAAATACTTGGAAGGAGGTAAAAAATGGTTTGGGGGGTCAGATGGGATGAAAAAAATGGGTACCCGTGCTCCTCTAAAATGTCTACCTGTTTTTGAAATAGTGAAAATGATGAAAAATGGTTTAAAAAAAAAAAATACATTCCAAAAACGGGCGCCTATTTAGCTTCGGGCACCCGTTGCTAAACGGGCGCTCGTTTTTGAATGGCTAGGGCACACGAAGTAGAATGGGTGCTCGATTTGTAAAATTCGGGCACCCGTTTCTAGCGGGCTCTTTTCCCAACCCACGAACTTTCACGGGATTGAGACCTAGCTTTGTGCATTTACCCTATGATTATTTTAATTTATTAAATACCAACTTATATATGTAAATTTACAAGTTAATAATTTGATAGAAAAATAATATCATTATTGAAAGTATTATATAACACTTAAAACTACCAAATGATTAATAGTGATATGTATTAAATTACGAACCAAATACATGTTCTTGATTAGTATTATTTTTGTTTTTTAGATAATTATATTTTATTACATACAAAATAACATTACACAATTTGACTTAATTATGAAGTCACCATAAATTTTAAATTCTTCTAAATTTTTTGAGACTAAAAATAATAAACGAAATTATTTAAATAATGAATTGTACTCTGTACATATTATAATAAAATAAGAAAGGATACAAATTCAATATTTTATGTTAAAACATTAGATTAATCTATATAAAGAATAGTAACATAATTTTGAATAAATAATTTTTGTTTATATTCCAAACAATTCTTATGTGGATTTTAATAATTTATCTCATAATTCAAATCTACAACAAGTTATTTTTTAGTTAAACATAAGTTAAGTGATCTTTTATGTCTTAATTTAATAATTTCTTTTATTTTTAAATTAATTATAAAAGTAATTATGATTATAGGACAATCACCTTAAACATATCTATATTACTTGAACAAAATTTATTTTATATATGATATAAAAAATTTAATATAATATTCAAAGTTATTAAAAAAATTACAAATAGTATATAACAAATTACTAAACTGGAATTGCGAAGGGGAGCTCCCGTGTGCGGCATGTGATATCTTAACTTATGAAAGATTGCATGGTAAGCAAGGCTAGATTTGAAATCATTTCTCAAGGTGTTAGATGAGATCATGGCAGTAGGAGCTGGTTTTGTATGCAGCTAAGAAGGAGGTACAAATATTATTGCAGGATCACTTCGCATGATTTATGGGTGTTTTTCTCCCCCTCGAGAAAAAGTATTAGAAGCTTCTACATAATTCTGGTGGTTTCTCATAGAAATTTTATTGCGAAGAAAGGTATTTGCTAGAAATTATAGACGATATATACCAATAACATTATGGGTGGAAAATGCAAGAGAACGGAGGCTACCACCATTGATAAATGGAGGAATCGTCCGTAGGTCTGGGTGATACTTCAAGCTGCCAATGTGACTAATTTGATGGAGCGCATGCAGGAGAAACAACCCGAAATTATGAGAATCTTCAAGAAGGGCTGGAATAAAGGCACTCTAACCATAGGAAACAGGAAGGTCAAGGTGACTGAAACTATCATCGCTGAGGCAACGGGTCTTCTGATGGACCACATCAAGTTCTACAGGGACAAAAAGATTTCAAACGTTGCTGTGAAGAAAGTTTTGAAGGATGAGGAGGAGAAGGCTAGACTGGTGAAGGGCAGCCATACCTACTTCTCACTAAAGGTAATTAAATTAATTTGGCAAAGGGTTATGCTTGCTATACTGAAATTTATCACTCTCTATGGTAGATATACTAGGGTTTACAACTACCATTTTGTCTTACTTAATCACTTTAGGTATAAAGATAAAATTTCTATTCCATATTATCTTTTCTGTGCCCTTAATGCTAGGATCAAGGATGCAATATCCAACCCTAACATCAACCCAACAATGTATGAAGGTTTGCTGGTGATTCCGTATAATCACATCAAGAACACTACCATCCATCTGAATATAGCTCTTTGAGTTGGAAGAGGATCTCGATGAATCTGATGATGAGGAAGGAAAAGGCTATGACATGGAAGTTGAGACGAAGGACGACCCCCAAATTGATGGGTCAAGCAGGAAAAATAGAAAAATAGAGAATGGGAAACAAAATAAAGGGTCGGCCAAAACAAAGCAGAGAGGGGAGGATGAGGATAGCTAGTATGAGGAGGATAATGAGACTGATTATGACATAGATACTGAAAGTGAGGAGGTCCATACCCTTGTGAGCCATAAGCAGAAAAGGAAGATTCCTAAAACTAAGGATGTGGGAACCAAGAATCAGTCACCTCTCATGACTGATTTTAAGGATAAGGGCCTGATGGGGGAGGATATGGCCATGAAAGAAGCTCAGAGCTTTGATGTCAGGGAGGTAGGACTAGAAGTGAATCTTGAGACTGTAGGTGACAATATCCAGGAAGCGAATCACCTGGATATTGACCTCTGTATCAATAATGGCATGGATAGCTTCAAATTGGTGCTCCTCTAGATGCAAAAGGAAATTACTAGCATTAAAACCAAGCAAGCCCAGGAAGCAAGAAAAAATGAGAGTTTAGAAGCTTTAGGCTTGGGTAAGTTCAATTCCCTCCCTGATTGTCTCAGCAAGCTTACCAAATCTATTAGTAATGCAGAGGAGATCATCAATGCTAATCGTAATATCTTTCTTAGCCTAGAGAACAGAGCAGGGGCAATTGAAAAAAGACTTGACGGAGTTGAGAGCATGCTCAGAAAGATTGGTGAGCAAAGTTACAAGATTCTTAAGGCTGCCTTGGCTAGTATTAAGACTCTTATCAGTAACCTTGAGAATGACCATGGGGATAAGGATTCGGCGGGCATCATTGAAGTAAAAGAAGATACCCCAGAGGACAAGGAGACTGGGCTTGGGAGAAGAACGTGGGCGAGTACCAAAAAGATGCAAAGCCATAGCAAGGAAATTGAGGAAATCAAGCGGGTGGCTGATAATATGGAACAACTAGAGATGGAAGCCGCTAAAATGCTTCAGAACTTAACCTAAACTTGGGCTCTTTTTGTCGGTCCTCTTGGTTTTTGACTAGCTGTCTCTAGTTTGCTGGCATTTTTCTCGTTAGCGGTCCATTTCTTTGGTGTTTTCTTTTACGTTTTTTTGTGCTTTAATGTAAATCTTCTGATCTTTTGGCTGTAATGGGTTTCAGGGGCCCATCAAAACCTATTTTCCCTTATTAAAAAATAAACTACTAACCAATTACATATTGATAATTAGTATAAATTTTTATTTAAATCACCAATTAAATTTTAATGATACAAAATAGTGTCATTCCTTTTGATTCAATTGAAAATTTCGAAACAAAATTTAAGTTCTTTTTCAATTATTGAAAATAATTTTATTTTTTTTTAATTTAAATCATGAAATGTATTTAATACATATTTTGCTGAACTAAATAAACACATTGATTAAATATTTAGTGTGAAACACTAGACTTGTCTATATAAAGAATAACAATATTAAGTTGTATAAATATGTTTTTTCACATTTGAACAAATATAATGTCAAATTACATGAGAATTTATCTTGTAATTAATATCAACATTCCATGTAAAATATAAATTTTTAGATTTTATGATTGATAATAACAAAAAGAGAAAAAAGAAAAAAAAACTTATGATTATAGGAAATATCTACTACTTGAGTTATTAAAAAAGCAACACATAGAATATCTATATATAGTGTAGTAGCATAAAATACAACATAGAAATATGAGTAAAGAGGAGCTGAAAGTGAACAACCAACACGTGTCCATTTTGGTTTGAACACTCTCTCCACCTGAGTAGCCATAAGGTAAGCCCTTCTAGAGGGAGTTCACCTTTATAGAGAGAAAAAGAAGTGCATATTTAGAAACACAACACATTTTCATACAAACTGATACAAGGATTAAATAGGAGGTATAGATAAACAAACCACATGTACTTAAAATATAAGCTCCTAATCAGTTGGCAAGTAGCCATGCAATAGTTCCTTCAAGCATGAAATGGCAGATTCCTTCCTCGCCTGGTTTCACGTTCAATGCCACGAAGGCTGCATGCTCTGGATTCCAACCACTAGTGTCTGCATGACATATTGCCTTCACTGGTATAGAGCTTCCATATGTCCCTGGGCCACTGAGAGATATTTCAAAGATCTCGGTTCCTTTAGCCTCATGACACATGTATATACCATATGGATACATTAAGTTGTGGCAAATAACATGCTTGGAACTAGAATTGGTTTCAGCAAACAAAGCGGTGACAGAGTATTGATGATTTTCAGAATTGAAATTGATGGGAAGATTTGTAACCAATACATTCAAATCATTACTTCCAAGTTTTGCAGTACTATAGTCTACAATAGATTCCATTGAGGTTGCACAAAATCTTGTTTCGCCACTGATAGCTGGACTTTCACATTTTTTCAAAGTCTCTTCCATGATAATACTCATGCGGGAACCTTGAGGTATGTTGAGCATATCTTGAGCTACAAGTAGCTTCTCTAGTGAGAACGGGATTTTATTTGCCATGCTACGTGGAAGGAAACCTACTAAATCTTGGGCTTTTAAGACCTCTAGATGCACCATCATATTGGTTCCAATATGTAAATCTTTCTCAAAGAAGAAAATTGACAGTAAAGGA
Organism: Cryptomeria japonica; assembly: GCF_030272615.1. Taxonomy (NCBI): domain Eukaryota; kingdom Viridiplantae; phylum Streptophyta; class Pinopsida; order Cupressales; family Cupressaceae; genus Cryptomeria; species Cryptomeria japonica. The sequence goes on along the minus strand of NC_081405.1, from coordinate 310,620,026 downwards.
TCGACTGCCAATAATTGCCTATGGTACTCAACATTTGCTTGATTTGGATCCTTAGCTAGGATTATGTCTCCTTGGGGTGATGAATCCCTATTAAAGATAAACTTACGATTATATAGGGTTATATCTCCTCTTTGGTGCAATGGGTTCTTTTCTATTGCTTGATTGTACTTATGACTATACTTGTTATGGCTAGAGATGGATATATCTCCTATTTGGGGTGTAATGTACTTCTGACTATTTATAGTTGCATCTCCTTCTCGAAGTGGAATATACTTATGACTAGAGATGGACACATCTCGTACTTGGGGTGTAATGTACTTATGATTATATATGGTCACATCTCCTTCTTGAGGTGGAATATAGTTATGAGTAGAGATGGATACATCTCCTACTTGAGGTGTAATGTACTTATGACCATATATGGTTACATCTCCTCCTCGAAATGGAATATAGTTATAACTAGAGATGAATGCATCTGCTACTTGAGGTGGAATATAGTTATGACTAGAAATGGATGCATCTCCTACTTGAGGTGTAATGTACTTATGGCCATACATGGTTAAATCTCCTCCTCCGGGTACAATATACTTCTGACTAGATATGGATACATCTCCGGCCTTAACATCTTCAAGCTGATGATCTGCTATGGTGTGAGGACAGATGGATTGGCGTAGAGCATTGGGAACGGATGTGTTGGGCAACTTCTGGTTCCAGTAATCTAGTGCTGGACAAACCCTTTCATCCTCCAAATTGGCGGCCTCGCTGACAAGCATACACTGCCGAAAACAACATAAACACGAGACTGTTATTGGCAAGTTATTTTTCGTCTAGTAAAAAGACAATAGTATTTATTATATGATTACAAAATACATACCAGGAGAACAATCAACGTAGGGAAAACCGGCATTTTGTAAGTCATTCCTGCACAGATCAGAACCAAACGTTACACTTGATTTGGTCTGAATCTATTTCCACAATTTCATGCAATGTCGTGAGATGAACACATAGTCTCTATGCTAAAGATTTGTTGAAAACAAAATGTAAACCGACTAGTTGCAGGCGATGGATTAAAACAATCGAAGAAAAAACGATAGAATAAAAACCTTGTTTTGAAATAAAGCAAAGGTAAGTGGTTCTGAGGTGCATATACCAAGAGCCTTCCCTCCATATAAATAAGCGCTGAGAATTGCAAAGGACAAAGATGTCAATTCCATATAAACGAGATCAACGTTTTTCTTGCATGTATGTTGTCATTGCTCTTCTCATGATACTGCCAGTCGCACGTTTTGTAGTATTCTATGATTATAATCGCTGTTAAAACCCTAAAATATTGTCGGATAGCTTTATTGCCATTTTTGGCCCCAGTGCAAAGTTGGCGACTAGTATTTTAGGCTCGTGATGCGATAAGAATGAATCTGGTGTGTTGGGTCCTCAGCCTGTATTTGCCTGTGACTCTCTTTCTCATAAGTAGATTTCCAAGACACGATTGACAACCCACTTTCTCTTGTTTTCTCGACATGTGAAAATTTACTGCATTTATTGTTCTTTATATCAGTTTGTCTGAATTTGACTCATCACTTTTCACATCTCCAATAATCTTTCATTGCGTCTATATCTTTCATTTCATTTAGAATAATATACGTTGAATTCGTCTCCAAGGTAGGTATTTTTCTATAATGCAAAAAAAAGAAAAAAGAAGAGTTCCTTATTACAAATCGTTTCCAATTAAAAATATTGTGAGAAACTTGAACTGAAAGGCAATTAGGTAATTAGATGTTATATGTTTCCACATAAATATAATCGTGTTAATGTATACTCATATGATCATATAATTTTCATTTACATTGAATGAAAGTTAAAAATAGATAACTAATTAGATATGGTATAATAATTTGAAGACAATATAGATATTAGTTTTTAAAGTTGCATATATTATTTATTTACTATTTTTTAAATACACAAATATGATTATATTGATCAACCCTTATAATGTAGCTATAGTAATTAGTCGAAGAGATGTAATTATTTTACCACAAAGTGAAAGCATAGTTGATATTAATCATAAGTTAATTTTTACTTGACTAAAAAATATGATGAAAATTAGATATAGTATGTAAAGTATTATATTAATTTTAAATTATAAATAGTTTGGTGGCTTTGTAATTAAAGTATTTTCCACAAAGTGAAAGTAGAGTTGATATTAACCATAAGTTAATTTAACTTGACTAGAAATATTAGAAATATTTGATATAGTATTTGAACCATCATATTAATTGTCTAAGAGAAGATGATAATAAGGTTACAACCATTAAGGGTCAAGAGATGACATTCAAATATTAGAATTTGGAGCCAAATTGGGAGGACACTAGCACTAAGAACTAGTGCCGAGCCCCTTTTGGCCACACAAAGGGAAAGGCACCAAAGCCTCCAATTTCGACCCATGACAAGCCCATTTGCAAAAGATTAGGCACGGACTGCTAAACATAGCCAAAATTTATGATGGTATAGACAAATATGTGTAGGTATAGATAAAATATAGAGCAGTATATGAGAATGCATAAATGGGATGAATAATGGCATGGTAGATTATATTATGCAAACGTTCAACTTAGTGCATAAATGCATTAAAACAAAAATTTAATGCATCTTAATGTTAAGTATTTTAGTTAACTTTAATATTATATATGATTATTTTAATTTGTTAAATACCAACTCATATATGTAAATTTACAAATTAATAATTTTGTAGAAAAAAATATCATTATTGAAAGTATTTTATAAAAATTAAAACTAACAAATGATTATAAATGATATTTAATAAATTACTAACCAAAAACATGTTCTTGATTAGTATTAAAAATTATTTTTTAAATAATTAAATTATTTTACATACAAAATAAAATTGCACAATTTGACTTAATTATGAAGTCACGGTAAATTTTAAATTCTTTTTAAATTTTTGAAACTAAAAATAATATAGTAATTATTTAAATAATGAATTATAGTCTATAAATATTATAATAGAATAAGAAAGGATACAAATTCAATATTTTATGTTAAAACATTAGATTAATCTATATAGAGAATAATAACATAATTTTGAATAAATAATTATTGTTTATATTTAAAACAAATCTTTTGAGTGGGCGTCGTTCTTTTTGGCAAGCACTAGAAGGCATCAAGTTTGATTTCCCTATGGAGGCCAAAGTTGAAGCCGAGGATACTACAACTGAGTCCATGGACCTCGAAGGTAAGGTTCCTACCGACAAGATTATCATTAAGCCTATTGATTCTATGTCTGTTATTATTTTTGGTGAAATTACCTGGCTTAGGGAATCCAAAATCTTTCTTGCTGCCTTAGATGTAGACAAGGTCCCGTCCAGATAGTTTTAAAAAAAATGGTTGCAGGATGTATGTAGCAAGAAATTTGGGCTTCATTACTCATATTGTAGAATGATACAAAGAGGTTTATTTGTTTTGCTTTTCAATGACCCTGTAAGCCAAAGTAAAGTTTTAGATAAATAATTTTAGAATATTGGTAACGCCTATTTTAGGGCTTTAAAATGGTCTCCAAAATCATGTGCGAAAGCGATTATGGCCTTCCCTAGCCCTAGATGGGTAGTTATTAAAAATATTCCTCCGTTCCTGTGGAATTCTATCCCTAGGCTTGCCAAACCATGGGCAAAATTTTGAAGGTTGGCTCCTCCTCTGCTTTTCTCCAGCACATGGATGCAAGAGCCCTAATTGCTTTTAACCCTGGTTGTGATATCCCTGCCGAACTTGAAATTATTGTTGACAAAGTTTCGTATTGTTTCCCTTTAGTGGTGTTGGGAGACATTAATGTTTGCTTTATTTGTAGGAGGGTGGTCATATTAAAAAGGATTTCCCGATACTTGCCTCACATAACTCCCGATAATCTGGGCCACCCAATCCACCTCACCCCACTCCCTCTCCTTCCCACCTTGAATCCGAGTCTCCCTTTCTTCCTCTGCCTCTTGTTCCATCTCCTCAAGCACCCGCTTCCCCCATTGATGAAAGCATTTGGTTTTATTAATAGGCCCTTGTAGAAGCTAAAGATGCGCCCCTACAAAATTTTGTTTCGATAGTAATAATGGTTCCTTTGAGGCAAATAAGGGACCTATAACTCAAAATGCTCAATAATTGGTCTTGAAAAAGTTAAAAAGAGTTACAGAGGCTAGAAAATAGTTGGAATTTGTTATCACCTCTCAAAAAGTTGAAATTGACTCTTGTCCAAACTTATCCTCCACTTTGGATAGCGATACGAGGAAAGAGAAAGGGTCTCCTTCTGCTAATAGAGCCATTAGTGTAGATCTGGGGATAGATGGATGCTCGTCAGATCCTTCTGGGGGTTGTAATAAAGATTTTTTGAACGTTGAGGATCAAGTCTGTAGCCCTATTTTGTGGTTAAAGTCTCTTAAAACTCTCTCTGAAACTTATGAAGAAATTGGGGGCCCTCAATTAAATATGAACACCCTGAGATTTACTCTTGGTGACCCTATTAGTGACAGCGCTCTCATATCTTTACCTTCTACCCCTATCCTAAATGGAGGATTGGAAGGTGTAATGTCTAAGGATGTTTATCAATGCTCAAAGTTTCTGTCCAGATGCTCTTAACTTTGATATGGGATCGGGCATTGCTAAGAAAGTATTTTATGATGTAAAATCAAAGAAAGTTAAGAAGAAGAGATCTCCTAGAGTGAATAAAGAAAATAATATTAGGAAGGACCCTCTGGGTCCAGAGGAGATATCTGATTCAAGAAAGAAGAGGGGTAGGCATCACTCTTCAGGTTTAGTTGAGATTAATCTTTCTTCTGATAATGTTGTAGGGCCAAAGTGTGATGAAGGGCTCACACCTTTTATGGATACCTCTCTTTAAATGTTGATTATGATGTTCAAGGAAATCTCATGGAATATTAGGGGACTTGAATCTCCTGATAGGAAATTTATTGTTAAAAGATTCCTCAGTTTGCAGAATCAGTTAGATTGTCTAATGTTAGAGGAAGTAAAGGCAGTTGGGTTTACTTTAGAGATTGGTCTCAAGTATATCTGGAGGGATGCCACCCCCTACTTCACTAATGACGCTAAGGGGAAAGGGGGAGTTTCTATTTTGCTTAAACCCAATTGGACTAATAAGGTTGTCAGGTGGGGCCAGTCACCGTGTGCTAGGGCCTTATGAATGTTTGTGGAATATGATCATAGGGCGTTTGGGGTATGTTCTCTTTATTCTCCAACTAACTACAAGGAGAGGATGAATATTTGGAATTGGATATCCTCTCTTGAGGATATCCCTTGGTTTGTTGGGGGAGCCTTTAATATGGTTGAATGTGCTCGGAATAAGTTGGGTGGCTCTCGGTTTGAGTGGAAAGGGCTGGAGAGGCTATTCTTGGACATAATGATTAATAAACTAAATTTATTCGATCCTATTGTGGGTAGAAAGGAAGAACATAAGGATATTTGGTATACATGGTGTAACTACTAGCAACCTAGTAGGAGAGTCTATTGTAGATTGGACAAATTTTACTACAACAAAGATGTGCTCACAATATAACATCTAGTATTCCTTAGCCTGACACTTTTGCAACTACCAATTTAACTATATCTAAAAACAAATCAGAAATTTTCTTTGTTCCGATGGGAAAGGTAGTAGGAAGCAGCACGTTGTTAAATGGGAATGGTGTATTATCAAGAAACAAAAGGGTGGTATGGGTCTCAAAGATCTGAGGTTGCAAGGTATTTCTCTAGCATCTAAATGGGTTTTTTAGGACCATGGATGGCAATGATCCTTTTAAGGTTCTTATTAGACAATATTTCCCAATCAGCTCCAAAGAGAGCCAAAAAATGGAAGAATATTCCTTTAGGTGACTTGTTGGTAAGTGATTTTCAGGTGGCTCCATCTGGATTTGACGTATTCAAGTAACTATGAAAAGCTTGGGAAGCTGTGAGGAAGTTTATTAGACTGTCTACTAATTTAGATTCTATCACATGGGATAAATCCATCTAGTGGAATTTTAAGCATAATGGTAAACCTTTTTATATATTGCAAGGCTTCTCTGCCCTTAATTGGCATAACTGAGACATCAGGGTATTGGATGATATTATGCAGAATGGATTTTTTCTCTCTTGGAAGGAGCTCTCCATCAAATTTGGTATTCCTCACTCTCAATCTAGAACCTTTAAACTCCTCAGAGATGCCCTCTCCCCTATCCTATCCCAACACCCCTATTGCCCCTCTCAATCTCCCCTCGTTGTCCTTTGTTGGTCAGATGGCATGCCTCTACCCCTCCTCAAGGCCAAAACTTTCTATGATTCCCTTTTAAATATTGACTGCATCTTTGATTACCTTAACTCCTCTTGGAACCTTGTCTGGCCCCCGTAATGCTAGAGTAATTAATTCATGAGATTCAGGGCAGGTCCCTCAGAACCAAAAAAAACTTCTTTAGTTGGCAGTTGATCCTTCATAAACTACCCTTGAAAGAATTTGAGAGAAACTTCTTCATTTGTAAAATATGTCGACTCCTTGAGACTGTAAATGATGTTTTCTTTGACTCTCACTTTGCTAAGGAAGTGTGGAAAATTTTTGGTATAAAATTTGGTGATAGCTCTTTTTCTTTCTTGGATGCTTGCCTTGGATTCATTAAAGGTTGCAAGAAGTTGGCTAGTCTCTTTTGGTCTTGTCTTTCTCGAGATATTTTATGGCTGATATGGAAATTTCACAATGATGATGTCTTTACTGGTAAATCTAGGAACCTTACTGAGTCATTGAGTAGACTCATTTTTCACTTAGTTTCCCTAGAGGTTATCGTGGTCCTAAGGATAGATGAAGGAACATTTGATCAATGGATCAAGGACGATTTTACAATTATTTATTTGAAGGAATTATCTAATGGTTGTACATGGGACCAGGTTGGTAGCTAGGATGGATGTTGTTCATCGAGAAGAAGAACGAATTTGTTCCCAGAATGCACACCCTCATGTAGAACAAATTATTAATGGTCTTATTGAAGTCTGGATGGAAGGGGACCATGGATGGACTGCATGGGTTCCCCTAGCTGGAAACAACAGTTTACCTAATACAGACAGATCATTCGATTGACTATGGGGTGTAGTTCTTTATTGTTTTTGTGCTACGTAACTCCTATATTTTATAAGTGAGTGGGTATGATGTATTTTGTAAGTCTTGATTCGTCCCCTGCTGATCAGACTCATGAACTAATGCGACGAAGATGTAATTTTGATACTTTATATTTAATCCAAAAAATAAATCTTTTCTGGATTTTTAATTTATCTCATAATTCAAATCTACAACAAGTTATTTTTTAGTTAAACATAGGTTAAGCGATCTTTTATGTCTTAATTTAATAGTTTCTTTTATTTTTAAATTAATTATAAAAGTAACTATGATTATAGGACAATTATCTTAAACATATCTATATTACTTGAACAAAATTTATTTATATATGATATATTAAATTTAATATAATATTAAAAGTTATTAAAAAAATTACAAACAATATATAACAACTTACTAGCCAATTACATATTGATAATTAGTATAAATTTTATTAAAATCACCAATCAAATTTTAATGATACAAAAATAATGTCATTCCTTTTGATTCAATTAAAAATTTCGAAACAAAATTTAAATTCTTTTTCAATTATTGAGAGTAAAAAAACATTTTTTTAATTTAAATCATGAAATGTATTTAATACATATTTTTGTGAACTAAATAAACATACTAATTAAATATTTAGTGTGAAATATTAGATTTGTCTATATAAAGAATAAAAATAATAAGTTGTATAAATATGTTTTTTCACATTTGAAAAAAAAATGTCAAATTACATGAGATTTATCTTGTAATTAATATCAACATTGCATATAAAAAGTTAGTTTTTAGATTTTATGATTGATAATAACAAATAAATACATGGAAAACAAAGGAAAAAACTATGATTATACGAAATATCTACTACTTGAGTTATTAAAAAAGAAAACATAGAATATCTATATATAGTGTAGTAGCATAAAATACAACATAGAAATATGAGTAAAGAGGCGCTGAAAGTGAACAACCAACACGTGTCCATTTTGGTTTGAACACTCTCTCCACCTGAGTAGCCATAAGGTAAGCCCTTCTAGAGGGAGTTCACCTTTATAGAGAGAAAAAGAAGTGCATATTTAGAAACACAACACATTTTCATACAAACTGATACAAGGATTAAATACGAGGTATAGATAAACAAACCACATGTACTTAAAATATAAGCTCCTAATCAGTTGGCAAGCAGCCATGCAATAGTTCCTTCAAGCATGAAATGGCAGATTCCTTCCTCGCCTGGTTTCACGTTCAATGCCACGAAGGCTGCATGCTCTGGATTCCAACCACTAGTGTCTGCATGACATATTGCCTTCACTGGTATAGAGCTTCCATATGTCCCTGGGCCACTGAGAGATATTTCAAAGATCTCGGTTCCTTTAGCCTCATGACACATGTATATACCATATGGATACATTAAGTTGTGGCAAATAACATGCTTGGAACTAGAATTGGTTTCAGCAAACAAAGCGGTGACAGAGTATTGATGATTTTCAGAATTGAAATTGATGGGAAGATTTGTAACCAATACATTCAAATCATTACTTCCAAGTTTTGCAGTACTATAGTCTATCATAGATTCCATTGAGGTTGCACAAAATCTTGTTTCGCCACGGATAGCTGGACTTTCACATTTTTTCAAAGTCTCTTCCATGATAATACTCATGCGGGAACCTTGAGGTATGTTGAGCATATCTTGAGCTACAAGTAGCTTCTCTAGTGAGAACGGGATTTTATTTGCCATGCTACGTGGAAGGAAACCTACTAAATCTTGGGCTTTTAAGACCTCTAGATGCACCATTATATTGGTTCCAATATGTAAATCTTTCTCAAAGAAGAAAATTGACAGTAAAGGATCGACCGCCAATAATTGCCTATGGTACTCAACATTTGCTTGATTTGGATCCTTAGCTAGGATTATGTCTCCTTGGGGTGATGAGTCCCTATTAAAGATAAACTTACGATTATATAGGGTCATATCTCCTCTTTGGTGCAATGGGTTCTTTTCTATTGCTTGATTGTACTTATGACTATACTTGTTATGGCTAGAGATGGATATATCTCCTATTTGAGGTGTAATGTACTTCTGACTATTTATAGTTGCATCTCCTTCTCGAAGTGGAATATACTTATGACTAGAGATGGATACATCTCGTACTTGGGGTGTAATGTACTTATGATTATATATGGTCACATCTCCTTCTTGAGGTGGAATATAGTTATGAGTAGAGATGGATACATCTCCTACTTGAGGTGTAATGTACTTATGACCATATATGGTTACATCTCCTCCTCGAAATGGAATATAGTTATAACTAGAGATGAATGCATCTGCTACTTGAGGTGGAATATAGTTATGACTAGAAATGGATACATCTCCTACTTGAGGTGTAATGTACTTATGGCCATATATGGTTAAATCTCCTCCTCCGGGTACAATATACTTCTGACTAGATATGGATACATCTTCGGCCTTAACATCTTCAAGCTGATGATCTGCTATGGTGTGAGGACAGATGGCTTGGCGTAGAGCGTTGGGAACGGATGTGTTGGGCAACTTCTGGTTCCAGTAATCTAGTGCTGGACAAACCCTTTCATCCTCCAAATTGGCGGCCTCGCTGACAAGCACACACTGCCGAAAACAACATAAACACGAGACTGTTATTGGCAAGTTATTTTTCGTCTAGTAAAAAGACAATAGTATTTATTATATGATTACAAAATACATACCAGGAGAACAATCAACGTAGGGAAAACCGGCATTTTGTAAGTCATTCCTGCACAGATCAGAACCAAACGTTACACTTGATTTGGTCTGAATCTATTTCCACAATTTCATGCAATGTCGTGAGATGAACACATAGTCTCTATGCTAAAAATTTGTTGAAAACAAAATGTAAACCGACTAGTTGCAGGCGATGGATTAAAACAATCGAAGAAAAAACGATAGAATAAAAACCTTGTTTTGAAATAAAGCAAAGGTAAGTAGTTCTGAGGTGCATATACCAAGAGCCTTCCCTCCATATAAATAAGCGCTGAGAATTGCAAAGGACAAAGATGTCAATTCCATATAAACGAGATCAACGTTTTTCTTGCATGTATGTTGTCATTGCTCTTCTCATGATACTGCCAGTCGCACGTTTTGTAGTATTCTATGATTATAATCGCTGTTAAAACCCTAAAATATTGTCGGATAGCTTTATTGCCATTTTTGGCCCCAGTGCAAAGTTGGCGACTAGTATTTTAGGCTCGTGATGCGATAAGAATGAATCTGGTGTGTTGGGTCCTCAGCCTGTATTTGCCTGTGACTCTCTTTCTCATAAGTAGATTTCCAAGACACGATTGACAACCCACTTTCTCTTGTTTTCTCGACATGTGAAAATTTACTGCATTTATTGTTCTTTATATCAATTTGTCTGAATTTGACTCATCACTTTTCACATCTCCAATAATCTTTCATTGCGTCTATATCTTTCATTTCATTTAGAATAATATACGTTGAATTCGTCTCCAAGGTAGGTATTTTTCTATAATGCAAAAAAAAGAAAAAAGAAGAGTTCCTTATTACAAATCGTTTCCAATTAAAAATATTGTGAGAAACTTGAACTGAAAGGCAATTAGGTAATTAGATGTTATATGTTTCCACATAAATATAATCGTGTGAAAGCATAGTTGATATTAATCATAAGTTAATTTTTACTTGACTAAAAAATATTATGAAAATTAGATATAGTATGTAAAGTATTATATTAATTTTAAATTATAAATAGTTTGGTGGCTTTGTAATTAAAGTATTTTCCACAAAGTGAAAGTAGAGTTGATATTAACCATAAGTTAATTTAACTTGACTAGAAATATTAGAAATATTTGATATAGTATTTGAACCATCATATTAATTGTCTAAGAGAAGATGATAATAAGGTTACAACCATTAAGGGTCAAGAGATGACATTCAAATATTAGAATTTGGAGCCAAATTGGGAGGACACTAGCACTAAGAACTAGTGCCGAGCCCCTTTTGGCTACACAAAGGGAAAGGCACCAAAGCCTCCAATTTGGACCCATGACAAGCCCATTTGCAAAAGATTAGGCACGGACTGCTAAACAGAGCCAAAATTTATGATGGTATAGACAAATATGTGTAGGTATAGATAAAATATAGAGCAATATATGAGAATGCATAAATGGGATGAATAATGGCATGGTAGATTATATTATGCAAATGTTCAACTTAGTGCATAAATGCATTAAAACAAAAATTTAATGCATCTTAATGTTAAGTATTTTAGTTAACTTTAATATTATATATGATTATTTTAATTTGTTAAATACCAACTCATATATGTAAATTTACAAATTAATAATTTTGTAGAAAAAAATATCATTATTGAAAGTATTTTATAAAAATTAAAACTAACGAATGATTATAAATGATATGTAATAAATTACTAACCAAAAACATGTTCTTGATTAGTATTAAAAATTATTTTTTAAATAATTAAATTATGTTCCATACAAAATAAAATTGCACAATTTGACTTAATTATGAAGTCACGGTAAATTTTAAATTCTTTTTAAATTTTTGAAACTAAAAATAATATACTAATTATTTAAATAATGAATTATAGTCTATAAATATTATCATAGAATAAGAAAGGATACAAATTCAATATTTTATGTTAAAACATTAGATTAATCTATATAGAGAATAATAACATAATTTTGAATAAATAATTATTGTTTATATTTAAAACAAATCTTTTGAGTGGGCATCGTTCTTTTTGGCAAGCACTAGAAGGCAACAAGTTTGATTTCCCTACGGAGGCCAAAGTTGAAACCGAGGATACTACAACCGAGTCCATGGACCTCGAAGGTAAGGTTCCTACCGACAAGATTATCATTAAGCCTATTGATTCTATGTCTGTTATTATTTTTGGTGAAATTACCTGGCTTAGGGAGTCCACAATCTTTCTTGCTGCCTTAGATGTAGACAAGGTCCCGTCCAGATAGTTTTTAAAAAAATGGTTGCAGGATGTATGTAGCAAGAAATTTGGGCTTCATTACTCATATTGTAGAATGATACAAAGAGGTTTATTTGTTTTGCTTTTCAATGACCCTGTAAGCCAAAGTAAAGTTTTAGATAAATAATTTTAGAATATTGGTAATGCCTATTTTAGGGCTTTAAAATGGTGTCCAAAATCATGTGCGAAAGAGATTATGGCCTTCCCTAGCCCTATATGGGTAGTTATTAAAAATATTCCTCCGTTCCTATGGAATTCTATCCCTAGGCTTGCCAAACCATGGGCAAAATTTTGAAGGTTGGCTCCTCCTCTGCTTTTCTCCAGCACATGGATGCAAGATCCCTAATTGCTTTTAACCCTGGTTGTGATATCCCTGCTGAACTTGAAATTATTGTTGACAAAGTTTCCTATTGTTTCCCTTTAGTGGTGTTGGGAGACATTAATGTTTGCTTTATTTGTAGGAGGGTGGTCGTATTAAAAAGGATTTCCCGATACTTGCCTCACATAACTCCCGATAATCTGGGCCACCCAATCCGCCTCACCCCACTCCCTCTCCTTCCCACCTGGAATCCGAGTCTCCCTTTCTTCCTCTACCTCCTGTTCCATCTCCTCAAGCACCCGCTTCCCCCATTGATGAAAGCATTTGCTTTTATTAATAGGCCCTTGTAGAAGCTAAAGATGCACCCCTACAAAATTTTGTTTCGATAGTAATAATGGTGTCTTTGAGGCAAATAAGGGACCTATAACTCAAAATGCTCAATAATTGGTCTTGAAAAAGTTAAAAAGAGTCACAGAGGCTAGAAAATAGTTGGAATTTGTTATCACCTCTCAAAAAGTTGAAATTCACTCTTGTCCAAACTTATCCTCCACTTTGGATAGCGATACAAGGAAAGAGAAAGGGTCTCCTTCTGCTAATAGAGCCATTAGTGTAGATCTGGGGATAGATGGATGCTCGTCAGATCCTTCTGGGGGTTGTAATAAAGATTTTTTGAACGTTGAGGATCAAGTCTGTAGCCCTATTTTGTGGTTAAAGTCTCTTAAAACTCTCTCTGAAACTTATGAAGAAATTGGGGGCCCTCAATTAAATATGAACACCCTGAGATTTACTCTTGGTGACCTTATTAGTGACAGCGCTCTCATATCTTTACCTTCTACCCCTATCCTGAATGGAGGATTGGAAGGTGTAATGTCTAAGGATGTTTATCAATGCTTCTCTAAGATTAACGCTCAAAGTTTCTGTCCAGAGGCTCTTAACTTTGATATGGGATCGGGCATTGCTAAGAAAGTATTTTATGATGTAAAATCAAAGAAAGTTAAGAAGAAGAGATCTCCTAGAGTGAATAAAGAAAATAATATTAGGAAGGACTCTCTGGGTCCTGAGGAGATATCTGATTCAAGAAAGAAGAGGGGTAGGCATCACTCTTCAGGTTTAGTTGAGATTAATCTTTCTTCTGATAATGTTGTAGGGCCAAAGTGTGATGAAGGGCTCACACCTTTTATGGATACCTCTCTTTAAATGTTGATTATGATGTTCAAGGAAATCTCATGGAATATTAGGGGACTTGAATCTCCTGATAGGAAATTTATTGTTAAAAGATTCCTCAGTTTGCAGAATCAGTTAGATTGTCTAATGTTAGAGGAAGTAAAGGCAGTTGGGTTTACTTTAGAGATTGGTCTCAAGTATATCTGGAGGGATGCCCATCTACTTCACTAATGATGCTAAGGGGAAAGGGGGAGTTTCTATTTTGCTTAAACCCAATTGGACTAATAAGGTTGTCAGGTGGGGCCAGTCACCGTGTGCTAGGGCCTTATGAATGTTTGCGGAATATGATCATAGGGCGTTTGGGGTATGTTCTCTTTATTCTCCAACTAAATACAAGGAGAGGATGAATATTTGGAATTGGATATCCTCTCTTGAGGATATCCCTTGGTTTGTTGGGGGAGCCTTTAATATGGTTGAATGTGCTCGGAATAAGCTGGGTGGCTCTCGGTTTGAGTGGAAAGGGCTGGAGAGGCTATTCTTGGACCTAATGATTTATAAACTAAATTTATTCGATCCTATTGTGGGTAGAAAGGAAGAACATAAGGATATTTGGTATACATGGTGTAACTACTAGCAACCTAGTAGGAGAGTCTATTGTAGATTGGACAAATTTTACTACAACAAAGATGTGTTCACAATTCTAAAAGACAATAAAGGGGATAAATACAATGTGGTTTCATATACCCTTTATGATCATCACCCTATCCAGATCTCTTTGGGATTCTTGGATATGTCCTCTAATATATATGAGAGGAATAACTCTTTCTTGTTGAATGTCAACCCATTGGAGGATGAGGATTATCAGAATGTTTAACAAGAACAATAAAATACATTATTCATACTGACATAAATGGAGCCAGAAGATCTGCTCCTGGAGAGTCCTGTGCCAAATAGTTGGTAAAAAAATAGCTAAGGATGTGAGGAGGAATGAACTCTTGTGGCATAGTACTTTATGCAATGATGAGCTTAATCTTTAGAATAACCCCAGTAATGAGGGTCTTGTTAATAAAATGTCAAGTACTAAATCCATGCTTAGAAAGATTCAAAATGCCAAAATTAAGGGATGGAGAACCAAGGCCAAGTTGAATTGGATAGATGCAGGGGACAAAGCTTCCAAATACTCTTTCGACATGTTGAAAATAAAAGAGGCCAAGGATAGAATTTTACAATATCTAGGAGGATAATATGAACATCTCATATCCCCAAGCTATCTTTAATTCCTTTGCATAGTTTTATAAGAATCTTTTCACCTCAGAACATTGGGGGAACAACAATCTAGGGCTAGGAATATCAATAATATGGTTGTTCTTAAGAAACATTCAAATGGGGATCAAGAGTTATTGGGAAAAGCTATTACTAAGGAGGAAATAAATATTTCCATCACCTCTTTAAATAATGACGAATTGCCTAGTCTAGATGGTTTCCCAGTTGACTTCTACAAAAAGAACATTGACTGGGTAGCTGATGATCTTCTTCTTTTATATGAGGAAGCCATTGGCTCTGGTACTCTGGGGAAGAAGATAAATAAAGGGCTCATTAAACTTCTTCTGAAAGATGGAGACAGGGCCTTAATAGAAAATTAGAGAACGATAACCCTTCCAAATGTTTCTTATAAGATCTTGGCAAAAGTGATTGCTCTGAGATTGGAAAGCATTCTTCCTAGGATTATTTGTCCAACTCAGACTAGTTTTATTAAAGGAAGGTATATCCTAAAAAATTTGGTAACTTGTTGGGAAGCTTCAAGTTGGTCCAAACACTCTAGGCAACAACGTTCCATGCAACTCATCGACTTTGAAAAATCCTATGATAGGATAGAGTGGGATTTTATCCTCCAAATGCTTAAATCTTTAGGTTTTCTTGGTTCATTCTGTAATATTATCAAGACTCTTCTTTCTGATGCTAATTCCATGGTTGAAGTTAATTGATTAAGATCTGAAAGCTTCCTACTGTCTAGGTCTATCAGATAGGGGTATCCCCTGGCACCTGCTCTCTATGTTCTTGCTACTGATGCTCTTTCCTACCTTTTGAATAACAACGAAGTTTCTCCCAAGGTGAAAGGTATCAGTCTCCCTAATGGGGATGAAGTAAGAAACAATCAATTTGCTGATGACACAACAATTTTAATGAAAATGGAAGAAGGTAATCTATCGGCCGTGTTGGAGATCCTAGATATATTCTGCCATGCTTCTAGAAGCAAAATAACATTACATAAATACTGTTTCCTAGGATGGGAGGAAGCTCCACCGAGATGTCTTTGTAAATTCCCTCTCAAATGGGAAGGTTCAAATCAAATTGTGAAGTACCTTAGCATTCCCTTCTCCATTGTCCCTAATTTGAAAGAAATGTGGGAGTGGATTAGAAAAAAGATTGATAAGAAGTTATCTAAATGGAACATAAATTTTTTGTCTTTGGTAGGAAGATTCCAGGTATGCCAAAAGATTATGTCTTCATATAACATCTAGTATTCCTTAGCCTGACACTTTTGCAACTACCAATTTAACTATATCTAGGAACAAATCAGAAATTTTCTTTGGTCTGATGGGAAAGGTAGTAGGAAGCAGCACGTTGTTAAATGGGAATGGTGTATTATCAAGAAACAAAAGGGCGGTATGGGTCTCAAAGATCTGAGGTTGCAAGGTATTTCTCTAGCATCTAAATGGGTTTTTTAGGACCATGGATGACAATGATCCTTGGAAAGTTCTTATTAGACAATATTTCCCAATCAGCTCCAAAGAGAGCCAAAAAATGGAAGAATATTCCTTTAGGTGACTTGTTGGTAAGTGATTTTCAGGTGGCTCCATCTGGATTTGACGTATTCAAGTAACTATGAAAAGCTTGGGAAGCTATAAGGAAGTTTATTAGACTGTCTGCTAATTTAGATTCTATCACATGGGATAAATCCATCTAGTGGAATTTTAAGCATAATGGTAAACCTTTTTATATATTGCAAGGCTTCTCTGCCCTTAATTGGCATAACCAAGACATCAGGGTATTGGATGATATTATGCAGAATGGAGGTTTTCTCTCTTGGAAGGAGCTCTCCATCAAATTTGGTATTCCTCACTCTCAATCTAGAACCTTTAAACTCCTTAGAGATGCCCTCTCCCCTATCCTATCCCAACACCCCTATTGCCCCTCTCAATCTCCCCTCGTTGTCCTTTGTTGGTCAGATGGCACGCCTCTACCCCTCCTCAAGGCCAAAACTATCTATGATTCCCTTTTAAATATTGACTGCATCTTTGATTACCTTAACTCCTCTTGGAACCTTGTCTGGCCCCCGTAATGCTAGAGTAATTATTTCATGAGATTCAGGGTAGGTACCTCAGAACCAAAAAAAACTTCTTTAGCTGGCAGCCGATCCTTCATAAACTGCCCTTGAAAGACTTTGAGAGAAACTTCTTCATTTGTAAAATATGTCACCTCCCTGAGACTGTAAAACATGTTTTCTTTGACTCTCACTTTGCTAAGGAAGTGTGGAAAATTTTTGGTATAAAATTTGGTGATAGCTCTGTTTCTTTCTTGGATGCTTGCCTTGGATTCATTAAAGGTTGCAAGAAGTTGGCTAGTCTCTTTTGGTCTTGTCTTTCTCTAGATATTTTATGGCTGATATGGAAATTTCGCAATGATGATGTCTTTACTGGTAAATCTAGGAACCTTATTGAGTCACTGAGGAGACTCATTTTTCACTTAGTTTCCCTAGAGGTTACCATAGTCCTCAGGTTAGATGAAGGAACATTTGATCAATGGATCAAGGATGATTGTACAATTATTTATTTGAAGGAATTATCTAATGGTTGTACATGGGACCGGGTTGGTAGCAACAATACCATGTTTGAACAGGCCCTATTGAGGTTCATGCACCAACGGGAACAAAGACAAGCTAGGATGGATGTTGTTCATGGAGAAGAAGAACGAATTCGTACCCAGAATGCACACCCTCATGTAGAACAAATTATTAATGGTCTTATTGAAGTTTGGATGGAAGGGGACCATGGATGGACTGCATGGGTTCCCCTAGCTGGAAACAACAGTTTAGCAGATACGAACAGATCATTTGATTGACTATGGGGTGTAGTTCTTTATTGTTTTTTTTCTACCTAACTCCTATATTTTATAAGTAAGTGGGTATGATGTATTTTGTAAGTCTTGATTCGTCCCCTGCTGATCAGACTCATGAACTAATGCGACGAAGATTTAATTTTGATACTTTATATTTAATCCAAAAAATAAATCTTTTCTGGATTTTTTATTTATCTCATAATTCAAATCTACAACAAGTTATTTTTTAGTTAAACATAGGTTAAGTGATCTTTTATGTCTTAATTTAATAGTTTCTTTTATTTTTAAATTAATTATAAAAGTAACTATGATTATAGGACAATTATCTTAAACATATCTATATTACTTGAACAAAATTTATTTATATATGATATATTAAATTTAATATAATATTCAAAGTTATTAAAAAAATTACAAACAATATATAACAACTTACTAGCCAATTACATATTGATAATTAGTATAAATTTTATTAAAATCACCAATCAAATTTTAATGATACAAAAATAATGTCATTCCTTTTGATTCAATTAAAAATTTCGAAACAAAATTTAAATTCTTTTTCAATTATTGAAAGTAAAAAAATATTTTTTTAATTTAAATCATGAAATGTATTTAATACATATTTTTGTCAACTAAATAAACATACTAATTAAATATTTAGTGTGAAATATTAGATTTGTCTATATAAAGAATAAAAATAATAAGTTGTATAAATATGTTTTTTCACATTTGAAAAACAAATGTCAAATTACATGAGATTTATCTTGTAATTAATATCAACATTGCATATAAAAAGTTAGTTTTTAGATTTTATGATTGATAATAACAAATAAATACATGGAAAACAAAGGAAAAAACTATGATTATACGAAATATCTACTACTTGAGTTATTAAAAAAGAAAACATAGAATATCTATATATAGTGTAGTAGCATAAAATACAACATAGAAATATGAGTAAAGAGGCGCTGAAAGTGAACAACCAAAACGTGTCCATTTTGGTTTGAACACTCTCTCCACCTGAGTAGCCATAAGGTAAGCCCTTCTAGATGGAGTTCACCTTTATAGAGAGAAAAAGAAGTGCATATTTAGAAACACAACACATTTTCATACAAACTGATTCAAGGATTAAATAGGAGGTATAGATAAACAAACCACATGTACTTAAAATATAAGCTCCTAATCAGTTGGCAAGTAGCCATGCAATAGTTCCTTCAAGCATGAAATGGCAGATTCCTTCCTCGCCTGGTTTCACGTTCAATGCCACGAAGGCTGCATGCTCTGGATTCCAACCACTAGTGTCTGCATGACATATTGCCTTCACTGGTATAGAGCTTCCATATGTCCTTGGGCCACTGAGAGATATTTCAAAGATCTCGGTTCCTTTAGCCTCATGACACATGTATATACCATATGGATACATTAAGTTGTGGCAAATAACATGCTTGGAACTAGAATTGGTTTCAGCAAACAAAGCGGTGACAGAGTATTGATGATTTTCAGAATTGAAATTGATGGGAAGATTTGTAACCAATACATTCAAATCATTACTTCCAAGTTTTGCAGTACTATAGTCTATCATAGATTCCATTGAGGTTGCACAAAATCTTGTTTCGCCACTGATAACTGGACTTTCACATTTTTTCAAAGTCTCTTCCATGATAATACTCATGCGGGAACCTTGAGGTATGTTGAGCATATCTTGAGCTACAAGTAGCTTCTCTAGTGAGAATGGGATTTTATTTGCCATGCTACGTGGAAGGAAACCTACTAAATCTTGGGCTTTTAAGACCTCTAGATGCACCATCATATTGGTTCCAATATGTAAATCTTTCTCAAAGAAGAAAATTGACAATAAAGGATCGACCGCCAATAATTGCCCATGGTACTCAACATTTGCTTGATTTGGATCCTTAGCTAGGATTATGTCTCCTTGGGGTGATGAGTCCCTATTAAAGATAAACTTACGATTATATAGGGTCATATCTCCTCTTTGGTGCAATGGGTTCTTTTCTATTGCTTGATTGTACTTATGACTAGAGATGGATACATCTCCTACTTGAGGTGGAATATACTTATTACTAGAGATTGAGACATCTCTTACTTGAGGTGTAATGTACTTATGACCATATATAGTTATATCTCCTCCTCGAAGTGGAATATAATTATGACTTCAAATGGATAGATCTCTTACTTGAGGTAGAATATACTTATGACTAGAAATGGATACGTCTCGTACTTGAGGTGTAATTTACTTATGACCATATATGGTTATATCTCCTCCTCGAAGTGGAATATAATTATGACTAGAGATGGATGGTGGAATATACTTATGACTAGAAATGGATACATCTCCTACTTGAGGTGTAATGTACTTATGACCATATATGGTTATATCTCCTCCTCCGGGTACAATATACTTCTGACTAGATATGGATACATCTCCAGCCTTAACATCTTCAAGCTGATGATCTGCTATGGTGTGAGGACAAATGGCTTGGCGTAGAGCATTGGGAACAGATGTGTTGGGCAACTTCAGGTTCCAGTAATCTAGTGCTGGACAAACCCTTTCATCCTCCAAATTGGCGGCCTTGCTGACAAGCACACACTACCGAAAACAACATAAACACGAGAGTGTTATTGGCAAGTTATTTTTCGTCTAGTAAAAAGACAATAGTATTTATTATATGATTACAAAATACATACCAGGAGAACAATCAACGTAGGGAAAACTGGCATTTTGTAAGTCATTCCTGCAGAGATCAGAACCAAACGTTACACTTGATTTGGTCTGAATCTATTTCCACAATTTCATGCAATTTCGTGAGATGAACACATAGTCTCTATGCTAAAAACTTGTTGAAAACAAAATGTAAACCGACTAGTTGCAGGCGATGGATTAAAACAATCGAAGAAAAAATGATAGAATAAAAACCTTGTTTCGAAATAAAGCAAAGGTAAGTAGTTTTAAGGTGCATATACCAAGAGCCTTCCCTCCATATAAATAAGCGTTGAGAATTGCAAAGGACAAAGATGTCAATTCCATATAAACGAGATCAACATTTTTCTTGTCAATTGCATGTATGTTGTTATTGCTCTTCTACTCCCAGTCCCACGTTTTGTAGTATTCTATGATTATAATCGCTGTTAAAACCCTAAAATATTGTCGGATAGCTTTATTGCCATTTTTGGCCCCAGTGCAAAGTTGGCGACTAGTATTTTAGGCTTGTGATGCGATAAGAATGAATCTGGAGTGTTGGGTCCTCAGCCTGTATTTGCCTATTGTGAGATTTTGCCGAGATGAAGAGCTCAATGAAATGTACAAAATAGAGACACGATATAGGACAAGAATAAACTGTATTCTCATCAATAGAAAATGATCAATAATCAAATTACATAGTTACATACAATGTAGATGAGTCTACTTATATAGGCAAGGCTAGGGATATGTGAGCACACAAACATGACATGTGGCTCAATAACAAACAAGGGTAGGTAGGAAATAGGTGTGGGTAGGTAGGAGAAATAATATAATAGTCCACATGAGGTGGATCACCCACTGAATGTGGAGTGTAACAACAAGAGTGGAGTGTAACAACACAATCAACACCATAAAAGGTGAAATTTCTCCTACACACACTATCCCAATGTGGCACAAACACCCAAGTGTCTCATACCCACACTACTATGAAATGCATTATCCTAAGTAAACTTAAGTAAAGTGTAATAATATCCAAGATGAATAATTATTTACACCAACACCCCCCCTTAATTGCAACTTAGGGGAATGCACTTAAGTCTACAATGCAACTAAGCAATGCAAGATGGGTCCTGGCTATGAGGCCATGTTAGGTACCCATGTACAAATGCAAATGCATGAAAATCAATGCAATGAAATCCCTCACAAAGTGGGGAAAGAGAGAAAAACCCAATGGGAAAAAACCCTCCCCCAAAAGAGAGATGAAAGCTATACAAGAGAACTCTCATAGAAGAATGTGAGGAACAAAATCCCATGTGAGGAAAAAGTCCCCCCCATATGAGAGAAGAAGAGAAGCTAGTAAGCCCCCCCTCAATGTGGAATCTGCACCAATGATAGAAGCTCGATGTATGAAGAAACTGCTCCATGAATGTCGAACAACATTCCTCCCCTTAGGAAGAAACAAAACCAAAGGTGTATCCATGAAGTCTCCCCAATCATGAAGGGAAGATGTATGAAGAAAACTCATGATGAAAGGAATCTCTGAAAACTGCTCAAGTGTCCCCATGTCGATGCTGGAAGATACCCCCTCCAAAGGTGGTAAACTGTGCCACACTGCTGAAAAAGGCACTCCAAGATCTAGTGGAGATGGATGTAGAACATGTCCCAAAGACTCACATGTCTCCTCAAAACATAAAGAGACCTCCTCCAACTGCTATACATAAGTATCCGAAATCATGTCAACCTCAAAAGAGTGATCATGTAGAGAATGAACAAGAGGGTCAAACTGTGCCCTCGCAACAATCGAAGAAGGATCACCTTCATCAAAGAGAAGATGAATGTCATCAATGATGTCTCCCAAATCTGCAATGTAGGATTCCACAAACAAACCTGCAATGTCTGTCAAGTAATCATCCCATGAATCTAAAGCTGGAAGACAATAAATATCCTGCTGCACTGAATCACATGAAGGAAAAACTGTCGCACTATCCACATAATCAGGTACAATAGGTGATGTGATATCAATATGAGGAGATGAAATACAAGACTCAAGAATGGGGTCACATGTGAGAATCCCCATGTTCAAGTGTCCAAAGTTCTCCTCAAAATCTGAACCATCACAATAAGTGTGATCATAATGTGTAGAATCATCAAATGTGAAATCATCATCATCAACAAAAGCTGAAAAGGAGTATAACCGAGATGCATGATCGACCACCCCAGTCGCAATGATAGCTCTAGTCTCCATGTCTCTAATGAAAACTGAGTCAGGTGTGAACTCCACAACTCTCTTAGTTGCACCATGTGTGATTTGATAGATAGAAAGGAGATTGTTTGTCAAGTGGGGTACACACAACACATCATTGAAGGAGTTATCCCCAATGTCAATAGATCCTTTCCCAATCACATCCATGTATGTATGATTGCCCATCAAAATCTGTGGCATGGTGCAAGGCTCAAATGTAGAGAACATGGACTGCAAAGATGCCATATGATGAGAAGCCCCTGAATCTAGAAGCCATCTCTCTGAATCATGACTGATAGTAGCACATATAGCTTTTCCTTTTCTTGTTCCAAAAGAGTGAGTCTTCCCACTTGTAGAAGCCATGAATGCTTGCCCTTTTCCTTTTGAATGTGAGGAAGTGGAAGTTGATGAATCATCCTTCTTGTAGACTTTAGGCAAATCAATATTATGCTTTTTGATGATATGTGTAAGCTCATCAATCTTCTTAGAATGGCAACGATGCTCCTCATGACCAATCTTTTTACAATAAGCACAAGTAGGTCTCTCTCTCTTTGGTGAATTATCTCTCTTGGAAGAGGATGAATCTCCTTGTTTTGGAGAAGATGGTGCTTTTTCCTTAGGCTTTGATTGCCATTTTTTCTTGTGTGAGTTGTCCTTTCCTTGATTTCCTTTGTTCCCTTGATTTTCCACTAATGCTTGAGACTTAGAAGCCTTAAGAATGCCCATGCTTATCAACTTAGTTTGTTCCATCATCACCATTTCATTGAAAGCATCAAATGTAGGCATTGTGTAGCTTGAACCCATTGTCATCCTATGGGTTTGGAAACTAGAAACAAATGCTACATATTCTTGTGGAAGCTTGCCTATCAAGTTGAATATCAATTGAGTATCCTTCTTATCAATGCCGCAATCTTTGAGTTGTGCCCTCAACTCATTTGCCTTAGTGACATAATCTTGTATAGTATCAAAGTTCTTGGGATCTAACATGGTGAGATCACTATCAATTTGATATCCCCTAATCTCATCAACTTGACCATACAAGTCTTGAAACTTTTGCCAAGCATCCTTGATTAGAGTACATTTCTCAATATGAAAAATGAGATCCTTTGATACATACTTTCTTAAGGTACCAATTGCCATGATATTTTTAGTGAGCCAATCTAAGTGACCAACTAGATCAGCCTTAGGATCAGCTGGAGAAACAATAGTTCCATCAATGTAATGAGTGAGTCCTTTTTCCATAAGTTTACTCCATGCATCAATTTTCCAAGTAGCATAATTATGTGGAGTTAAGAGAGGAAACTTAGAAGAACCCATAGCAGCAAAAAGGAAGGAACACAAGAGCACAAAAGCACAAGAGACACCCCCCCAAATTCACTCAATCAAAGTACCCCCCCCAAAGTGATGATTTTGGCACTTTATACTTAGTGCAATTACAATGAGCCACTTGAAAAACAAGGCAAAGTGGACTTATGATGCAAATTTTACAACTTCACAAATGAGATACAAGAGACTTCAATCAATAGTGCAATGAATCTAACTGAGATTCAAGCAAATATACAAGTACCAAGAGAGCCAAAAATGGCCAAAATTTGAAAGTACAATTTCTACTTACAATGGCATCAATCTAATAGCATCATGTGAAAGTAGACAAAAAAATTTGCACTTTCAAAAAAAATGGCACCTAAAAAGGAGGTCGTATGACCCCAAATGAAGCCTCTGAAGTTGCAAAAACTGGGATTACTCAGGTACAGTCACCAAAAACTATATTTTCTAAAAAATCAATGCATCAAAATCAAAAAATTTCTTCACCACTGCGGAGAGCACAAAATTCTAGCCCATTTCAAAAAAAATTGCTCGAAAAAGGAGCAAAAATGAGCAAGTTATGGCCATTTGATGTTGAACTACAAAATCAAAAATGCAAATGAGAGGGGTCTTCCAAATTTCTAAAAAATGATGACATGGTGCTAACATCATCACATCACTGGGTTAAATTTGACGATTGTATGACCGTCGCAAAAACTTCGCCCCTGCTGACTGGGTGTCTGTACTGTACGGACTGCTGACTGGTCGGATGACTAGGCAGTACTGATGATGACGTGTCACTGTACGGACAAACTGTGTGGCGTAGTGACTGTGCAAGCCGTACTGTTGACATGGTAGGCTGATTGTGTAAGGTTTGTACCCACGGGCCAGTGGCCGCCTGCCACGTGGCGGGCGCAGGTCCTCCGAGTTAGGTTGACCGTCGGTGGGATGAGTGCCGGAGCCGGCGGTGTGCAGAGATCGGCAGGTGGGGGAAACCGAGGCAGTCGGTGAGCAATCTTGGGCGTCGGTGGGGACACGGCACGGCGGCCGGCAGTAGGTACCGGCGGCAGGCTCTGCGGGCATCGGCGATGTCGGGTACAGGTTCCGACAGACTTGCAGGGTATGGGCGTGAATGACAGACCTGCAATGTAGGTACGTGGTGACAGACCTGCAACCTGCAACATGTAGGTATGGGGGGGGGGTCTGCAGACCCCCCAAAAAACAATTTTTTTTTTTATTTTTTTTTTATGGGGTTTTTTTTTATTTTTCAATTTTTTTTTAAATTTTTTATTTTTGAAAAAATATTTTTAGAAAAAATGAAATTTTTTTTTTTTCTGAAAAATAATAATAAAATTTTTTCGAAATCCATACAATACTAGCAAAATTGGAGAAAAAAGATTTTCTCACCAAAATAGGCCGACTTTATAACCAAAATTCATGGAAATGGCCTTCTGGATGCAATGACGGGGTCGGATCTGGTCCAGGACGACTCCAAAAGATGCTGCTCCTCAGATCCGCCTCTTGACATCGCAATAATGCCTCTTCAAGATGAATCAATGAAGCCCTAATGGCTCTGATACCATGTGAGATTTTGCCAAGATTAAGAGCTCAATGAAATGTACAAAATAGAGACACAATATAGGACAAGAATAAACTATATTCTCATCAATAAAAAATGATCAATAATCAAATTACATAGTTACATACAATGTAGATGAGCCCACTTATATAGGCAAGGCTAGGGATATGTGAGCACACAAACATGACATGTGGCTCAATAAGAAACAAGGGTAGGTAGGAAATAGGTGTGGGTAGGTAGGATAAATAATATAATAGTCCACATGAGGTGGATCACCCACTGAATGTGGAGCGTAACAACAAGAGTGGAGTGTAACAACAAGATCAACACCATAAAAGGTGGAATTTCTCCTACACACACTATCCCAATGTGGCACAAACACCCAAGTGTCTCATACCCAAACTACTATGAAATGCATTATCCTAAGTAAACTTAAGTAAAGTGTAATAATATCCAAGATGAATAATTATTTACACCAACACCTATTATTCTCTTTCTCATAAGTAGATTTCAAAGACACGACTGAGAACCCACTTTCTCTTGTTTTCTCAACATGTGAAAATTTATTGCATTTATTGTTCTTTATATTAGTTTGTCTGAATTTGACTCATCACTTTTCACATCTCCAATAATCTTTCATTTCTTCTATAGCTTTCATTTCATTTAGAATAATATACGTTGAATTTGTCTCCAATATAAAGTAGGTATTTTTCTATAATGTTAAAAAAAAAAAAAAAAGAAGTGGTTTCCTATTACAAATCATCAACACATATTAATATGTATATATAATTTTTATTTACATTCTAAAAAAGTAAAAAATAAATGAAACAATGTAGTAGTAGTGAGTACTACTTTCTATAGTATTATTGTAGAATAGATAATTAATTAGTTATGGTATAATAATTTGAAGACAAGGTAGATAATAGTTTTTAAAGTTGCATGCATTATTTATTTATTATTTTTTAATATGCACAAATATGATTATATTTATCAACCCTTATAATGTAGTTATAGTAATGAGTTGAAGAGATGTAATTATTTTACCACAAAGTGAAAGTATAGTTTTTGATAAAGATAAACGGGTTTTACATGGACCCAAAACAAAAAGTTTTACAGAAGCCGACCATCAGCCCAACAGACATAAACCGAAAGCGAAATAGGGGAGCACCCCAAAATAGTCATGAAAGCAAAAGAGACACAGACAACAAAACAAAACAAAACAAAATCACTCAATTAAGAGAGTGCACCAACTCCTTGTTCTTCTGGATGGAATTCTTGTTGATTTCCTTCAGCTCCTCCATAATGAATGTGGAGGTGTCCTTATTGCTGCTCCTACTTCTGGTCCTGGAACTAGGGCGTGTGGTTTTGTTGTCTCCAACAACCATGTCTTCACCTCCAAGATCTTTCTTAGGTTCATTATGAATGGCATTGATCTTTTTGAGCCCTTTTATACTATTATTCATGGCTTCCTTGCTTATGTAGACCAAGTTTTTGATGTTTTTCTTTATCTCCACCATAGACTGTTCCACCTTTTCAATTCTTTGTTCATAGTTGCATTTCATCACCTCGACATCTTGGGAGAGCTTTTGGGTCATAATCACGAGCCTCTCAAATTTTCTAGGCTCAGGTGAGGCTACAAAGATATCAATAATCTCCTTAACCCCCACTTTGAGGGTATCAATTTCTCTCTCTACCCACTTCCAGTAGCTCTCCTGGCTTTTGGTCGCTTTCATCACTAGGTTCATCAGAGTACTATTCCTTTGTAAAACACTATCCTCTTCTTTAGAGATGGTCCCCTTCTTTTCCTTCAGGATGTTAATTGGAATGTCTGATTTAATTTCCTAGTTTGAAGTCTTCAGACCATAGTCCTTAGCCACAAGCTTCTTCTTTTTAGAAATTGGCTTGGCCTTAGAAATCAGTTTGCTGGTAGATTTATATTTGTCGGCCACCCATCTAGGGGGATTCTTACTGCCAAACGTCCCAACGGTGACCATCATCTCACTTTCTTCCACATGCTTATAATCTGGGTCTTCAAAAGGAATGGCACCCCCACTGTCCTCCAAATCCATTTCTGAGTCAGAGACATCCTGAATATTAGTATGTTGACCTTTCTTAGATAGAGAGGGCACAACTTCAAGGGTCTTAGCGTAGTCCATGATGAGCACAATAAGCCCTTCATCACGAATAGGATTATTTGGATTCTCAATATGTTTTTCAAGACTATTCTCTAAAGAGGAAGCCAAATAGAAAGGAACATCAATGATTTTACCATGCCTAAAATGATTCAAAATCATAAAATGGTAAGAAAAGATACTAGCATATCTTCCATTGAGCGTAATATACCTCATGGTGAACTTGACCATGTCTGCCTAGGGAGCCATAATATCTTTTCTATTGTAGCCACCATCAGCCCTTTGTTAACTCTTGAGCGCTCCTTGTCTTTGTCAAAAAAATTCATCAAGTTCTCCTCCCTTGTTTTCCTATCTCTATAGAACCTTCTGCCAGTCATCGCCATAACAGTAATTGTCACCACCGGGGTTTCATCTAGCTGATACTCAACTGGATAAGCCCTCAAGATCCCTTTCTTCCACCCATTGACAAAGGATTCCGTGAGTAGAGGAGAAGTGCCATGAAGTCTATCCAAGAAGGGGACAATTCTCCCATTAACGATTTCTTGCCACACTTCCTTGTTTTTCTTCCATTTATCACAAGTAGACAATTATTTCTTATTCTTGTCCCCACCCATAATGATCTGGGTCACCAAACAACAGGAAATGGGCCACACTAGAGAAGTATCCAAATAGTTGCGGGAGATGGGCAACACTAGAAAAGTCTCAAAATAGTAGCAGGAAATGGGCCACACAATTAGACAGAAAATCCAGGCACAAGGGAAGTTTCTAGATCTTCGGTTAGGGAAAAAAAAAGGAGTCGTTTCCCCAACAACTCTATCAAATAATGATTAAAGATCATTGATTAACGCAAGTGGGCGGAATCATCACAAGCTAGATTGCACAAGTTTTTTGGGAATGAATCCCTACTACTCCATCATTTAGCTGCAACATAGGCCACCACCAAATTGGCTAGTAGATCCGCCGCTTTGTTTCCTTCCCAAAATATGTGCAAAATTTTGAATTCTTTCAATTCATTTATTATATCTCGTCAATCCTTGATCAGATTAGAAATCATCCAGCCAGGATCTGTGCGCCCATTTGGACAACTGACAATGTTTAGTGAGTCAGACTCCAACTAGACTTATTTAAAGCCTTCTCTTTTAGCCATGTGTAAACCAATGTGGGCAGCATTGGCCTCTGCAAAGTGGTTGGACTAGGTGCCTAGAGGGAGTGCCACCGTAGAAACCAACAAACCCGTATGATATTAAGTATAGTTGATATTAATCATAAGTTAATTTTTACTTATCTAAACAATATTATAAATATTTTATATAGTATGTAAAATATTATATTAATTTTAAATTATAAATATGTAATAATGATAAAATTTTAAATAGTTTGTTGGTTTTGTAATAATAAAGTATTTTCCACAAAGTAAAAGTAGAGTTGATATTAACCACAAGTTAATTTAACTTGACTTAAATTATTAGAAATATTTGATATAGTATTTGAGCGACCATATTAATTTTAAATTATAAAACTTCAATAATGATAAAATTTTAAATATTTTGTTGGTTTTCTAAAGTTAAAAGTATATAAGTATCAATATTATAAATAAAACTAAAATCAAATCAAACAAACAAGATGAACTTTATAGTATGTATATATTTGTATGGACAAGCACTTAGAAGGTATATAAATTTAGAAAATTATAATTTAAATAAATAAAAACTAGCATACCTATATTTTTAGAAATCTAAGTAAAGTACGGCGAGAGATATCAAGTTTCAAAATATGGAATATTTATATGTTCATTAATAAAGTATGAAGTGCAATTAAATTCAATGATCGATGATGTTTTTAATTTAATTTAATTTTTTTTTTCAATAAAAGTGGAAGACCACTAATTTTATTAATTATAATATTTATACAATCCTTGTTCAAAGAGCACCGGTAGAAAAGAACCAGACAAAGAAAACCTCTGGTCTTGCTCATAAAAATCCCATTGAGAAGATAATATGACCGATTACATTGAAGTAGAGAAGTGAATATTTTAAACAAGTCCCAACCCATCCCAAAAAGCCATATAAGCCAATACGAGTTACAAAAATGATACCCAACCCCCCAAAATCTATGGAGCAGATACAAAAATTTTCAGAGAAGAAGCGAATCAAGCGATCATCAGGAATGCAGAAACCAAGTACTAGAACCTTCATCTGGGGGGCACAAAGACTGGGAAGAAGCCACATTCTGAATATCCGGAGCAACTATCTGCAAAGGCTTAATTACTCTCAAAAAATGAGATAAAGGCAATATCATATTTTTTAGAATAGAATAGGTGGGAGAATCAAAATGTTGAATTTTCAAGAACTAGAGTAGGTTGTGGAGGTGCAGGTTCTGAGGAATCACAGGAGAAATCAATGCAGGGTCTGACTGACAAGCATGGTAAGGAGGAATCAAAAGAGCCTGACCTAGGAAAAAGTATTCAAGTGGACTCGAGAGGGAAGGGTGACTCATCTGATGGAAATAATCAAAGGGGGATAAAAAAGGAAAAGCCTATTCAGATGGTATCCACTATTCCCAATGATTGTGAAGTTCCTGTTGATTTCTCTAAAAGACACAAGGTTGATAAGAGAGTCAAAAATGTGGCGGGGGGTGCTGGAGGTGATGTCTCTAGACAAAAACCGAAGACATCTCCGTTTGGAGTGAAACCTAGTAGAAAATCGGTGATCCCTCAAGTCAGTAATATCTCTGATCTAATGAAGGGTAAGTTTTCCATTTCTATCCGTAATTTAGTTATAGATTGACCTATTTCCCTTATGAATAGAATGTTGGTTGGCAAATTTATGGGTCCTAGGCTTAACATAGAAATTGTTAGGGCTTTTGTCAAAAGGAACTGGAGAACTAATGTCCAAGTTCTTGTCTCTACTCTCCCTAAGGGTTACTTCACTTTTGAGTTTTCTTGTAAGGAGGATATTCAGGTTGTTAGAAGTGGAGGTCCCTAGGTCATTGGCAAGTCCTCCTTAGCTCTTAAGAAATGGACCACAAACTTGGACCTTTTAGAGCTAAACTTCCTAGCCTCCCTATAAATAATAGAATGAAGATGTCTTTAGCAGCTTGGCCAATTCATTTGGAGAACCTCTATAAATAACATCTGATGACGGCACCTAGGAAAAGGTAGGTTTTTGTGAGAATCTATGTGGGTGTCTCGTAGAATGCAGATTTACCACCCTCTATTGAAATACAATCCAAGCTGGGCACTTGGGTTCAAGCTATTGAGTTTGAATCAATCCCTTTTGCTTGCTTCAAATGCAGGAAATTGACACATTGGGCTAAGAGATTCCCATTGAATGCAAGCAAGGAGAAAGAGAATTTTCAACCCAAGCCCAAGAAAATTTTGAAAACCAAGTCTAGAGGGGATGGTAATGAGAGAAAAGACCAACAAAATGGAGAGAAATGTAGTAATGGTACTGAAAATCCCTCAGAGGCCCCTGAGAAGATGGATGATCTCGGTATTCAAGTGGATCTGGAGATCCAAGAACCAGTTATCAATAAGACAAATATTGAATCAGGTGAGAAGGAGCAGCGTGAGATTGGTCAGGAAAATATACCTAGTTAGGTCTCTACTGTCCCATTCAAGGAAGTCAATCTGGATATGGATATTGGGATCCCCTATAAGCCTACAATATATGGAGTTAAGGGTTTCTCAAGCCAAGATTCAACAAAGAGCCATGTCTCTGTGGATTCCCAAGAAATTGTTAAGAACACATATGGTGACTCAAGTAAAAGTCTAGGGGACTCCAGTGAGAATAGGGATTAGAATCATAGTTATGTATACCCTTCCATTGTATCAGAAAGGGCTTCCAGACAAAGATTCAAAACTAGAAAAAGAGACCCATAATCCTGAAGCTTCAGAAAGAGATGAGGAGTGTTCTCTGATGAGCAAGGGGAAAAAAAATATAATAAACAACAGGATACTCTAGTAGGGGTCAATACAAGATCAAGATCTAAGGCTGATTGTGGAGCCACAAAGGGTAGTCAAGGAAGAATATCTTTGAGATGGTATATGGAGCAAGAAATATTTCAAGATATAGCAGATGGTGTTCAGAAAACCATTCCGGATATTTGTAGACTCCAATCTCCTGGTAAGATATGAGGATAAGGTCATGGAATATAAGGGGCCTGAATAGTGTCCATAAGAAGGATGTTTTGCAAAATTTTACTAGGGACCATAAACCAGACATCTTACTGGTTCAATGATATAAAATGCCAAAAGAGAGAGTTGAAAACATTAAAATGTTCAAGTTTTTTGGGGTGCATGGAAATAGATCTGAGGGAGCTTAAGGGGGAATTGTAACCTTTTAGAATCTGAACCTTATTATAGGTGAACCATTGCTTGAAAGTGTCAATCATGTGGCCACCAAATTTACCCATATTAGGGATATTTTATGCTAGATTCAATCCAATAGCTATGCCCCTAATGGTAGAGGGGCAAGAAATTTTTTCTGGCAAGAGCTTGCGGCTTTTCATAGAAAGTTTAGTAATGAAAATGGGATTTTTGTGGGTGACTGCAATACCTCTTTCTAGGATAACAAAAAATTTGGAGGCTCACAAATGAATCTAGAAAATAAAATGGACCTCCTTGACTTTATTAATAACCAGGCGTTAACAAATATTGATTTGCATGAAGCCTCCTACACCTGGTCAAATAGAAGAATTGGTAAGGATTTAATTCAAGTCAGACTGGATAGAAATTTAATTTTTGGTCAATGGTTTTTAAATTATTGATGCTCCTTAAAGGCCCTCTCAAGGGTAGGTTTTGATAACTTCTCTATAAGTTTTGTGGCGGATCCTATCCTGGCTAAAAGGAATTTTCCATATAGATTTGAACACATGTGGATTTCTCATCATTAGATCTTTCAGGAAGTCAAGAAATGGTGGAATATCTCTATGTCTGGGACAACTACGTTCAAGGTTGCTAGAAGATTGAGGAAGGTTAAAAACAACATTATAAGATGGAATAAAGAAACCTTTGGTAACATTTTTGGAATTGAATATTAATTATAGCTTGAAATTAAGGATATACAAGAAAAAATCCAATTGGAAGGATACATTTCTGATTACAAGATGAATGAGAATGAATTTCTTGGGAAGATGCATGACATTTTATCCAAAGAAGAACAATTCTAGAAGCAAAGATCAAGAGTTGTTTGGCTTTATGCTGGGGATAAAAATACAAGATACTTTCATATGACAACACTAAAATAGAGGGCTGCTAATAGAATTTCATATACAGAGTACAATGGTAGTCGCTATGACAAGGATGAAGATATAAGAAGAAATGTTATCCTTTTCTTTAGCAATCTTCTTAAGGTGAATGATGGTGTCAATCATGAAGTTCAAGAACTTTTGTCAGAGGCCATCCCTAGACTTGTGAAAGAGGAAGATAATAATATTCTCTCATCTATTATGTCTAGGGAAGAAATCAAAAGAGTTGTCTTCTCTTTTGAAGGCATTAAGGCTCCGAGGCCAGATGGGTTTCCTATGTTCTACTTTTAATGGTTCTAGGAGATTGTGGCTAATGAGGTTGTGGATTTTTTCAAAGAGTTCTTTGGATCAAGGTGTCTTACTAAGGAGCTAAATGCTACCTTCTTGGTTCCCATCCCAAAATTTCCTAGAGCTTTGGACTTTGAAGCATTCAAGTTTATAAGCCTCTCCAACTCTTTTTACAAAATCATCTCCAAGGTCTTGACCTCAAGATTGTTGAGTATATTTCCCTCTTTAATCTCTCCTCAATAGAATGGATTCATTCTTGGAAGGAAAATCTTGTTTCTATCATCACTATTCATGAAAATGTTCATTCTCTCATGAAATAAAAAACCGAGGGATTTCTTCTCAAGTTGGACATCTCAAAAGCTTATGATCCTGTTGGTTGGGATTTCTCGCTCAAAATCATGAAGGCTTCCAGCTTCAGCAACATAGTCCTCTAGTTGATTGGTCAACTTATTTCTACGCCTTCCATATCCATCATTGTGAATGGATCTCCTTCACATTTCTTTAAGAATTCAAGAGGGTTAAGACAAGGCGATCCTATTTCCATTATTCTTTTTACTAGCATGTCAAAATTTCTATGTAGAAACTTGTAAAGGATGGTTGAGCAAGGTTCCTTAATGGGCTTGAGGACTTCCTTTAGCAGTATGGTTCGCTCTTATCAACAGTTTATGGATGATACCATTTTAATGGGGAGATCCATAGTGGCTGAAGCAAGGAACTTGAAAATGGCCCTTGGTGACTATGAGTCTGCTTCAGGTCAAATGGTGAACAGACAGAAAAACTCTTTATTTTTCTTCAACACTTCAGAGCCTAGGCAAATAAAAATGGCTAGAATTCTTGGATGCAAAATTGAGGCATTACCATAAATTTATCTTGGTTTACCCTTGGGTCTTAGGACTCTTGACTCCTTTTATAATGCACTGATTGATAGATTCATTATAAACTTGAAATCCTTTCTTGATTCCTCTATTTTGCCTCGTGGGTCGGCTCTCTGGAATGATATGGTTAAAGGAAGGAAAAGAACTGAGATGGGAATGGGATAGAGTATAAGAATTGGTAATTAGGCTAGGTTTTGGGAAGATAGATGGATTATGAAGGAGGCCTTAAATTATTATGAGAGCTTCTTGGCTTGGGTCGATACCTACAAGTCTTTTTATGGAATTCATGTTAAGGATTACTGCAGGATGTGGTGTGTGAAAAGTGGACCTGTATCTGTATTTGGAATACACAACACTTCAATTAAGTCCTTAGATGCATGGTTAGTAAATCAATAATCAATTAATAATAAACCATTACAAAGAGACCCATTGCCTTCTAGTAGATGCGAGTTTATATTCCCCTCAGATTGCTAAGCTATCCAGTGACTAGACAACACCTAAATGAAGGATTTTTAAATCTATATGAGCATGAATATGAGCTAAATGGATGCAAGATTTAAGATAGATATGAAAGGTTAATCTAACATGATTTAAAGAATATATGAATATTTATGCTAAATGATTTAAACAATGTGAAATAACTAATATGCAATATCTCAATACAAAGTCTCAATGAACCTAGAGCAAAACCAACATAATAACAATATATTCTCCATCATCCTTGATTAGGAGATGAGAGCTTGAATTTATAGAAAATTCAGAAAGAAACCAACAACTGAGATCAAATGATGATGAGCGGTCAAGATTTTCCAAGAGGAAGCACAATCCAGGTGAATTGATGTGATTGGCTGCTTTTCTTAGTTTTAAAGGAAATTGAACTAAAATTAAGATAAAATCAGAAAAAAAATTGATTTATTCTCTATTTCATTCAATTTTAATATTTAATTGTTTTAATTGATTTCTTTGAGATTATTTATCAATTTTTAATTTGTTTTTCAAGATTATCTCAAATTGATTTCTTTTCTCAATTTTTAATTCTTTTTTGTCAATTAATTTCTTTTTTGATGATTTAATGGCAAATTGATTTATTTAATCAAATACGCAAAAGATATATAATTAAAATAAATAGGATCATTTTTTTAAAATGATTTACTTGGAATGATCAATTAATTAAATAAATATTTAATTAATATTGGTTGATTAATTTGCCATGTGACATTGATGATTTTAGAAATTAACTGTGTGCTCAAGATTTATTTTAATTGCCTTTGGTTAGGATCTTGGTGATGTTGTCAAGATTAGGGGCTCATGGTTTAGATGACCACTTCTAGGGTATTACACTTGCCCCTCTTTGAATTAATGTGCGAGCAGTGCGTTGGTTCAAAGAAAATTTGATGTCTAGGAGATACCAGTTCTGAACTTGATTGATCACGAACCAAATGAAGAGTGAGGTATTCAGTTTGTTTTGAAGTGATGAAACTGAGAAGAGTTAATTAAAGCGATATCGATTCTAAAATTGATTGAACTAGGACCAATGAAGAGGAAAGATACCAAAATTGAACTTGATTGATCAAGAAGCATATCTTACTGATCTAGAACTTGATTGAACTAGACACAGTGAGCGAAGATAAAATGGATCTTGAACTTGATGGATCAAGACACGATGAGAGAAGATAAACTGTCCAGCTTGATTTGATGCGATGAAACTAAACACCTGCTTAGATTGATCGTGTGATCAAAGATACTCTTTAAACCCTTGATTGAGTTTAAACGAATAATCAGCTTGACGGAAAAGTGATAAAATTGATTAACGTTAAGAGACTAATTTAGATGAAGATGAATATCAGCTTGATTTGAAGTGATGAAACTGATACACCCCTAGAGATTGATTTGATTCAGATGATTGAGAAATCTCAACTTGACATGAAGCGATGAAGCTAAGATGCCCCTTAGCAATAAGAATTTGTTTGATTTTCTTTAGTTGAAAAGATTTTTGCAAAACTTTTTTTAAAGATTTGAAAAATTTCTCGACTTTGAAGATGTGAGGTCATGAGGTCATGAGTATGCCCCCTCAGGAGAAAAATCGAAAGATAGCAAGGGTACATGATTATAGGAAATTGTTTAGCGATGATATTGATTTGAGCACGAATGATTTAGAGGAATTTTTGAAAATTTGGCGTTGATTGATGAGAAATTGAGCATGAAATTGATTTGTAGAATAAATAGAGTTTCAGCATTGATTCATGAGAAATTGAGCTCAATTTGAAGAAAGAATGATATTTTAATGAAAAGCGCTAAGTGGTCCAAAGTTTATGAAATTTACTAGAAAAATGATCTCGAATTTTGATTTCTATCCTGAAAATGGAATTAGGACAAGCAAATTAGCTAAGGGTACAATTTTCATGTCCATCAAAGCAAGTTGAAAAATTAGGGTTTTGGCTATATATGGGGTAAAGGTGTCATTTTCAATTCATTTTGACCCTCCAAGTTTGAAAATTCAAAAAGCCTTCTATGAAGAAAAATGGTGGTTCCCACACATGAGCATCGATTTGAGTGCCAGAGATGACATAATCGACCATGGAACTATGAGCCAGTGGTAAGTGATCGATCTTAAGCCTGTTATTCATTTCAATTTTGAATTTTATGTTGTTGAATTTTTCAATGTTTTTGGCATGTTTAAGTCAAGTATTATCGTTTTGTCGTGCAAGGTAGGATCTTGTCTCGTATGACAAACTGATGAAGTTTATTTTATCGTTTAAAGTCACTAGTTTTGTCATCCTGCATACACCCTTCTATCATATGAGAATCTTCAAAAGAGCCTATTTTGTCATCCTATGACTAGTCTTGTGTCATATTAGATGGTTTTGTCATACTAGAGCCATTCTTGACTTGTACGAGATGCTACCTCTATGATGTTTTGTTGTTTGAAAAACAATAAGCATTTTTGAAGGTGCAAACTTAAAATTTTGATTTTGCAGTTGATGTAGTTGGATTTGCATGATATTTTTCTTCTCTTATAGGCTAATTTAAAATGTTTCTTGATGATCTTTTGTTTGATTTTTGTAGGTTTGATTTCCCCATGTGTTGTTCAGATGTATATATCCACCTACGATGACATTAGTTCATCAGTTATCTGATGTTGATCGGGCACATATAGATTTGTGCAGATTGACTCATCTTCTCGAGTTGCCTGATATTAGTGTGAACCACGATATGCTCACTGCATTAGTTGATAGGCTCCATTCAGAGCATAACACATTTCATTTACCAGTTGGGGAGATGAGGATCACTCCCAAGGACGTATATAGGATTCTTCGTATCCCTTTTGCTGGGGGTAAGGTAGATAATGATGCAGCACAACATCCTGGGCTACTAGTTGTGAGACAGGTATTTAGGGATGTAGACATTCTGACACGTTCTATCAGTTGGGACATGATGATGACCATGTACAGTGAGGACTTTCCACTAGATTGAGTCTTGGTAGGTTTCATTAGCTGCTTTCCTATGCTGGACAGGGGACAATAGGGGTTTTTATGTGGATGAGGCGGGATGTTGGAGAGATTTGTGGAGAACCCCCAGAGGTTAGGATGGGGTTAATGTATATTGGCACACATGTATCGCAAGATGCATGAGATTGTATATAGGGATGGGAAGAGTATGGCTTCAGGAGTTTGGATTTTATAGATATGGGCTTGGGAGCACCTCTCGGTATGCAGATCGATTGTGGATGACACCAGAGATCCACAACAACCTATTATTTATCGATATTCTAGATATATTACACAGCCCCATCTGGGCAAGATAGATTATTGGAGGCGATAGCTGGATGACTTGATAACTTGATATGGAGACCGTAGAGGGTTTTGGAGCCTTGGGATGATTGGAAAGCTGTGCGTAGGGACCTATTCATGACGTGGCCTCTCATAGGAAGATCACAAACACTGGTCGAGAGGTATGTTGTTACTCAAGTGATGATGTAGTATGGTAGACCTCAGGGAATCTCACAGGAGTTTATTGCATATGTGCATTATGCAGATGAGGAGAGGCAGGGATGGGCACTGAGGCTATCATATTCCCTAGGCATGTAGGAGCTGATTGGGTTACAACAGCTGAGATGGGATTACATGGTTGATATTACAAATGCGTGGGTATTGCCCCAGTACAAGGATTGGTTCTAGTAGCATCCGTTCCCTAAGTTTACAGATCCAATAGAGCAGGCACCTCTAATAGAAGAGGTTGAGGATGATGCTCTCGTGTAGGCATAGGGATAGGGATAGGGATAGAAGAAGGCACCGAGAGTCGAGGCTCCGAGGCGGACAGGTGGCGATCCTGGTGCTAGCAGAAGCAGGGTACCAACTGGTGGTAGGTAGCAACAGAGAGGAGAGGGTGGATCCCTAGGGACTTTTGGGGTGAGACTTAGCGGAGCGAGGGTTCTAGAGGGTGGAGGAGAGGAGGAGAGAGTATCTCCTAGACAGGTCAAATAGAGGAGAGAGAAGAAGGAGGGAGCTGGAGGTAGAGATGGAGGAGGCAATGGAGGCAGAGATGGAGATAGAGATCCTACGAGGGATCAGGGGGCCGACACAGTGCAGTCGATGAGAGCATGCTTAGCGGGTTTACAATCACAAATGATGGTGGTGCAGACTCAGGTGGCGGAGTGAGACAGACAACTAGTAGAGCTTAGAGTAGAGAGATCGTCAATTAGCTGAGCTCAGAATAGAGCGTGATCGTTAGCTAGTGGAGCTCAGAGCAGACCATGATCGTCAGGTGGTAGAGATGAGGGCAGAGCAAGGCGCTTTTCAGCAAGAGGTTCTTCATCAGATGAGTCGGGTGGCCTATTATGTTGTGGCTTATAGCGTAGCAGTTCTAGTAGCACAGCAGGTTGTATCGTATTCTTAGTATTTTGCTTGATCAGAGGGAGATTGGGCACCTAGGCAGGATCTGGGTCAGTAGGCTCCACCTCCTCCACCACTTGGCGATGAGGGAGAGGCAAAGAAATAGATTTTATTTTTGTATCTCTTAGATTTTTTTGTAGACACACCCATTTTTTTGTAGCCTTTATGATTCTTCCTCTGATGGGAGTTTGTATATGTCAATTGAAATTATTTTGTACCCTGATACTTGATGATTATATATACAAGATCTTGATTTGACTTCATTATACTTGTGTCTATCAATTTATGAGATGTTTTTCTATATGTTTTATTCTATATGTATGCATATTTGTTCAGTATGGATGTATGTAATGCAAATGAATATGGATGTTTGTTTTTGTTTCTTTTCATATGCAAATAAAATGGATGAAAATGAGTAATGAGGAATGCAAATTTTTCATTTTCCTATGCAGTAAGATGAATGCAAATGAATGATAATCAAATGTACGAATCTATATAAAATGCATATGTATGTAGCTAACATCTCAATACACAAGTACTCGATTGGAGAAATGATGAAAAAGAGACCACTCGGCTAAGAAATAATGATGTTTCCAACTCTCATTCAGAAGGTAAAGAGATCATTGTTACCATACCAAAATCACTTTAAATTCACAAAATACAACATGAAATGTAAGATGAGATGCAAAATGAAATGCAACCTAAACCTAGTCACTGGATTTGAAATGATTAAGTTTCATCACTGAGCGTTTACAAACATAACAGGGAGATTAGAGTTCCTTTCTTTTCATGTGCAATATTAATTATCTTGTCTGCAATGACCCTTTGTTTGTTCATATCCTTGGACATATTACACATGGACCCAGATTGCACAATAAAGAAATTCCCTCAAAACAAACAAAGAAATGATGCTAACCTCCCTATAACATACAACTAAGCGAAGTCGAGGTAGTGTGGCAATTTGACCTTGATGTGAAGGCACTTATCACAAACACCTAGTTGATTAGGTGTTTCTAGATCATCAGAATCATTCCTACAAATAGAAAATAAAGAAAATATTATGCCCCCAATCCTTGCTCCTCTTAGTCAAGATAGACGTCCTCGAGTTACTCAGAGGGAATAATAATCGAAAACAATATAAAAGACAACACACAAAGAAATATTTCATGCATATCTCAAATTTTTTAGTGATTGTTTTCAGTAATGTTGTTTTTCTTGTGTACTCAGTGATAAAACTCTCCAGTAGTTAGGAGACAGGTGACTGACGTAGAGTGGACGACCGGGTATCACTGACAGAATGATGACTTGGTTGATACTCCTTAGGACATGTAAATTGCTCAGTCGATTACCCTAAGACTAGGATATTGATCAGTTTCAATCCATGAGGGTTCCAAAAGAACCAGGATGTCATTAAAGTGACTAAAAGATATGCACAAGTGAAATCAAAGATGCAGGCAAGCAGGAATGAAAACGGGAAATGCTAACGTTGCTTTGATAGATAGAGCGCTTGAGTACAAGAGGTACCTGTTTACCAGGTTTTCACCTTCTTGGCAAAAATCCCTTTTTTTTTTTGGACTTTTTCTGATTTTTATGATTTCTTCAAGACTTTTTCTGAGTTTTAGGATTTCTTCTAGAATTTTTATGTTTTTTATGATTTTTTAATGTTTGCCCCTAGTGTCTAGCAAGTCAAAAGGGATTTTGAGTACATGAATGGATAAGCGAATGATGGTGGATGCTTTCAAGGACTATCTCACAATGTTAATCCAGCATAGGGACCAGATATAGCAATGCACATCAAGGATTTTAGCAATGTAAAGCAAGGATATAGTGCAACGAAGCCATATGGTCCAAAGAAGTGGCCATGTCAAGAGGTTTGTGGAAAGCATGTTTTTGCATTTTGTCCATAGTATTGATCAAGATCAAGGAATAGATCTGGATAGGGGACAAATAGGATAATCAAGATCAAAGGTGGTAATGAAGGATGTAATCAATAAATGGATAGGAGCTAAAGGGTCTGGATCAAGTGTAATAGATAGGACACATGAAGCCTACAAGGATCCTTAACCTTGTCAAGATCAAAGGTGGAAAAGGGATATGAATGTAGATAAAGCGAATGAGGGATAATCGAGGATGAAGGATAATAGATGGATGTACATGGATGAAACTTTCCCCCAATGTAAAGTGCAAAAGGATAATGCATTACACATGATGACTATTTTCTAGGTTTTCATCATGGTACTTGCCCAAGGCGCCACAAGAAGTGGTTTTCACTTGTGGATGAAATTATTTCTCTTTACTTTTTTTTGTTTCATATTTTTTCTCTTTTTCATCATTTTTTTTTCTTCTTTTTGGAAGATAATGGAGGCATGCTAGGGGATGGAAGAAGGATCCCAATGTCTCACTTCTTTAGATGGTACCCTTGGAATATGAGTTGCAATAAACCATGGCTATGAAGGTATGCTCAAAGATGTTGGAAGGGTAATGAAATGAAACTAAGGCAAGGACTTATGCAAAGGATTGCATAAGAGGGATGGAAGGGTGGAAAAGAGGTGTTGGATAATGGATGGGATGTTGGAAGAATTGTGTATGGCTAGATGGAAATGTTGGAAAGATCAATATTGGCACACACCTTGAGGGATGGTGGACATATGGAAGAGAAGTGAATCTCAAATTTTGAAATTTGGATGGAGGAAAGGTTATAGATTTTGGGGCATAAGAACCCAAAATGGATGAAGGAGGTGATGGAGGAATAGATTTAGAAGGTTTGGATGGAGGAACAACAATTTTGGATGCCAATTTTGATTTTTCTTTAGACTATTGTGCTTCAGGCAGCCACTTAGGGATCCACATGGTTTTTGATTTTTTATGCTTTTGTAGTTCCTTAGAGTGCATTGCTTGTACAAGTGCCTTAGGAACCCATATAACTTTTGACTTTTCTTCTTTCTTTGTGGGCCTTTGTGGCATTTTGTATTTTTTTTCTTTTTGGATCATATTTTTCTTTGTTTTGACATGTCGATTAGATGGGACATGTTGATCCTTGAATACATGTGGATTACTTGACTTATGACTTTTATGCTTGGCATCCAAATTTCTTGGAGGGAGATGCATGGATAGATAGGAATGATATGGAGGTCTTTTAGATGGATGGAAGGTACTCAAAGACGTGTGCCTTTGTTGATCCTGCATAAGGGATGGAGGGATATAGGGACCTAGAATGGATGGAAGCGTTGATGGGGAAAGTGTATATTTGGATTTAACTGGAGAAATGTAGGATTTATGAGAGATACCAACATCTTGAGAAATGTCCCTAAGGGCATGACCTTTAACATTTTCTTTAATATGGAGGGGTTCTTGCTTGTGGAGATTTTCCCCTTTGCCTTTATAAATATTTTGACTTGTAGGGTACACTTTGCTTTGGAAAGAAGGCGTGAGTCCATTATGAGATGGAGGTTGAATGTAGGGAATGATAGGATCATGAGAGGGATTTGTAGGCATGATGGATCCATGAGGTGAATATAGAGAATTATGACAAGGAGATGAAGGGATACTTTGATCGTGACATGGAAGAGGACCATTGGATAGAGTAGGAAGGGTGTTTGACTCTTCATTTTGAATAGGACCATTTGAAAAGGTGGAAGAGGCATAATGATCTTGCTTAGGAAGTGGATTAGGAATGAGATTTGGAAGGATGCTTTGCTCTTGAGATTGAAGGAATTCATCTTGGAAGAAATGGAAAGGTATAAAGGGATCATCATGGGATTCTAGGGAGGTGGGATATTTTTCAATCATTAGATGGGATTGAGGAGTTTTGGTGTCTTGATCTTGATTTATGATAGGACTTGTTTCTTCAGTTTTTAGATTATCCTCTTGACATGGATTCACTTCTAAGGAAGGGGTAATATTGTTGATATACATGGAGGATTCTTGGAAGGTGTTCATGTTTTGGCATGCTAGGGAAGCATTTGAGTCGGACTCTCTGGAGTGGGTACATTTGGAATTGGAGTGCATGATGGCATAGGATCTAGGATTTTAAACCTTTAGATGGACTTGTATAAATATTGGCATTAACTTGGATTTCCATAGGAGATAGCCCTTGAAGGTAAACATGAGAAGTTTTATTGTTTGAAGGAGATGAAGACATCATGGAAGGGATGGAGGCCACATATGGAGCCTTTCTAGACATAGGTTCATGATTTTGATTATGCTTAGAAGTAGTTCCTTATTTTTCTTTAGGAGAGTCATTAGGATCTTCAATTTTAATGACACCATTATCAATGAGATCTTGAATCTTATGTTTTAATTCCATGCATTTCGAAGTCTTATGTTCATTTTGTCTATGATATGCACAATACTTACTCACAAATTCACATCCCCATGTGGTCTTTTTAGGCAATATGATAAGATTATGCTTAAGAAGCTCTTCCAAATTTGACTCAGTAGATTGCCCCAAAGGTGTAAATTGTCTATCTAGAGGATATTTGGAGGAAATGTCTTTATGTCTT
This sequence comes from Cryptomeria japonica, assembly GCF_030272615.1. Lineage (NCBI taxonomy): Eukaryota > Viridiplantae > Streptophyta > Pinopsida > Cupressales > Cupressaceae > Cryptomeria > Cryptomeria japonica. Next base: position 310,576,517 of record NC_081405.1, on the reverse strand, counting down.
GGTGAAGGTGTCTTGTGAGCTTGTTTGAGATTTGGATTTTGATTGTCAATTATTTGTTGGTTTTCGATTGTCAAATCAAATAATCATTTTAGCATTTCTCGAAGTTTCTCACTCTTGATATCATGCATTTGTTTCTCAAATGGAGTTGTTCATTTATTTTGCTAGATTTTCATGTCATATATTTCTTTCTTGATATCTTGAGTCATTTGAGCCAAGGTATCCATGGGAATTGGAGCTAAGGTAGCCGTTTATAATTGATAGCGAGAGGTGTTATAGATGTCAAGGTGAGATCAAAGCTAGTTGTTCGCTGAGGCTAGAGGTTGATGTTCAAACTTATGCGGGTGAGATACACTGACTCCGATTTTGAGTCGAGGCTAAGTAGCCTAAGTGATACTCGAGAGTGAAGTTTGGACAATAGATTGGTTGATTGGATTAGGTTGATTGAGCTAACTAAGAGGTAACTGACAAAATCATGCAACTCAATGGCAATGGTACACTATCAAGATTGTTTATGCTCAGAATTATGATGTCTAGGTTAATGCTTGTTGTAGATTGATTTGAGCAGGTTTGACTATTTTGATTGACAAGAACATGACTTCGTACGATAGATTTTGCAGACCCAGATGACAGTTTAGTTGTTTATAGATGATAAAGACAGTATTTTGTATGAGTGGCTGCCTGATTTCATATGACAGTTGGGCAGACTCCAGATGATAATATGTTGAATGTTACATATTTTTGTATGAAAAAGTTTAAAAGGACACACAATTATTTCTGAGACTCATATGATAGAGTTTGTAAAGCCAGACGACAAACTATGAGGATTAATGAAAGCTCGTACGATAGTAGGTATGTAACATTATGATATTTCAGTAGGCTCGTACGACAGAGGACTGGACAAAGATGAAATTCTGATAGATAGAGTTTTTATGACTGACGAGGACCAATTTTTGATATAGGACTGATTTTCAATGACCGATAGGGACTAGGTTTTTTGACACTGATAGAATTTATCACTGAGTTGTTTGTTTTTTTCTCCAGTTTTGGTATTCCGGTTTTAGTTTTAGGGATGAAAACACAGAAAAAACATAATACAAATAATAAATCCAATCACAATATGCAAACCCTATGGAAATTACTGAGAGAAGAAAAATTTTGCTTGTAGACTCAAGTACACACCCAATAGCTAATCAGAATATGGCCACTGAGTCTCAGGCAATGGATTCTCAATGTCGTATTAGTCAAATCCAACTGCTAATGGGGGCACAAAATGACAAGTATCTTGAGAGAGTTACTATCTCTCTTGCACAAAGATTATCCCCCTTTTGGAGGTGACCAGGTAGCTTCTAATTTGAATTGGAACTAGTAAGGGGTCCATTTGGCGCGTCAAGGTATAAACTCAATTAAGAGGTCTCTCAACCTTGAAAACCCAGGTTTAATATACCGAAAGGTACAGAGGAGAGCTATTATCGAGCACTGTCATTGACTTGATTTTCATCAAATCACATTTGTTTTATAGTGGGTTGGAGTACTTGGCGTTTATCCATTCCCACTTGGGTCGTTCCCCTCTCACCAGCCTAATGGCTATAGAGTTATTAGCTCCTCGGGAGGGCAGGCCCGCTAAAGATTTACAAATCTCAAACTTAAAGAAAACGCCTCAAGGGTCTGGATTTCTGATTGTCTATACAGACAAGAGCATACTCTCCTACCTCTCAGAATTTTCTTAAAACACAAAATATAGATTTGTTCTTTAACCAGATAGCAATTTAGGTGCCTAAAAAAATTGAATTTAATGAATACACAATATTTGCTTGATTTTCTTTAGGCAGCCTGCAAAAACAACGCATCAGTAGTCATCTTGTTTTTATTCTTTGACAAGCGTATGTGTGATTGATAAATTCTTTGACAAGCGTTCTACAAGAAACCGGTTAGGCTATAAAAATTCTTTAGATAAATAGATAACCAACCAGGGTCAGCATCAGTGTAATCAAAATTGAACAGAAAACCTAAAGAATGAAAGTTGTTTTTTTTTAACCCAACGAAATACAGAATCGTATGACAATTCGTACCGAATCGTACGATAATTCGTATAGGATCGTATGATAATTGTAGTTTGTCGTTCAAGCATATAGGAGATGTTGTACGATACTATGCAAAAAATGTACGGAAAAAATCCAAAAATTCAAAAATCTAAACAAAATAATGATAAACAGTTAATCTTGGAGGCCGAAAAAAAAAGTAGTCTTCTGCCCCACGGTGGGCACCAAAAATGTGGTGTATGAAAAGTGGACCTGTATCTATATCTGGAATACACAACACCTCAATTAAGTCCTTAGATGCATGGTTAGTAAATCAATAATCAATGAATAATAAACCATTACAAAGTGACCCATTGCCTTCTAGTAGATGCGAGTTTAGATTGCCCTCAGATTGCTAAGCTATCCAGTGACTAGACAACACCTAAATGAAGGATTTTTAAATCTATATGAGTATGAGTATGAGATAAATGGATGCAAGATTTAAGATAGATATGCAAGGTTATTCTAACATTATTTAAGAAATATATGAATATTTAAGCTAAATGATTTAAACAATATGAAATAACTAATATGCAATATCTCAATGCAAATTCTCAATGAACCTAGAGCAAAAACAACATAATAACAATATATTATCCAGGATCCTTGATTAGGAGATGAGAGCCTGAATTTATCAAAAATTTAGAAAGAAACCAACAGCTGAGATCAAATGATGATGAGCGGTCAAGATTTTCCAAGAGGAAGCACAATCCAAGTGAATTGATGTGATTGGCTACTTTTCTTAGTTTTAAAGGAAATTGATCTAAAATTAAGATAAAATCAGAAAAAAAGTGATTTATTCTCTATTTCATTCTATTTAAATATTTAATTATTTTAATTGCTTTCTTTGAGATTATTTATCAATTTTTAATTTATTTTTCAAGATTATCTCAAACTGATTTCTTTTCTCAAATTTTAATTATTTTTTGACAATTAATTCATTTTTTGATGATTTAATGGCAAATTGATTTATTTAATTAAATATACAAAAGATATTTTATTAAAATAAATAGGATAATTGTTTTAAAATGATTTACTTGGAATGATCAATTAATTAAATAAATGTTTAATTAATATTGGTTGATTAATTTTCCATGTGACAATGATGATTTTAGAAATTAACTGTGTGCTCAAGATTTATTTTAATTTCCTTTGGTTAGGATCTTGGTGATGTTGTTGAGATTAGGGGCTCATGGTTTAGATGACCATTTTTAGGGTATTATAGAGGAATGGTAGGTCAGTGGATCTCTGTTAGGTCAGCATGGACCTAGCTCCTATTCAATCCACTTTGATCGTTGTTAAATTTGGGTTAAGTTAGTAGGGTGATCTTTTAGTCTAGATGCCAAACCCTTTAGGCTGCTTCTCGGTGTCTTCGATTGTCTCTTTGTTGCCCTTTTATTTTGCCCTTCCTCTAGTTTGGGCTAAATCCTGGATCAAACACCTTATTCCTAAGATCAATATTTTATTTTGGATTTTGCTCTAGAATAAAGTGCTAATAGCTGACAATCTTTGTAAGCATGGCTTTTAGACCCCCAACCGGTGTTACCTATGCAAGGAAGATGCGAAATTGGCTAATCATCTTTTCCTCCACTATCCATATGTGGCTTCTATCTGGGGTAGATTTCTTTCTCTCTGGAACTTATCTTGGGTGTTTCTTGGTTCATTAGAGGACCTTTCTTTCCAATGTAATGTCCCCTCTTTGAATCCCACTATTCGAAGGTTATGGTCTTTTACCTTTCTCCATGTTGTCTCGGAAGTGTGGAAGGAGTAGAATAATAGATTATTTAGGGATAAGGAGGATCCAAAGAATATTGTGTTTGAGAGAATATACATATTAATTGTGGAGAATTTAAATAGCATCCCTTCTAATGCGAATAAAATGGAGACTATTGTTTGTATTGCCTATGATCTTAATATGGATAGAGATTGGCATATCAAAGGTGATATTTTTAAGGCTTATAGATGAGGGAGAAAGGATCATGAACGTGTTTATTTGACTCATCCCCCAAGGGGTTAGATAAAAGATAATTTTGATGGGGTGGCTAAGGGTAACTTGAGGCCAACTAGGAGTGGGGGATGAAGATCACAAATGGACACTGAGAGGGGGGTGAATTAGTGTATTTCAAAACATTAAGTTCAGTGTGAATATTTTAAGGATATAATGCAAACATAAAAACACACACAAGAGCACATCACATAACACCAAATGTACGAGGAAAACCCAATGTGGGAAAAACCTTGGTGAGAATAGTTGCGAGAGTCTACTGGTCCAATCCAATCTCACAGTAAATAATAGTTTAAAATGTTTAGGAAACCAACCTAAGGAGCACCAACCCTTGAAACTTGGGGGTACCAATCCAAGGAGCACCAACCCTTGATTTATGAGCACCAACTCAAAGAAGCACCTACCCCTGCTCTGAGCACCAACTCAGAGATTTACAATGATTGTTCAAGTTTACATTGCAATGATAAAGCCTTGTTATAAATGAGTTTTTAAACAATTACAAATTTCTCATATCATGAGAATGACTTTCTCTGCTTTCTCAAAGTTTTCTTCTATTTCTCCTCCTTCCTCTGGTTATCTTCTTCTCTCTACTACAACATTACTCTCTAGAAAGTTCTTTTATTACTCTATTTTCTCTTGGCAACAACACACTCTATCTCTCTCTCAACAACAACACTCTTTGTACTTCACCACCACAACACATCTCTCTTCAGCACACTATATATATTCTCTCTACACATACCATCAGTCAACTTGTTAAGATATCATTATTTTCAACCAACCAGTGTTGAATCACATTTACAGCTACTGCTAGATTCGATCGAATCTATACACATCAGATTTTTCTTCTATACAATATAGAATATTTTATTTAGGTTAGTTGTTTTGGAGGTCTGCACCTTAAAATATTTTATTCACTATCCTGAATAAGATCTCAAATCAGCTGCCTGAATTAAATGCATCATGTTTCTCCTTATATCATTCTTTGTACTTGGATTACTAAGTTTCGTAATCTTGATTTTCTCAAAATGATTTGCAATCCTTCCTTGAGCCACATATCCTTCCTGTAACTCGGTCACCATTAATGTGTTTTCAATCCTCTGTCAGCCTACCCAGACAAGATCAACAACTACCATACTAAAATCCACTGTCACTGACTTCTGCATATCTTATTTATTCTATCCACCAAAGAGCCATATGTCATAATTTCCTTTATTTAGATCATTCGGTCAAGGTCGCCTAATCACCATATAGATAATTTTTCCTATCGACATGCAAACATCTTCTTATTCAGCATCCAAGTCACTTGGTCAATCCTGATCAATTGCCCATGTGTACCTCTAAGTCTATCGTCTTGCAGACATGGTTGGAAATTCGGTCAAAATCTTCAATTTTGTCGACAAAATACCCTTTCATCTTTCCGACATGTGTCCTTTGATTTTCTTTGTACATGCCATGTCATCGGGTCAAACTTGGTCAATGCTAGGTGGACTATCTAGCTGCTCAAATCCATTGAACTTCATACTATGGCTAACCTTCATGTTGTATGATTCACATATATGTTCTACTCGTGTGAGATAAGCTTTTTTTATTCTCAACAAGCCTTCCTCTTTCTTCGTTAGCCCACACCACATTAGCATAGTCTCTTATACCACGCAGGATAAGGTTTTCATCTTTTGTCTTTACTTTTCCTTATCCTACAAGCTTCAACACATCCCATCTTGATCACATGGGATAAGAAGGCCCTTCACGTCCTTTTGTTATCTTATCTCGTGGGTCCACTAACATCATCCTGGTCTCATGTGGGATAAGAATCCTCAAGAAATCTTCGTTTGATTTTTTTATCCCCCAAGACCATTTCTCTCCAAGTTTTACCACATGGAATAAGGAGGCGCTGATGAATACTAAGAGGGGGGGTGAATTAGTATACCCAAAAACCTTACCAAACACTTAAGCAATTTTACTGTAGACCGATATAGCCCTTTAAACAACAAACCGGTCAATATACAAACAAGCCAAATAGAAAATAAAGCATTCACCCACAATAAAACAATCGCCATAACACAAGATATTTTGATGTGGAAACCCAAATGGGAAAAACAACGGTGAGTAAAACTCACAAGTCTACTATCTATAGAATAGAAACCAGACCGGTTAAGGTTAGATTGGTTAAGGCCTTACAATTTTCTTCACTAGAAAAGATCCTATTAGGAATCCTGATCTCTATTAGAAGATAAGTCCTATTAAAGACTACCCTGTTAAAGGATTTCAAATCCACAACTGTGAACCACCCTGTTAGAGGATTTAGAACAGGCTTAACTGAGCCTACCTAGTTAAGGGTTTCTAACTTGTCGAAGAGATTAGTAGTCAACAAGTAAGTGATCTATAAAGTAGCATAAAATGCTTAGTTAGATCCTTGATTTCTCTCTATTAATGTATTGTAGCATCACTTCAGTCTTCTGTCCTTCGCACTTTCAATCTCTGTCACAAGATACTAATTACAAAGACCTAATCTTCCCTACACAACTTTTTTTGAAACCCTAGACATGATGTCCTCATAAAGGAATTTGATTTCATGTCGGTCCAATGAGATTAGATTACAATTTACTAGGTATAATGCATCTAGACACAATTTGTAACATGACACAGAATCACCGCATCAGTGTCGGTGGATGATAACTCATCACACTTTACAAGTTTGTTGGTTAACAAAACAAAGTATATCGATTATCAGTTTACAAACAAAGACTAGTAAACTAGAACATAGTGTTCCGATCTTAAGAAAGATTGATTGTCGCTTGGGGTCCTCATACTGCTTGAGGTCCTCAGTCATGCTTTGACCGGTAAGCTCCTTCTGCAAACACCGATAGTCTTCTACAAACAAATACTATGCATACATTGGCCTATAATACTGGTTTGAACAATACATCACATACTATCAGTTGAGAATAACTCATATAGCAAATAAGTGTGTGTCCATCAATGACAATCACAACTAAGTACAAACATCATCAAAATGCCAACATGCGCCTTTACTTTTGTTATCCCGAGCGAACCTTGTGTAGCCTCTTACTTTGTTTTTCCTTGTCCCATGGGACCACTACATAACCATCTATCTTGTGCGGGATAAGGTTTTCTTGAATGCATGCTTTCACTTGTTAGACTCCACAACATTTTGTGTGCATCTTAGCATGTGCGGGATAAGGGAATCTACAATATTCCCTTTAGTTTCTTAACTTTTGACACTGTGGGATAAGAGGGAACATCTCTCCACTTTGATCTCTTTTGATTATCTTATCCCGGACAACCATCATTGATCACTTTTGATAACTCAGGATAAGAGGGACCACTTTGTTAGACAAACTTAAATTATCCCATGCGACATTTGTTGGTCAGTTTTGATACTGTGGGACAAGAGGGATTGTCGTGTTCATCGAACAAAAGTTATCCCGGGTGACCAACACATGACCTTATCCACAACACGGGATAGCAAGTAGTGTCTCTTTTGTGTTATCCCATGAGCCATTCAATGCTCAACCGACATGCTGCGGGATAAGGGGAACACCATTTGTTTTTCATCAAAGTTATCCTACATTGTCTCTTCCCTACACACGAACACAACATGGAACCCATGGATACACATGAGCCAAATAAATGCTACCACATGGAAATAATGACATACAAAACACAACACATGACTTAGTGACTATTGCAGACATGATCGACATGATCGACATGACCAAGATGTGAAGACATGACCGACATGTGAAGACGATGAATCTAGATGAAACTCCCGCAACATAACACATGTTATGCACAATAACACAACATAACTTGCATGTAATGCATGATTCCTTCCTTCATCACTACAACCTCCCTTGAAATCCTTTTGACATCAATGAGAATAATTCCAATAGGGGAGTGTTAACAAATCATTATGTCAAAAAAATTTCGGTTGTGGCACTCTCCTCGGGCTCACAGTCCAATCACATAGTCAAAGCCATAGGAGCTTTCTAGGTTATTGATCTTGCTAATAAAATGAATATAAAAAACATATGAATTGAGGGGGATTCAAAAAACATTATCGAATTCCTTCTAGGAAATTCCCCCGCATCATGGACCATAAAAAGTTAGATTGATGAGGCCAAAACCCTCTTATCCAACTTTGAAAAGGTTAGAATTTCCCATGCTTTTAGGGAAGCTAATGCGGTGGCTGATTATTTTGCCAATGAAGGGGTCAAGCTTATAGGCCGATAGATATGGTATACCTCTAATAAATTGGGAGTTGATGTCAAAATATTATTCGACTATGATGTCATGCATGGAAAAGTTGTCATTTTTAATAATGATTAAGCAAAGCAAAGAAGGGTATTGTTTCATCATTCAATATGGTGGTGGTGCCTTAATTATCTTTATGAGTTATGAGGGATGGCACATATTGTGGGTACCTTGGTTTTGTTGTTGGTTTACTTCTTAGCTTATTATCTCTACTACTGAGAGAAGCGAAGTTTGTGTAAAAATTGGGGGGAGCAAGGAGAGGGTTGAGCCAAAAATCTATGAGAATCACAAGAAAAACTAGAAGATTTGGAGGCAAATTGACAAAGGGTGGTTGAGTCCTTTCCTCGAGAAACTTCATGGTGCTAACCCTAAAACTATGAAGTATTTTGCCAAAAATTGGAAGGAGGAAGGAATTGTTGTCTCTTGGAGAAATGCAAAGATAGACGAGAATCTTATTGGGGAAGTTACTGGGATTTTTATAGAGGGAATGAAGATCTTTCATGATAGAAATTTTTTAGATGAAGTGGTTATCAAATTTATGAAAACCGATTAGGAAAGGGAGGCACTTGTAATAATTTTGAACTATTTTGATTCTAGTAGCATTAAGAGGTTTTGGAGGGAGGTGATTAGGGTTATTATGGAATACATCATGGTGGACGATAGATTTACGAGAGTCTATGACTACTATTTCATCCTCCTCAATCACTTCCAGCATAAGGTTAGGATTTATTTTCCCTACTACCTGTTGTTCTGTTTGAAACATTGTCTTCAGGAACACTATAATAGCCCTAGGAATTACCTTGTCCTGCATGATGGTCTCATTCATCTAATTCATGAGCACTTTGTAAACATGTCGGCTCTGTCGACCTGCCCTGATGGCTAAGGGAAGGGACCCTCCCAAGAGGGGCCCCGACCTGAAGACAAAGGGCAAGAGAGAAACTTGTCCCAACAAATAAAAACAACTTATCCCTCGTCCCTTTAGGCAATAAGAATAAGAAAGACAACATGTCCCTTGTCCCTTGCTTTTGTCCCTTCCAGCCAATAACAACAACTTGTCCCTTTTCCTTTCTTATTAGCAAATTATAATTATAATTATTATATGAATATTCAAATTTAGACTTCATAATTTTCCAAGGGTTGGTTGGTAGATATGGTGGGTTGTTTGGTAGAGCAAGAAAAGCATATTTCCAAGAGTAGGAGCGAGCATCTTGGTCGGTGGCGAGCCTATAAGTCAGTCGAAACAGCAGCATCGGCAGGCCTCAATTTGTCCACTACCCACTTCTATGGGTGAAAGAGTACCCATAGAAATTTTTCTAGTTTAAATAAATTAAATGGATAGTGCGTGCAAGCCGAAACAACCATAGATCCTTGCTATGAATAGGGATAGGCCGTTGGGGGCGAGAAATTATTGATTGATCGATCCTTAGCAGGGAAGACTAAAGGATAAGAGGAAACTATTAGATAGGAACTCAATATTGGACTCGGCCCCGAGGTGGGTTGGAGGAGATAGATGGGGCTTGCATCTCAATGAAAGCCCCTCAATGAAAGCCCCTTAATGACAGCCCCTCTTATTCTATCATTGAGGGGAAACTTCTGGACAACTATGGTTAATCTGGATGCTATAAAGGTGGGGCTGGTGTGAGGGGGAAAAATGGTTGCAAATCACCATTCTATCTATGCAAGTGGGCAGCCATTTGGTTTGCTATTATTGTTCCCACTAGTCATTGGATTTTGATGATGTTTCATTCATCAGAGTGTTATTTAAGTTCATGCCTATTAACTTGTCCCTCGTCCCTTGTCCTATTCGGCCTATCCTGATGGCTAAAGGGAAGGGACCCTCCCAAGAGGGGCCCTGACTTGAATACAAAGGGCAAGAGAGAAACTTGTCCCTTCCAGCCAATAGAAAGAGAACTTGTCCCTCGTCCCTCATCCCTTGTCTCTTTTTCTTGTTTTTATTTGTCCCTTTTTTGGCCCGGGTAGGTGGGGTCCCTCCCCCCCATGGTTTCTTCCTGGGGAGTAGGTGGGGTCCCTCATCCCTCATCCTTGTCCTTGTCCTTGTCCTATACAAGACAATTCGAATTATTATATCCATATGTAATTCATTATTGTCTCTTGTTCTTGTTCTTGTTATTGTCCCTTGTTCTTGTCTTTGTCTCTCGTCCCTTGTCTCTTATTCTTTCCCCTCATCCCTTATCCTTGTCCTTGATTAGATAATTATAAGTAGGAGATTAATATGTCATTAATTGTTGTCCCTTGTTTCCCGAGGCCAAATACCCTGACGACAGAAGGCTCACATCCACATGAGGAGAAGTGAACCAAGGATAGTTGGGCACTCCACTTGGGGACAGCTCGGGGAGGCTCAACAACACCTGTTGGAGTGGTCTAACCAAATCCAAATAGTCTAAATCAGATTTGATGCTACGTAGGTACCCATAACTGTAACATAAATCTCAATTGGAACGGTCCGGTTCTTCACCAGTGAGGAGTCCATTAGAATAGTAGGGGTTGCGCTTCTAGGAGGAGGAAGATGTGTTGTCAAACCACCCCACCCAAAACCTAGTATATTAATTGTGGGGGGTAAAGTTACCCACCCCGATAGGCCCATAGAATAGTAGGGGCTAGCTGAGAGTAGTCGGTCTCATATTCTTTCCAACTACCCCACCCAGTGATTCATCTGTGTCCCCTCATGTTCTGCCATGTAGTTTCTTTAGGCGATCCGTTGGGCCCCTTCTTTCAGATTATTGGCCAATGGAAGTAGTGGGAATCCCCTCCCTCCAACTGGTAGCTTCAGCAGCAGATTGATATTGAGATGTAGTCCCATCAATAGCTTCAGCATCCTCTCCAGTGGCAGTACCAGAGCCAGTCCCAGACCTAGCAGCTACCATTTGACAACTATATTGTGATGTGGATCAAGATATGGATCCACCGATTTAACAGATAGTAGAAACGATGGTTCTAGCTTCAGTAATAGCAGTAGTAGATCCAAAATGAGTAGATGCACTAGCACTTTGCTTAGCATCCCAGGTTATCAAAACATCTACCCCTACGGAGCCAACTCTTCGATTATTGAAGCTGGTGCCTTGCACTAAAGAGTTAGAAGTGTCTAATCCCATTTTGGCTTTGGCATCGGAAGGGTATGATACTGATACTAGTTTGTCTAAGGGAAATAATGAATGTGATACTGAATGGGAAGAGGAATATTATCCCCTATCTAAGAAGGTCTCTAAGAAAACCCCTTTGAGTAAGCCTGCAGGTAAAAAAGATTCCTCTTTGAAAACCCTTTCAAAAGCTAAAAACATGGTGAAGGCCCCTCCTAAGAAGAAGTTAGTTTCTTATTCAGAGGACACATTAGAAGATTCCTTTGCTGCCTCATATTCCTCTAATGGATTGTACTCTTCTTACCTTGCCACTAACAGAGAGAATAGGCCCAGATTCCCAAAAGACCTCAAACCTAAAGAACATTACTTTAAACCAGACCAGGAATTTCCAAATGATATTCTGGCAATCGCCATAAATTGTGATGTGGATTTATTTAGGGTTTTTAAATGGGTTTTTCATGAAATAAAAGACATTAACATAAAGAATAGGGCAGTGTATTGCAAACTAGATGAAATGATAGAAAAAGGGAAGCCTCATAATACTACAGGTCTAGTGTGGACTGAAGAAGAGAAGTTGTCGATGGCAGAATTCCTGCAAAGGACCATGAAACTAATGGATAAAATGAAAAGGGAAAATGAGAAAAAGATTGTGTATCTTGAAGGAGAAATCAGTAAAATCAAGGAAACCATGAACACCATTATGAAGAAAAGCCACAAAACTATGAAGAATTATGTTGCCTCTATGAGCACATTGGTGGAGAAGTTGGATAAAGCCTAGCAAGGTATCTTTTTCGTGGACATAGATGTTGATAAAGATAAAAGTGAGAAAGAGGATTCCTATCCCTCGAAGAGAACTAGAGCCAACCTGAAGAGAAAGGTAGAGTCTTCCATTCAGGAGATCTAGGACCTAAAGAAGGCAACTCAAGAGATGAATATCCTAGAAGCTGAGATTGCAGAGACCTTACAGTCTTTAGGTTAGTGTCTATCTTGTTTCAACTTTTTGTTGTCTTTTGGTTCAAATTGTTGTCCTTTAAACTGCCTATTTGACAACCTCTTTGTTTTAGTGGACTTTGGATGTTTATTTTCATGTAGCTTGTAACTCTGTGGTTTCGGGTCCTTGTAAAACCCATTTTTTCCATAATAAAAAACAACATTTATAAAATATTATGCAAATTAAATATTTGGAATCATTTATCAAAATGATATTTAAAAAATGAAAAAAATTCACTTGAATAATCATTCACAGAGTAGTAATAACTATTAAACATTTATACTATATTATTTAATCATTGAATTTATTTATAGATATAATGTGTAAATAGGTTTTTAAAATGTGTGTCAAGTTCTACTTTGATAACCATCTATGCACTGGTAATATCTCTTCATTTTCAATATCATGAAGAAGAGCCTGAACTTTGATTGTTATGTTGGACTTCACAACATATAATGTAGGTATCCCATAGTGAGCATGTAACAACTTGAATGATGGCATGACATGAGGGATTCACTTAGTGAACTTGGGTTATATCATGTGCATTCTTGGCATACTTAAGAATTCTCCTATTTTCAAAAAATATTGCCCTAAACTCCTATTTTGCCACCCCCCTCCCAATACACAACTTGAATTAAAAACCCCTCTATTTTCACCAAATATTGTTATTTTTCATAGCAGGAATTAAAAACCCCCAATATGAACGTACGTGATATAATATTGCCTAGCCAGTGAAGCCCCCATGTGGTATGAATTGATACAATGTGAATTTGATTGATAATTAAACTTAAAAGTAGCAAGCAACCATTCTTCAAGTGGTCCTATGTGAAAACTAATTCATGATTGTCCCTTAACAAATCTCATGAATTTCATACTAAGTTGTTCAGATAGGTTGTGTTTTTTTATTGTCACTGTTGGCCTAATAGTGACCTTACATATACATCTAGCAAGGAAAAGGTCTTGAAGCTCATGGTATTGAGAAATTGGCTAGTCACATAAATTTATAATCTTAATTTGTAGATTATATTATTTTACATCTAAGTTCATTTTTACCTTGGAACCATAGAGGAAGTTATAGTATAAAGCATGATTATCAATTTTTTTTACTATTATTATTTGGTCCATTTTTTTCAATTCTATAAATCATTTTTTCTCTCAACCAATTGCGGACTTAAGTAATTCCTCTATACAAAGGATGATATTGAGTGGAAGATGGTAGTGGTACTTTTTCAACTAATTGGATGCCCATGCACATACATTACGTGACATTTTGCTCACCTTCAAGGAAATTATTTTTCTAAGCTTTCAAATCAATATTGAATAGTAGAAGATAAATATTTTACTTAAAGGCAATATATGTTAAGGTGAGGTAATTAGTTAAATTTATAGAAAAAAATTAATTTGAAGTAAATGTATGTTGTTAAATAGGAAATAAAGTAGAGCAACATATATCTAGCATTTCTATTATCATAACAAAGAAAATGATGCAAGGTTACATGATGTATATTTAGAAAATGCTACATATTTCAAAAAAAATTCATATGAAGTAAATGTATGTAGTTAATTATTGAGATATTACTATACTTTTGTATTTTTATATTTCTATTAAACTCTTTATTATTAAAAAAGAATCTATTAAGACTAATTATTGTTATATCATTATATATTTATATTACTACATTAGTCATAGTGAGAATGTGTTAATAGTTTTGTGAAAAATAAAAATGAAGAAGCAATACAAAGATGTTAGAAATTATTATAATGGTTGAAAATCACACATTTATTACTGATAATTCATTTCATATTATTTGAAGAAAGATATATTAAATCAATTATCTTCTAATATTTTAATCTATTTTCTTCGGTCTTTCACTTTGTAAGTTGTCTACCTTTTTTAATTTTTCATAACGATCAAATGCTAATGTTGGCATTATTTTCAGACTTTTTAAAGACTTTACATGAGACATTTCCACAAATGTTAATCTTGTTCCTTCTCGTGGTCCTATATCATTTGTGACTTTTGATAGAGTTAACCCTTGAGATTTATGTATTGTTAATGCCCATGCCAATATTAATGGTAATTAAAGTGTTATGTCCCTTTGTATTGTTGTTATTGGAATTATATTTGGATGATAATTGTCAAATGGTATTCATGAATAATGGTCAAATTCAACCATTACATATATTGTTGGTTTAGGTGGAGAACTTCCTAGTGGGTAAGTGCACAAAGATGGTGGTCAGAAAAGTGGACACACCAAAAAAAAAACATGAAAAACACCAAAACGCGTACGGGGTATTTCAAATTTAAAGAACCCCATATGTGTTTAGGCTCGTTTTGCCAAGCCTAACCAAAGCTAAACCACGTACGCAGTTTAAAACATACTAACCACGTACGTGGTTTAAAGAATACTAACCATGTACGTGGTTTAAAGCACACTAACCACGTACGCGGTTTAAAAACTAAAATCGCATACGCGATTCTGTCTGTCAATAAAATGCAATTCACTTACATTCCATTAGGTTTTTCAGTAGGATATATACATAAAATATAACATTTAAGTATAAGTTTTATCTTTCTTATACTTTAAGTTATATTTTATGTATATATTGTCAGGATGTTTGAGAGTGGTTCCAGATCTCTAAGAGTTATAATGCATATTCTAGTTTTTTTGAGTATTCTTATAAATTTCAAACTTAGTCAAATTTCAGTAATCAGCATGCTCATATCAGCATTATGTCTCTCATATCTTCCCGACATTCCCCCTCTCTCTTCCTTAACCCCTACCTTTTTGTCTCTTAGGCATCTCCCTCTCTACTTTCTTCCCTCTCTCGGGTATCTCTTTGTCTCTTTCTCATCTCCCTCACCCTCTTTCTCTCTTTAATATATCCCTCTCTTTCTCCCCCTCTCTCAAATATCTCTATCTATCACTCTCTCCCCATCTCTTAAGTGTCTCTCTCTCATTCTCTCCCTCTCCCTCCCCCTCCCTTTCTCTTCCTTTGTCAAGTATTGCTTTCCCTCTAACTCTCTTTATCTCTCCCCCTCTCACTCCATTTCTCTTTCTCGCATGTCTCTCTCCTTCTCTCTATCACATCTCTGGCTATCAACCTTTATCTATCTCTCTCTCTCTCCTCTTCTATAAAGTCTCTCTCTCTCTGAAGTCTCTCCCTCTCATCCTTGTTCTCTCTATCTCACTCTCTCCTTCTCTCAGGTTTGTCTCTCTCATTCTCTCCCTCTCCCCTCTCCCTCCCTCTCTCCCTTTCTCATTACCTCTCTTTCTCACTCTCTTCCTCTCTCCCTCTCTTCAACCCTCTCTCTCTCTAGTCTCTTGTAATATCCTTCCACCCCTTCCTCCCTCTCACTCAGACTCTCTCTTTCTCTCTCTCTCACCTTTCCTCCCTTCACCTCTTAGGTCTCTCTTTCTCTCCCAATCCCTCTATCCACCTCTTAGATCTCTCTCTCTCTCTCTCTCTCTCTCTCTCTCTCTCTCTCTCTCTCTCTCTCTCTCTCTCTCTCTTAGTCTCCTCATCTCTTAGGTGTATCTCTCTCCCATTGCCCCCCTCTCCTTCCCCTCTCTCCCTCTCTAGGGTCAAAAGGTATTCTCAGGGGTCATATGGTATCCTAGGGATCCATGCATGTGTCCTAAGGGGTCATAGGAAACCATATGACCCATAACGACACATAAGAGGTCATATGGAGTCCTAAGGGGTCATAAGACACCATATTACCCCTTAGCACACCATACGACCCCTTAGCACACCATACGACCCATAAAACACTATATGACCTCTTAGGACATCATACGATCGATAATGACACCATATGGAGTCTTAAGGGGTCAAATAGTGTCCTAAGGGGTTGTAGGAGATCATATGACCCCTTAGGACACCATATGATCCCTAATGACACCATATGGTGTCCTAAGTGGTAATAAGGTGTCTTAGGGGTCATATGACACCATAAGACACATAACGATACCATATGGTGTCCAATGGGTCATTGGACACCATATGACCCTTAGAACACAATACGACCCCTAACAACATTAAGGGGTCATAGGACACTATATGATCCCTAAGAATACCATAGGACCTATAATGATGCCAAATAGTGTCCTAAGGGGTCATAGAACACCATATGACCCTTTTGGGTGCCATATGTTGGTGTTATGGGTTGTATGGTATCTTGAGGGGTCATATGGCATCCTATGACCCCTTAGGACACCATATGATGTTGTTATGGGTTGTATGGTGTCCTAAGGGTTCATATGGCATCCTAAGGGGTCATAGGACACCATATGACCTCTTAGGAAACAATATGACCTCTAATGACACCCAAGGGATCATATGGTGTCCTAGGAGGTCATAGAATACCATATGACCCTTGAGGACACCATACAACCCATAATGACACCATATGGAGTCTTAAGGGATCAGATGGTGTCCTAAGGGATCATAGAACACCATATGACCCGTTAGAACACCATATGACCCATAACGACACGTAAGAGGTCATATGGAGTCCTAAGGGGTTATAAGACACCATATGACCCCTTAGCACACCATACAACCCATAATGACACCAAATGGTGTCCTAAGGGGTCATGAAACACTATATGACCTCTTAGGACACCATACGACCCATAATGACACCATATGGAGTCCTAAGGGGTCAAATAGTGTCCTAAGGGTTCGTAAGAGACCATATGACCCCTTAGGACACCATATGACCCCTAATGACACCATATGGTGTCCTAAGTGGTCATAAGGTGTCCTAGGGGTCATACGACAACATAAGACACATAACGATACCATATGGTGTCCTAATGGCTCATAGGACACCATATGACCCTTAGAACACAATACAACCCCTAACAACGTCTAAGGGGTCATATGGTATCCTAAGGGGTCATAAGACACTATATGATTGATTAGAACACCATAGGACCTATAATGATGCTAAATAGTATCCTAAGGGGTCATAGAACACCATATGACCCTTTAGGGCACCATATGGTGTTGTTATGGGTCGTATGGTATCTTGAGGGGTCATATGGCATCCTATGACCCCTTAGGACACCATATGGTGTCGTTATGGGTCGTATAGTGTCTTAAGGGGTCATATGGTGTTATAAGAGGTCATAGGACACCATATGACCTCTTAGGAAACAATGTGACCTCTAATGACACCTAAGGGATCATATGGTGTCCTAAGAGGTCATAGAATACCATATGACCCTTTAGGACACCATATAACCCATAACAACACCATATGGAGTCCTAAGGGATCATATGGTGTCCTAAGGGATCACATAACACCATATGACTTGTTAGGACACCATATGACCCATAACAACATGTAAGAGGTCATCTGGAGTCCTCATGGGTCATAAGACACCATATGACCCCTTAGCACACCATACAACCCATAATGACACCAAATGGTATCCTAAGGGGTCATAAAACACTATATGACCTCTTAGGATACCATACGACCCATAATGACACCATATAGAGTCCTAAGGGGTCAAATAGTGTCCTAAGGGGTCGTAGGAGACCATATGACCACTTAGGACACCATATGACCCCTAATGACACCATATGGTGTCCTAAGTGGTCATAAGGTGTCCTAGGGGTCATACGACAACATAAAACACATAATGGTACCATATGGTGTCCTAATGGGTCATAGGATACCATATGACCCTTAGAACATAATACGACCCCTAACAACATCTAAGGGGTCATAGGACACTATATGATCCCTTAGCAAACCATAGGACCTATAATGATATGTAAGGGATCATATGGTATCCTAAGGGGTCATAGAATACCATATGACCCTTTAGGACACCATATGACCCATAACAACACCATATGGAGTCCTAAGGGGTCATATGGTGTCCTAAGGGATCATAGAACACCATATGACCCATAACAACACCTAAGGGGTCATAATATACCATATGACCCCTTAGTACACCATACGACCCATAAATATTATCCAACCAATACATCCACACAATCCAAAGAAACCAATATGTTCATTTTCTTCAATCGTTCTACTTTATATCCTATCTTCTTTAAAAAGAAAAAGAAAACTGACCACCTTGTCAATCTTCTTATCACCTTATATATATGCAAACAAAAAGAATATATATTGGAGGGAGAGGAAGAGAGAGGGAAGAGAGAGAGAGAGAGAGAGAGAGAGAGAGAGAGAGAGAGAGAGAGAGAGAGAGAGAGAGAGAGAGAGAGAGAGAGAGAGAGAGAGATGGGGTATGGAGGAAGGGAGAAGGGGAGAGAGGGAGAGGGAGAGAGAGAGAGAGAGAGAGAGAGAGAGAGAGAGAGAGAGAGAGAGAGAGAGAGAGAGAGAGAGGGACACAATACACATAGATACACACATATGTGTGTGTATATATACTTAATATATTATATATTATTATATACATATATATATAAATATTATATATTATTATATACATATATATAAATATTATATATTATATATTTTTATATTATATAAATTATATATTATATACACACACATATTATATATACAATATCATACTATACACACTCCCAAAATTTAAACACTAAAAGCGCGTACGCGCTTTTTATAGTAAAAATAGAGCATACGTGCTTTTTATAGTTAACATAGACCGTACGCGCTTCTTACACCATAAGTACCCCATACGTTCTTTTTACACCATAGGTACCCCATACACACTTTTGACTGTTTAGGCTTGGAAATAGGCCTGGTTGACAATGCTACGGTTTGGAAGTTTGATTTCCCTCCATTTCCCTCTTTTTTGACGTGTTTTATTTTATCAACTTGGTTTCTCGACTTTGTCATCATCAAGTTTACACTTCATCAAGTAGGTATTTCTAAAATTGCCACCATATTTTCACCCATCTTCTAAGCTTTCTAACCATATAATTTTTTTAAAATTTGAACAACAATAGCATATTATTATTGAATTTCTTTTACCAATGTCTCCATAGTTCTCATAGACATATGTGCACCATTTTTTTAAATAACTTTTGATATAATTATCCAAATTTTAAAAAAATTATACATTATTGTATTTAACTTGATTCTTCACAATTTTAGAAAAAAAAATTGTATTTTTTATATTTTTAGCACAACTTATGCTTCACGCATGAACATGTACCTAATTTTCAGGATGTGCTCGATTGGAAAAATCATAAAAAAAAAAAATACTCAACAAAAAATTACAAAAAAATACACATCTTCTAGTGCTCACTCTTAACTATCTTTCTTCCAAAGGATATGCCAAAATACTAAATCTAACTATGACGTATTTGATGTGCACATTAGACACTGTTATATTTTTCTGAAAAAATCAAGGTCTGTTTTTCATGCGCGAAGGATTTGACCCCCTTAATCTTATCCAAATTTGAAAAAGTTTAGTATTTTGGAAACTATATTCAAAGTACTACAATATTTGTTCTTTGATTATCTTCATATCTTGAGTGGATGACTTTCAAATTTTGCCTCCAAGTTCAGGTTCACTTGATTTCAGAAAAAAAAAGTGTCCACTTATACCCCCGTTTTTTACCACCATCTTTGTGCACTTACCCTAGTTTATTGGTAATATTTCAAATATATCCTAGAGCTCCATTTACAAGTCATGCTTGTATCCAAATATCTTTAATGTATAGACAACAAATGAATTTAACTAGAAAATAGAGAGATAATCTTAATACACAATTGAAGATTGGAATAGATTGATAAGATAATGAGAAAGGATATATAAAGAAAGTATGAATGATAAACCAATGTTAGAATATGTGAATTGTTGTGTACTTTCAAAATTACACACTAACGTTGTCCTTTCCTTTGCTCGTCTTCCTCAAAATCCTCAATGACTTTTTATTCTTTTGTAATTGAGGATAAATAAGCAAACTTTGTCCCTTTAAATAAAGTATAAACAAAATGTTCTAAATATAGAATGAATTTATCCATTTGAATGCATGGAGATGTTTTTTTATAACTGGCAGTTATACATTACATGTTGGATATCTAAATTCTTACAATACTACACATGCAATTTATTTTAATATAAATTATTTAATTTATTTTAATTTAAGTTATTTAATTTAACTTAGATAATATATCATAATATTTGCATATGTATAGAACAGAGCTCTGCAAATTTTCGCGCACCATGGGTGGTAAGGGAGGTGTTGGTGCGTGGGAAGATGTGAGCTGGGAAGACCCGCCACATGTTCGGCAATGACTTTTCAAGAAAGGAAACTGGGTGGACATGGTAGTAACGACTGGCCGGAGAGATAATGCAATTTTTTTTAGGCCATCTTCTAGGTATTTTTGAGGCTTTTAGAAGAAACTAGAGGGCTTTGGTTTTCATTAGTCTAGAGCTTAGGATTATAATAACCATGGTGGTACTCATGGTTTTTGTAGTCAATCTCGACAAGGGTTTAGTGGGCATATTCATAGCTATGACAGGAAGGTTTTTAACCGCAGGTTTTTTTGGAATCATTTTGTGGGTCGCCCGAGAATGAGGATTGCAGTGATGGGGGGTCAATATTCTTTTGTTAAATCCTTGAAAGCAGGTGAGAAGGTGGGGATTTTACCTCCCTCTAAAAATGTAGAAGAAGTATTATCGAAAAAGGCAGATAAGGTTCTTCCAGCGGTTCCTTCTGATCCGCAGGGGGATAAGGTATGTGAAAATGTCACTGATCCTAATCCGGCTAATGGTTCCTCTCCTTAGGTTTGGGCTCCTATTCCTTATTTGGATCTTGTTGGGTCTTATATTGCCAATAAAGCAAGTGGTTTGCATTTGATTGCCATCTCTAGGTTTTTTTGGGGACATCAGATATGTTTGTCTAAATTACTTCATAAATTAAAGAAACGTTGGTCGGGTATGTGTTATTTTTAGTTATTATCTACTAATTCGTTCATCATTGTTTTCAATTCTCCTTCAGTTAGATACGAAGTTCTTAAATCTGAATATCACTGGTTTGGAAATAATGTGATCTTTGTTTCAGTTTGCAAACCTTTTTATGTGCCTAATTGGTCTAAACCTAATGTCTGCCCGATATGGTTTGGTTTGCCTAATTTTCCATTTGAATTCATGGATCTAGAGGTGTTACAAATGATTGGTGATAATTTTGGCTCTTTTTTAACTTCTAAATCAGATATGGTTGATGGGGTGGTTCTGGTAAAAAAATGTGTTTTGATTAGTCTTGATTGTGTCTGCCCTAGGACTTGTAATCTTAAATCTAATGATGGAATATGTTGGCAATCGATTGATAAGCTGACTAATGAGCTCCCTTTGAAATATTTAGTTTTGGATGCACCTTTTTTTATGTATTTTAAGGTAGGCAAGTCTAATAACTCAGATATAATGGTAAATCATTCTGCTATGACCAAAGATGTTGGTCCTAAAGCTAGTGAACATTTATTGAATTCTAAAATCTTGACTTCCTCTCTCCCAGAGCTTGATGTTATCATGTTAGATCATCCTAGGTCTTCTCTGAATCTCAATGGTGTGATGTCTCCCATTAAGTGCAATGATGTTAACTTTGTAGAGCTTTTGGATAAAAACCCTAATATGAAAAATGATACTCTGGGGTTAGGACTTAGGTCTGCTAATGAGTATAAGGCAACTCCCTCAAACATTTTTATGGGCCTTCCAAATGAGGAAGTTCTGATCCATTAGATTCAAGATTTAGTAAAAGACAAAGATAGGAGGGATAATGATTTGCCTTTAGATGATTCAGTTATTATCCCGAATGATAATTCGGTTCTTCTGGTTAATCGGCTTTTGAATTCTCATGATCTTCACCTGGATGAACATGTAATTGAGCAAGTTGTTAATTCAATTGAGTGTGATTTGGATAATATTAATAAGACCCTTCCTTTATATGCTTCTGTGAATCCTTTTGAGTTTCTTGCTTCTAAAGATTCTGAAGAGATTGTAGGAGAAATGGTGTTGCCTAATTTAGGTAAGAATTTGCCAATCATCCAATCAAATATGACTTTGTCATCTCTAGTGGTTTCTCCTCGTAGGGGGAGACCTCTGAAGAACCATAAAACTCAAATGGAGATTGATGTAGGTATTCAAAAGACCCTAGCTGCATCTCCTATTGATAGGCTAGGGAAGCATTCTTCTTCTATGGGTAGACCTAAAAATTTAGGTCTTTTTTCAAAAACATTGGCAAAATGGGCTAAGCATTTAGTTTCTAGCCCCCCGGTTACTTGGTCGGTGGTTGTTAAGAGGAATTTGCAGTCTTCTTTTGGAGATAGTAAAATTTCTCCATCATTTGGGAAGAGGGGAGATTCTACCTCCCCTCGAGGACAATGAGGATCATTTCTTGGAATGTTAGGGGCTTAAACGCCCCTAACAAGCGACCCTTAATTAAGTCTCAGATTTACTTAATAAAGTGTGATGTTTTTTTGCTTCAGGAAACTAAGTTGTCTTTAGAATCTACAGATATGATTTTTTCTTCTTAGAAAAGGTGGAATCATATTTCTGTTTCTTCCTCATGGGCCTCAGGTGGTTTGGCTCTTTTATGGAATAATTATAATATTGATCTACAACTTATGGCTTTTGATACTAATTGGATGTTGTCTTTTGTCAAGAGTAAGGTCTCCAGTTCAAATTTTGGCTTTTCAATATTTATGCTCCTTCAAGCATTCAAGATAAAAGTAAATTGTGGAGGGAGCTTGGAAGGATCTCTTCTCCTTTGAGATAGGGATCCTTTTTTGAGTTTGGGGGAGATTTTAATGCTATTACTGATTTAGGGGAAAAGAGTGGTGGTATTCTTCCTAACAATAGGATTATGGATGATTTTAGGTCCTTCATAGTTGATGTGGGTCTTTTTGATTGTAAGTCTCAGAATGGCATTTTTACATGGACTAATATGAGGAGGGGTTTTTCTCAAATAGCTGAGAGATTAGATAGGTTCTTATTATCTGAGAATTGGATTGATTTCTCTTCTTCTATTCTTACCAATATGGGTTCAGATTACTTTCCAATATCCTTCTCCATTCTATAAGACAAACCTCTTCACAAGTCTTCCTTTAAGTTTGAGCTTATGTGTTTCAGAGATCCCTCTTTTATTCCATTACTTAAAAAATGGTGGGAATCTTCTCCTTTTGTCTCGAGTTGTAGAATGTTTCAAGTTGTTAGGAAGCTCAATTTTTTAAAATTGAACATTCAATATTGGAACTTAGTTCATTTTAAAAACATTTTTGAAGAAAAGCACAAAATTCGGGATATGATAGTAAGTTTGAATAACCATATGATTCAGCATGGTATGGTTCCTTCGATTTTTGATGAGTTAAAGTTTCTCAAATCTCAACTTGATGAAATTTTGGCTAGGGAAGAAATTTATTGGAGATAAAAGTCTAGGGAGTTATGGCTTTCGGAGGGGGATAGGAATTCAAAATTCTTTCATTCCTCCACCAAGTTGAAGAGGAGTAGGAATAGGATCACTTATATTCAGGATCAACAAGGTCAATTATTGACTGAACAGGATGATATTGCTAAGGAGGCCATAAGATTCTTTAAAACCCTTTTGTCTTCAAAAGTAACAAAAATTAGCAATTTTGACTCTCATGTCCCTTCTCTGGTATCCATGGAAGATAATTAGATGTTAATGACACCTTTTTCTCTAGAAGAAGTCAAAAAGATAGTTTTTTCTATGAACCCTAATAAAGCTCTTGGTCCTTATGGTTATAAACCTTTGTTTTTTCAGAAATGTTGGGATTTTGTGGGTAATGATGTTTTATTGGCTCTTGAGAAGGCTAGGTGGAATAGGTATATTATGAAAGAATTGAATACTACTTTGATTTCTATTATTTCTAAGAAAGAGTATGTTAAGTCTTTTGTGGATTTTCAGCCTATTGCTTCATGTAATACCTTATATAAGATATTCACTAAGGCTATCTCTATGAGGTTAGCAAAGATTTTACCTAAGCTTATTTCCTTGGAGCAAGGGGGTTTTATTCCAAGGAGGGAAAATGCTAAAGGAGCAATTGTAGCTCATGAGGCATTCCATTCTATCTCCTCCTAGAAGTCTTCGGCTATGATACTTAAGCTTGATATGATGAAGGCCTATGATAGAGTAGAATGGCATGCTTTGTGTAAGGTTTTATTGAGGTTGGGTTTTTCATATGCTTGGGTAAATTGGATTCTCTCTTGTATATAGTCTGCAAGATTTTTAGTAATCCTCAATGGTTCTCCTTGTGGTTTCTTCTCCTCTTCTAGAGGTTTGAGACAAGGAGATCCCCTTTCTCCTTTTTTGTTTATTCTTCTTGTTGAATCCTTTAGCTGGGCAATCAGAGCTGCTAGATCGGAGGGTTTCTGGCGAGGTATTAAGATTCATAATTTTCCTCAAGTTATTTCTCATTACCTCTTTGTTGATGATACTCTATTGTTTGTTCATGCTCTTTTTTTAGAGGCTAAGATTATTTTAGGTATAATTTAGGAGTATGCCTCATTTTCTAGTCAGAAAGTCAATATTGATGAGTCTAAAATTTTCTTTCTTAATACTTCACCGATTGTGCAGTAGAGGTTGCATTCCTTCTAGGGTTTTTAGATTGGTAACCTTCCTTGCACCTATCTTGGGATTCCTTTTTTTGTTTATCAAGACAAGCTTGGTTTTTGGGATAAGGTAGCTTCGGCCATCTCAAAAATGATTTTTTCTTGGAATCATAAATAGTTGTCTTTAGTTGGCAAATTGATACTAATTAAATCTGTTCTGAATTCTGTTCCTATTTATTTAATGTCGGTTTTAAAGTCTCCTAAATCTGTTATTGTAAACTTTCAAGATACCCTTCAATTGTTTCTTTGGGATAACAATAAGGATGGCAAAAAGAGGCTGCCTTTGGTTGCCTGGGATAAAATTTTCCTTCCTCGAGTTTTAGGTGGTACTGGTGTTTGTAATTTGGAGAGTCAAAATTTAGCCTTAGGGGCCAAGTTGATTTGGAGATTGTATGAGAGGCCAAACTCTCTTTGAGTTTAGATTATGTTTGCCAAATGTCTAAACAATGGTCCCAAAGAGAGTATTTTAAAATTTTAAAATTTACCTTCTGGTTCTGTCATTTGGAATTTCTTATGTAAAAGTAGAGCAATTATTATTCCCTATCTCTCATGGGTTGTTCATGATGGAAGGAAAGCTAGGTTTTGGGATGAATCATGGAATGGAAATTTCTCTTTGATTAGTATTAGAGATTGGTCTCCCTTGATTGGTCCCCTCACCTCTCTTTGGGGTGTGTTTGTGGCAGATTATTTTGACATTGTTTAGGATGGCCCTTTGAAATTAGCCAAATGGAAGTCGATTGATTTCCTTGATGTGGATCTGCATTTGAAAGCAAAGTTTGATAATATTATGAGTGAAAGGTTTATTACTCTCTCACACTCTGAGAATGAACTTATTTAGTCTAGGAGTGCTTCTAGTAATTATTCTGTTAAGGGAGGTTATATCTCTTTGTTATCTGTAGCTTCTGGCTCGTATTGGCCTTATAAGATTTTCTGGCACTTGACTTGTTTACCCAAAGCTGGTGCTTTTTCTTGGTTGGTCTTCCGGGATAGAGTTCTAATAGGCATGAGGCTGGATAGATTAGGCATTATTGTGGTTTTTCCATGCGTTCTTTGTAATAAGAACCTCGAGTCTTCCTCACATTTGTTTCTCCATTGTGATTTTGCATATGACTATTAGAATTGGTTGCTGAGTAAATTGGGCTTATTTTTGTTATTGGTAAGGATCTTGCTTCCCACTTTTACTCTTGGCCTCTCATGTTTGCCTCTTCTTTTTATGCATGTCTTTGGGTTATCTCTCCATCTATTGTCATCTAGAATATTTGTCTTGAACGGAATAATAGGATTTTTAAGAAGGTAAGTTCCTCTGTATCAGATGTTATACAAAAAATAGAAGCCTCTATTTTAGAGGTTGCTATATCTTATATCTATAAGAACTTGGGTAATCAATCTTCTTTTTCGCATTGGGATAATAGGATTACCAAGGTTTGGGAAGCCCTCTCGATCTTACCCTCTCATGGCTCAATCTCCATGAGTAACAATTCTTTGGTGAAGCGGGTATTGGCTAAATGGAAACCTCCTCCTTGGGGTCATTTTAAACTTAATTTCGATGGTGCCTCTCAGGGAAACCCTGGGAAGGTGGGGGTGGGGATGGCTATTTTTTATCATAATGCACATCTCATCCTTGCTAAATGCTATCATATTGGTTTTAACACTAATAATTTTGCTGAGTTTCAAGCTTTATCCTTGGGTTTGAATATGTCAATCTCTCTAAAGATCAAAAACATAGTGATTGAGGGTGATTCTATGGTTATTATTCAGAGCGTCATGAAAAAGAGATCTAATTGTTGGAAGTTGCAATATTTGCTTCATCATATTTTACAAAAATTAGATTCTTTTGATTCCTTCCTAATCTGCCATTGTTATAGGGAAATTAACATAGTGGTTGATTTCCTGGCAAATCTTGCCATTGACAGTAAGGCCTATTTCCAATTGGTTGATTCAACTGAAATACCTTCTAAAGTTTGGGAAGGATTTCAAAATGTTTAAATTCTTTGCATATCGATTGAATGGTTGCCCGCCCTCCTTGCTTTGTCAGGTTTATGTTCATTTTCACTTTATGGATGACTTTGTACATGTCTAATATCTAATGTAGAAATTATATTTCTATTTTTTGTATTCGTCATATATGATGCCATTTATAGGGTGAGGATGTGGTTAATCATGATACTTTCAAGGGTGGTGACATGTGTGATTTTAATGGTTTTATTTCAAACTTTCATGGGAATTTGGCATGAGCGAGGATTTACTATACGACATGTACTTGAGCTATTATTATTTTTTGATGTGTTGTACTCCATCAATGCTCATCTTGTGTGAGTTTTTGGCCGTGGAAGATTTGGTATTGTTCTATGATCATTTGTTGGTGGTTGCGTCCTCTCCCTCTTGGTTTTCATTGATGATTGTCAGATTTTAAATGTTGTTAATCTATGCGAAAGTTCAAATCATGGTAGTTTGTAATTGATATTGTATGACAAATCTGTTCTTGCCATTATAGTAAGTTGATGGCAGCCTCTTATTGCTTATTTCATGTGTTTTTCTTTCGTTTATTTAGAATCAGAAAGGTTGCATTTTGTGTTTCATGGTTTGTGGGTTTTTTGGAGCTTTTTGTTTATGCAAATGTCATCTTCCTTGGCTTCTGGAATATATAGAGTGGTGCTCAAACCTAGGGTTTCGGAGGATGATAATGTGGATAATTATGACAAGCTTGGTAAGGTTTTCAACCTGTTTTCTCCTGAGGTGGCTTTTGAATTCCATTATCTTTTGGGGTGTCGTTGGTTGGAAATTTTCCCTCATATTTCTTATACTGAGCTTTTGTCTCAGTTTGTTACAATCTGCTATGATGTTTTACTTGATGTTGATTTGATCTGCCTCCTAGTTTCCACATTCATTTTTCCATCAGTATGTAATATGGATATGGTTTCTTCGACATTGGTTGATTATCATTTTGATGTGGGGTCTTTTTATTATGGTGGTTTTCTTCCTCACCATGAGCTCATGGGTAATGGTTGGTTTGGTCAATTATTGTATGAATTAAGAATGTGGATGATATGTGATACCATGGAAGATACATGGGATTCTATGGATTTTCTGTTGTATCTGGTTCCTGATCAGTATGTGGACAAAGCCTGGGTTGTTTTTTAGGCTTTGCATTCATTGCTTTCTTTGAGTTTCTTGTACTATACTCCTGCTCGGTTGGAATTTCTCCTAAGGGTTGTTCCTCCTCTAGATGTAGCTCATGATCCTCCGATGGAGAGCACTAGTTCTTGGTTGTTACAAGTCTGACTACTTTATCTTGGAGTTGTGGTATGGTTTTTTAACACAGATATGGAGATTTTTAGCTTCCGATATGCTGGAGTTTTGGCTCCTTCATACCTCTATATGTCCTTTTTGAGGAGTTTCTCTCTGATATCCAGATATTCAATTTGTAATTCGCTAAAGCTCCCCAATTGGCATAAGTTATGGGCTCCTTGGTGTTGATATACGATCTTCTGGTGGAGTTTTTTGTTATCTAGCTCTTTATTTTGCAACGAGCTGGCTTTGTATGTAGACATGTCCTATGGGACCTCTTTGTATAGTTTCAGATATATGGGTTTGGGTGGTTTTTGCCAGATATGTAACAAATTATGTAAGAGTAGTTCTAGTTTTTTATTCAAAGCTACAACCGTAGGTTTT
This sequence comes from Cryptomeria japonica, assembly GCF_030272615.1. NCBI lineage: Eukaryota > Viridiplantae > Streptophyta > Pinopsida > Cupressales > Cupressaceae > Cryptomeria > Cryptomeria japonica. The sequence continues at coordinate 310,547,805 of NC_081405.1, read as the reverse complement.
CTTGCGGGTTCTTTCCTGCCGATATTGCATTTGAACCCGTTGTAAAAATTTATGAAATATAATAATAAAGTTAAGTGGCTTGCCCACTTTTATTGAATTTTTTTTTTTAAACTTAGATTATTTCAATTTAAGTTACTTAATTAAGTTTTATTTAATTTAATTTAGAGAATTTTAATTTAATTTTTATTATTTTAAAATTGTTTAATTAAATTTACAATTTTATTTTTATTTATTTTATTTGCATTAATTTAAATAAAATCTATTATGTATTTTATTGATTTCTATTTATATATACAGAGTAATATAATGAAAATTTTAAACATTTAATTTGAGAATTCTTATTATAACTAGTTGACCATATTAAGGTTATTTAAAATATTTTTATTACAATACTACACATGAAATTTATTTTAGTATAAGTTATTTATTTTTTAATTTAATTTATTTAATTTTCCTTTATTTAAATTATTTAATTTCATGCATTAATAATTGGATATAGTCAAATAAAATTAAATATTTAACTAATTCTAACTTCTTCTTTTTTTGAATAAAGGGGTAAAAACTTTATTGATAATCAAAATCAAGAAGTACATAAGAAAACCAGAGCCTCAAAGCTCCAGAAGAGAACCACAAGCCCGACCAAAGATCAACCAGCATCATAACAATCCATATCCTCAACAAAGATCTTATGCAAGTCCTGACAATAATCCGTGGAGAGATGCTCCCAAGCCTCAACTTTCCAATAATCACCATGTTCTGAGGACTACTTAGCCAAACAATCAGCTTCTCTATTCCATTCACGAGGAATGTGGATGAAAGACATCTTCTCCATCAGAGCACTAATTTGTAAAATTTGATGAAAAATCTCTACCAGCTGCCAATTAATCCCACTCACCTTCTGCAAATCTGATTTGCAGATAACCTTACACCACCCCAACTCAAAAGAACGCTCCAAGGTATAGAAAATTGATAATCCCTCCATAAATTTATTACACCACTGCCCTTTATGCATCAAAAAAAACAAAACCACATCCCCCATACGATCCCTTCGAACACCACCAGTCCCAACAGGACCCAGATTACCCCTAGAGGAGCCATAAGTGTTAATATTGATGGACTCATCTTGAGGGGGAATCCACCTTCCCACCCTTTGAACCTTCTTCATATCACATCTACCTCTCCTGATACCAACTGAGATGGGAGACATCTCCTCTAAATCCAACCTACTCACAATATCAACCTCTCCTCTATCTAGAAGAAAATTCACCTCACATTTAGCTTTCACTGTCTCCCAGATCATTCCAATGATTCTATTCCACACTTGCTGAAATTACAGTCTGACCTCCCTAAAGATCCTCCTATTCCTCTCTAGCCAAATCTACCAAAGTAAGCAAATGGGCCCAATGAACCATATAGTTTGGAGAAAAGAGGACAAAATACGAGGTCTGCCCAAACTGCTCCAAAACTCCACCAAAGAATCTACATGAACACAAGGGTACTTCCACACCCCTCACCAATAATTTCAGATTAGTAGCGAGAAAGGACATCTGAAGAATAGGTGTGAAGAATAATCCTCCCCATTACCACACAAAACATAGATAGAAGGCCCAAGGAACCCACTCTTGTGAATATTGTCCTATATTAGACATCTATTCAAAGCCAAAGTCTAAAAAAAATAGTTACACTTCAACCAAGAGAAATTATTCCTCACATATTTCTACTAGTGCACCTCCCTCCCCTCCAATCTATGGGATAACAGATCTTGGTACCCACTAGCCATAGTAAAAACTCCCTTAGGATTCAGGGACCAAGCAAGTCTATCCCTATCCTTAAGGGAACTATAGTGTCTACTCGCCAAAATGCCATGCCGCTGAGCACAATCTTCATCCATACCAACAACCAACCATTCATTAGGAACCTTCCACTGCTCCATCTACAATTGCTCACACTTATAAAAAACCTTAAAGTTGCTCACTTTAGAACACCTTGCCTCTAGAAACCTCTGGCAAAGATTCCCAAGGTGAGGAAGTAGATAAATGATGGGAGGGTATCCATCCCTAGAGTCAAACCAGAAAAGTGCCTCTTCCCCCCTCTTACATATCCAAAAAAGTCCTTCCTTTATAAGTGTAGCCCGTTTCTTGAGAGTACTCCAAATCATTAACCCTTTTCCCACAAGAAGATATCTCAGGATTTCTTCCTTTGGGATCCTCTACATATACTTGTAAGATAAAATCCTAGCCCAGCCTTGATCCTGTTCAACACACCACCCCTAGTACAATTTAGCCACCAAAGCCTCCCCAAAGAAAGTAGAATGCCTTAAGCCAATCCCATCCAACTGTTACGGGCTACACACCAAGTCCCATTTGACAAGACACCATTTATAGTTGGATAGGTTACCTGTCCATAAGAATTGCCTTTCTAGAGAAGCCATTCCCTTCACAAACTACTTTGGAGCCACTTGGAGCATACATTGATAAATTGGAAGAGCTTGAACCATAGAATGGATCAGTTGAACCTGCCCAACAAAGGATAACCATTTGTGTGTCCAATGTTCAACCTTCATGCAAAATTTGTCCAAGATACCCTGCCATGAGTCCCCGGGAGGATTACCAGTAGAGATAAAAATACCCAGGTAAGTAAAGGGAAGAGAGCCGACCTGGAATCTCAAGATATGAGAAATATTCCTTTGAATAGTTCCAGGTATGTGGAAGAAGAGGATGAAATATTTATCCTCATTGATCAACTGACTCGAACTAGCAAGATAAACATCTAATAATTTACATAGATTTATAGCTTCTTTGATCCGAGCTAGCCCCATCAGGAATGTGTCATCTACAAACTACAACTGGGATTGAGGAGGCATGTCATTACCCCAACTCCAACCTTTAATAATACCCAGACCCACATTATACTTAATCAACCTCCCCAAACCCTTAGCCAAATGAATGAATAAGTACGGGGAGAGAGGGTCCCCCTGGCAAAGACCCCTAGATGCACCAAACAACTCAGTATGATCTCCATTAATTAGTACAGAGAAAGAGGTAGATGAAAAACAACTCATAACCTATTGGATCCATTCATTAGCAAATCCAAAAGCCCTAAGAATCTTCTGGAGAAAGGACCAACAGACTCTATCATAAGCCTTTTCCATATCTAGCTTGATAAACATAGCTTTTTCCTTGGAGGTAGTCATAGAATGAATGGTCTTAGTAGCAATGACCACACCATTCAAGATTTGGCAACCCTCCACAAACCCACTTTGTTCCTTTGAAATGACATCCCCAAGATAATTCTTCAACCTTTCCATTATCAACTTAGAAATAATCTTATAAATCACATTACAAAGCGAGATAGGATGGAACTGGCCTAACCGGTCAACCCCATCACACTTGGGGATGAGCACAATGAAAGTTGCATTCAAAGCCTAAAGCATTTTCTTATTCCTCTAGGACTCTTGGACCTCCTCCAACAAGTCCAATTTGATAATATCCTAGAAATCTTGATAGAACTCAATTCAAAACCCATCTAGTCTAGCAACTTTCCCCTTCTTCATGTGAAAAAGAATCCTCTCAAGTTCTTTCAACAAAATAGGACCCATAAGTTGCTCATTCATCTCCCTAGTAACTAGAAAAGGAATATAATCAAGAACTTGGTTCTCCTCTTCCAAATCCCCCTAAGTATCCTCACTAAAAAGGAACTAGAAATATCGCAAAGACTCCCTAGAAATATCCTACAAGGATAAACATTGTTCACCTCTATCATTAACCAAAACATGAATAGAATTGCAATGGCTTCTTGCTTTCACCGAATTGAAGAAGAACCCAATATTCTTATCCTCTGCTTGAAGCCAATCAATATAAGCTCTTTGTTTTTAGTAGATTTCCTCAGTAAGCTCCCACTCCTCTAAAGCCTTGACTGTGTTGTCTTCCTCCCTAAGAAAGGCTTCTGACAAACCATGCTCTCTTATTACTCTGGTAATGCCATTCAACTCTAATTGAGCAGCTATCTTAGTATGAAAATATTCCCGAAACACTGGCGATTCCCCTGTTTAAGCTGAAACTTAACAAATTGCAGCTACTTGGCAAAAGTGTACATAGCAGTGCCAAAGGCTGGCCTCCCTTTCCTCCACCACTCCACAACATGATCTTGCAAAGAAGGATCCCATAACCACATAAAGTGGAATTTGAATGAAGGAGTGCGAGTGACCTGAGCAGAAGAAGACACCAACTTTATGGGCCAGTGGTCTGAACCTCTCCAATCTAAAATCTCAGAGCATGTGGACCATCCCCCACCATCCCAAATAGTAGAAACCAAAGAGTAATCCAGCCTCTCCGCAATCCAATACTCCCCTACCCTCATGTTGTTCCAGGTGAATAGATGATTACCAGGATTAATGTCAACAAGATGCAAGGTTGATATACTATCTCGAAGAAGAAAGGAAGAAGGTTCCAATCGCGTAGAACCACCCTTCTTCTCACTCAACTCTAAAATGGCATTGAAATTACCCACCATAATCCACGGATGAAAAGGCAACAAGCCTCACATAAAAGAAATATGAGACCACAAATTATGCTTGCCCTGAAGATCACTAGGGGCATAAAAGTTAGTAAATAAGATATAATCCCCAGTCTCAAGACTAGAAGCAACCCCAGATAAAGAAGATGTGGAAGAAACCAACCATATAGGATGAATCCTCAAGGGGTTCCAAAGATAGACCACCCCTCCAGAGGAGCCAAATGGCCCAATACATTGACACTCACCTCTCCCCCATATCTTTGGTGCCAGACCCAACATACTTTCCACAAATAATTTAGTTTCTTGCAAGAAAAGGACATCAGGAGAATGACTCCTTATCAACTCCCGAAGAAGTTTTTGTCTAGGGCCATTGTTCAAACCCCTCACATTCCATGATAGCATAATCATTTTGGGGGATTGAAAAAATGAGAATCCAGAGTCTTTAGTGACCTTGACTCAACCAAAATCTCCCCCATCAATTTGAACTTATCCAAGTCCTTCTTTCTGACAACCTTTGACATCTTCTTTGTTACACCTTTTTTAATGTCTTTCTGATGAAGACCCAGATGTAAGGAGATGCTATTACTTTTGACCCCAATAGATTCCAATTTCTATGCTGTAGGAGAAACATCCCCTGAGGCCAACTTCACTTCAGCACCAAAAATGGGTCCCAACTGAGCCACTACTAGCTGATCCATCTCCATTTGCTGACTCTTAACCACTTGTTGAACCTGGGTAGAATCTCGATTCACACTATTAGGAACCAACCCATATGTACTTTGATCCAAAGGACTTAACCCTAGATTCACCTCTTGCTGGCTAAGGTCATCCAAGGCTTCAAATCAAACCCCTTTTGTCCCTAATTCATATTCTTAGTCTTAACTGGGACAAAATCATTAACACCCACTAGCTCATCAGGCATGACAACTTTTCCTTTATCATCCCCATCTAGGTTACTAGAAGGTTGTTGAGGTTGACGCACAACTGGTTTATACCTAGGGAACTTGCACTGCAAATGACCATAGTCATGACACATACGATACCGAAATGGTAAATTCTCATAATCCAACTATTGGAACCAAGAATAAGAGATCACACACATATCTATAGCATCTGGCAAAGGCTTACTAAGATCATTTTCAACGTAGATACAAGCAAAAGTCATTACCTTTCTCCCCAAGGTTTGCATTGAAGATCCAACCGGCTTCCCAAGCAATGAAGAGAGCATTCGTAACACATCCTCTCAACAACATTCCACCAAAAAATGTGGTAAATGAACCGAACATGGGACCCTATTCGAGATCTCCTCCAAACGGTTAAACTCCACATGCCAAGGTTTGATGAACAACCCCACCTGGTTATAAAAATATGGGTTGTGATCAAAGACTCTATTGTGATTCTTCATGCAATTGAATATAACCATGAAGTAGTTGTTTGCCAACAACATAATCTCCATTTCCCCTTCTGGCGCCCAAATCCTCTGAGCCCAATTCTCCAGAAACTGTAGAGAAACCCTCATCCCCAAAAATTTGCACTAAGGCGAATGCTTTGAAAAATATTCCACATCCTTGACAATCATCTTTGACGGAATTACTAGTTTCTGCCTCTCTTTGCATCTTTCAAGACAGCCGTTAAACTTCAAAATCCGAGATCCATTGGACACACTAGCACCATCAGCGCCCAAGTCAGGAGCAAAGATATTATTATCAAAAGTCTTAACACCATGATTCAGAGAATGCAAACCCATGGCTGCTCAAAAATCTACATTGGGAGAAGCCCCCAAGGCTTCCTATCGAGAACTAGCAATCCCGCCTAGCCTCGAAACCCACCCAACAAGAAAAAGAGGAAGAGAAATCCCAACCCCCGAACAAACCTGCTACACTCTCCACTCAAAATCCATCGAGACCAGATCCCAAGCTAAACCTCACCTCTCCCCGCAAAGATGACACAACGCAACTGCAAACACTCATGCCAACACACCCACCACTCAAACTCCCACCGTTGAGTCGCCACCAACCCCAAATGAACCTGCACCAAACATCGCCCCTCCCCACAGAACAAAAATCTTCCCTTCCCCCTGCGCACAACCAACACACCCACTCATGGGCTAGGGCACAGAATCCCTAGCTCGACTCCTGCTAAGCCCACACATGCCATCCTATTTAACTGATTCTAACTTCTTACAACACTAAATATGTAATTTATTTTAATTTAAGTTATTTAATTTAATTTAAATTAATTTATTTACAACAATTTGAAATTAAATCTATTAAATATTTTATTGATTTCTATTTATATGTATAGAGATTTAATTTATTTTCATTTAAGTTTTTTAATTTAATTTAATTTATTGTTGTATTTTATTTACATTAATTTGAAATATAATCTAATATATATTTTATTGATTTCTATTTACACTCTATAATAATTTTTTTAATATTTAATTTGAGAACTCAAATTATAACTGGTTGACTAGATTAATAATATTTAAATTATTTTTGTTAATTTTTTTTTAAAAATTTATTTCATTTATTAATTTATTATTATTATTATTACTATTAAATATTAAACTAATTCAAACTTGTTATAATACTACATGTGTAATTTAATTTAATTTAGATTATTTTAAGTTATTTAAATTATTTTTATTTAAGTAATAGTAGAACTAATTGTAATTATGACAGGTGTCATACGATATGATGGGTGTCAATTTTAATCATAGGGGGTTTTTAATCACACATATCTATCAATATATTATGTGAATATTAATACACCTCTCAGCATAATTATATATTCGAAATTAAAAATAACAATTGAATTATTATTACTAAATATAATAGAATATTTAATAATTATATGAAATATATATGTGGAATTAATATTTTTAATATAAAATTTATGCATGAGATTCTAACTATAAACACATGCATAATTGTATTTTAATTTGAAAACCATTACCTTGGTACTATTCAATTCAATGTTTTATAGCATCTTTTTTAATATTATGATAGAGATGTCATATCTTGATCCTACAATATAAATTGACTAATCAAGCACATGATAATCCTAAATATATTGCATTCTAAATATGTCTAGGATGTAATACATTATATTCTTTCACATAAATAAGATATAATTATAATTATAAGTTAATATATAATAATATCAACACAAACAAAAATAAATCTATTGTAATAGTAATAGTAACTCTATAGTATAATATTTATAAATAAATTTATATGATAACAACTATTATTAAAATTCTTGAAATAAAAGTCAAATAGATAAACTATTAAAACAAAAATAATATAAATTTTTACCTTTGTCATATAATTAAAATCTTAGGACATATTTGAGGGAAGAGATGATTGTTATAATTTTACAATAATTTAACCTATACAACTTGTGAGGGTAAAATATATAAAAAATTATTTTTTTGTGAAAGGTTAGTAATGAGACAATAAATTTTTAATAAAAGGCAACCTAAAAATTTTCTTAAGATAGTAGATTCATAAAATTAAACAATAGGATGTAAAATTATTGAGCCATTTAGATTTGAGAATTTTTTTATATAATTTAAAAACATAAAAATCATGCATCTAAACTTTTAAAAATTGAATAAAAAGAAAAAAATATTTGTGCTATTTAACATAATGGTAAGTTTTGTGACATGACTTAACCACCTCCCATGGATTCATTAAATCTCACGGTTGTATCAAACATTAACATGTCAATCTTTTGGTGCAATGACAATCTTGTTTCTAACAAGTACTAATATGAATGTTATGATCATAATATAATTATTTTTTTATTAAATATATATTTATATATGTAAAGCTATAAGTTAATAAGTCGGCAGGTAAAATTTATTATGTGTTAATAGAATTAAATTAAATTATGATATCATAATTAATGCTATGGCTAATTATTAGTCATATGTAAGAAATGAATAAGTAATTAAACATTATTAGTTATAATATAATTTATTTTAACTAGTTATTTCAATATATTTCTAAAATAAAATTCGAGCACCAAAAAAAGTAAAAAATAGATTTAAATTTTTATCAACTTTTAAAAGTAAAAATCATACAACTTTTTGTAAGTATTAAATACTTACAATTAATATTTTAGTCAACTAAGAAGCTTACAAATTAAATATTTTATGTTGAAATCTAGGGATTATCTATAAAAAGTATAATAATAGTAATTTTTATCAATAATTCGGTTTAATGTTTGGGAAATCACTATGCAAATTAGGCCATAATTTACTTTCCAATTAAGTTGAGCATTAAATATGGCATTTTTTTTTTAATTTGTTGTACGTCAAGTAATTTTATAATATTAATAATGTGAATCACTTTTTTTATAAATGAATAATAAATAACCATGACTATAAAATTGTAATCGTAAAAAATCTATTTAATTTTATTTTTATTAAGATATACAATCTGGTATATATATATAATTGTAGCATAGGAATTAGGAATCATCAAAACAATAGATCAAAACACTAGACATTATAACTCAATCACAAATGAACCTAATTCTAAGCACACTCAATAGAGACATAAAAACAAAGCATTCAAAAGTAAAATATCATGCAAACCAGATGACGATTTGGATGCTTCTTCCATGCGGCTCCATTGTTTTTCTTTCCTCTTCAATTGGATTTGTGGATCTCACCTACAAGTGCACATACAATTGAAAGCAAGATGGATGTTGGTTATTGGTCAAGAGTACTAGAAGCATAAGTTCAATAGTTTGATTAGGGATTCGGGATTCCGAAGGGGCTTGATTGAAGAAAATTATCCAATTTATAGAAGAATTGGATAAATGACAAGATTGGCATGATGCAATTCAAATGGAAATTGCAAATCAACATGACAAATTATGACAAATTATGCACTTTCCATGCACAATTTGATTGATTGATAATTGATGACAAATTATGACACATTCCATGTCAAAATTGATTGATTATCAATTATGACAATTTATGACAAATTGAAATCTCATTCCCATAGAATTAGGAGATGAAATAGGAGGGAAAAGAAATTAGAAATTTAGAAAATTAGGAAATAAGGAAAATAGGAAATATGGAATTAGGAAATTGATGAAAATTAGAAATTAGGAATTAGTGAATTAATTAATAATTTTTCATTTATTAATCAATTCACAAAAAGGAATAATTAGCCAATTAAATGAACATTTAATTGTGACAAGAAGACCTAGGATAAATAAATAAATTATTTAATCCTAGAGGAAGAAATGACAAATTAGGTTAAATGAATAAATCATAAAACCCTAGAAGATGAATTAGAAATGCGAAAATGACAATTAGGTCTTGATTGAGGATAATTAATGTCATGATTTTGAATTGATAACTGACCAATGCGATAAACAATTTGATTGAGAACTGCGCCAATTGACAAGGAGCAATGACAAATTGATCCAAATTGACATAATTGAGACAAAGAACGATCGATGACAAATCGGTTGAAAAATGACAAAATCGACAAAAGGACAAGAATCGATGACAAAATAGATTGCAAGATGACAAGATAATGACCACGATCGATGACAAATCAATCGCAAAATGATAAAATTGAACAAGACAACGATCGATGACAAATTGATCGTAAGATTGATAGGAGGACAAAACCCTAATTAGGATTGACTATGTCCAAAATGATGACAAATTAGCACGCACATTGATGCAACAAGATAAGTTCGATCAAAATCATGACTGGATAATGTTGTCAACAAGACCAAATTTGAGGACGAGATGAATGAAGAATATAGAAGAATGACTCGATGTTTGCAAATGATAAAGAACAAGTGCGTGACATAGGAGAAATGTTAATGCGACGCAAAAACCTAAAATGAGGCAATGCACAAATGTTAAAGTATGACCTCGCAAGCGTTGACCATTTTTGGGTGTCTACATTTTGCCCCTCTTTGAGACAATGCGATTCTGAGTGTTGTTTCAAAGAACAATAATGAAAATGCCCCGGACAATAACAATGACCTATGCATGCCCCCTCGAGGAATTGGCCGGAAACATGCAGAAAAGAGGCCAATTGATCGATAAGAATGATAGAAAATGATAGGTTCAAACAGACTGCCAAGACTGACGGAAGAAATGTTAGTAAGAAGAAATTAGACAGAGGATAGTTAGAGATGAAGGAAATCTTGCTTTCACATATGCACATAAGTAGGTGAGAACCTTTATTTGATATAGCAAAATGGATGCGTAGCATCATGGCATTGAAGGCCAGAGCTGAAATGCAACCCTTTTTGCAAAAGACAGACACACCACAGACAAACGACAATCATAATAATAAAAAAAAGGATCATGAACCATCCTAATCACTCTAAATCACTCGGTGACATCATCGAGCAACATAGGAACATGATCAAAGCCAAAGATAAATCAATTAAAAAGATAAGATGCACAAATTCCAACAAATCAAACAAACATCTTGATCTTCATTGTCAAAAGTTGAAAGTGCTGATAGGACGATCATGCTGTCTGGTTTCAGGAAATGCGGTACCCCGTCTAAGACAGGACACAGTCTGGTTTCGAGTATACCACACCCTGTATAAGACCCATGATAATAGGAACAAGGACAAATAATTTGGATACTGATATTCGATTGAGATGACAATTTGGATCAGTTTGAATATTTGATTTGATTGAAAAGGTTCATCTATTAATGCATGATTTCATTAAAGCACAGTGTTTGATTGCAAGTCGTCGGATGTATACTCAGTGAGCTGTCGATGCACAAAGGGAATACTTTATTGCAAAAATGCGTGTTTTTTGTGTTTTTGCTTTGTTTTCGAGTTTTACAATTTTTTTTGTGTTCAATTTTTTCAGGACTTTATTTGATTTTTAGAGATTATTTCAGGACATTTTTTAATTTTTATGGATTATTTCAGGACATTTTTTTATTTTTATTTTTTTTGGATTATTTCAGGACATTTTTTGATTTTTTTTTTTTTTTTGGATTATTTCAGGACATTTTTCAATTTTTATGAGATTTTTTCATGACATTTTTCAATTTTTATGAGATTTTTTCATGACATTTTTGGATTTTTATGAGATTTATTCAAGACATTTTCCAATTTTTATGAATTTATTTCAGGACATTTTTGGATTTAAACACTCTAGTGATTGATCATGATGAGGGAAAAGCACCCAATGCGCACTTGAAAGACACATAAACCAGGACCAAAACATATGTACAAGTCACTGGAGTAAGCAAGACAGTGATGTTTACCAATAATAGGCCTGGAATAAAACATTGGGTTGAGTCCAAGATAGGCATGATAACTGGCCGAGAGAAAGCATGGCTAGAAGTCATGATAGATGACGGAGCAATAATCTCATTACTCATGGCGCCTGATTGCCAGGTTTTCACCATGGTACTTGCCCAAAGCGCCTGTTTGCCAGGTTTTCACTAGAGGGCGAATCATTTTTTTTTTGCTCTTTACTTTTTTCTCTTTTTTTTGCTTTTTACTCTTTTTTTTGCATTTTTTTGCTTTTTTCATTTTTTTGTATTTTTTTGATTTTTCATCACTTTTTTTGTATTTTTTTTATTTTTCATCACTTTTTTTGTATTTTTTCAGGATCATATTTGAAGAAATATCTGACAGAAAACTATGCCCAGTACTTGCGAAGATGCATGCTATTAATAGGATCAGACAGAGGTTCACCTTCTGGAGTCGCAAGCTGATATGCCCCCGAGCCATAGGCTGCAGTTACTATGAAGGCCCAACCCAATTATGTTCAAACTTGCCCTTGATGATGTCAGTAGACTGTGCATTCTTGGAATTTGCCTTTAAAACTAGGTCTCCCACTTCGAAGTGTCACCCTTTGACCTTCTTATTATAAGAGCGACGGAGACGGTTTTGGTATGCTTGCAAATGTGTCAGAGTTGTCTGACGTTTTTCATCTAACATCTCAAGCTGATGCAGCCGAGAGACTCTGTGTGTTTCATCATCAATTAGGTGTTGCAAGAAAACCCTCAAGGAAGGAATCTCCACTTCCAAGGGTAAAATGGCTTCCGCACCATACACCAAAGAATAAGGTGTTGCACCAGTAGGTGTGCGGACAGAAGTACGATAGGCCCATAGTGCTGGATTTAACTGTACGTGCCAATCTCGACCAGTGTCATTGACAACTTTCTTCAGGATCTTGATAATGGTTTTATTTGATGCTTCAGCTTGACCGTTACCCTGTGGATAGTATGGGCTAGAAAAACGGTGTTGAATATGAAATTTTTCACAAAGCTCTTTAACATCTTTATTCTTGAAGGGTCGACCATTATCTGTGACTATGGCAAGGGGAACCCCATATCTGCATATGATATAATTTAGCAAGAATTTTGAAATTTGGACACCAGTGATATAGGTCATGGGGATGGCTTCAATCCATTTTGTAAAATATTCTGTAGCTGTAATAATGAACTTGTGTCCATTTGCAGATGTTGGCTGAATCTTGCCGATAAGATCCAATCCCCACTGAGAAAAGGGCCATGGAGATATAATAGAATGAAGCTCTTGAGCTGGTGCATGAATATAATTTCCATGGATCTGGCACTTGTAGCACTTTTTAACAAAATCATGAACATCCTTTTCCAAAGTGGGCCAATAATACCCAGCACGAATCAACTTTTTGGCTAAGCTAAGACCATTGAAATGGCCCCCACATATACCATCATGAACCTTGTGTAAAGCCGTTTGTGCTTCGTCAGAATCCAAACACCTAAGGAGGGTATGGTCAAAGGAACGGTGGTAAAGGGTGTCAGCGATGATGACATATTTGGTTGTTTGTCGAATAAAGGCTCGGCATTGGTTAGCGGAAAGGTTAAGTGGTAAGGTCTGGGATTTCAAATACTGATATATGTCATTGTACCAGGGGGAGTTGGGACCAACAAGAATGCACATCACGTCAGCTGTCAGAATGTCAAAAGAGGGGACTAGCAATTGTTCGACTAGGAATTCACACTTGTCCATATTATGAGGCATATTTATCATGGAAGCAATCGTAGCCATCACATCTGCCAACTTGTTTTGCATTCTTGGCACTTGACTGAAATGGATAGCTGTGAATTTTGTCTTGAAGAAGTCTACCATGTGCTTATAAGGAATAAGCTTTTCATCTTTTGTCTCGTAGTCATCATTGACTTGTCGGATGACTAGTTGAGAATCTCCATAGACTTGCAAATGCTTGATATTCCAATGGACTACGACTTGGAGGCCTGTGACCAGTGCTTCGTACTCTGCAATATTATTGGTACATTGGAAAGTTATTCTGTAGGACTTTGGAATAGCATCACCTTGAGGGGTGACAAACAAAATGCCTGCGCCGGATCCGAACTTGGTGTGGGACCCATCAAAGTATAGCTTCCATTCATTAGATGGTGTGAGAGCAAAGACTGATTCATCTGGGAAATCGGTCAACATGGGATGATCATCTGAAATAGGAGCATCTGCCAGTTGATCTGCTATGACTTGTCCTTTTATCGCCTTTCGCTCCATATACTCAATGTCAAATTCACTGAGAATCATGACCCATTTTGCTAGGCAACCTATCAAAGCTGCTCGGCTGAGCAAATATTTTAAAGGATCAATTTTGGCAATCAACAATGTTTGGTGGCTTAGCATATAATGTCAGAGCTTTTGTGTTGCAAATACCACTGCTAAGCATGCCCTCTCAATAGTTGAATAATTTAGCTCATAGCCTACCAGTGTCCAGCTGATATAGTAAATAGCTCGCTCTTTGTCGTTCTCATCTTGTTGAGCCAAGAGAACGCCTAATGCCGTTTCATTTGCAGAGATATACAATAAAAAGGACTTGCCATCGATAGGAGGCATTAGAATAGGCGGTGACAGCAAATAGTCTTTGAGAGCTTGAAAGGTTGATTGGCATTGCTCTGTCCATTTGAAAGTGACACCTTTATGCAATAGATGTTGGAATGGATGACATTTGTCGGCCAACTGAGCTATGAAGCGGCGAATTGATTGGAGCTTTCCTTGCAGACTTCTTAATTGCCGGAGGTTTGAAGGTGGAGGCATATCCATTATTGCTTTGACCTTGGCGGAGTCGACCTCAATGCCTCGGTGGGAAACAATGTATCCGAGTAATTTGCCAATTGTAACACCAAAGACACACTTTTTTGGATTGAGCCTGAGTTTGTAGGTCTCCATTCTGTCAAAGATTGGGCCCAAGATGGCTAGATGACTATCTCTGGTAACAGATTTGCATAACAAGTCATCCACATAATCCTCCATCAAAGTATGCATGAAATCATGGAAGATTGTCGCCATTGCTCTTTGATATGTTGCACCGGCATTTTTGAGACCGAAGGGCATCACATTCCAACAATAGGTGCCCCAAGCACAGGTGAATGTTGTCTTATGCTGATCTTCAGGTGCAATATGGATTTGACTGTAGCCGGAGAAACCATCCATTAGTGAAAGCATCTCATAACCAGCTGTCATGTCCACTATGATGTCTATGTTTGGCAATGGAAAATCATCCTTAGGGCATGCTTTATTCAGGTCCCTAAAATCTGTGCAGATGCGGATGCGGATGCCCCCAGTTACTTTGCTAACTAGTACTAGATTTGAAATCCAGTCTACATAATCAATAGGTCTGATGAAGCCCACATCGAGCAATTTTTTTAATTCCACTTTGACTAAAAGAGCCACTTGAGGATGCATTTTTCTAAGTTTTTGTTTGACGGGTTTAGCACCTGCTTTCAGTGGCAAATGATGAAGGACTAACTCTGGATCGAGGCCAGGCATATCTGCATAAGACCACGCAAAGCTGATCTTCTTCTCCAGAAAGAAATTAATAAAATCAATCTTCTCTTGTTTTGACAAGGAGGCAGCAAAGTGAATGACCTTAGGGTTATTAGGTGTACCCAAATTGATTTCCTCAGTCATCTCTACCAGCAATGTGGATTTGTCCTAAAGTGATAGGGGTACATCCACTCTTCCACCTTTGGGCGCCTCAGAAAGGTTTTCACCCGCAGGTACGTCTTTTATTTTTACTTTTGTATGATCAGAGAGCGCCTTACGGTTTTCATTCAAAGATCTATTCTTTTGATTTTTTTCTTTTTCTTTTTCTTTTTCATGACTGGAAGAGGGAGTTGACTCCCCAAAATATGTCGTTGAATCCAGGTCAATAGAAAATCCTGCCTTATGATCACCCTGTGGTATGCCTTCCCGTAGTCCCAGGAACTCTACAATTGCTTCATCATTCTGAAAATAGTCCAACGTGAGCGGTTCTTGTTGGTCATATTGGATAAGTTGGGGATATATGAGGGGCATGTCATCATCGATTGTAAGGATAGAGAGGGCTGATATGGTAAAAATGTGAATGTCTGTGGTGTCACTATCCGAACTGCTTGTGTCGGATTCGGAGCTGGGATCCCAAAATGACTCGATCCAAGCATGAGAACAAGTTTTAGGAAGAGGAGTTATTTCATGTTTATCCTCCATAGGCAAGTTATCAGGGTCAATGAAGATATTGTCAAGGGCATAGGAGCTGGAAGAAAAAGAACTCCACTCCCATTCATTAGAATCAGTCTCGGGTCGGGTATCCTCAGGTGTTATTTCATCGTCAGAATCACGCCCTTTTCGACACGTGGACCTTTTGGTAGATGTGGATCCAATTCGTAATGGTACAAAACCTAACCCTAAAGTTGGGGGTCGCCTCTCAGGTATGATGGGTTCTAGCCTTCCATTGTTGTTCAAGCCTAAGCCACTGCAGCCATCATATCCTTTCTTCTGCAGCATAGTAAATCCTTTGCCATATAATTCCACTGGTAACTTGACAGGTGGAGTTTCAGTTGGATCTTTATAGAGCCAATCTATGACACCATCATCTATAGTTTCTTTGTCAAGTTCTCCCCATCTTGCAAATGTAGTGGGAGGCTGATATTGAATAATGACCTTGGGTTCCTTTTGCAATAGATGCGGTTTTCCATATGATTTTGGGGACATCGACAAATTCCCAATGAGGAATGTTTGGTCCATTGAATATTCTCCACACCCTTGGTCTTGTATTTTCAGTTTTCCTTTGACAGCATCTAACAATGCATTGGGATCCACATAACTGTCTGATTTAGCCTCTCTATTGATTGGTACTTGCCGCTGAGGAGTATCCTTTAAGGTAGCATAGAACTGGAACGGATTAGGATCTCCCGGAATTGTTATCTCAGTTCCATTGTAAGGATATTTTAGACATTCATGATAAGTGGATGGAACTACTTTCATGGCATGGATCCATGGATGGCCAAGGATCATATTATAAGGGAGGTCAAGGTCTAGGACTTGTAGGAAAGTGTTTTCCATCACTGGACCAACTCTGATGGGAAATACAATTATCCCTTTGGATGGGCATTCAGCATCATCATAAGCTTTGATCGTTATCCTTTTAGAAGCATCAATGTCATTTTCTGAATATCCAAGGCCAATGACCACTCTTAAGGTGCAGATATTAAGACCCGCTCCGCCATCTATCAAGACTCGCCGGATTTTGTAATTGTGGACAAAGACTTCTAGGTGCAAAGGGTCATTATGGGGAAGCTTGTCAGGTGAGATATCACTATCGGAAAATGCAACACTTTGGGAAATGGCTAAATGTCCAATCCGCGCTTGAAATTGGTCAACATCAATATCTGTCGGGACAGTGGACTCAGTCAAAGCTTTATCTAGGACTGCACGATGCATGGGAGACATTTTCAACAACTCTAGAATGGATATTTATGCAGGTGTTTTTCCTAGATGATCCAAAAGATTATACTGACTCGCAGGAACTGGTTTGGGAGAAGCGGCAGGAGCTCCTTTCACGACTATTTTGGATCGACGAGTGGTGACCGCACAAGAAGGATCTTGTCCTTTTATTCTCAAGGTGGAAACATACTCATTTGACACATGAAAACAATTAATGACATTGTGATAACTGGTATTTGCATAATTGGCCATTTGAGCAGAATTGGAAGAAGAAGCTTTACCCTTGTCATGATCAAGCAAAGGAGTTTTGAAAATAGTATGATCAGTGTTAGAGGTCGGATGGGTTGGATCTATCTCAATTACTCCTTGCTCTAGTAAATCTTGAATCATATGTTTTAGTTGAAAACATGAAGCAGTTTTATGTCCTTTGGACTGATGATACTCACAGTACACATTATCATTCCACCAATGCAGTTTTACCGCTAGTTCTACCTTAATATCTGGTAGCTTGATAAATTTCGCTTGTATTAATTGCTTCATTACTGATTCGATAGGCTCTCCCAATGGTGTAAACTGTCGAGGAGGCCCATCCCACGATCAGAAGGGTTTGCGTTGTTGATTTTGTTGTTGGCCTTGTTGTTGATTGTATTGTTGAGCATGCTGTTGTTGAGCATGTTGTTGATATTGTAGCTGTTGAGCATGTGGTTGATATTGCAACTGTTGAGCATGCTGTTGATATTGCGACTGTTGAGCATGCCGTTGATATTGCAACTATTGAGCATGCGGTTGATACTTCAGCTGTTGAGTAACATTGTTCCTGGGTGCTTGATTTTGTTCCATAGTCGACATATTAGGAACACTCAACTTCTTGATTGTGAATGGGGGTTGATTTGCATTCACTGCTCTCGCATCAACAACACCATCATTAGTGACATTCTTGTTCTTATACCAAAATCTGTTTCTATCCCCTGAATAATTTGTGTTGTCATTGTCCTTATTGAGCTTGATAATTCCTTTAGCTACAAGAGCTGTTTCAATATTCATTCCTTTCTTAATGAGTTTTTCTATAGTACTAGGACTTTTCAACTTTAGCTCATACATCATTTCTGGGACCAGATTCTGGATAAATAGATTCACTTGTTGTTCTTCAGGTATATCGAGAGAAGAACGACTATACAAGCTCCGCCATCGTTGCAAAAAGGTCACTAATGGTTTGCCTTGCTTTTGTTTGGTATTGCATAAATCCGACATAGTCACATCACTGTCGATGTTGAACGCGAAATGAGATATAAACTTTTGCGCCAGTTCTGACCAAGTCTTTATATTTCCTGGCAGATGTGAATACCAATCCATAGCTTGTCCAGTGAGACTTCGTGCAAATAATCACATTAAATATGTCTCCTCATAGCTTACTTTTGTGCATGCCGCGTAAAATGCTCGAATATGATCTTTTGGATTGCCACTCCCTCTATATTTCTCAAAGTTGGGTGCCTCAAAATGCTTAGGGAATGGAGGCATGTATACATTCTTGTCAAATGGATTAGGACATAAATCTTGATCTGTATACAACTTCTTTGTTCCTTTAGTTTCTAATGCGTCAACTTTTCGTTGCAACTTCTCAAGTTGTTGCGCAATTGTATCAGATTGTAGAGGTCCATCATTAATCCCAGTTGGTATTCTTTGTTGATATATCGTGTTTCCGATCGGTTGTTGATACTCTGCAATGATCGTTTTTGGCGTCTCCTGCATATAAAGTTCTTGGTACTTCTCTTGTTGTTGCGGTTGTGCTATGCCTTGATACTGACCTTGTTGTTGTGCTTCTTGGAGCCTAGGTTGATATTGCAATTGAGTAGGCTGTTGATATTGCATAGGTGCCAATTGCGGTTGTGAAGTAGGATAACTTGTTTGCCTTGGCACATATTGTGGCACATGTTGTTGGTGCTGACGAATCGGAATTTGTTGACTTGGTGCCAATTGTTGTCGTGGTGTATATCCCATCATTTGTAAAAAACTTTGTTTAGATGATTTTCATTGCTTCTCCTTAGGATGGGGTATAGCACTTGCATTTACTTGCTGTGTTGTTTGTCCAATCCATTGTGATGGTTGCAAGTTTGTGTTAACTTGTAATGGTACCGAAGGCGCTGCAATTTCTTGTCGAATGCGATATTGTTGTTGTTGCACATCGTTTGTTTGCACATTTGATCGTACCTTTTGCGTATTACTCAATTGTTGCAATAATTGCTGGTGGTGCAAACCACTACCCGTAGCTCTTTGTGTCGCCATTATCGAAGGATCTGTCGCAATAGTGTTTGACAAAGATACATAAGAACTTGGTTGCATCGTGGAATTGCTTTGGACATTATTGACATTAGGCATTCCAGTTGTGAAACTTTCTTGTATCTTAGATGTTGATCCAATTTTATGCATGTGAGGAACCACTTCTTGTTGAGGAACCATTGTCGATATTTGCATGGCCTTCATTTGATCTTGTATTACAGGCGTTGTATTGAATAATGGATTATTTATCGTCTCAAATGGTGACTTTTGAGGAATAGTCACTGTCAATGCCTTTGAAGCACGTTTACTCATCAAGGTAGGTTGAAGTTCTTGTTGCACATTTTCTTCATTTGGATGCGAAGAGAAACTTAACATCTCACTGCCTTGTTGTGTTTGCACATTAATTGGTTCATTTAAGGAAGCCACATTACTCATCATGTGAAGATACTTTTGTGGACACATTTTAAAGACTTTGTTCAGGAACTTATCCATCTTTTTTATTACCTTTGGATCTTGAAGGAACATGTCGACATCATCAGAAGCATCAGAATCAGATGAAGAATCTGGTTGGACATTTGGATTCGTTTCTTGTTGAATGCCTTGGTCTGAACCAAATCCTTGTGAAAGAGTTTGGTCTTCATACAATGTTTGAGTTCGAATGTCATGTTGCAAATTTGGTTGATCCCAATTAAAAGGTGCACTTCCTCTTGGAGTTGGTGGAACAATCCCATGTCCTGGTTTCATGGGTACAAATACTAGTTCATATAATGGAGGTGGTCCAAGTTGAACCGTTCCATATGGTGGTAGAGATGTGTTTGATAAACCTTCAACTTGCACTGTTTGACTAGTTTGAAACTGCGAATTTACTATGTTATCCATGGATTGATACATTGGTTCACTCATCTTCTTAGATCTTGATCTTGTCTCAACAGGCATGTCACTTATGCAAATGCAATTTTCTTTTGGAATTTTTTCAAAGACAATATATGATATGTAACTAAATGCAAACTAAATATATGAAAACGCAATCTATGTTTTTGGTTGTTTTTGAAGATTTTGACAAACTTATGAATGCAAATCTAAAAGAGACCCTTAGGAAATTGGAATGATGTCTAGACTTCAAAGGACAAAAGGACTTAATTGACAAAGGACAAGATGACAATGTCTCCCCTATATGCTTGGATACTAAGCTAGGTTTGACGAAATGATATTGATGACAAAAGGACAAAGGACTTTGATAAGGTCTAGACTTCCTAACAATGACTTAGGGTTTATCAAAGATTTGGATTACTCAAGTATGACAAGACCTAGGTTTGACACTATATGCAAAAGGACAATTAATATGCAAATGATCTTAATATGATATGACAATGACTTAGGCTTAATGAAGAGACTTGGGATATGCAAATGCAAATGTATGACAATGTCATCCTAAGATGAAACCTAAGGTTTAATTATGAAATGATATTACTCTTATGCAAGAGGACATATGCATATGGATGACTTTTATTGATATGCAAAAGAAGTATGACTTAGGTGAAACCTAACCTTGATACTTGACAATGACTTTGAAAAATGCAACCTAGGATGAACCTAAATGTAAGTGACATAAGAGTTGGGACAAGTTTTTGAACAATGTTGGATAACCATGCTTGAAGGTGTGTTTCGAACCTTGTTGAACTTTTGTTGGATGAATGTCTCTTGTGTTTAATCTTATGTTGTATCAATTTGTTTTGCTTTTGAAATGGAATAACATTCAACTTTTGACAATCAAAGAATACAAGATGTTACAACTTAGACTCAAGACAATCATGCTCATTTCCACATTCCTTATGGTAGGCAAAGACATTAGGTACTTGAGAGGTAGACTCATTATGGGATTCAAGGAGAATACATAGACGCTTGACCCCACGGGCTCCCCTCCATGACACTCACTTCTCAGGGTAGCCAAGCATCAGTCCCCATGGAAATCTCCCCATGGCGAACTTAGTATCTCTTCCAAGTATCCGAATTTGTCCTTCTCAAGCAACTAGAAGGGTTTTTGGCCTCTAAAAACAATGTATGTAGTAAGGATTTTTGTTAAGCATTACTCCTTGATGTCATGCAAGCATGATTGAGACATTAAGCCCATCAAGATACCAAACAAATGTAGTCGCGCAAGCACGATTTAGACCAAAAGGCCCTACTTAGATGTTGATATGAGAAAGAGTCCAAGGGTCATCACTTCCCAAGTAACTGCAATTCCCACGTAACACTTCCTTCAAAGCTTTCGCTCATCAAGTATTTGTTTATAGTGAGTTAGAATGCCAAGGAATTCTAGCCGTATTCACTTTGGGTCGTTCCCTTCTCACGATTATCACTTGCTTGCAAAAGCAAAGTGGTCGGGAAGGCAGGCCCTCTAATGGAGACACTCAATCAACAACACAAGCATGGTATCAAAGATCTGGATTTCTGATCACCCTAAGAAGGATGAGAGCATACTCTCCTACTCCAATGTCATACTTAACAAACAAAGCAAACAAGTGTTCATTCCCACCTATTTATAAATCACTAAGTGCCTAATTAAAAAACACAAACACAAAAGTTTGGTTGTTTCTCCAAGGCAACCTACAAAACCCAAGTTAGAGGTTTGATTTGTTGTCTTTGACCATCGAATCTGCATAACACATGTT
This sequence comes from Cryptomeria japonica, assembly GCF_030272615.1. Taxonomy (NCBI): domain Eukaryota; kingdom Viridiplantae; phylum Streptophyta; class Pinopsida; order Cupressales; family Cupressaceae; genus Cryptomeria; species Cryptomeria japonica. The sequence goes on along the minus strand of NC_081405.1, from coordinate 310,525,591 downwards.
AGTAGTTTTATTTTTAGTCTTTTTCATGTATATGCCAAGATCCTGCACCAATAATTAGTACCAAAATCCAAAACACAGAAAACAGAATGCAAAAACATCAAAAATTTCAAGTAAAAACTGCATTTTTCACCTCTGATCTGGACTTTACACAGGTGCAGAAGTCATGACACAAGCGTAGAATGTTTAACACAAGCGCATAATGTCTCAACACAGGTGCAAGATGTCTCAACACAGGCGCAGAATGCTTCACACAAGCGCAGAAGTGTCCAGAATGCACTGCATGGCCCTATTTTTGAGTTTTTGACCTGCAAATCAACTTAGAAGCACTCCAAAACACAGTAAAGGGGTTAGAAGGTTAGTGTTCATGTCGGGTTCACCACTTAATGTGGGATCGGAATTAGGAATCATCAAAACAATAGATCAAAACACTAGACATTATAACTCAATCATAAGAGCACTCATTACAAATGAACCTAATTCTAAGCACACTCAATAGAGACATAAAAACAAAGCATTCAAAAGTAAAATATCATGCAAACCAGATGACGATTTGGATGCTTCTTCCATGCGGCTCCATTGTTCTTCTTTCCTCTTCAATTGGATTTGTGGATCTCACCTACAAGTGCACATACAATTGAAAGCAAGATGGATGTTGGTTATTGGTCAAGAGTACTAGAAGCATAAGTTCGATAGTTTGATTAGGGATTCGGGATTCCGAAGGGGCTTGATTGAAGAAAATTATCCAATTTATAGAAGAATTGGATAAATGACAAGATTGGCATGATGCAATTCAAATGGAAATTGCAAATCAACATGACAAATTATGACAAATTATGCACTTTCCATGCACAATTTGATTGATTGATAATTGATGACAAATTATGACACATTCCATGTCAAAATTGATTGATTATCAATTATGACAATTTATGACAAATTGAAATCTCATTCCCATAGAATTAGGAGATGAAATAGGAGGGAAAAGAAATTAGAAATTTAGAAAATTAGGAAATAAGGAAAATAGGAAATATGGAATTAGGAAATTGATGAAAATTAGAAATTAGGAATTAGTGAATTAATTAATAATTTTTCATTTATTAATCAATTCACAAAAAGGAATAATTAGCCAATTAAATGAACATTTAATTGTGACAAGAAGACCTAGGATAAATAAATAAATTATTTAATCCTAGAGGAAGAAATGACAAATTAGGTTAAATGAATAAATCATAAAACCCTAGAAGACGAATTAGAAATGCGAAAATGACAATTAGGTCTTGATTGAGGATAATTAATGTCATGATTTTGAATTGATAACTGACCAATGCAATAAACAATTTGATTCAGAAATGTGCCAATTGACGAGGAGCAATGACAAATTGATCCAAATTGACATAATTGAGACAAAGAACGATCGATGACAAATCGGTTGAAAAATGACAAAATCGACAAAAGGACAAGAATCGATGACAAAATAGGTTGCAAGATGACAAGATAATGACCACGACCGATGACAAATCAATCGCAAAATGATAAAATTGAACAAGACAACGATTGATGACAAATTGATCGTAAGATTGATGGGAGGACAAAACCCTAATTAGGATTGACGATGTCCAAAATGATGACAAATTAGCACGCACATTGATGCAACAAGATAAGTTCGATCAAAATCATGACTGGATAATGTTGTCAACAAGACCAAATTTGAGGACGAGATGAATGAAGAATATAGAAGAATGACTCGATGTTCGCAAATGATAAAGACCAAGTGCGTGACATAGGAGAAATGTTAATGCAATGCAAAAACCTAAAATGAGGCAATGCGCAAATGTTAAAGTATGACCTCGCAAGCGTTGACCATTTTTGGGTGTCTACAATAATAAAATAAAAATGATATATAAATAGAAGTAAGGAGTATATGAAAGTGAGGGAATAACAAAAAATTTGTAATGTCCTCAAGCCAGAAATTAGAATAGTTTTAGATATCAAAATTAGACTAATAAATATTATGCTATTTTCACCAAAAAAACAAAATTAGTCATCTAGTTTTGCATACAAAGGAGACTGAAATAAAGGGAACCTCATTGAATACTTTGAAATGTTCTAAAGTATTTTGAACATTTAAGGCCCATCGATCTAATAGGTGACAGATCAATGAGATCTCCCCCATCTAATGTGGTTTCTTCTGTGGTAGTGAAGGAGGGCTAAAAGATGAATAGGATTTAAAAAAGGTTTCTATTTCCCCTCCACATGGTCTTGAGTCATTATTTTATGAGCAGGACCCTATGACCTATGTTGTTAAGTTTATTGACAAAAGATATCCAAATATGGGCAGATCTATGGTTTTTGATTCATTGAAGGTTTCTTGTTTGGTAGATGCGTTCAAGGTTTTAGTTCCTGATGATCTAAAGAATGAATAAACTGAGAGGTTGGAGTTATCCTAATTGGTAATTTTCTTTCTTTTTTCACTAATATTGATAATGTTAGGAAATGGGTAGATAATATTTGGATGTCAAAGGGTAGCATTAACATTGGTGATATGGCTAATGGCATGTTCCTTCTTATATTTGTGGTTCAAGAAGACTTCTTAAAGCTAGTAACTAGGGATCCTCGGTCTTTATAGAAAAATTTCAAGAAATTCTCTTGATGTAAATGAAAGCATTTGTTCAACTCATTGATTGAGGTTCACGTCTTGGGTGTTCTTTAGAGTTTTAGAATTTAAATTTTTTTAGGGTATTGAAAATTTCTTTGGTTATCTACTTTCTATGGAAAGAGTTACACAATTAAAACCTAGACTGGTATTTTCTAAGATCTCTATTAATGTCGCTATCAACATAGTTTTTCCTTCTAGAGTCTCTGTTAAATATAGATGTGTTTGTGTAACCTAACTATTTAGCATAAAAATGTAATTTTTTTGGTAGATCTCTAAAATATATGGTTATTATAGTAATACCAACAAGAAATTATTTATGTATATAATTAAAAGGGTGATTGGTCAAAAAAGCTGAGAAGCTATCCTAAAGTCTCTTGCCCTATATTATATGTTTATACAAGCTGAGACTATGGAGGAGAATGATCTATTTTTTGATCAAACTCTTGAAGTTGGAGATAAAATTGAGGGAGTCATGAATAATGAAGATGATGAGTCTAACTCGATGCAACACAAGGCTAATATATAAGACAAGCTACAAGAAACAATTACTATTCTTATTTGTGGTGTGGTAAAATAAGATATTTTAGAGGAGTTATGTAAATTTATGTAATGATTAGGAAGTTGCCCCTTAGAAGAATTAGATTGGTTCTCTACCTAAAAGGGAATATATTGTTAATGGTGAGGATTCAATTGCTTCCTCTTGCTAAAAAGGTAAATTTTATCACGAAGATGTTGGTCCTCAAATAGTTACTCTTTTGTTAGTGTAGATATGTGTAGAAATCCATCTCCTTTTTCGGATTTGGAGCTAATTTGATTTAAACTCATCTAAAGTTAATGGAAGTTTTTTTGGAAGAGAAATGGACTCAAGTTAATAGAAAACTAAAGAAGAAGAACAAGTAGATGTCATGATAGAAAGTAGACAAGATAGTGTTGAACAACCAAAATATTGAGAGAGGGGGGGGGGGGGGGGTGAGGGGGTGAATAACTATTCCATTTTTAAACTTTAGAGTCAACCCAATTATTACTTTACAGATTGACATCAATAAGAATATAAAATAAATAAATAAATGATCAAATAATAATAAAAAGTAGGCATACCATCCACAACAACATGTATAAGAGAACACCCCATTTTTTGTGTGGAAACCCATTAGGGAAAAAAACCACAGAGAGGGTTAACTCTCAATATAATATAACTAGTTATTAAATATTACAAAATGATCACTACAAGGCTCACTTCCCGAGACTCCCTGCCAAAGGGCTTACTGCCCATAAGAGAACAAGTAGACAAAATGAACTATTATAGTTGCATCTTACATATGCATGGAGTGTAGTCCCAATTAGGCTTGGTAGACAAACTTCACACACTTCATTAGCTCTTCAGTCATTCACATCTTCTTCAATCACATATCACCACACCATATCAATTTTGATCACTATATCATATATCTAATTCTCTGTATCTCTGTATCCTCATCGAAAGAGTATATCACATATATATTGATCTATATTTTAAGTCATCCACACATGCCTTATCAAGAGTAATTTACATGCTACCTCAAGATACTTCATATGTTTCACCCACATAGGTCAGTCAAGATATAAGAAAAGTCAATGCCAACTGGAATACATGCGTTATCTATAATGCTTAATCATGTCCAAAAACTGCAAGACCAAAAACAATCAATTGATAAAATTCAGATGTCCAAACATACTATTTTGTTCCAGAGGAATAGAGAAACTAACAAGTTGAATTGCCGAACAATGTATCTCACCTTTGAAAGATTCATAACATGTACAAACTTGAATATAGGTACATCTGATATTCATAATTCTACTATCCAAACCACAAACCCATATGTGTAACTATGAAGCAACACAAAGTAAAACATGATGAACAAAGCAACAAAATTACTGAAGAAAAGTTTTGGGCCAAAGCTATAGCCACTACTTTCTATCTATTAAATAGATCTAGTACATCAACACTCGTGGATAAGACACTTATGTAGGTGTGATTAGGAAAGAATATTTTGATGAGACATATTAGAGTATTTGTTTGTGAGGCTTATGCTTATGTTTTGAGTTAAAATAGGTCTAAATTAGAGGCTAAGGAAATAAAGTGTATCATTATATATCTATGGTGTTGCTGTAAAAGGGTACAAAATCTTTTGTAATCATCATTTCTATAGTGGAGATTAATTCCTACCTAGGGTTTTTCTTAGGAAACCCCTCATATATACCATGTTGTTAATCTCCTCTTTTCTATCTATAGGTTATAAATATGATAATCAAGACTTTAGAGTTGTAGAGAGAAAAATGAGACATACAGTTCTAAATTTTGAACAGGAAAAACCCTCATTTGTGTTGATTTTCACGTGACTAACAATTCTTGGTTGAAACTTTGATAGAGTAATCTTTAAGGCATTTTGATTTAAAATTCAAAGTTTTATATGATGGAAACACCTTCAGGTCTATGGCACCTAACACACTTGACTGACACTTTCAATTCAAGGTTTTAGTGCCAGGTTCCTCTCTATATCTCATTGCTATATTTTTATTCTTAGTTGACATTATGTTCTATATCTTTTTATTTCTTCTCAATCTTATCAATTTTATATCATTTCACCTACTTCTTGTAGTGCGCCTCCCTGATTCATCATTTATGAGAGGATGTGATAAACATTTTTGGCCTCTTGTTTCATTTTTTATATTGATATTATCTTTGACATTAGTGGATTCATTATAATTTATGTGGATGGTGTTATATCCTGGACTATGATGATGATTAGACCCATATTAAGTGATCTATATGCACTCATTATTTTATGACATGATGATATCTCGTTACTACTAACCCCTCTTCATCATTCTATTGGATTAGATGATGATATGGTTGTTTTGATTGTGTTACCAGTGTATTCATGATAGAGATGATGTCATATCACTCATTATGAGCATGATATGATGTTGTGATTCTCTTCACTTGCCTGGTTATTTATGATATATACAATTCTACATGTTGTCTTGTGGTTATTGGTGGTTGCGGAGTTGCAATTACTAGACATTAACTCCACCTAGTCTCATAGGTCTGAGTGTGTCTTTATCCCAATGGTAATTTCATTGGAGGTGACATGAGTTCCTTCTACACACTCTAGGCTTAAGTTGATACCCTTGTCAGTTAGTGTCTTGGCTTGAGTTGTTGGTTTAGCATCATGTGGTATGTTATTCAACCCTACGTTGGGTTGCTTTGTGAGTTGTGATTATTTATTAGATTAATAATTAATTGATTCATATAGTTTATTAAGTATTAAAACAAATTGATGGATGCCATTTATATTTTATATTAACATGTTATTTTATGGATCTATATTTTATTGGTGCCTTTTATTATTATTATTTGATGGTTTAATGTTTATTTGAATATTTATTATTTGAGGATTTGATTTATTGGATTTATTATTTATTTATGTATTTATTTATTGTTGGGTTATTTATTATTTACTTGCTTTATTTATTTATCAGTTTTTGATAAAGATAAATGGGTTTTACAAGGACCCGAAACCTAAAGTTTTATAACAGTTGGCCAACAGTAAAACAGGGGAGCAACCCCGAATAAAAACAAAGAAACCATAGACAAACAAGCCAAAGAAAAAGAAAAGCTTGCAGTTAAGCAAGAGCACCAAATCCTTGTTATTTTGGATGGAAATGCTGTTGATTTCCTCAAACTCCTCCATGATGAATCTGGAGGTACCCTTGTTGCTACTTCTGCTCTTGGTTCTAGAACTGGGTCTAGTGGTTTTGTTGTCTCCAATGGCCATATCATCTCCTTCAAGATCTTTCACCGGGTCACTGTGATAGGATCTATAATCAACAACCATGTCATTAATCTTTTCAAGCCCCTCAATGTTGTTCATGGATTCTTTACTAATGTCGACCAGGTTCTTAAGATTTTTCTTAATCTCAACCATGGATTATTCCACCTTATGAATCCTTTGTTCGTGATTGCATTTCATTACCTCAACATTCTGGGAGAGTTTTTGAGTCATAATCATGAGTTTCTCCAGTTTGATGGGTTCCGGGGAAGCAGTAAAAATGTCAATTATTTCTTTAACCCCCATTTTAAGGGTGTCAATTTCACACTCGACCCACTTCTAGCAACACTCCTAGCTTCTGGTGGCTTCCATGACCAAGCTCATCAGACTACCAGCCTTCTATTTCCATAGCTCTCTTCATTGGCTATGGTTCCCTGTTTGTCTTTCTGGACATTGATAGGGATGTCCAATTTAATCCCTTGGTCTGTAATATTCGAGCTATGATCCTTAGCTGCCATTTTTTTTTTTTGGTGAGGGGTTCAGCCTTGGAGATCAGCTTTCTGTTGGTTTTGTATTTGCTAGCTAGCCATCTAGGGGGATTTTTACTGCCAAGCATCCAATGTCTGACCATCATTTCCTTTTCATCTGCAGGTTTGTATTCAGGGTCATCAATAGGAACCCCACTATCATCCAAGTCCATCTTCGAGTCAGAGACATCTTGGACCTCCAATAGCAGGCCAATCTCAGCAAGCGAGGGCACAATTTCAAGGGATTTAGCGTGTTCCATGATAAGGATAATAAGTCCCTCATGGAGAACAGGTTTGTTATGGCTCTCTAGGTGCTTTTCCAGGCTATTCTCAACGGAGGAGGCTAGATAGTAGGGACTAGAGATAATTTTACCATGATGAAAATGATTTAAGATAGTGAAATGGTAGGAGAAGATGCTTGCATACTTGCCATCGAGGGTGATATATCTCATAATAAACTCAACCATGTCAGCCCATGGGGCCATGAGGTTTTTTCTATTATATCTGCCATCTGCCATCTTGGTGACTCTGGAGAGCTCCTTTTCTTTGTCAAATAAACTCAACAAGTCCTCCTCCCTATTTTTTCTATCCCTATAAAGCCTTCTTCCAATCATAGCTAGACCAGTGACCGTCACCACCAATGTTTCATCAATCTGATAATCGACACCATAAGCACTAAGACTCCCTTTTTTCCATCCATTAACAAAGGCCTCCATAATCAGAGGAGAGGGGTCATGAAGCCGGTCTAGGTAGGGGACAAGACCACCATTGACGACTTCCTAGCAGTCATCTTTATTCTTTTTCCACTTCTCGCAAGTAGAGGGCTCTTGTATGTTCTTATCCCCTCCCGTTATGCTCCTGGTCACCAAAAAATAGGAGAAGGGGCTCACTATCGCCAACCAGTTGCAGAAAATGGGCCACCCAAAGGATATCCAAATAGTAAAAAAAAAACTACACAATGAGATAGGAAATCTAGTTGTTGAGGAGGTTTCTAGATTTTTTGTTAGGGAAAACCAGAAAGAGTTGTTTCCCTATCAACTCAGTCATGTCATGATGAGGGATCATTGATTAACACAGTAATCATTCATGCCAGATCATAGAGATTTTTGGGGAAAGCATCCCTGCTACTCCACCAGCTGGTTGCCACATATCCCACCGCCAGATTGGCTAGTAGATCCACCCCCTTACTGCCTTCCCGACATATGTGCAAGATTTTGAAATTTGTCAGTTTATTAATTATATTTTGACAGACCTTGATCAGGTTGGCAATCATCCAGCTAGGATCCGTGCGACCACTCAGGTAGTTGATAGTGTTTAGCGAGTTAGACTCCGGCCACACTTTAGTAAACCCCTCTCTTTTAGCTATCTGTAGCCCAATGTGGATAGCATTGTCTTCCATGTAGTGGTTAGTCTGCGTGCCTAGGGGGAGTGCCACCAAAGTGTTTCCTAGACACTCTCCGCACTCGGCTGACCGAGGATTTCCTTTAGCCACCCCATCCATATTGATTTTGATCCAGCCCATAGGGGGAGGATGCCATATAACATTTTGTCTGCACTGCTTGGTTTTGTGGACTGGGTTGGCAATATTCCAATCAATTTGCCACTGATTGATAGTATCACAATCCTTCTGGAGAGTAGGAATAGGGGAGTCATTCTTTCTGCTGGGGTAGGAGTGGAGAAAGTTCTCTTTGATAACATTGTGAATTCTAGCAGCCACAACAAAAGGAGGGGTTTTCAAGTCCCTGAAGACACTATTGTTTCTTTCTTTCTAGATGCCCCAAGAAATATGAGGAAGAGATAAATTCTAGAGAACACCTAAGGCTTGATTATTAGAAGGGAATTTCCATTCAAACCACATTCATTGGGTAGAAACAAGGAAGACCCAGGTAATGTTCCAAATGTTAAGGAAGTGATTCCAGATATTTTTGGCATAGGCACAATGCAACAACAAATGGCCAATATTTTCCTCTATCTCTTTATAGAGAAAACATCTATTAGAGAGAGGAATACCTCCTCTACAAATATTATCAATGGTAGACATCTTTCTCTACATAAACAACCAGAAAAAGATGTTAATTTTGGGAATTAGGAGATTATTCCAGATACCCGCCCAATACGGGGGGAGGGAGAAGGATCTTGAGATGAACTTATAAGCATCAACAACTTTGAACTTCCCAGAAGAGGAGAAGTTCTAGAACACTTCATCCTCCCTTTGAGAGCATGGGATGCGGATGCAATTCAACCAAGGTTGCATAGGTCTCAGATCATTATCAACAGAAGAGAGGTCCAGCCATTCTCCATTTCTAATTTAATTAGCCACCCAGGTGCCAATTTTTTTGAGGCATAATTCTTTGTAGGGTAGCCCAAACAAATTTCAATAGGGGGCCATCACTAGTCCACCAGTCATCCCAAAACCCAATTCTGGTACCATTACCTAGCATCCATCTATAGCCATGCAAGATAACTTTGGAGGAGCCAAAAAAATTGCTCCAAAAATCAGAAACTGCATTGGGGAGGTCATAAGTTTCCAGTGTTTTGGATATCAGGAATATGGTACTTAACTATATCTACTTGGAATGCATTACCCAAATAGCGCAATCGATCAGTCCCACACGAAGTTCCATGAGTGTGATCTTTTTCAAATCCTAATATTATTTCTATCTCGTCAACCTCTAGAGGAGCCACCTAACCTGGCCCCACCCAAACCAAGATCTATTCTTCCCACTTTTCAAAAATGTATTTCTATTCACTATCTTGCAGTTTCCCTCATGAATTTTTAATTATATTGCAGAGTTCTTCACGAAGGACACCACCACATTGTCTACAGTCTAGCAATTCAATTTTTTTATTTAAACCCATGGAGGCCAATAGTCCTTTGTCTGAGAAAGTCCTTCCTGAATAGTCATGGTGGGGAGAGGTAATGCTTGAAATTGCCCTTCTATTGTGGGATTGCATACATAACCTCTTGGTCTTCTGGAAGCCAAAATGTACTTCGAGTCCGCCAACTCTTGTTCCAGACTATAAAAAATTTTGAATATTTCCTTCCAAATATCCTTCGATGCAAAAGCATCATTCTTATAATACAAAAAAGGTAGCCCTTACATGAACACATTGATTTCCTCTAAGTGTGGCCCAATAGGTTTCCCAGGAACTCCAAAACAAGTTAGTCCCTCTGGACATAAATTAGAGACGTCACATCACACACTCCAGACATTGTTTGTTTGTATTGCATACTCTCTATGTATTTATCACCCTTTAACACTTTCCTATTCTTTTCTCCAATTGCTCTCTTCTAGGCAGCTGATGATCTTGTTTCCATGTTATTCAAGATAATGTCTGCTTGCTTTCTTTTATGAAATTTACTTGCGCACGAGTCTTGAACTTCTATCTTCTGCTTCCGCATAGATATAAATTATAATTCACACTTAGATGATAATTAAATAAAATAAGAATTTGTAAAGAAAAGATTTAGTCATTGGATGTTACATATTATCTGACGGAAAGATCCTAGACAATTCTTGGAGAAAGGAAACAACATTGATAATTGTTTTTTGCAAATAACCCTGAATTAAATAATTAAAAAATGTTTTATGCAATTTTGAAAAGTAGAACTAGTTCAATGCTTTCATCACCAACGACAAAGTTGTCTGACCCACAACATTATCCATATTAGAGAAAATCACTATAATAGGCTATTCTAAAGAATCTATACAAAAATATGAAAGAACATTAAATTACCATTACATACCCATAAACCATTAAATAGTGAAAATAGATATAAATTTGTAAATGTCTCCCTACAAACACCACCACCATAACCAAAAGAAAAAAAATTCTTACCCGCAAAAACTAAGTAGCTGGCGAGTTGCAAGTCTACAACATCTCTTAGATGATTGAACCGCTTCTTAATTTTGTTCTTCTGATTAGTCAATGGATTTAGTTGCATGTACAAGTTTTCTATTTGAAGCCTTTTGTTTCCTTTTGCATCGTTCTTCATGTCTATAGTATTGGATAGTTGTACAATTTATGATTCTATAATATCTATGTGACCCTTAATATCCTTAGTATATTTAGGCCATTGCCTTTAAAACATGTATGCCGTCACTATATCCTTTATACTTTTATAAAAAGAAAATTATGCTTTCTTGTAGTTGGATACGTGTTGTTGCACATCTAATCACCAAAACTTCTAGTCTTTTCTCTTCCACCTTCTTCTCTACATCCTTAAATTAAATTTTGGCTTTGAATTTGAAAGAATGTTCCGTAAATCCATTAAGAATCAATTTCTTTTTCTCTGTACTTGACAAAGACTCATCCAATAATACTTCTAGAAGTCCTTCATGAAGGACTTTCACTGCATCATTAATAAGTTATGATCCCTATATTGTAGACTTAATAAAATTCTTGTGAGTAGAATGGGTGAGAAAAAATTCAAACACTTTATGTATGATTAGGTATAAAAGGAAGGCTACCATATCATTTGAAGGGGTACTCTACCTACAATTTAAGTGATCTCTTAATTATAAAATCAATTCAATTCCAAGTGAACAAGCAATCAAGCATTCATCAAGCATTGAAGGAGAATTCAAGTTAAATCACAACATTCATGATCAATAGTCTGCATGACATCCTAAAACATTGTGTGAGGATTCAAGAAAGATTCATCAAGGTATCATGTTCAATTTTAAGCATTTTTAGATTAGATCTAAAGCGACAATTTTAAACAGGGAGGAAGAGATCTTTTCCTAAAGATGTCTACCTTCAAAAAAAGAGGAGATATTTAATAAAGATATCATCTTTTAAATTAAGAAATGGGCAGGAGATTAATAATACAAACCTTCCATATTGCACACTTCAAGGTATATTCAAACTTATTTGACCTAGGAAAGCCCTCATCAACAAACCTATTTTCATCATTTTGTGTGTAGGAAATTGATTTAGGAGTTATGTGTGAAGAATTTGGCAAAGTAAATGATGACAATCAAACTCAAATTTTGATGGCATGAAAAGCATAAGAGTAGGCCATTTCCATACACCTTCCTTTACTATTTTAAAAATATCATTGACCAAAATATTCTGCAGCAGTAGTATGGAGTGCATTTCATCTATTTTATGCCCAAAAATTTCATCATACCAATTTCTTTTCAAAGGCAACTGATCGATTGCGTTGCTTGGGTAATGCATTCCAAATAGATAACTTTGCATACCATTTATCTATCTTGAAAGCCTTTTATCTTGATGGCATTAAATTAAAGTTCTTTCTCTATTTTCTGGTGATCTATAGAGAAGAGGTTGCTTTACATCGACCTGGGATATATTTAACTTGTGTTGTATCTATGGAAATATGTATCCTAGGTCGATGCAATGCAACCTCTGCTCCACCAATACCAGATAGAAGAGAAAGTACTTTAATTTAAAGCCATCAGGATAAAATGTTTTCAAGACATATATTAGGTATAAAAGGAAGCCTACCCTATCATTTGAAGGGATTTACCTACAATTCAAGTGATCTCTTAATTATAAAATCAATTCAATTCCAAGTGAACAAGCAATCAAGCATTCATCAAGCATTGAAGGGGAATTCAAGTTAAAGTACACCATTCTGCATGGCATCCTAAAACCTTGTGTGAGGATTCAAGAAAGATTCATCAAGGTGTCATGTTCAATTTTAAGAATTTTTAGATTAGATCTATCCTTTCCCTCAAAAGGAAAACATTATACTTCAAGGTTAATTCACAACCCGAGGTTTGACCTAGGAAAGCCCCATCAACAAACCTATTTTTCATCATTTTGTGTGTAGTAAATTGATTTAGGAGTTATATGTGAAGAATTTGGAAAAGTAAATGATGACAATCAAACTCAAATTTTGATGGCATGAAAAGCATAAGAGTAGGTCATTTTAGACCTCCTAGTCCCAAGAATTTTTGACAACCTTTTGATAGTAGATTCTGTGTACCATCCTAATCCAAAAAGGATTCATTTTGTCTACACCCGACAGGTGGAGGATCAGGTCAATCCGCACATCCTAGTCCCAACAATTCTACTTGAACACTCTATCACGGGAGAAGAGATATGAATTCTAGGTCTACTAAGGAGATGCTTACTATTAGTCATATGATAAGAGAAAATAGAAGAAACGTGAATACTACTAGCTAACAAGTTGTGTAATATTGGGTGATTCATGTTACATCATGGATTTCATTGGCTAGCAAGTTGTGTTATGCTAGGTGATCCATGATAGAGAATAACAAACAAAACCATTTGTTCGCAAGGCAATCCAAAAACTCTACTACAAAATGGTTGTTGCAGTGACACAAAACATAAACAACAATAATAACCAACACTTGCAAAGGTGTAAACAACAACAATGGTCACACTAGCATTAATCCATGCTCTTCCAAGTAATGAATCTCAAAAAAATAATAACCATTCCCTAGGGGGCGCTATGTACCACAACACTTGTAGTTTGAGGATATAACATAAATGAATTAACACGAAAAAAACGAAGAGCTCATATGCCTCCCCTAAAGTGCCAACATACCTCTAGGTTGATATCTTAAGGTAGATAGTGATCAAGGCCAATAAGCACCTTCAACACCAAGAAGATACCCTTATTAAACATACATGCATTCCAAGCTAGGAAGAAAGATCCTTGTACATGCCTCATTGCTATATGAAAGGAAGAGATAGCTGTAAAAGAGATATTATGAAAACATTAAACATAATTTAAATGAAGGCAACCAAAAGAATGCAGAGAGATAAAAAAACTCTATAGAGAAACTATTTTACATACCTCAAATACAAAATTGTAGGGTGGAACAATAAAAAATGGCAAATCAAGGAAAGAATGAAAGATCCACACCCAATTCTTATACAATGTAGTCCAGTTGAAGAATTTTCATTCAACACAAGATAGTGAAGGGGTCATTATGATGATTTATTTGAAGGTTCATAAGTTAAAGGTAGTCACTAACATATAAAGAGTGAATAAATTTAAGAGCTCGATGAATTGCCGATGTAGCATAAGGATGTATGATGTTAACAATAGCAAAATGATATTATGATGGTGGTGAAACTATAAAAAGTTGATCATAATTTTATTGAGAATGAAAGCAACCACATTAAGATCATGAATGATAGGCATCGTGTTGTAGAGTATCAACCCTTATTGAACAAGTGTCAAGTTTTTGAGGCTCGATCAATGCAAGGAGACATTTTGTGTATATGAAGTGGTTTCAATTAGCCATTTTGTGTATAAGTAGAGAGGAGAGGTTGATTCCTTTGTTTATTTTCCTACAAAACAATGAAAGAGGTCCTAATCAAGGAACACACATGTCCAAGAAAGGAGAGAATTTGGATTCAGGACAATTCTATGCAAGAAAGGATATCGAGTTATAAAAGATAAAAATCAACAAAGGTAAAGTGGATCCTTAAAAAAGAGGAATAATTGACAACTATTATTCTTTCTCCATAATGTAGAGACAAAAAGAACTAGGCTATTACGTTTCCTCCCAAGTATGATTGCACATGAAATCCTAGTACCATGAATGAAAATGAGCCCCTAATAGGTAATTAAGCTACCAATGTCATATAGCAAGATAAAAACATAATAGGTTATAAATGTCATTTAGAAGGGATATGATGAGTGTATAACTCATCATCACCTATTATTTAAATGTTACTAGAACTACAATAAGCTGAATTTTAATCTCCAAATCATGACATTCATTAGTGGAATAGTTGATGATGCTTGAAAAAAAGATTTTCCTAATTTTGTTTATGGTTTTTTCTTCAATTTTTCAAGGGGAGAGTATTAAAGTTGGCTTTAAGAAACTCATACAAAATTATCTCTTGTTGTGATATTAAAAGTTATTGGAAAAGTCATAGATATATTAGACAATGGGGGAGGGGATGTCAACAAAGGAGGATAGAAACCTAAATCTTCTTTAGAAAAAAGTAATGTATATTTCTCATGAACCTCCACACTTCATTTCACACATCCTAAATCATGTCCATTGAATCCATGTGTATAATTAAATGTGGTATTTAAATCATGTCTAGAGGAGTTTGTTCATTCATATTTTCAAAGTTTAAAGATCCTCAACCATCATCAAGACATGTGTTGGAAGAAGAGGTTGGAATAGATTTTGAAGAAGCTTGGATAATTGACACATACAACTCCCTTGAGACTTCATATTTGGATATGTAAATGTTATTCAATTCTCAATTCAAGATGCAAGTTATATTCAAGGTTATCTTTTCTTTCAAATATGTGTTATATCTTTAATATGATAAATCTGATTATAGTCTTGTATGTTGTAGATGAGAGGAGCATTTATCAATTTCAATGTCCTCACAAATGCCAATTGATATATATATATATAAGCAAGGAGGATCAAGCAATACCTTGACCGGTCATGTCTATTAGACATGACTGATCAAGATATTGCTTGATCACACCTTTTCAATTATCATGTATTTACCAATTGGTGTATATCACTTAACAAACCACCTGATACTTAATTGACGTGTCTATTATATGCAAGACAACCAATACTAATCGGTATGTATTAGTTAAGCCCGATAACAACCAATTTTCAGAGTTAATATATTAACCGATATTAATCAGAGTGCATTGGTTAAGCCTGATAACAATCGGTGTTCAAAGTTAATATGTTAACCGATATTAATCAGAGTGCATTGGTTAAGCCCGATAACAATCGGTGTTCATAGTTAATATGTTAACCGATATTAATCAGAGTGCATTGGTTTTAAAGTAAACCAATACCAATCGGTATTCTGTGCTATGAGATTTACAATATGAGATTTACAACCGATGATTATTGGTAGTTAAGCACTGATCGAAATTTGCAAGTATGGTTGAATATATACAAATTTAAGAATGATCATCAAATGAACAATAGCTTGAAGTCTTCATCGTAGTTTATCGATAGGATATATTATTGAATGAGAGACTTCATTTATCTCTCATTCAATCATTTGTCTTACCGAAACTATCATGCATTAATAGGATAGAGGGACCTTATATCAAATTAAGGGAGGCATGAGAGTGATATATGGATTAGTGTAATTATTATACTTTTTGAATATTTATCATTAGTATAATATTAGAAATAGTATCTTATACTAATTAGGGAGTCATAATTAGGATATTATTTTCCCATTTTTAATTGTTGATCTCATTATTTAAGACACAAATGATTTTCGTCATTTATTTTCTTTATGTGGAATATATATCTAATGTAATTATTTATATTTTTAATAAGAAAATAAATTTATTGTAGTAATCATGTGGTTTTTTAATTTTATCTCTTGTCTAAGAGAAAGTATGGAAGATCATAACTCTAACATGGCTTTATTTTGGATGAGTAGCAAAATTCCTCTATTATTTATCCTATGATAGATGTTCATACCTTTTTCAAAAACTTCCAATTTCTGTGAGGCAGTCTGTCAAACAGTCGGCATGCCATTTCAAAGCTCCCATTTTTGCATAGGCTGGGGGATGTTGATAGAGATTTACATCGGTGCCCACGCCAATAGAGAATCATAATCTTTGCTCAGGATCACCATTTCAAGGCTCTTTATCTTGCTTTGCTCAGGATCACCATTCATTTCTAGCAAAACTCTAGCAGTGATTTCAAATAGATATGATCTCTATTCACCAGATTCTCCAGTTGTAGATCTTGATGCAGAGTCACTTTCATATCCCCAAGATGATGATCGAGCGTATCCATATCCAATGGCGGAGGGGCACACGGATCTACCAGAAGTGGATCAAGTTGGATATTAAAATGTTGATGATCTTGCAGTTATCCACCCAGTAGAACCATCAGCATCTGAATGGTTGATCCGCTATAAATTTGATCTGCTTCAACCTACCTCTACCTATCCTATGCCTCTTCCCCTGTCTCTTTCTCCCCTATGGGTCCGCTTTGAGGCTCGGATGACCCAGAAAAAACCAATCATGGAATTATGCAAACACAACCTCGATACAGTTGTTGGGGTTTGACAGAGGTGGAACTGTGGGCGGGAGTATGCTGCTAGGGTGGCAACATGAGAATGGGAAGAGGTTGTGAAAATGATTTGAAATATCTTGGTCTTTTTGTTTTCTTAAGTAATGCCCGCTCTTGTCAGAATTTCGATGAATGTGAGAACTTTTTGTAAAAAACACAAATGTCGTTGCCAATTCCTTCTCTGCCGAAAACATATATTGAATTCTCATCAGAATTCCAACGAATGCTAGCAATTTTTCAAAAAAAAATCAAATTTGTTCACAATATAACTTCTCCATCAGAATTTTAGGGTAAATGTATTAGTGGGAGCAAGCGCCAGAGTCCCATTCTACCTTATGTGGTACTGGTAAAATGGCCTTGCTTTTAAGCTTTGATGAAAAAAGAGAGGCCCATTTCTTGTTGCATTCCATAGAGGGAATCTTATTATTGGGGCCCTCGACCTCCCTAGTTTTGTCAGAGGTGACAGAAAAACCATTGGAAGTATTGGTACCACCATCCCAAGTATCATTCGAGGCCCCATCCAAAGGGTCAGGGGGGGATCTCCTGGGCTCCTAGATCCTGTGAAAAGAAAATTCAAACTTGAACCAATTCCCATGCCAACTCCTACTTTGACTCCCGCTCCAGCTCCCACTCTTGCTCCTGCTCTTGACATTTTTTGAGATTCTTTTCTATTTATTTATCAGTTATTTATTTGTTATTATTTATTTACTTACTCCTTGTTATGATTGGGCCTCTTGTGTGTTGTGATTGTGAAGGTATTATTATTTAATTGTGTGTTTATTTATTTATATGATTTTGCAATTTAACATTTATTGGGAATTTATATTATTACCCATTTGATTATTTAATTATTGGGATATTCTTATTCATCTAATTCTCTTTTAACTTTTTTTGGTTATGTAATTATTATTTACCCCACCTACCCTATTTTATGATTGGTGGAGAGTTTTGGGTAATTTAAATAATATTATTTTATATTATTTTCACATTGGTTTTGGGTATGGTAGGTGTGAAATATTATATTTAATAATGTTTTTGATTAGTCAACATATTTCACAGTTTTGAAAGAAGTTATATTTATTTTGCTTTCTAAGCATTGTTGTGGCTGGGCTTGCTGGAGATTATACTTATTATTGCAAAATTCTTGATTTTGGCTCGGATTTGAATTTGAAATTGAAGCTTGGATTTGGGACTATGCTTCATCAAAACTCATTGTCCAGTTTTTTCTATTACTAGGTCGTAGGGTTTATCCTTCTCTGTATTTCTCTTTGAAAAGCTTGTTTGGAAAAGATTGTCCGTGGGAAATTTTGGGTTACTAAGGAATTAAATAAAATAATCATAAATTTAATTATTGCGACTATTATATTCTTGGTTATAATTTTTGAAAATGCTTTCTATGAATTTTTGGGTTTGGAGTTGATGGTATTGTTCTCGTTCTGCAGTGATTGTTGTAGGCATGACAAAACCTTGTGTATGCATTGTCGTATCTCAAAAGTGCTATTTAGTCTGTTAGATGTTCAATAGTGACTATTTTAGGTGTGGTTGAACCCTGTGTATTCATCGCAATGTTGCGATTGCACTGTTTAGCCTATTAGATGTTTTGCAGTAACTGTTGTCTGTGCGGCATAACCTTGTGAATGCACTACACAATGTTGTAAATGTGTTGTTGATTTTGTACTGCTATTTTGGCCTTTTTGAGTCTTTTTCTGAATTTTTTTTTAGGATTTTTATCATTTTGGATTTTTTTTAGTTCTTGAGTTGTCCCAAGACTAATTTTTCAATTGGAATTGATTATTTGCATTGCTTTTGTTTAAGCAAGATGGTATAGGAATAATTTGGTAATTCGTACCTATGACGGTTAAATTAATAGATGATTCCTATATTTATGTAAGGAATAAATAATGAAATGAAATGTTAGAATGTTGCAAATTTTAGTAGTGGACTTATTCTGGTTATGTTCTTATGTTAGTTAAGTAATGGCAATGAGTTACCCTAGGGAATGTTGGCTAATGTGTTGTATTTATTTCCGCTCACGTAATGAGTTCATATGATTATGTGTAAGTAGATTATATGCATGTTGGTATATGGATATTTAATGTATAGAAGTATTCTAGTTGCTTATGTTGTATTAGTAAATGATATTTTAAAAAATAATTATTTCTATTTGTATGTTAATTAACTATATTTCTCTAGGGTAATTTGGTTGGAATTACATCTAGCATCAGAGACCATGTTGAAAATATTGGGATCTCTGTTTAAGGTTGTTTCCCTTAGTCTTGTGTGGTGTGTTACAATGTTCTTTTGATGAGCCATTCTTTGAGATTTGTGTTTGGAAAGGTCACTAAAACCTTGTAGATCTTAGATGTCTATGCGTTGTGTTCTCTCCCTAATCCTTTCTAAAAATTATAATTGTGTGCAACATATGTATTCATTCCTTATGCATGCCTCCTGGATGCAAGATGTTTATATGATTTTATGGGGTCTTGCCTTGCTCTATAATTTATGGTCCTTACTTGAATTTTAAAGGTTTTTTTCATTATATTATTCTATAAAGTGAGAGAAAATTGTGTGTATTTCCTTAACTGATGCTATCATTAGCTTGCTATGTTGGAGTAATACATTGATTTTCATATGAATAGTAGGATGAAGTGTTTTGCATATAAGAATGATTTAGTGTAGATTATGACATGTGTAATTGAAGAACTTGTATGAGATGCATCTATATAAGTAAATAGTAGCTTGATGATGCCCTCCTCTTTTTTTTTGTCTATATTGGTTATTATGAATGCTAAGTATTGTTCCTAAGTTGTTCTAGGACTGATTATTCAATTGGAATTGATTATTTATATTGCTTTAGTTTAAGCAATATGAGTCATACCTTGTTGTAATTCCTTGGAGTCATGTGGATTTGTGATTATGCTAATGTTTTGAGATTCTTTATTGGTATTTATGTTATTTATGGATTTTGTAAGATGGATGTGCCTTGCTGATGACTGATTGAGTTCATGTTGGATATATTTGATATTAAGGTTTTTGGATCTCATGTTTCCTATGAGGTTCTATTATTGGAATTTGATATGCATTTTTATTGATTATCATTGATCTAGAGAACCTTGGTTATCCAGGTTATGTTTCATTGAGATTCCTTGTGTATGTGTTACCCTAAGGTCTAGGAGCATGCTAGGGGGAGTGGTCTTCCAAGTGAGTGAATTGGGTCATGAGGATTAGATTGTCAGGTTACCCAGAGTCTAGACCGCCAGGATAGCTCATTTGGAGTTTATTGTGTAAATAAGTGATAATATAATTTAATTTACCCCATCAGGGATGGGTAGTAGTAAATCACTTAATAAGATAAGAAATCAATTGTGGCCTTAACGCATGTCCCTGAGGTAATTATATTGATATGGGAATGGTTGAGTAGACCTTGTTGATCCATGTCAGATGAGCTCCCTTGATAGTCTCAAAGGTTGAGATGGCTCCGCATGAGTATCACAAATGCTGGAATAGGTTCCTAGGTTCCCATATGTTTCTTTATGGTATTATCATGCAACGACACTCCTTCCCTACATGTAGTTCCTAACACCTTAAACCTTGATATCTGGAAGCCTTTGGAGGTTTTATATCTTGTACTTTTTGGCCATGTTTCGTGTGGAGTATTACCCTTTGGTCATTAGATATTAGCTTGGATCCAGAGTGTGTGTGGGATCTTGTGTCATCTCCTAGCACAAGGGGTGGTTTCTCATGATTCCACATGGTTGGGTGGTTTGATGCCTTCTTCCATTGGGATGTTCTTCATTGGATTCTCTTGTGCATGGATGTGAATTCCTTATCTCTTCAGCTACAAATGGATTCTTGGAGCAGATTGATGTATTATGGTTCATGTGGTATTTACACTAGTAATATTAATGATTCATTATATTTGTAGTGTGTAGTGTCCCTCCTAGACTCTTCTCTTGATTTATGCATCGAGAGACATATTTAGACATATGGTTGATATTTTGATGATTATTTATAACTTTATTTATATCTTAGATTCTTTTGATGATGGTAGACATACTATATTGATATATGTTATATGATGACTCTTATGAATGTTTGACATATCTTGTTATTCTTGATGGATCATATTTCTTATGGGATTTTGATGATATCTTGGTTACGCTAACCTTATTCCATGATCATGATGATTGAGTTGATGTTATGTTGATTGTAATTGTCTTCTAGTATATTCATTTTAGAGATGATGTGACGTTGCGATTTTGTATCACGTGCCTAATTATTTATGATATATTAAATTGTATACATTATATCATGGTTGTTGGTGGTTGCAGGATTGCAAGTAATAGACATCAACTCCACCTAGTCTCACAGGTTTGAGCATGTCTTTATCCCAATGGCAAGTTGTTGGAGATGGCATGACTTCTCCCTACACAATCTAGGTCTAAGTTGGTAACCTTGTCAGTTGTGTCATGGTCTAGATCATATTGTGGTGTTATGCAGTGTGTTGCTTGACCTTTGTGTCGGGTTTCCTTGTGGTATTGTGAGTATTTGAATATTTGATTTCTTAATAATTTGATTAATATAGTTTATTAATGTTTAATTTAATTTATTATATAATTTGGTCATTTAATTAATATTTAAATAATTTTTTATTGAGATTTAATATTTATTTGTATTGTTTGATTATAGATTTATGAGCCTTGGTTATTATTTATTTATTAATATTTATTTTGGGATTAAATATTTAATTGGTTATTTATTTAATTATTTTATATGGGTTGTGCTTTTATAATTAATTGTGGTATTTATTTTATATTACCTTTGATTTATTTGTTTATTGGGCTTTCATATTTTATTTGCCCATAAGTCTTCACCACCCAGTTCTTTCTTTCTATTACTATCACCAGGATAATCACTGTCAATAGGATTGGATTTGTACTTCGCCACCATGGCATTGATCTTTTCCAACCCCTCCATACTATTTCTCATGGCCTCCTTTCTTATGTCTACCATTTTCTTAAGGTTATTCTTGATCTCCTGCATAGACTGCTCAACCTTCTCAATTATTTGCTCATGATTACATCTCATAACCTCCACATCATGGGAAAGATTCTAGGTCATGATCATAAGCTTCTTTGTTTTGTTAGGCTTAGGTGAATCAGTGAAGATATCAATTATCTCCTTAATCCTCTCTTTGAGGGTATCAATCACCTACCCCACCCACTTCTAATAGTTCTCATGGCTTCTAGTCACTTCCATCACCAGATTCATCAGAGTACTTTCCTTTTTTAAGCCACTATCCACATCTTTAGGCAGAGTCCCCTGCTTCTCCTTTAGGACATGAAGAGGAATGTCTAATTTGATTTCCTGGTCCAAGGTCTTGGGACCATAATCTTTAGCAACCAACCTTTTCTTTTTGGAATAAGGCTTAGTTTGAGAAAGCATCTCGCTAGTCGATTTATATTTACTTGCAGCCCATCTAGGGAGCTTCTTGCTACTATTTATTCCAGGAATGACCAATACCTCACCCTCTTCAACCGACTTGTAATCAGGGTCAACAAGAGGTTTGGCTCTCGCACTATCCTCCATCTCCATATCCGTATCAGAGACATCTTGAACATCAATATTAGGGATTTGGCCTTTCTCAGAGAGAGAGGGCACAACTTCAAGGGGTTTGGCATACTCCAAAATGAGAACAATAAGCCCTTCATGGAGGACCGGATTATTCGAATTATCAGCGTGTTTTTCTTGACTATTCTCCAAAGAAGAAACCAGATAGAATGGAATCAAAATAACTTTGCCATGTTTCAAGTGATTTAAGATGGTAAAATGATAAGAAAAGATACTGGCATATCTACCATCAAGCGTAATGTATCTCATAATGAATTTGGCCATATCCGCCCAGGGAGCCATTAGGTCCTTTCTGTTGTAGCCACCATCTTCCATTTTATTAAATCTTATGTTCTCCTTATCTTTATCAAAAAAATTTGCCATGTCTTCCTCCCAGGTTTTTCTGTCTCTGTAATACCTTTTTCCATTCATAGCCAAACCCGTAACCATAGCCACCAGGGTTTCATCCACCTAAAATTCAGCACCATAAGCCCTTGAAACCCCTTTCTTCCACCCATTGACAAATGTTTTTGTGAGTAGAGGAGAAGGGCCATGGAGTCTTTCCAAGGAGGGAACCATCCCTCCATCAATAATTTCCCACCACATCTCCTTATTTTTCTTCCATTTATCAAAAGTGGGTTGTTCTTGCCTATTCTTGTCCCCACCCATAATGGTTCAGGTCTCCAAACAAAAGCAGGAAATGGGCCACATAAGACAAGTCTCCAAACAGAAGCAAGACAGGGGCCACACAAGAAGACAAAAAATTCAAGCATAAGGGAAGTTTCTAGATCTTCAAATAGGGAAATCGAAAGGAAATTATTTCCCCAACAATTGAATCAAATCATGATTTTTCTTCATTAATTATCACAAGTGGATGGTATCATCATATGCCAGGTCACACAAGTTTTCTGGGAAAGAGTCACGATTGCTCCACCATTTTGCCGCCACGTAGCCTGTTGGAACCCTAAAAATTTTAAATTTTAGAATTCCAGATTCTATACACAAAACCATATTTTTGTGTTCAATCATGTACAACACCTACAATCAAGCAGGTTCGTCCATTTCCAGCTCTTGGAAAATAGGTTTGGTTCATACATCAAGAGGTCAATTTTCAGGTATGTCTTTGGTTGTAGATGTGGAACCATCCTTGGTATGCCTTTTTGAACTATATTTTATTTCCATCTGAATACTATTATGTCAAATTAATTATTCTTATGTATTATATGTATATCTAAGGACCTACGTTTCAAATTTCAGAATCATACAATATCATTTGATATGTTTTCTAAGGCTGATCTAAATGCAATTTTTTCAAATTTACAATATGAAATTCAAAAGCTTTATCAAAATGATTATGGTTAGATATTGATAAAATTCTTGCAGGAGCATCACGTTGAACAAATCATGACAATGAAGAGTTAATATTTTGGAGCTATATGTTTTCTTTTCATATTTTTATGATAGCCATTTATTTACATTTTTTTCTAGAGATGAAATATTAATGTCTAAAATTCTAGGCATGATGGCATTATTTGTATTCCCTAAATTTTTGTTAGGGTTTGCAAAAGTTTTTTTTTTCTTAAAAAAAAAAAAAACTAACACAAATTGCAGCTTATATGTTATCTGCATGAATTGGACAAAGTTAGTTCCTATATATATTTTTTCATAAATGATTTTGCAAAGGGCATTTTGTGCAAACATATGTTTAAATCTTTTAAATAAAAGATTTAAAACATTAAGTTCCAAAAGAAATAAGTGTAAATATTAGATGAGAAGAATATATTTTTGGATCATTGGTTTAAAAATATGCATCATTAAAGCATCTGGTGAAGTATATATTTAATCTTTTAAATAAAATATTACAAGAGAAAACAAAAGAATTTATTTAAAAGGGCGAAATATGAATGCTCGGATTTCAATTTTAATAAAATATATAATGAGTTTTATGGAGAGCATATTTTGTAAATATTTTAAATAAAAGATTTGATATATTGCCAAAAGAATTAAAAGTTTTTCCAAAAAGTAAATCATTCTAATAAACGATTTTAGAAAACTTTATAAATAAAGATGCATCAATATTATGAGAGGGGCCCCAATGGGTTAAAACCCATCGGGTATCGGTGTAAGTATTCTCAAGGTTCCCCGATCCCCCAATGAAGAGTTATTGTTATATCAATTATTGTTACTATTCAAGTGGGTCTTCTTTTGGCACCAGGAGGAGAGTTTGCATTTGTAGTATTACATGTACGAAGTGAACGTATGGCAGTTGGGTGTGCACTTGATCGTCCTATGTATCTTGGAGATGCAAAGAGGTTCTTCTCAAAAAGGAAGCAGAAAAATAGTGTATGTGGAATGCTACATGTGACAGATAAATCAAACACTGATTTTTCATATAGCAACGAAAATTCTAGTCTGAATTTGAAAGAATAGAAATAAACAAAGACAAAAATCAGCAGCAAATTTCATTCACGTTTTTACTATTTGAGCGGCTTTTGGGGGCTGAATATGAGCTTTAAATGGTTATTTTTGTCTCTCAATAGAAGCCCAAACCATTCATCTTACCTTGGAGGTCAGTTTTACAAGGTTTTTGATGTTTTTGGAGTGCCGACAAGCTCAAAAATGGCCCAGATTTGAAAGTGACGGCCTAAAACATTTCAGCAAAAAAAAAATAGATACACACAAAATGGATTTATTGAAAAGGCTACGGAAACTTTCAAGTCATAGCAATTAGCAAATGTCAGTTTAAGCTATGTTTTCTTAGTGCCTCTATATCAATATCAGTATATGTTGATTATTCTCCATAAACTGGTTGCGAGAGAAATGGATCTGAAACTATGTTAGAAGCTTACCGCTATCAGTATGAGAAAGGCAATAGGCGACAACGCGAGCATTAGGAATCATGGAAAAGACATACAAATGAAAGTGAAATTCCTACACATGCTCTGCAAGATTTATAAGATCTTTCGGCCAGAGACAGTAATGGTTAGAAAATGATTTTGATATTTTCTTTCACCTCAATCTATGCACATTTTTCTTTGGTTTCGACTAGAATATCAATAGAGATGGAAGAAGAAATTGCTTGTGGAGTGTTCAATTGGTGGCTTTCAAATTTCATGAAGTGTGTAGGTCTAATCAGGTATAACATCAATCATAGCAACACTGATAAGACAGATACATGAAGCATTCGATAATGATCATAATAGTCAGGTCACCTTGCTAGTTGTAGCCAGTGTTGCAGAGGCTATGAACCTCTTTGTACTCTTTTCCTATTACATATTACATGTTTGGAGGTGATTTGTTTTGGAGGATGGATGTGTGTTGTTATAAAATTCTCCAAACCGCCCTAACCCTAAAGCTATCGCAAATCGACATAATAGAGATAATGTTACCCTGATAGTGCATTGTTGTGCTGATGGAAGACATTGGTAAGATTATTTTCTCTTTTACGTCATTGGGAGATCAGCAAGCCTCAAAAGCACATACCCCTATGACCGATAGACCTGGGAAAAAGAAATAATAACTCATCGGACAACGGTATAGAAGTAAAATTGCTATCTCGATGAGCCAATGAGGTGTGCAAAACTATGCCGATGGAGATCAATAAGGTAATATTGTTTTATTTCACCATTTGGATAGTGTATCAACAAATAATATTTCTTAGGTTTGCATGCATAGGAAGTATTTTCTTACCTAAAGAATTCAATATAGTATTTTATTCTCTTAATGATTTTTTTTACCGCTCATGTAAATACTATTGAAAAGGGAAAATTATTATTTTAAAGATTACATATTATCCACATTGAATTATTTTGAAAGGAGAATATTCTATTTACAAATGTTTTTTGACACAGTGTGAAAATAATGAATTACATTTGATGAATGATATTTTATTTTCTCTTATAAATATACTTGCCATAGGTCAATGAATTGAAAATTTTTTATTAGGGTATATTATTCATATCATGTACTTAATGGTTTGATTTGTATTTGCAAGGGTATGTCCATGTGATAAAATATTTCCAACCTATTTTAGATTGCCCTAAAAGGTGAGAAGGTATAGATGTTTTTCCACGGATATCATTTTTACACAAGGAAGTATATGCTTTTATTTGTTATACAAAATCTTTTACCTTATGTTATTTAATGAGAACTATTATTAGGGAAAATGATTTTTAATATGTACAAGTGCAAGATATTTTGATTTAAGTGAATTATCCTAAAACAAGTATTTTACATAAAGGATTATTACCTAATCAAAGGTAAGATATAGTTAATGGTGAAATCAAAGAGATTTGATGGGTTCACCTTATTGTGCAGGAGATATTGACGAGATGATGAATATTTGCCGAGAAATATTATCAAAGCGGAGGATAAAGGATATATTATTAAAGCATTATTTAGTATGGTGTTTTACGGTTTTCCTTTTAAATTATATCTATAAACCAAAGGGTGTGTCCTTTGGAAAACAACTGTATGTAGCTTCCTTCTATAAATGAAAGGGTGTGTCCTTTCATTCATGTCTATTGGATCACATATTTATATGGAGTCATTTTTTGTATGTAAAAAAAAAAACAATGGATCACTGCATGTAAGGGATATAGGCTATATGTATTAGAGAAGTCTGTAGGAAGAAGAAGCATCATTTTGTGCAAGGAATTTGTAATGGAGTATCTACAAGTGCAGCTTATGTATGCAATTATTTCTTGAAGATTGATATATAAGGTTCGTTGTTTCTTTTCCAAATATTGTGTACACTTTTGTGTTGATGACTGTCTTTGTCCTCTTGATAAATATGTGTATAGATTTGCTATGATGTGAATCACATGTTGTTTCATTAAGTGAAAAATTGAGTTCTTATTGTTTGTGTAACACATACTGAACCTTCATAGTTGATGAGAAGTTGTCTCTTGAATTGATAAGATATTATGTCCACAAAGTGTCATATATATCGTTGGATAGATGCACTGGTCTGTTATTGATCTTTTAAGGTTTTGATCTATATGCACTCAAGGTCCTTGATAGAGAAACGTTCTTCCCAAATCCTATATGAATTGATTTATACATATTTATTTTATGTCTTGAAAGCAATCTCATTTTCAATATACATTTACAATCATTTCTTTTCGAGGGCATTTATTTAAAGTACATAATCAATTATGATTTCAGAACAATAATTTGCCAGTTTTGCAATGTGCTAAAAGGTTTAAATCCACTTTAAATAACCTCTTTTTTGCTTGAGAGGAAGAGGCACACCCACCTAGGTTCACTGGAGCCTAAAGTGCAAAGGGATCTAGTCCTTGACTGTCCGTGTTCGTTGGCCAAGGCTGGTTAGATTACTTGAAGATTTGGCAAGCCTTTTTTGTTTTTCCAATCTGTGGTTTTGGGAACCAACATAGCCCACCACCATATTGGCCAATAAATTCATCACTTTATTGACTTCCCAAAATACGTGAGATATTTTGAATTCATCCGAATCTTTAATCAGATCACAACAATCTTTGATCAAGTTGTCAATAGTCCAACTAGGATGATCAATGCTACTTTGAGATTAAAGCTCAAAGTTTCTGTCCAGAGGCTCCCAACTTTGATATGGGATCAGGCATTGCTAAGGAAGTATTTTCTGATGTAAAATCCAAGATAGTTAGGAAGAAGAGATCTCCTAGAGTGAATAAAGAAAATAATATTAGGAAGGACTCTCTGGGTCCTAAGCAGATATCTGATTCCAGAAAGAAGAGGGGTAGGCATCACTCTTAAGGTTCGGTTGAGATTAATCTTTCTTCTGATAATGTTGTAGGGCCAAAGTGTGATGAAGGGCTCACGCTCTCTATGGATACCTCTCTTTAAAAGTTGATTATTATGTTCAAGGGAATCTCATGGAATATTAGGGGACTTGAATCTCTTGATTGGAAATTTATTGTTAAAAGATTCCTCAGTTTGTAGAATCAGTTAGATTATCTGATGTTATAGGAAGTAAAGGTAGTTGGGTTTACTTTAGAGATTGGTCTCAAGTGCATCTGGAGGGATGTCACCCCCTACTATACTAATCACGCTAAGGGAAAAGGGGGAGTTGCTATTTTTCTTAAACCCTATTGGGCTAATAAGGTTGTTAGGTGGGGCTAGTCACCATGTGCTAGGGCCTTATGGATGGTTGTGGAATATGATCATAGGTAATTTGGGGTATGTGCTTTTTATGCTCTAAATTACTATAGGGAGAGCGTGAATATTTAGAATTGGATGTCCTCTCTTGAGGATATCCCCTAGTTTGTTGGGGGAGACTTTAATATGGTTGAATGTGCTCAAGATAAGTTGGGTGGCTCTAGGTTTGAGTGGAAAGGGGTGGAGAGGCTATTCTGGGACATAATGATTAATAAACCGAATTTGTTGGATCCTATTGCAGGTAAAAAGGTAGAAAACAAGGATATTTGGTATGCATGGTGTAACTACCAGCAGCCTAGTAGGAGAGTCTATTGTAGACTGGACATATTTTACTACAACAAAGATGTGTTCACAATTCTAAAAGACAATAAATGGGATAAATATAATGTGGTTTCATATACCCTTCCTCATTATCACCCTATCCAAATCTCTTTGGGATTCTCGGATATGTTTGCTGATCTATATGAGAGCAATAACTCTTTCTTGTTGAATGTAAACTTGTTGGAGGATGAGGATGTCAATTGTACATTGAGGATTATCCAAATGTTTAACAAGAACAATAAAATGTATTATTCACACAGACAAAAATGGAACCAGAACATCTGGTCCTGGAGAGTCTTGTGCCAAACAATTGGTAAAAAAAGCCAAGGATGTGAGGAGGAATGAACTCTTGTGGCATAGTACTTTATTCAATGATGAACTTAATCTTCAAAATAACCCCTGTAATGAGGATCTTGTTAATAAAATGTCGAGTACTAAATCCATGCTTAGAAAGATTCAAAATGCCAAAATTAAGGGATGGAGAACTAGAGCCAATTTGAATTAGATAGATGTAGGGGACAAAGGCTCCAAATACTTTTTTCATGTGTTGAAAATAAAAGAGGCCAAGGAAAAAATTCATAGTATCTGGGAGGATAATATGAACATCTCAGATCCGCAAGCTATCCTTGTTACTACTTATCAAGTTGCCATTAGTTTTATGTTCAAAGTTATTCTATATACTCTAGTTGGTTATCTCTACCGAAATATTTAGTCGGTATGCATAGTCTAGTCGGTTATAGAAGAAAGTAGTCACAGAGCCCAGTATGCACTGAGTTGTCTACCGAGTATCATTCCATGTCTATCGAGTAGCAAAGATGACACACTGAGTTGATATACACCGAGTGAAACGTGTTACCAGATTCATTGAACCTAGACATACATATGAAAATGTGTTACAAGTTCAAGGAACATAGAACCGTTATCACATTGGAAATTGCACTTAAAGATTGTGTATGATTTTGAGGTCATCTAACCAATGAAATATTTTGCATGATTATTCATTCGATAAAACTTGTTTGTAAGATCGAAGCAATGAATGGATCACCGACATAAGAGATTTATTTATACAACATGGATTAAGATCACACATATACATGTAGCATGACAGAAAGGAAGATATAGAAATAGATGAGGCAAGACATGTGAAAACACTAAGTGTTATGACTATTACAGAGACACAAAGGTCATCGAGATGGATTTTAGAGAACAGTCAAAGAATAGAGTAAACAGAAGGGTTTACCAAGTTATTATATGGGTTACCAAGGTATGTTATAAGCAAGGTAATCTTACTCTGAGGACATAGAATCTGCTATAACATTTCAGATGTAAAGTTGTAGATATTTGTAATGATTTTATTGTAATATTTTGAAGTTGTAAGAGAAACCTTTAACAGGGTAAAAGACTCTAATCAAGTCTATAAATTGTAAAGCCTCTAACCAAGTGTAGCATTTAGATTAAGTGTTGTAAAATCCTTTAGCCAGGTAGATCTAACAGATCTTGATACTCCTAACAGGGTAAGCTATCATAAATAGCTAAACATGTAGCTCTAACCGAGCAACCTTTATTAATGCAGTAGTGAAGTTGTGGGTGCCATCCCCACCATAGTTTTTCTCTCTAACCAAGAACCAAAATATATGTGTTATGGAGTGAATCATGTATGATTGTTATTTATTTGTTTTAGCATTATATTATGTTACTGCACTATTCAGTTTATGCTTAACAGTAAAGATATTGTTAAGAAAAGGATTTGAAGTACTGATTCACCCCTCCCCTCTCAATACGTTAGCTTTCCATATTGGGCCTAACAATTGGTATCAGAGCTACAATCTTGGAAAAGGGTTTAACTGCCTAAAGAGAAAAGATCTTATCAATGGAAGGCTATAAACAATCTCAGAGGATTGTGTATCTGCAAGAAGAGATGGATCATGCTAATCAAGTGATTGCAGACATGCAAAGACAAATGCAAAAATCTATGAAAGTGAGAAGAAGATTATCTGATGATTTGCAGGACTCTCAAGAGTTAGTGGAACAAATTGAGACATCGTCTGAGAACAGTATATCTGAAGAGACTAAAAAATGATTGGAGTATTGAAAGAAAAGAACAAAGCACTGGCTGATCAACTAAAAGCAATGAAAAGAGAACATGAACATTTTAGCACACAGATGACTGAAAATATTGATGCATTGAGGATAGCTAAGGATAAAATAAGAGATCTAGAAAGAGAGAAACAACAACTTGAAGTCTTAGTATCTAATAAGAATGATGAAATCACAAGGTTGACTGGAATTCAACAAAACCTATCAGATCAACTAGGTTATGCACATCATGAAGCAAATCTAAAAGATGGTGAGAATCAAGCATTGAAACTTGAGGTATCAAGGTTGACCAATGAAATTGAAACAGAGAAGAAATCCAAAGAAACACTGAAGAAGAGTTATGAAGCATCAAATATGTTGGATGAGCAACTGAATACAAGACAACCCAACAAAGATGCATGACTTGGTTACAAAGGAAAAGACTCTACCGAGAAGGGAATCCATACTACCGAGAGAGGAGAATCATCAAAGCAAGCTAGAATCAAGAAGAACATCAAAAGAAAGAAGCCTATTTGCAACTACTGTGGAAATCAAGGTCACACTACCAACATGTGCCAAATCACAAAAGGTAAGCAACCGAATGTTACTAAGTCCAATGGTTATTATTACAATTGCAATAAATATGGTCACACATCTAATCAATGTAGGACAAAGTCTATTAACAATTATCAAAAGGCAAAATTCAAAGGGTTTTGTAAAAACTGCAATAGATATGGACATAGTACCAAGAAGTGTTGGTTTAAGAAAAAGAACAATATGTGGTATGCACACCAAGCAAATATTGGAAGCTACCGAACCCATAGAGATCTTAACTGACAATATGTTGCAGTACCATGGGATTACAATACAAGTATATGGTGTGAATGTTGTGAAAGATATGGACATATAAGTGCCAACTTCTTTATAAGGTTTGGAATGAACAACCGAAGATCATGGAGAAATCCTCGTATGGCATGTTTTCATTGTCACAAAGTTGGACACTTGGCTGGAGATTGCAGAGATCAACCTAGAAAAGACATTGAGGAAATAAAAGAGAAATTAAAGATGACTTGGAAAAAGAAGGAAATTGTGTCAAATGAAGAAAGCACCTTACCTAACGAGTTAGGTGATCCTATTCCAAATTAATCAATAAAGGTATGAAGGGATTGCATTCTCTCAAGGTTAAATCTTAACAGTTCCTATTTTATTATGTACTTAATTCAAAATCTGCATAATTAAGATGTAGTAGTAAGTTTGAAAATCTATCAAAGTCTTTTGGAGCACTATACAAGAAACCTATCAAGTCGGTAAATGAAGGAAGTTTGGTTACTCGGTTAAAGCACAAAAAAAAGAAGGGAAGAAAGTTTAGTGGAACCGAGTGCATTTAATGTTTTTGACCTAACTTGCACGGAACCTGATAAGGTATACTGTGTACTTAAAACATTTATGTGGTCATTTTTTTTTACTTACCAAGTTTTTGAGAGAGCAGAGCAAAGCGAATCTAAGGCGATCAAACCTCCTATAAAGAAAAATTCAAGGTATTTACATCAATCTCAACTCATTGTTAAGTTGGTTTACCGATCTTATCAAGTTATTATTGTCTACTAAGTGTGAAGCGTCAGTCATTTGAAAAAATTCAAACCCTAAGGATCTTTTGTTAGTTTTTATCTGAAATCTACAAATGGCACCTAAGATCCAAGATCCCATCGTTGTTAAGAATTTTGAAAAGCCCTCACTAAAATACTCTTTAACTCCCAAAGTTGCATCTGAACCAGATGACAAAACCGCATTTTCACTCATCCCGGATAGAGTGTTATTAGTCGAGGATGTGAGATTCTTCACCAAATGTCATGTTGAAGAACTCGGTCATGTTGAAATCAAAGACACCTATGATGAATTGTGCACCAATGGAAAATTGAATAGCAAGTATGAGCACATTAAGATCAAGGGATTAACTGAAGCCCTAACCTATCCTCGTTTGTTCAAACCCTAGTGGGTCAAGTTTGTTCTGAGTAGAGTTCATGATGACTTCATGTGGCTAGAAGAGCAACTGTTTAAGATTACCAAGGAAATCATTCATCTGATTACCGATTACCCTATTTATGATCATGCCCAAGCTCAAAAGATGATATCACAGAAGGAATTGATCAGTTTAACTAGAGTAGAATCAGATTGCAAAGGACTGAAATTGAACAATGTCACTGATGCAGAACTAAAATTTGCCATTAGAGTAATAGGTTACTATTTCTTCCAATCTACCTTGTGCAGCAGTAGACTTAGCATACAAAATTGTGAAGAAAGGCATGAAAATTGATCTATGTGAGGTGTTTCTGAAAAAACTTGTTTGAGAATCTGAACACCATCAGGAAGCTGAAGAAGAACAACTCGGCTAATACTCTAAATTTTGGATCACTATTTGTATGCATGTTTTTCTATTTTGAAAAATTCTTTCCATCAGTTGGTAAAGTTGTTTGGGAACTACACCGACCAATCACCCATCAAATCAATGACTTCATCAAGAAGCTAGGTGATAATTTTAATGATATTATGGATGATTACTTCAATAAATTTTAAGAGAAAATGCATAACAGGTACCGGATTCCACCCAAGATAGTGGAGAAATACAAAGATGACATATGTTTTGAAGTAGACACTAATTACTATTATGTGAATGACCAAGAACTCAATCTTTGTCACCTATGGGTTATGAGATTGATTTTGATATCACACAACAGAAAATTGATGCATTTCTCACATTACCAAGGCATGCTACCGAGATGAGGTATGGAACCTATGATGAAGTGAAGGAAAAAGTAAAAATGAGCATTGTAGTACCCAAAGCTACAAGAAAGGCAACAAAGATGATAAAGGTATTATCGGAGAAATTCGAAGAAGATTCTTCCTCCACACCTGTCAAAGGCACTATAGCCATTACCGAAGAGGAATCTGAAGCCCAAGAGGCAGCTATAACACTGAGCACCGAATTGCCTAAGGGAAAAGTGTTGAAAAGAAAGAAATAGGATACATCAAAGGCCTCACCGACTCCTCCAGCAAAGTGACCTAACACAAGAGCATCTGCAGCTTCACCGAGTAAGAAAATAAAGAGTGTTACTATTCCCAAGATAACAAAAACTTACAAGAAATCTACTCGGAGACTCATTTTGGCAAAAGAGTCTAGTGACACCGAATCTGAGGATGCAAGCAAATTTTAGATTGTCAAGAACAAGAAGGTAAATGTACATAGTGTTGAAAATTTTTGTACTAATCTGAAGGAATATGTTGAATTTGGAGGATTCAGATATGTTAAGTATGAATCTAGAAATGAAGATGAAAAGAGACAAATAGAAGAAGCTGTCATCTGCACACTTTTGAAATTCTGATTGGTCCCATTAAAAGTCTCTAATTCTCTTCCAAAAGAGTTATATTCACATATTGATAACAGGTGGCAATATGCCTTGGACTCGGAGAAATAGATCAGAGAAAGAAGTCTGGTACATCTCTTTCCTGACATGTCGGTAGCTGAAATAAAAGAACATCTGACAACCTACCACACAAAGTTCCTCGTCAAACAAAAATCCTTGAAACTGATGAATGGGTTGTATATTGAAGTGGAAAATGAGACAAAAGAAAAGTGGCAGGAAATATTTAGAAACAAGGATGTCAATGAGCAAGCTGAAGTTGAAATAGTTGATGTCACCGAGCAAGATCCTGATGTTACCGAGCAAGACCCTGCTGACACCATTCAAATAGATGAAGATATCATGGATACAGAGGCACCGAAATAGGAAATGATAGAAGGCAATGCATATGCAAAACTTGTATCCAGTGAATTAGTCTTGGAACAAGTTCAGCCTTATCCACCAGTCAATCAACCTATCTCAACCGAAACCCCTCAGGATACAGATAAATGCACTGAAGATCACAAGTCTACAGCAGGAGAAGGTACTACTCAAGAACAAACTTCTCAAGCACCTTCTAGCACTGAAAATGTTGCAACTGAGACACCAAGTACCGAGACACCAAAGGACACTACAGAGGCCAAAGAAAATGACCAAAGTGTTGCCTCTACCGAGCAACCTACCAAGGGTCATCAAGCCTCACAAGCCATTGTCTTAGTTCAATCTGTGAAAGGTAAAGAAAAGAAGATGAAAAAGCATAGTTTCAAAGTAGATTTGTCAAAACCAATAGTGTTTCCCAATGTTGATATATCCAAATTAAAGGGGCAAGAACTCATTGATTTTGGTGAACTATGCAAAGCAAAGGCCGAACAAGAGAAGCAAATGGCTATTCAAAAGAAAAATAAAGTACTTCAGAAGGTAAAAGTACTCTTAACAGATATGCTACCTGAAGCTACAATAACCAAAGATGCAGCCATCCACATTCAACTGGATGAACTCCTAGCCAAGATAGAGACATTTGGAGTAGATGCATCTGAATATTTGAGCAAGCTAAAAGACAAAGAGCTCACTACAAAAATGATAGAAGAGGTACAAAAAGCTATAGCTATTGGTAAAGTTAAACTTCTCAAATTTATTGCTGAGTTGACCCCTTAACTCAAGCACATTCTTTATTTATTTCAGAAACTTTGTACATTTTCTTTATTCATTAAAGACATCAAAAATAAAATAGAAGCAATTGAGAAAGAGATCACCAATCTCTCAAATAAGTTGACCACAGAGCCCAATTTAGTTCAGAATTTCTATACAAAGTTACAATAGCTCATGGTTCAACAATTGGACCTAAGAAATGAAGAACTCAAGATCAGGATGGACATAATGACACTTCAAACATTATTCCTTCCTCATCTTTCATCTGTCCAAGAACAGATCAACCGAGCCACATACTTATCTACTACACAAGAGGGAAGCACTTTAGATGACTTAATATCATTATTGGCTGATATTCAAGCGCAAAATTCTTTAATGTACAGTGTAAAGGATTCCCTCTCTGTCACTCTCACGGAAGCACGGACAAAGTACAAATCTATTTTTGACCAGTTGCCACCACCGAATGGTAACTAAATTTTGATTTTTGTCAAAAAGGGGGAGTGATATAGTATTCAAAGCATCAAAGTATAGTATCAAGCAAAAGGAGTGTAGTATACAGGGGGAGTATACTGAGCAGAGTAAGCAGAGTATCCAAGAGCAGTGAACCAAGCAGTGAACAGAATAGTAAGCAAAGAACAAGTGCAACACACTAATCATTGATCACCAAGCATACAAAATCAAAGTTTTATACAGTATATTGATAAGGGGAGTATATCTAGATATATTATTTCACTGACTATTGTATATACTGTCAGTATAGTCAATTTTGCGAGTATATAGATTATTGAGTTATAACTTTGAAAGTAGTTTTTTTCAAACATCTCAACTAATGTCAAAAGAGGAGATTGTTACTACTTATCAAGTTGCCATTAGTTCTATGTTCAAAGTTATTCTATATACTCTAGTCGGTTATCTCTACCGAAATATTCAGTCGGTATGCATAGTCCAGTCGATTATAGAAGAAAGTAGTCAGATAGCCCAGTATGCATTGAGTTGTCTACCGAGTATCATTCCATGTCTACCAAGCAGCAAAGATGACACACCGAGTTGACATACACCGAGTAAAGTGTGTTACTAGATTCATTGAACCTAGACATACACATGAAAACATGTTACAATATCAAGGAACATAGAACCGTTATCACATTGGAAATTGCACTTAAAGATTGTGTATGATTTTGAGGTCATCTAACCAATGAAATATTTTGCATGATTATTCATTCGATAAAACATGTTTGTAAGATCAAAGAAATGAATGGATCACCAACATAAGAGATCTATTTATACAACATGGATTAAATCACACATATACATGTAGCATGACAGAAAGGAAGATATAGAAATATATGAGGCAAAACATGTGAAAACACCAAGTGTTATGACTATTACAGAGACACAGAGGTCACCGAGAAGGATTTCAGAGAACAATTAAATAACAGAGTAAATAGAAGGGTTACTATATGGGTTACCGAGGTATGCTATAAGCAAGGTAATCTTATTATGAGCACATAGAATCTGCTATAACATTCCAGATGTAAAGTTGCAAATATTTGTAATGATTTTATTGTAATATTTTGAAGTTGTAAGAGAAACCTTTAACAAGGTAAAAGACTCTAATCAAGTCTATAAATTGTAAAGCCTCTAACCAGGTGCAACATTTAGATTAAGTGTTGTGAAATCTTTTAGCAAGGTAGATCTAACAGATCTTGATACTCCTAACAGGGTAAGCTATCGGAAATAGCTAAACATGTAGCTCTAACCGAGCAACCTTTATTATTGCAGTAGTGAAGTTGTAGGTGTCATCTCCACCACAGATTTTCTCTTTAACCAAGAGTTTCTGCGTAACCAAAATATATGTTATTTATTTGTTTTAGCATTATATTATGTTACTACAGTATTCAGTTTATGCTTAACAGTAAAGATATTGTTAATAAAAGGATTTGAAGTACTGATTCACCCCTCCCCTCTCAGTACATTAGCTTTCCATATTTGGCCTAACAATCCTTAATTCCTTTGCACAATTTTACAAGAATCTGTTCACCTCAAAACATGGGGGGGAACAACAATCTAGGGCTAGGAATATCATTAATATGATTGTTCTGTAATAAAATTTTAGATGGTGATCGGGAGTTATTGGGGAAAGCTATTACTAAGGAGGAAATAAAGATTTCCATCATCTCTTTAAATAATGACAAATCGCCTGGTCGAGATGGTTTCCTAGTTGAATTCTACAAAAAAAAAATGATTGGGTAGCTGATGATCTTCTTCTTTTATATGAGGAAGCCATTGGGGCTGACACTCTGGGGAAGGAGATCAATCAAGGGCTCATTAAACTTCTTCTGAAAGATGGAGATAAGACCTTAATAAAAAATTGGAGAATGATCACCCTTCTAAATGTTTCTTATAAGATCTTGGCAAAAGTGATTGCTCTAAGATTCGAAAGCATTCTGCCTAGGATTATTTGTCCAACTCAGACTGGTTTTGTTAAAGGCAGGTATATCTTGGAAAATTTGGTAACTTGTTGGGAAGCTTTAAGTTGGTCGAAACACTCTAGGCAATAGAGTTCCATGCTCCTCATCGAATTTGAAAAAGCCTATGATAGGATAGAGTGGGATTTTATCCTCCAAATGTTTAAATCTTTAGGTTTTCCTAGTTCATTCTATAAGATTATCAAGACTTTTCTTTCTCATGCTAATGCCATGGTTGAAGTTAATTGATTAATATCTGAAAGCTTCCCACTCTCTAGCTCTATCAGACAAGGGTGTCCCCTAACACCTTCTCTCTATGTTCTTGCTGCTGATGCTCTTTCCTACGTTTTGAATAACAATGAAGTTTCTCCCAGGGTCAAAGGTACCAGTCTCCCTAATGGGGATGAAGTAAAAAATATTCAATTTGTTGATGACACAACAAATCTTATGGAAATCGAAGAAGGTAATCTATCGGCTGTGTTGGAGAACCTAGATATATTTTGCCATGCTTCTGGAAGCAAAATAGCATTACATAAATCATGTTTCCTAGGATGGGAGGAATCTCCACCAAGATGGATTTATAAATTCCCTCTCAAATGGGAAGGTCCAAATAAAATTGTGAAGTACCTTGGCATTCCCTTCTCCATTGTCCCCAATTTGAAAAAAATGTGGGAGTGGATTAGAAACAAGATTGATAAGAAGTTATCTAAATGGAATCAAAATTTTCTATCTTTGGCAGGAAGATTCCAGGTATGCCAAAATATTATGTCTTCATATAACATTTACTACAACTTAGCCTGACTCTTTTGCAACTACCAATTTAACTATATCCAGAAATAAATTAGAGATTTTCTTTGGTCTGATGGGAAAGGTAGAAGGAAGCAACATGCTGTTAAATGGGAATGGTGTATTATCAAGAAACAAAAGGGTGGTATGAGTCTCAAAGATATGAAGGTTGTAAGGTATTTTTCTAGCATCCAAATGGATTTTCAAGGCCATGGATGGCAATGAGACTTGGAAGGTTCTTATTAGACACAATATTTCCCGATCAGCTCCAAAGAGAGCCAGAAAATGGAAGAATCTTCCTTTAGGTGACCTGTTGGCAAGTGATTTTCAGGTGGCTCCATCTTGGTCTGAGGTATTCAAGTCACTATGGAAAACCTCGGAAGCTATAAAGAATTTTATTAGTCTATCTACTAATTTAGATTCTATCACAGGGGATAAATCCATCTGGTAGAATTTGAAGCATATTGGCAAACCTTTTTCTATATTGCAAGGCTTCTCTGCCCTCAATTGGCATAACCGAGGCATCTGGGTATTGGATAATATTATGTAGAATGGAATTTTTCTCTCTTGGAAGGATCTCTCCATCAAATTTGGTATTCCTCACTCTCAATCTAGAACCTTTAAAATCCCAAGAGATGCCCTCTCGCCTATCTTGTCCCAGCACCCCTACTGCCCCTCTCAATGTCACCTCATTTTCCTTTGTTGGTCGGATGACATGCCCCTACCCCTCCTCGAGGCCAAAACTATCTATGATTCTCTATTAAATATTGACTGCATCTTTGATTACCTTAACTCCTCTTGGAACCTTGACTGGCCCCTGCAACGCTGGAGTATTTATTTCATGAGATTCAGGGTACGTCCCTTAGAACCAAAAAAAAACTTCTTTGGCTAGTAGCTGATCCTTCATAAACTTCCCTTGAAAGACTTTGAGAGAAACTTCTTCATTTGTAAAATATGTCACTTCCTTGAGACTGTAAATCATGTTTTCTTTGACTATCACTTTGCTAAGGAAGTGTGGAAATTTTTTGGTATAAAATTTGGTGATAGCTCTGTTTCTTTCTTGGATGCTTGCATTGGATTCATTAAAGGTTGAAAGAAGATGGTTGGTCTCTTTTGGTCTTGTCTTTCTCTAGAGATTTTATGGCTGATATGAAAATTTTGCATTGATGATGTCTTTACTAGTAAATCTAGGAACCTTACTAAGTCTCCTGGGAGACTCATTTTTCACTTAGTTTCCCTGTAGGTTACCATGGTCCTTAGGTTAGATGAAGGAAATTTTGATCAATGGATCAAGGATGGCTATACAATTGTTTATTTGAAGGAATTATCTAATGGTTGTACATGGTATCGGGTTGGTAGCAACAATACAGTTCTTAAACAGGCTGGTTGAGGTTCATGCACCAGCTAGAACAAAGACAAGCTAGGATGGATGTTCATGGAGAAGAAGAACAGATTCATACCCAAAATACACAGGCTCATGTAGAACAAATTTTTAATGGACTGAT
The DNA here is from genome assembly GCF_030272615.1 of Cryptomeria japonica. Taxonomy (NCBI): domain Eukaryota; kingdom Viridiplantae; phylum Streptophyta; class Pinopsida; order Cupressales; family Cupressaceae; genus Cryptomeria; species Cryptomeria japonica. The sequence goes on along the minus strand of NC_081405.1, from coordinate 310,485,093 downwards.
TGAAGTCTGGATGGAAGGGGGCCATGGATGGACTGCACGGGTTCCCCTAGCTGGAAATAACAGTTTACCTGATATAGACACATCATTTGACTGACTATGGGGTGTAGTTCTCTATTATTTTTGTTCTATGTAACTCCTATATTTTGTAAGTAAGTGGGTATGATGTATTTTTGTAAGTATTGATTCATCCCCTGCTGATCAGACTCATGAACTAATGTGATGAAGATGTAATTTTGCTACTTTATATTTACTCCAAAAAATAAATCTTTTGTGGATTTTTAATAACTTATCTCATAATTCAAATATACAAGTTATTTTTTAGTTAAACATAGGTTAAGTGATCTTTTATGTCTTAATTTAATAATTTCTTTTATTTTTAAATTAACTATAAAAGTAACAATCATTATAGGACAATCACTTTAAACATATCTATATTACTTGAACAAAATTTATTTCATATATGATATATTAAATTTAATATAATATTCAAAGTTATTAAAAAAATCACAAACAATATAAACAAATTATTAACCAATTACATATTGATAATTAGTATAAATTTTTATTTAAATCACCAATTAAATTTTAATGATACAAAATAATGTCATTTCTTTTAATTCAATTAAAAATTTTGAAACAAAATTTAAATTCTTTTCCAATTATTGAAAGTAAAAAAATAATTTTTTAATTTAAATCATGAAATGTATCTAATACATATTTTTCTGAACTAAATAAACATACTGATTAAATATTTAGTGTGAAACACTAGACTTGTCTATATAAAGAATAAAAATATTAAGTTGTATAAATATTTTTTTCACATTTGAACAAATATTATGTCAAATTACATGACAATTTATCTTGTAATTAATATCAACATTGCATATAAAATGTTAGTTTTTAGATTTTATGATTGATAATAACAAATAAATACATGGAAAACAAAGGAAAAAAATATGATTATACGAAATATCTACTACTTGAGTTATTAAAAAAGCACACATAGAATATCTATATATAGTGTAGTAGCATAAAATACAACATAGAAATATGAGTAAAGAGGAGCTGAAAGTGAACAACCAACACGTGTCCGTTTTGGTTTTAACACTCTCTCCACCTGAGTAGCCATAAGTTAATCCCTTCTAGAGGGAGTTCACCTTTATAGAGAGAAAAAGAAGTGCATATTTAGAAACACAACACATTTTCATACAAACTGATACAAGGATTAAATAGGAGGTATAGATAAACAAACCACATGTACTTAAAATATAAGCTCCTAATCAGTTGGCAAGCAGCCATGCAATAGTTCCTTCAAGCATGAAATGGCAGATTCCTTCCTCGCCTGGTTTCACGTTCAATGCCACGAAGGCTGCATGCTCTGGATTCCAACCACTAGTGTCTGCATGACATATTGCCTTCATTGGTATAGAGCTTCCATATGTCCCTGGGCCACTGAGAGATATTTCAAAGATCTCGGTTCCTTTAGCCTCATGACACATGTATATACCATATGGATACATTAAGCTGTGGCAAATAACATGCTTGGAACTAGAATTGGTTTCAGCAAACAAAGCGGTGACAGAGTATTGATGATTTTCAGAATTGAAATTGATGGGAAGATTTGTAACCAATACATTCAAATCATTACTTCCAAGTTTTGCAGTACTATAGTCTATCATAGATTCCATTGAGGTTGCACAAAATCTTGTTTCGCCACTAGATGCACCATCATATTGGTTCCAATATGTAAATCTTTCTCAAAGAAGAAAATTGACAGTAAAGGATCGACCGCCAATAATTGCCTATGGTACTCAACATTTGCTTGATTTGGATCCTTAGCTAGGATTATGTCTCCTTGGGGTGATGAGTCCCTATTAAAGATAAACTTACGATTATATAGGGTTATATCTCCTCTTTGGTGCAATGGGTTCTTTTCTATTGCTTGATTGTACTTATGACTATACTTGTTATGGCTAGAGATGGATATATCTCCTATTTGAGGTGTAATGTACTTCTGACTATTTATAGTTGCATCTCCTTCTCGAAGTGGAATATACTTATGACTAGAGATGGATACATCTCGTACTTGGGGTGTAATGTACTTATGATTATATATGGTCACATCTCCTTCTTGAGGTGGAATATAGTTATGAGTAGAGATGGATACATCTCCTACTTGAGGTGTAATGTACTTATGACCATATATGGTTACATCTCCTCCTCGAAATGGAATATAGTTATAACTAGAGATGAATGCATCTGCTACTTGAGGTGGAATATAGTTATGACTAGAAATGGATACATCTCCTACTTGAGGTGTAATATACTTATGGCCATATATGGTTAAATCTCCTCCTCCGGGTACAATATACTTCTGACTAGATATGGATACATCTCCGGCCTTAACATCTTCAAGCTGATGATCTGCTATGGTGTGAGGACAGATGGCTTGGCGTAGAGCGTTGGGAACGGATGTGTTGGGCAAGTTCTGGTTCCAGTAATCTAGTGCTGGACAAACCCTTTCATCCTCCAAATTGGCGGCCTCGCTGACAAGCACACACTGCCGAAAACAACATAAACACGAGACTGTTATTGGCAAGTTATTTTTCGTCTAGTAAAAAGACAATAGTATTTATTATATGACTACAAAATACATACCAGGAGAACAATCAACGTAGGGAAAACCGGCATTTTGTAAGTCATTCCTGCACAGATCAGAACCAAACGTTACACTTGATTTGGTCTGAATCTATTTCCACAATTTCATGCAATGTCGTGAGATGAACACATAGTCTCTATGCTAAAAATTTGTTGAAAACAAAATGTAAACCGACTAGTTGCAGGCGATGGATTAAAACAATCGAAGAAAAAACGATAGAATAAAAACCTTGTTTTGAAATAAAGCAAAGGTAAGTAGTTCTGAGGTGCATATACCAAGAGCCTTCCCTCCATATAAATAAGCGCTGAGAATTGCAAAGGACAAAGATGTCAATTCCATATAAACGAGATCAACGTTTTTCTTGCATGTATGTTGTCATTGCTCTTCTCATGATACTGCCAGTCGCACGTTTTGTAGTATTCTATGATTATAATCGCTGTTAAAACCCTAAAATATTGTCGGATAGCTTTATTGCCATTTTTGGCCCCAGTGCAAAGTTGGCGACTAGTATTTTAGGCTCGTGATGCGATAAGAATGAATCTGGTGTGTTGGGTCCTCAGCCTGTATTTGCCTATGATTCTCTTTCTCATAAGTAGATTTCCAAGACACGATTGACAACCCACTTTCTCTTGTTTTCTCGACATGTGAAAATTTACTGCATTTATTGTTCTTTATATCAGTTTGTCTGAATTTGACTCATCACTTTTCACATCTCCAATAATCTTTCATTGCGTCTATATCTTTCATTTCATTTAGAATAATATACGTATTTTTCTAAAATGCAAAAAAAGAAAAAAAGTGGATTCCTATTACAAATCGTTAACACATACTAATATGTTTATATAATTTTCATTTACATTGAAAGAAAGTAAAAAATAAATGAAACAATGTAGTAGTAGTGAGTACTACCTTCTATAGTATTATTGTAGAATAGATAATTAATTAGTTATGGTATAATAATTTGAAGACAAGGTAGATAACAGTTTTTAAAGTTACATGCATTATTTATTTATTATTTTTAATATGCACAAATATGATTATATTTATCAACCCTTATAATATAATGACTTGAAGAGATGTAATTATTTTACCACAAAGTGAAAGTATAGTTGATATTAATCATAAGTTAATTTTTACTCAACTAAAAAATATTAAGAATATTTGATATAGTATGTAAAATAATATATTAATTTTAAATTATAAATATGTAATAATGATAAATTTTTAAATAGTTTAGTTGTTTTGTAATAATAACGTATTTTCCACAAAGTAAAAGTAGAGATGATATTAACCACAAGTTAATTTAACTTGACTTAAAATATTAGAAATATTTGATATAGTATTTGAGCGACCATATTAATTTTAAATTATAAAAATTCAGTAATGATAAAATTTTAAATATTTTGTTGGTTTTCTAAAGTTAAAAGTATATAAGTATCAATATTATAAATAAAACTAAAATCAAATCAAACAAACAAGATGAATTTTATTGTATGTATATATTTGTATGGACAAGCACTTACAAGGTATATAAATTTAAAAAATTATAATTTAAACAATTAAAAACTAGCATACCTATATTTTTAGAAATCTAAGTAAAGTACGCCGAGAGATATCAAGTTTCAAAATATGGAATATTTATATGTTTATTGATAAGGTATGAAGTGCAATTAAATTCAATGATCGATGATGTTTTTAATTTAATTTTGGTTAAATTTCAAGTAATGATAATGAAAATGAGATAAAGGTAATATCATATTTTTTAGAGGAGAATAGTTGGGAGAATCAAAATTTTAAATTTTCAAGCACTGGAGTAGGCTGTGGTGGTGCAAGTTTTGAGGAATCGCAGGCGAAATCAATGTAGAGTCCGAGTGAAAAGCATGGTAAGGAGGAATCAAAAGAGTCTAACCTGGGAAAAAGTATTCAGGTGGGCCCGGGGGGAAGGGTGACTTGTTTGATGGCAATAATCAAAGGGGGATCGAAAAGGAAAATCTTATTCAGGTGGTATCCGCTATTCCCAATGATTGTGAAGTTCTTGTTGATTTCTCTGGAAGACAAGGGGTTGATAAGAGAGTCCAAAATGTGGTGGGGTCCACTAGAGGTAATGTCTGCAGACAAAAACCTAAGACGTCTCTTTTTGGAGTGAAACCTAGTGGAAAATCGGTATTCCCTCCAGTCAGTAATATCTCTGATCCGGCAAAGGGTAGGTTTTCCATTTATGTCCCTGATTTGGTTATAGATCGCAATATTTTCCTTATGGGTAGAATGTTGGTTGGAAAATTTATGGGTCCTAGGCCTAACATAGAAATTGTTAGGGCTTTTGCCAAAAGGAAGTGGAGAACTAATGGCCAGATTCTTGTCTCTACTCTCCATAAGGGTTACTTCGCTTTTTAGTTTTCCTAAAAGGAGGATATTCAGGCTGTTGGAAGTGGAGGTCCCTAGGTTATTGGCAAGTCCTCCTTGGCTCTTAAGAAATGGACCACAAACTTGGACCTTTTAGATTCCATTTTTGAAAATGTTCCAGTTTGAGCTATACTTCATGGCCTCCCCCTAGAATATTAGAATGAAGATGTCTCTAGCGGCCTGAACAATTCATTTGGAGAACTTCTATCCATAGATCCGATGACGACGGCTAGGAAAAGGCATATTTTTGCAAGAATCTGTGTTGGGGTCTCCTCGAATGCAGATTGACCGTCCTCTAATGAAATACAATCCAAGCTGGGCACTTGCGTTCAAGTTATTGAGTTTGAATCAATCCCATTTGCAATAGGACATCATGCTAAGAGATACCCAATGAATGCAAGCAAGGAGAAAGGGAATCTTCAACCCAAGCCCACAAAAATTTTGAAAACAAATTCTAGAGGGGATGGTAAAGAGAGAAAAGACCAACAGAATGGAGAGAAAGATAGTAAGGGCACTGAAAATCCCTCAGAGACCCCTGAGAAGATGGATGATCTTGGTATTCATGTGGATCTGGAGATCTAGGAAGTGGTTATCAATAAGCCAGACATTGAATCAGATGAGAAGGAGTAGGGTGAGATTGGTGTGGAAGATATCCCTAGTCAGGGCTCTATTGTCCCGTTCAAGGAGGTCAATCTGAATGTGCATATGGGAGCCCTTGTAAGCCTACAATATCTAGAGCTAAGGGCTTCTCAAGCCAAGATTCAACAAAGAACCACATCTCAGTGGATTCCTAGGAAATTGTTAATAGACAAAATATTTAAAGATGAATTTGTATGATGACTTTCTGGACCAATTAAAACCATCAACAAATGATAAGTATCAGGGGATGAAGTTCATTCAAGGAAAAACCCTAGGAGAAGGGTTAGTTGATAAAGCATATACAATTTCAGATGCTAGGTACCCATGACTGGGATAGACATGTTTCAGTTAGGTATGGACAGAGGAATTTGGAGTCTCCATTCTCAAGTGCATGACAATATGACTTAGGAAAACTAGTGGTGCCTAATGTATTCATGGATGTCAACCTTCTCAGGGTAGTTGTAGACAGGTATGATCCTATTTCAAGACTAATAAGGGGAAATGATGGAGAATTCTTGTTGACAGTCCAAACGGAGGAGTTCTAAGAAGTTTTTGATTTATATGAACCCTCTGCCACCCCACTTCAAGTGGATTTAGATGAAATAAAGGTTGAGTATCACAGAACATAAGGTTTTGTCAGGTCCAACCTTCTCCTAGCCCACTTCATGAAAGAGAGAGACAAATCATATCACATTGGCCCAAGTTCAGTGGAGCCTTTTCCAATTGGTTCTTTTGCCAAGTGTTTATGAGCCACTTTCTTTTCTCTGTGCCACGTCTTAGGTTTAAATCCTTTCACAGTTATGCCACCAGATTTCATGCATATGGCTATTCAGATTCAACATCCTGATGTTGTAGTGGTTTTTGATTTCGCACCGTATCTTGAAGATAAGATTCATGAGGGACTATTGGATATTAAGAATAATTTATTAAGCACTAACTTCTATTGGTACTCATTGCTTATCCATATGTTCTTATATAAGATCACAAATTATTTTGAAGGTGCCATGAATCTTAGAAGGACAATTGATAATGTTGAGATACCAATGCAGTTATGGAGTATGGATATGTCATGGGACAGGCATGAGGATAATTTTGTAAGATTTGAAAATGGTTTTTCTTCTAGATTAAGGCAAAGATTGACAGTGAATCAACCAAGGATTCCTACATAGCTACATGATTTTCTGAGACCAAAGGAGAGGTTGCCAATCATGAAAATTGAGAATAATTGGGGAGATATTATCCCCTATCCAGTCAACACAGTCATTAGAGTTTATGGTTTCCCTAGTCAGCCACATGTGCTACCTTTTAATGTCCCTTTGAGATTAGGTTTTGCTGAAGCAATCTGGTAGATGGGTTGTATTCATGATAGAGAATTGAAATGTAAGGGAAAGGGAACTATCTTCCCTGATTACATTGCTATTCCATACTTTGCAATTATGAAAGGAGGATATGTGCATTTTGATAAACTCTTTGCACCATATCACTTGGGAGTTAGTGTAATCATGCATAGTGACCCAAAGGGATTTTATAATATTTTTGGGTAAAGAATAAAGGGAGTTGCTTTTCCTGATGAACACAATTTTCCTAAGGATATGATTATAAATGAATTTGATCTCACTACTCAAGATTTGAGGAAAGAGAAGTGGATAGCTTTTAGGAAGCTATGGAAAATTGTATAGAAAATGGATCCTAGTTATGATCCATTAATAAGCTTCACTCCATTCTTTGCCAAAATTGATTTTGTTAAGAATAATTTTGATGAGTTGATCATCAATTTGAAAGAGAAGAAGACCAAACTTGAGGAAGCCTATGGCCACCAAGTTGAGATATGAAGAATGTAGTGGCCTACACCTATTACCCTTGAAGATACAACCTTAATTCGCCAAATGAGAATGAAACAACCAGGCTCACCTCCTCCTCCACCTCATAGGATAGATGGGATGAAAGAAACTAGACCTAGTTATGTGCCCCCTTCAAGGGGTAGTATTGTCATAAAAATAATAAGGGATGAGGAGAGCAGTGAAGAAGAGAGTGACAACGCTATTGATAGTGGGAAGTTGGTGAGGAGGAAAGGAAAGAAGATAATGAAAGTAAATCCAACCCCAAAGGTGTCGGTTAGACCTTCAAAAGGAATCAAGATTATTGATGTTGAAGATTCAAACAGAAGTCCCTCACCACCACATGTGCCTTATTCACCTCCCAGATAGTTTGAAGAATAGGGAGAAGATCAACAAATGGGAGAACAATAGGATAAAGACACAATTGAAATTACAAATGCAGAAATGCAAATTGGTATTCCTCTTGTGCCACCCACTCTGGAATTTGATATCACTTCTCTAGATATTCAGGGTAGATTTTTTAGGGATGCTAGGAAGGAGGCATGTGACAAATTCTTTGAGGATGAAGCTTTTATGAAAAGCCCTACATTCTTTCAAATGATGTGGAAGGTGAAAATAGATGAATACAAGAAGAGAAGTGCTAAGAGAATGGCCCAAAGGCAAGACAGGTCTGACCAAAAAAATCAAGAAGAGGTCAAGACATAAATGATGGAGAAATTTAAAGCAATCACTGCAAATGAAGGTAGGATGATAGCAGTTCAAGCTGGTATTTTAATTCTGCCAGAGTAGAACATAGCTAATGCAGTGGCCTTTGATGTGATCAGGAAATCAAGAGACCAAATGTTCAGTTAAGAAGAAGAAGCAAGGTTGGCATTAAAAGGATAAGATTTTATAGATGATTATGCAACCTTGGCGATATGGTCACTAGAACAGGGGCCTAGGAGGCCTGATATAAAATCAGACCTTACAGGAAGCCTCATTGTAAAGAGAGCCTCTGATACATCGAATTTTGAGGCCTCAAAGTTAGCTATTGATACAACCAAATTGGCCCATGAAACTGCAAAAAGGGAGGTGAAAGAGAAGCAAGAATTAATGAAGAAATTTCAGAAGCTTTTTAATGATTATAATACAGTTCAATAGAAATGTGTGGAGCTGCAGACTAAAGTTTAGCTCTATGAGTAGAGATAATTAGGAGCACCTTCTTCAATTCTTGCCATTGCATCAGTTCCATCAACATCCAGGTCTCCAGCAATTTCACACATAGATGCATCAATCCAGTTTCATAGTGAGACTGATACTCCAATAGAACCACTCTTACCATATGTTGACAATGAACCTAAGCCCACTAGATCTACTGACCCAACAAGAGCTCAAATTTTGGAAAAGATTAATGAGCTGGAAAAAAAGCTAAAGGAGTCAGAAGAACGATTTGCCAATAAGCAAAGGGAGATAGTCATCTATGTGTTGACTCAATTAAATTATAAAGTAGACACTAGACTTAATAGTATTCATTCTTTATATTTTTTATTGTTTAATGCCATTCAGAGTTTTGATAAAGATAAAGAGGTAGCAAAATCTTTCTTCACAAAGTGGTTACAGAAGGGAAACAAGCTCAGGATAATGTGAATGGCTTCAAAGTACCATGCTAAAAGGCCACCTACACTTCAACCAACTTATTTGTTGGTAAAATCAATGTAGGAATCCCAAATGCTACCAAACAATATAGAGAGAAAAATAAGAGAGTTGATGAGGATAATTACAATAGTGGGATTTTTTTCATATTTTCCAGATGTTTTAAATCTACACCTGCCTTTCGTAGATTGTGTTTCAAAACTTCAAAGTATAATAAAATTTGTCTGCTTCATCTAAATTTGTTTGGCTCCCTCACCTCGCCATGAGTTCAATTCTATGCTGGAAGGGATCCATAGGATACTATCCTTTTGTGCTTGTTTTGAGTATGGGTGTTGAGGTGTGTTCCTCAGAGTATGGATATCAAGGTGTATTTGATCTCCAGAAGCTTCCAAGTTCTTAGAATTTTATAGAGAATCAATCTTTTATAAATTGGGAAAAAGAAAAAATTTAATGTGATTAGTTTTATTTTTTATAAATAAAATTAACGGCAGTCTCCAATGGAAATTAAAATAAATAATTTTATATAGATTATTAAATTTGTTTCAAGCCAAAACATTTAGGAAAAAAAGAAAAGTTGAAAAATACTTTATTTTCATTGGGCAGCTCAAAATAATTATTTGCATCTAACGGATGCGTTAGTATCCTACCGGTACGGCAGGAACTAATAATATTCGTTGGATTTGTCTCTAAGATAAAGTAGGTATTTTTCTATAATGCAAAAAAAAAGAAAAAGGTGGTTTCTTATTACAAATTGTTAACACATATTAATATGTATATATAATTTTTATTTACATTGAAAGAAAGTAAAAAATAAATGAAACAATGTAGTAGTAGTGAGTACTACCCTCTATAGTATTATTGTAGAATAGATAATATTAGTTATGATATAATAATTTGAAGATAAGGTAGATAATAGTTTTCAAAGTTGCATATATTATTTATTTTTTAGTTTTTAATATGCACAAATATGATTATGTTTATCAACCCTTATAATGTAGTTATAGTAATGAGTTGAAGAGATATAATTATTTTACCACAAAGTGAAAGTATAGTTGATATTAATCATAAGTTAATTTTTACTTAACTAAACAATATTATGAATATTTGATATAGTATGTAAAATATTATATTAATTTTAAATTTAGAAATATGTAATAATGATAAAATTTTAAATAGTTTGTTGGTTTTGTAATAATAAAGTATTTTCTACAAAGTAAAAGTAGAGATGGTATTAATCACAAGTTAATTTAACCTGACTTAAAATATTAGAAATATTTGATATAGTATTTGAGTGACCATATTAATTTTAAATTATAAAAATTCAATAATGATAAAATTTTAAATATTTTGTTGGTTTTCTAAAGTTAAAAGTATATAATGGTCAATATTATAAATAAAACTAAAATCAAATCAAACAAACAAGATGAATTTTATAGTATGTATATATTTGTATGGACAAGCACTTAGAAGGTATATAAATTTTAAAAATTATAATTTAAATAATTAAAAACTAGCATACCTATATTTTTAGAAATCTAAGTAAAGTACGCTGAGATATATCAAGTTTCAAAATATGGAATATTTATATGTTCATTGATAAAGTATGAAGTGCAATTAAATTCAATGATCGATTATGTTTTTAATTTAATTTTGGTTAAATTTGAATTAATGATAATTAAAATGATATAAAGGCAATATCATAATTTTTTAGAGGAGAATAGGTGGAAGAATCAAAATTTTGAATTTTCAAGCACTGAAGTAGGCTATGGCGGTGCAGGTTTTGAGGAATCGCAGGCAAAATCAATGCAGGGTCCAAGTGACAAGCATGGTAAGGAGGAATCAAAAGAGTCTGACCTGGGAAAAAGTATTCAGGTGGACCCGGGGGGGAAGGGTGACTCGTCTGATGGCAATAATCAAAGGGGGATCGAAAAGGGAAAGCCTATTCTGGTGGTATTCACTATTCCCAATGATTGCGAAGTTCCTATTGATTTCTCTAAAAGAAAAGGGGTTGATAAGAGAGTCAAAAATGTGGTGGGGGCCGCTGGAGGTGTTGTCTCCAGACAAAAACCTAAGATGTCTCTATTTGGAGTGAAACCTAGTGGAATATCAGTGTTCCCTCTAGTCAGTAATATCTCTGACCTGATGAAGGGTAATTTTGCCATTTTTGTCTCTGATTTGGTCATAGATCGCAATATTTCCCTTATGGACAGAATGCTGGTTGGCAAATTTATGGGTCCTAGGCCTAACATAGAAATTGTTAGGGCCTTTGTCAAAAGGAAGTGGATTACTAATGGCCAGGTTCTTGTCTCTACTCTCCCTAAGGGTTACTTCACTTTTGAGTTTTCTTGTAAGGAGGATATTTAGCCTGTTAGAAGTGGAGGTTCCTGGGTTATTGGCAAGTCCTCCTCGACGCTTAAGAAATGGACCACAAACTTGGACCTTTCAGATTCCATTTTTGAAAATGTCCCAGTTTGAGCTAGATTTCTTGGTCTCCCTCTATTAGAATGAAGATGTCTTTAGCTACCTAGCCAATTCATTTGGAGAACTTCTATCCATAGATCTGATGATGGTGGCTTGGAAAAGCTAGGTTTTTGCTAGAATTTGTGTGGGTGTCTCCTAGAATGCAGATTTAACGTCCTTTATTGAAATACAATCCAAGCTGAGCACTTGCGTTCAAGCTATTGAGTTTGAATCAATCCCTTTTGCTTGCTTCAAATGCAGGAAATTGACACATTGGGCTAAGAGATTGTCATTGAATGCAAGCAAAGAGAATATTCAGGCCAAGCCCAAGAAAATTTTAAAAACCAAGTCTAGAGGGGATGGTAATGAGAGAAAAGACCAACATAACGGAGAGAAATATAGTAAGGGTACTGAAAATCCCTCGGAGGCCCCTGAGAAGATGGATGATCTAGGTATTCAAGTGGATTTGGAGATTCGGGAACTAGTTATCAATAAGCGAGATATTGAATCAGGTGAGAAGAAGCAGGGTGAGATTGGTCTGGAAGATATCCCTAGTCAGGGCTCTACTGTCCCATTCAAGGAGGTCAATCTGGATGTGGATATTGGGATCCCCTATAAGCCTACAACATCTTGAGTTAAGAGCTTCTCAAGCCAAGATTCAACAAAGAACCATGTCTCTGTGGATTTCTAGGAAATTGTTAATGACACATATGGTGACTCAAGTAAAAGTCTAGGGGATTCCAGTGAGAATAGGGATCAAAATCATAATGGAGTTATGGATACCCTTCCATTGTCTCAGAAGGGGCTTTCAGATAGAGATTTAGAACTAGAAAAAGAGACCCATAATTCTAAAGCTTTAGATAGAGATGAGGAGTGTTCTCTGATGAGAAAGGAGAAAAAAAAATAATAAACAAAAGGATGCTCCGGTAGGGGTCACTACAAGATCAAGATCTAAGGCTGATTGTGGAGCCACAAAGGGTAGTCAAGGAAGAAGATCTTTGAGATGGTATAGGGAGAAAGAAATATTTTGAGATATAGCGGATGGTGTTCAAAAAACCATTTCGGAGATTTGTAGACTCCAGTCTCTTGGTAAGATATGAAGATAATGTCATGGAATATAAGGGGCTTGAATAGCCTCCATAAGAAGGATGTTTTGCACAATTTTACTAGGGACCATAAACCAAACATCTTATTGCTTCAAGAATATAAAATGCCAAAAGAGAGAGTTGAAAAGATTAAAATGTTCAAGTTTTGTGGGGTGCATGGAAATAGCTTTGAGGGAGCTTGAGAGGGAATTGTAACCTTTTAGAATATGAACCTTATTACAGGTGAACCATTGCTTGAAAGTGTCAATCACGTGGCCACCAAATTTACCCATATTAGGGCTATTTTATGTTGAATTCAATCCAAAAGCTATGCCCCTAATTGTAGAGGGGCAAGAAAGTTTTTCTGGCAAGAGCTTGCAGCTTTTTGTAGAAAGTTTAGTAATGAAAATTGTATTATTGTGGGTGACTGCAATACCTCTTTCCAAGATAATGAAAAAATTTGGAGGCTCCCAGATGAATCTAGATAGTAAAATGGACCTCCTTGACTTTATTAATAACTAGGTGTTAACGAATATTAATCTGGATGGAGCCTCCTACACCTGGTCAAATCGAACAATTCATAAGGATTTGATTCAAGTCAGACTGGATAAAAATTTAATTTTTGGTCAATGGTTTTTAAATTATTGATGCTCCTTAAAGGCCCTCTAAAGGGTAGGTTCTGATCACTTCTCTATAAGTTTTGTGGTGGATCCTATCCTTCCTAAAATGAATTTCCATATAAATTTGAACACATGTGGCTTTCTCATCCTCAGATCTTTGAGGAAGTCAAGAAAGGGTGGAATATCTCTATGTCTAGGACAGCTATGTTCAAGGTTGCTAAAAGATTGAGGGAGGTTAAAAACAAGGTTATAAGATGAAATAAAGAAACCTTTGGTAACATTTTTGGAATTAAATATTAATTATTGCTTGAAATTAAGGATATACAAGAAAAAATCCAGCCAGAAGGATACATTGCTGATTACAAGATGAATGAGAATGAATTTCTTGGGAAGATGCATGACATTATATCCAAAGAACAACATAGTCCTCCAGCTGATTGGTCAACTTATTTCTACACCTTCCATATCCATCAATGTGAATGGATCTCCTTCACATTTCTTTAAGAATTGAAGAAGGTTAAGACAGGGTGATCCTATTTCTCCTATTCTTTTTAATATCATTGCAGAATGTCTATGTAGAAACCTACAAAGGATGGTCGAGCAAGGTTCCTTAATGGGCTTGAGGCCTTCCTCTAGCAGTATGGTTTTCTCTCATAAATATTTTATGGATGATACCATTTTAATGGGGAGATCCATAGTGGGTGAAGAAAGGAACTTGAAAAAGGCCCCTGATGACTATGAGTCGGCTTCAAGTCAGATGGTGAATAGATAGAAAAGCTCTTTATTTTTCTTCAACACTTCAAAGCCTAGGCAAAAAAAAATGGCTAGAATTCTTGGATGCAGAATTGAGGCATTACCATCAATTTATCTTGGTCTGCCCCTGGGTCTTAAGACTCATGACTCCTTTTGGAATGCGTTGATTGATAGATTCAGTAAACAGTTGAGATCCTTTCTTGATTCCTCTATTCTGGCTCGTGGATTGGCTCTCTGGAATGATATGGTTAGAGGAAGGAAAATCATTGAGATGGGAATGGGATAAAGTATAAGAATTGGTAATTTGGATAGGTTTTGTGAAGATAGATGGATTTTCAAGGAGCCCTTAAATTATTATGAGAGATTCTCGGCTTGGGCTGATACCTGCAAGTCTTTTTATGGAATTCATGTTAAGGATTACTAAAGGAATGGTGGGTAGGTGGATCTCTATCAGGTCAAGTTTACAGGGTGGTCTTTTAGTCTGGATGCCAAACCCTTCAGGCTGCTTTTCAGTGTCTTTGGTTGTCCCTCTGCTCTCCTTTTCTTTCACCCTTCCTCCAGTTTGGGCTAAAGCCTGGATCAAACACCTTATTCCTAATATCAATATTTTCTTTTGGATTTTACACTAGAATAAAGTGCCGACAGTTGACAATATTTGTAAGTATAGCTTTTAGATCCCCAATCGGTGTTACCTATGCAAGGAAGATGTTGAATTGGCTAATCATCTTTTCCTCCACTATCCATATGTGGCTTTTATCTAGGGTAGATTTGTTTCTCTCTGGAACTTATCTTGGGTGTTTCTTGGTTCATTAGAGGACCTTTTTTTCCAATGCAATGCCCCCTCTTTGAATCCCACTATTTGAAGGTTATGGTCTTTAACCTTTCCCCATGTTATCAAGAGAGTGTGGAAGGAGTGGAATAATAGATTATTTAGGGATAAGGAGGCTCTAGAGATTATTGTGTTTGAGAGAATATACAAATTAATTGTGGAGAATTTAAATAGCATCCCTTCTAATGCGAATAAAATGGAGATTGTTGTTTGTACGGCCTATGATCTTAAGATTGCCAGAGATTGGCATATCAAAGGTAATATTTCTAAGGCTTATATACGAAGGAGAAAGGATCATGAAGGTGTTCATTTGACTCATCCCCTAAGGGGTTGGATAAAAGATAATTTTGATGGGGCAGCTAACGGTAACCCGGGGCCAACTGGGAGTGGGGAATGAAGATCACAATGGAAACATAAAATCACTCACAGGAGCACATCACATAACACTAGATGTACGAGGAAAACCCAATGTGGGAAAAACCTTGGTGAGAATAGCTGCGGGAGTCTACTGGTCCAATCCAACCTCATAGTAAATAACAGTTTACAATGTTTAGGGAACCAACATAAGGAGCACCAACCCCTGAAAATTTAGGGTACCAATCGAAGGAGCACCAACCCATGATTTTATGAGCACCAACTCAAAGAAGCACCTACCCCTTCTTTGAGCACCAACTTAGAGATTTACAGTGATTGTTCAAGTTTACATTACAATGATAAAGCTTTGTTACAAATGATTTTCTTAACACTTACAAATTTCTCATATCGTGAGAATGACTTTCTCTCCTTGCTCAAAGTTTTCCTCTATTTCTCCTCCTTTGTTTGGTTATCTTCTTGTCTCTGGTACAACAATACTCTCCAGAATGCTCTTTTATTACTCTGTTTTCTCTTAGTAGCAACACACTCTATCTCTCTCTCAACAACAACACTCTTTATACTTTAGCGCCACAACACACCTCTCTTAGCACACTGTATATATTCTCTCTACACATACCATCAGTCAACTTGCTGAGATATCATTATTTTTAACCAACCAGTGCTGAATCACATTTATAGCTACTACTAGATTAGATCGACTCTGTACACATCAGATTTTTCTTCTATTGCAATCTTGAATATTTATTCTAGTCGGTTGTCTTGTAGGTTTGTAACTCAAAAGATTTTATTCTCTGTCTTGAATAAGATCTCAGATCAGCTGCCTAAATTAAATGCATCCTGTCTGTCTTTTGATCATTCTTTGTACTGGGATTACTAAGTTTAGTAATCTTCTTTTGCCCAAAATGATTTACAATCCTTCCTTGAGCCACACAGCCTTCCTGCAACTCGGTCACCATTAATGTTGTTTCCATCCTCTATCAGCCTACCCAAATAAGATTGACATCTACCATACTAAAATCCACCATCACTGACTTCTGCATATCTGATTTGTTTTGTCCACCAAAGAGCCATATGTCACCATTTCCTTTGTTTAGATCATTTGGTCAATGTCGGTTAACCACCATATAGATCATTTTTCCTATCAGCATGCAAACATCTTCTTATTCAGCATCCGAGTCACTTGGTCAATCCTAATCAATTGCCCACATGTACCTCTGAGTCTATTGGCTTGCAGACATGGCTGCAAAGTCGGTCACAATCTCAATTTTGTCAGAAAAATACCCTTTCATCTTTTCAACAAGTGTCCTTTGATTTTCTTCGTGCATGCCACATCATTGGGTCAAACTTGGTCAGCACCCAGGTGGACTATCTAGCTACTCAGATCCATTGAACTTTGTACTATCACTAACCTTCATGTTATACGCTTCGCATGTATGTTCTACTCATATGGGATAAACTTTTGTCATTCTTAATAAGCCTTCCTCTTTCTTTGTTAGCCCACACCACAATAGCATAGTCTTATCCCACGCGGGATAAGATTTTCCCCTTTTGACTTTACTTTTCTTTACCCTGCAGGCTTCATCACATCCCATCTTGATCATGCGGGATAAGAAGGACCTTCACTTCCTTTTATTATCTTATCCTGTGGGCCCACTGACATCATCCTGGTCTCATGTGGGATAAGCATCCTCAAGAAATATCCCTTTGATTTCTTATCCTACGTGACCATTTCTCTCCAAGTTTCACCACATGGGATAAGGAGGCGCCTTTACTTTTTTTTATCTCACGCGAACCTTGTGTAGCCTCTTACTTTGTTTTTCCTTGTCCCGCGGGACCACTGCATAACCACTTGTCTTGTGTGGGATAAGGTTTTCTTGAATGCATGCTTTCACTTGTTAGCTTGCACAACATTTTGTGTGCATCTTAGCCTATGCGGGATAAGGGAGTCTTCAATATTCCCTTTAGTTTCTTAACTTTTGACACCGCGGGATAAGAGGGAACATCTCTCCGCTTTGACCTCTTTTGACTATCTTATCCCGGAAAACCATCATTGATCACTTTTGATAACTTGAGATAAGAGGAACCACTTTGTTCAACAAACATAAGTTATCCATGCGACATTTGTTTGTCACTTTTAATACTGCGGGATAAGAGGGACCGTCTTGTTCACCGAACAAAAGTTATCTCGCATGGCAAGCACATGACCTTATCCACAACACGAGATAGCGAGTAGTGTCACTATTGTGTTATCCCATGAGGCATTCAATTCTCAACCAACATGCTATGGGATAAGGGGAACACCATTTTTTTTCATCAAAGTTATCTTGCATGGTCTCTTCCCTATACACGAACACAATATGGAACCCACAGATACACGTGAGCCAAATAACTACTCCCATGTGGAAATAATGACATACAAAGCACAACATGTGACTCGATGATTGTTTTCGACATGACCGACATGTGAAGACATGACCAAGATGTGAAGACATGACCGACATATGAAGACGATGAATTTGGTCGAAACCCCCGCAGCATAACATGACGTGTTATGCGCAATAGCACAACATAACTTGTGTGTTATGCATGATTGCTACCTACATCACTGCAACCTCCCTTAATATCCTTTTGACATCAATGACAATAATTCCAATAGGGGAGTGTTAAGAGATCAAGGTGAACTCACAATAATGGTTCCCACTTTTTTGCCACTTTTGACACTGAGATGAACATTTTTAAAATAATCTTTAACTTCCGAGAGCTATAACTTTTAAACTATTAAGAATTTGAAGATGATGTAAATTAGTGATTTGTAGAATTTTGTCTATAGATTCTATATATATTTTTGAAGGATTGTTTTTAAATTTTTCCATCTCCCTCGAAAAGTACTTTTTTACAGCAAAAGTTACATTTTTTTAGAGTGCCTCCCGAAATGAATAACTTTTTTTCTATAAATGATTAAAACTCAATTCTTTCGAATTTTGGTTTGTAACATCAATATCCAGGGCTTCCAATTGGTTTGATAGTGATATGTTGAATATTTTTTATTTTATTAAGTTTTGAAGTCCGACTAGTCATAATTCAGACATAGGTTTAAGTTTGAACACATAACTTGTTCTATATATATCGAAATTCAATTTTACTTTTTTTGTTAGAAAGAAGACATCAATACCTGGGGCATAGATATTTGTCAGAATTTTTTTGAATTATTTTCTTATTTTTCCCAATGCGTTGAATAGAGAAGTTCATGTTTGGTGAAAAACCAATATTCTATAAAATTAAAAAAACAAGAACATAATAAATTCACAATGTAATAAAATTATACTCGTTGGAAAGCTTGCTCCAAGTACTACCATCTTATATTTTTGGGTTATCAAGATTATTTCATTTGTGCCTTGAACCAGAGGTCCAAAGGCAAAAATTTCTTAGAACTCTGAAAAGTTTGGGGAGAGACCTCTAACAAGCGGGTTCGAACGAACACTGGTCTGAGCGAAGGGCAGTCCGATTGAACCCTAAGGGGTTTGATCGGCCCCCCTTCACTTGAACCCCCTAGGCAAAATTATGATGCACACATTCATGTAACAGTCGAGTTCGAACGAACCCGACCTTTTGTAACTGTCGGTGTTCGTTCGAACCCTGGCTGACCCAATTTTTTTTTTTTTTTTTAACATTTAAGTAGAGTCTTATAAATATACATAATTTTTTTCATTTTTTTACACACCAATGATTAAAAAAATTCGCATCGTTGGATGAAAGAAGACATTTGAAAATTATTTTGAGGGCAATAATTTGAAGATTTTTTTGAAGGTTATTTTAAAAACATGGGGAACAAGAAGAGAAGGCAAAATAAGACTTTAAGGAATTATTCTCCCGAAACAGAACAAAGATATCGAGAACAAAGAAGGCAAAGATATCATGATGCAATAATGTATTTTTATTTTTATTTATATTTAATTTTATATGTATTACGTACCAAAAATTGTGTTTATTTGTTAGTATAAGTTAAATATTTTTTAACTAATATTATTAATGAAAATTATTTTAAATAATATTAATTAAATTAAATTAATTTATATAATAATTCTACCTTAATTAATTCTAAATGATGTTATTTTTATTAAATTAATTGGAAATAGTAAGATTAAAAATAATCTCATTTTAATTAAAATTAATTATGCTTTAATTTGAAATAATATGTGTATTGCAAATTTCAAATTCCATTAACTGGCATTTTCTCCCCCCGCCCCTCAAGTCCATTTATAATAGATCATGGTTTTAATTTAAAACTTATATCTTTAGGACCCCTCTCTTTCCCATTTATTATTTATAATTTATAATTTAATTTTTATTTTAAAACCATGTGTCTTTATAGTTTAGCAAACACTTCAATTAGTGCTCTAAAATTAACAAACTTGTCTTTTGTGTCTTCAACAATAGGCTCTTTTTGTTTTATCATTAGAAAGGGACCTACCTCTCAAGTAGCCCTTAAGGCTCGGTGAGAGGGAACGACCAAAGTGGTAACAAGATAAAGCCAAGCTCTTCCAAGCCACTATAAATAAATGTGTTTGTGACGAAAGTTGCAAGCAACGGGCGTTACATGCTGCTATAACCGTGTTGTGACTCTCCATAAACCCTATAAAGCGCAACCTCTATAGGGTGGGAGGCCTTCCATTTAATGGAGCATAACACGCTACTAATTATAGCCACCCGAACAGATGCCCTTACTAGACACCTTTTATGTTAGAAGCCAAAAACCTTCTAGTTGTTGGTGTAGGAGGTCGGACCTCTGAAGTAGTTCACATTCTTACGATTCTTAATAGAGATACAAAGTTTGCCAAAAGGAGTTTTCGTGGGGACTGGTTCTTGGTTGCCCTGGAGAAGTGAGTGTCGTGGAGGGGAGCCAGTGGGTGAGGCAACTAAGTATCCACTCTAAATTGCGTAGCTCGGGGTAACCCCCCAAGTGAGATTCAACAACTATTGTCTCGTCCAGGCCTAGGATCTATGCTTGCATGATCAAAACAATTGAACACTTTCAAACGGACACACATTGTGTCTTCCTTGTTTTCAAGTGTATGCAAAAATAATTCACATTATACTTGAGTCCCCTTAAAACCTATATTATGTGATACTAGGACCTATTATGTGATATTAAGACCTATTATCTGCGATAATGCCTATCTTAAATATGACATAATAGAACCTATTATGACATAATAAGTCTTATTGTGACTTAATAACATGATCATGTATGCAAAAAAAATTCACATTATATACTTGAGTCCAGGCCTTAAGACCTATATTTATGATATATTAGGGCCTATTATGTACATGTGATAAATTAATGACCTATTATCACATAATTTAGGTCCTAATATCACATATATAATAGGTCCTAATATTTGCATGATATAGGTATGAAGGGGAGTCAAGTATAATGTGAAATGTTTTTGCATGTGGTCATTTATTAAGTCATAAAATTAATAAGACCTATTATGTCATAATTTAGGCTCTAACTTATATCATATTTAAGACGTACTTAATTTCATGTGATAGGTCCTTTAATATCACATACTATATCTATCTTAAGGGGAGTCAAGTATATTAATATGAAATTTTTTTGCATACATGGTCATATTAAGTAATAATAAGGCATAGTATGTGATATTAGGACTTATTATGTGATTATAGGTCTTAAATGTGACATAAATTTAGAAGCGATTATGTCATAATAGGTTTTATTTATATGACTTGACCTATGCAAAAACAATTCACATTATACTCAAGAGTCCCTTTAAGACCTATATTATGCAGATCATATTAGGACCTATTACATGTGATATTAGGAGGTCTATTATGCAATAATAGGTCTTAAATATCACATAATAGTCCACCTATTATGACAGAATTTTTAGGTCTTACTAAATGTCTTGAAAATTTGGTTTCAAATTAAACTTAGAATTTCATTGCATTAAAAATATTCTCTGTCATCTTAAATTATGTACAGAACGGGCTCGAGAAGAAGGGAGTTCTGAAGCGGGAGTCAAGGCAAACGAACCTATTGAAGAAAACAATATAGTTGATGAACATAGGGAGGACCTTGTCGAAGTTGAACCAATGGAGGTTGAAGGAGAGAGGCCAGTCTCCTTACCTCCTACCACCGGTATGGATGAGCATATTGTGAATCTAGCCAAACAGGTTAAGAGAAATATTTCTTATAAAAATTTAGATCATTTACATGAAATGGATGTGGATGAGTTGAAACGTCTCAGTGAAGAACCTAGACATACTAAAAGGAGGTCAATGAATAAAAGTGTAAAAGAAATAATATCTCATTTCTACAATCTTGATACTACAGTAGAGAAAGCTCAATTGTTATCAATTGTACTTACTCGTAAATACTTAATAGATCCACTGAAATTGTTGGGTATAGGTACAACAAGTCAAAAGAGGAAAACTTCTCAGATACAAAAATATATTGTTGATAATGCTAAGAAAGGTTTGGTGAACATTGGTAAAATATCTCAAACAATAGATAAGACCATTTCAAGAAGAGTGATGTTGACATCTTTAGTAAATGAAAGATTGCCTCAAAAAAGACAAATCTCTTCACTGTCATCTGAATTTGGTTTTAGTAGAAGGACAATATCAAAATATGTTAAAAGGAGAAAGAGTTTGGATGATACTACCTCAGAAGGGAATTGGGCAATTATGTGTAGAGCTCCTCATTCTGATAGAATTGAAGACGTTGTTAGGAACTTTGTGACAAGTTTTTGGAATGATAATACTCATCCTTCATCAAACAGTAGAGATGTTATCAAGCAAAGGATTGGCCCTAATCATTATGATCTCCATGTAAAACATTGGTTAGATACAACAAAACATGAATTGTATGTGTTGTTTACTTAAACAAACCCTCATATAAAGATTGGACAAACCATGTTTGAATGGTTAAGGCCATATTATGTTAAGGTAAACAAAGTCTTTGAAACTTGTTGTTGTCGTTATCCCATCGAATTCGATATGTACTATCAGGTGTTTCAAAACGAACAAGTCAATTTATAGCATTCATCTTATGTGATAAATCAGATGATAATGCAACCAATCAAATAAATTGCATAAAAGGAATTTATGGAACATGCAGGGAGTTGGCTAAATTGCCTTTAAGAGATGAAGATACTGACATGACGAAGATGGTAAATTGCAAGAGTTACAAGTACCAAAATATTGAAACAAAATTTGGAAAGGAATCTACAAGGTTAGATTATGTAGAAGAGGAAATACCTATTAGAACATTTATGGAAAAATTTTGTAAGTTGATAAAACCATACATATGCCATGGTTTTTTTTCCAAGTGGCAAGTAGAACAATTTAAAAGATTAAGAGAGACTTCACAGAAAATTACTCTTTTGCACATCAAAAAGAGATTAAATCAAGTATTACTTTTCAAAGCAAATCACTATTATGGTGCATGTGTGTTATCGACATGCATAGATGGATTTGGATGGTGTTGATAGTACATTTGAAAATCGTGTCATTAAGAAAGAGTACCACTACTACATCAGTGATGATAAGGAGCATGACACACTTTTTGTACAACATTACTTTAAGAAGTTTTTTGAATATTTGAAAGACAGAGGCATAACAATAGTTAAACATTTTGTTTGGTCTGATGGATGTGCGGAAAAATTCAAATCTTCGAGGCCATTTTATGCACTATGTATATATCATAGAAATGACAAAATACCACATGTTTGGAGTTTTTTTGAGAGTGGTCATGGAAAGGGTGAACATGATGGTGCAGGAGCTTGTATCAAACGTGCTCTAAGAAAGAATCAAATAAATTATACAAGAGATCGTATAGACGATGCACATGATGTTGTTGAAGGGTGTAAGAAACACTTTGAGGAACCTAATTATCCTGGTGAATCATCATCAAGAACATACAGACCCATTCCATATAGAGTGTTTTGGGAGATGACCGGTACGTGTTCTCTTTTAATGTTTTATTTAAATATTTTTAAATTTTTTAAAAATATTCCTAGTTCAAATGTTTTAATTTAACAACTTGATCTACATGTATGTTCGTGTACACAAGTACATTTTGCATATGTGGATAGAAGATCAATGCATGGATGCAAGAGTGTAAAGAGGACAAGATCGTTGCATTGTGTCACGAGTACAAATAATCACCTATGTACATTGTACACTAGGGATTATTCATGTTTTTGTTCTGATTGCATTTTGGAAAAATATGTTGATTGCAAGAACGAAGAGCTTGGATATGTTAGTGAATGGAAATTGGTACCACTAGATGTTTCTGACACATACGAGGATTCAAATGAGGACAAAATCTTTGAAGACATTCCTTTGATATCTGGTGATTATGATCATATTTTAGGATTGATTAAAAGAGGTATATGACATACACATATATTTAAATTATATATATATATATATATATATATATATATATATATATATATATATATATATATATATATATATATATATATATATATATATATATATATATATATATATATTTCCTTAAAAAATGTTGCGTACATGTAAATAAATTATATATAAGTTTTGAATCGAGTACATGATATTTTAAATTTATTTAACTTGTTTCAAATTGCAAGAGATATTTTTTCAGTTATAGCAAAAGATGGAAATATAGAAGGTGCTAGTTATTATTTATTGTGTTGCACAGAAGAGAGAAAGAAGGTAACAAAATCTAAAATGAGCGATGGAATGTCATTTCCATAGGTTTGAACTGATTCAATCTACGTTTGAATTATTTTAAATAAATTTATTTTAAACATGCCCACATCTACACATGTTTTCATTTTTATATGTACACAGATCACTTACGCGCAAATTTTTAATTTCTCGTTTCTTATATACATGTACATGCAGGCTCAGTTGTAGTGCAAGGGACATATTTCAAACAAGTTAAAATTGTTAAACATGGGATTCATTTCACTAAATACCAAATTGACAACAAGGTATATCAGTATAGCCACTTGGTCATTGTTGTGGGCCGAATTCTTCATACAATTCCATGTCATGGACCATCTCAAAAGTGGAGACTAGATAGTGAAGATCATGAGAAAATATTAAGTGTTATTGAAGAGCGGTCTGAATCGCTTGATGTGGTATGAACTATTTAGTAAATCAAAGTACATGTGGTTCAACCAATGAATTGAATTAATACTTGATAAATTAGAACTTAACCTGTTTTGAAACTTGGATAAATTATTATTTATGTACATTGAAGTGTTTGAATTTAATATTTGATATATGTGTGTGTGTGTGTGTGTGTGTGTGTGTGTGTGTGTGGCTTCTATGGACCATATATTGTTTAGTTAAATATTAAATTTTCAATTATATTAAATTAGGATGTATGAAGTTAATGTATGTATGTTAAATAATACTTGCGTGCACGTATGTAAAGTAAATTGGGACATGTGGATAAGTTGAAAATGTGTTAAGGCACGATGTAATAAATGTATGCACTCGATTAGGATGTATAGTCTATCTAATTCTAAATGCAAGTATGCATATGTAATTTGTAAGTTGTTAAAATAATTTAGCATGTATGTAAAGTAAAATAGGATATGTATTTATTTAATTAAAAATGTGCATGTGTAAATTTAATTAAAAATGCATATTAAATTTGAATTTATGTGTAAATTTGATATTAAATTAGGACATGCATGTAATAATTGAAGAGCGGTCTAAACCACTAAGTGATGTGTTGTGAACTATTTAGTATGTACCTAGAAGTACATGGTGTGAACTATTTAGTACACCTAGAATTTAAATTATTGAATATGTTCATTAACCTGAGTTTGTTTATTTGATATGAAAAAGTGTGATTTTTATATTGTTCATGGCTTGCATAGTGGAGTGAATATATATATATATTGTTCACAAATTCTTGTAAATTAATGCATATCTACATATACATGTTACATGTAGTAAAATTTAAAATTTAAAAATTAAATTATTAACATGTCAATCTTTTTTTAATCTATGTACATGTACACAAATTCAATCATAGATATATATAAATTTGAAAGTTTTAGAAAACATGTGTATGATCATATATATAAAGTGTGTAAGTTATCTAACCCGTGTGCATGATCATATATAATCTGAATACAAATGATGTGATATATAATCTAGGATCAAATGTAGAAACTATACATATATAAAGTATAATCTAACCATACATGCACATGATATATAATCCGGGATCAAACACAAACTGTATAAAGTACATAATCTAACATACATGCATGAAATATATAATCTAATCAAACACAAACTGTATAAAGTATAATCTAGTCTAAACTTCATACATGTATGAATATATAATATGAAAGTCTAAAATGTACATGTATATAAAAAGATAAACAAATGAGCTATAAAGTCCAGCAAATCAACATGCATCATGTCGGCCACAAACAAAGTGACCATCTGAGGGAGAGTCCTAGTGAGAGTTAGGATGTCTAATAGACCCCTGCAAAGGTAGAATTTATTTAAATATTAAATATAGATCTCTAGACACATATATACATGTGTGCATATTTTTAAAAATAATCAAATCCAACTAGTTCAATTTAAATTTAAATTGTAACGTGCATACATACATGTACATATATACAAAAAACCATAACTAACCTATCCACTAACAACCTGTGTAGCATAGAAATAATCTCTCCTACACACTTGCTCAGAGCTCAAGCTAGGAGTGACATGAGCTAATTGTTATACATATACATATATATGTATGTATTTAGGATTAGTCTAGGATCAATTTAAATGATACAAATTAGCTTCTATTATTTATTAAATGATATTTATATAGATTTATCATACATTACAACATATACATCTTGTAAAAATTTAAGCGCACATGTACATACCTGTGTATCAGGAGTAGGTTGTATAGTCTGATCATGTCCTATGATCATATCAACCACATCACTCATGCATACATATCTCTCTCTGGCTATACGTATGACTGAGGAGTGTAAGGGGATAACTAGATGACTAGGCATCATGGATGAAGTGTCTATCTGTAGTAGAATATCCATAAACCCAGTATGGCTCAAACCTCACAGTTGCTTCTCAAATGAATCCAAGCCCTCATCTGTGATATAGACATAATCAACTCATATCTCCTCCTCTACAGCAACAGAGTGATCTGTAGGTGGGTCAGTGCCTAGAGCATGTGTAGAGTGATGAGAATGTTGTGACTGCCTTAGGGTATGCGTCGATGCAATGGTAGCCTACCCATCTCTGAGAATCTCCTCTCTAACAGCAGCTAATGGTATTCCAAGTTGAGATGAAATAAAATGGTAAGAATATAGCAGGTCCTTGGATAAATACTGCGACATCTGTACATGTCTACCGCCTCCTACTATAGCCGCTACCTCATCTGGGGAGGGGATACCAGCAGCAATATACTGATCATCTAAATTTGAAGCCACCCCGTGACTAGAAGATGCATGATCTGTGGATGATCTTGAATGTGGTTGGGTCATCATATTTTTTCCCAGTCTGTAAGGTGATATGGTGGCTACTGCTGATTCAATCTGTCCAATCCCATCAATTGCTTCTCTCTGAAAAGCAATCACAACATGATTCACTATGGGGGCGAGGGTTGGGATTACTGCTAGAAATCTCTTGCCAACAAAGTCCACATGTCTACGTGGAGCTCTATCATGCCTACGATATGCATCTCTATCAGCAATCATGCCCCTCCCCTGTCCATAATATGTTGGCATATCAAGGTAGTTTGGTTTCATCTGACAATGAACCTCAACAAATACCTGTTGTGCAAAGTATAAAGGTATCTGGTTATTATTAGGATAATAACCATGGGTAGCTAAGAAGCATGGCTAAATAAATGATGTAACCTATGGATCGATACATCTCATGACCTGATATCCTGTTACCTTACTCTTCTCTTGATACTATGGAAAGCATCTCTCCTTGATGGTCTCCTTCGAGACCACCCTCACCACATCAGAAAAAGAATCATGACCCCTCACCTCACTCCTCAATTGTCTATAAATATCATCTATAACCTCAGGTGAGAATGAGGTGTGAGAAACTAAGTGGTCCCTCAATGTCTGTAAACTATAAAAAATGGATTTGCATGTACTCTTATACACCCCATCAGTACGGGGGTCATATAATATGACCCTCAACCTATGTATCTCATGATCACTGTACTGGAAAATGGTAGCAATATCGGGCAACGGGGGATCCTGGTGTGGAGGATCTATATCATCAATGTGTGGCTCCTGATCAGGAGCCTATGTAGGTGGATCCTGATCAGGAGCTTGTGCAGGTGGATCTTGGGATGCCATCTATCTAGGTAGGTCATAAAGTTAAAATAAATACGTAAGCACACACACATGAAGTGCATTCAATTTAAACATTGAAAATTAAAATCAATTAAATTCTAGAGAGAGAGATCGTTAATCTTGAGCTCATTAAAAATTAAAATGTACACATGTGAAGTTATCACATAATTAATAGATATGTGTGTGTGTGTGTGTGTACATTTTAAATTATTAAAACATTAATGAGAGAGAGAGATAGAGAGAGATAAAATTAATTTCAGAGAGAGAGATCATTAAAGATATATACATCATGTACTAAATTAAAATATATATAAATTTATCTATTTAGATCGCATACATACATTTTAAATCATTAAAACATTAATTTGAGAGAGGGAGATCATTTAAATCATGTCATCTAGAGAGAGATCTAACATTAATTCCAGAGAGAGAGAGATCATTAAAGATATATGCATACAACTTTACTAAATTAAAACATATATAAATTTGTCATTTAAATCAAATACATCAAAAATTCAAGAGCATGATATATAATATTTATAAGTCAATAACAAAAAAAATAGAAATATATTTTATTGTAACGTATAAATATTTTTGTGTATATCAAAATTAATTTTTTTGTTCACTAAAACATGGGCATTGATACAAAATGGAATGTAACTTCTCTAAATTTTTTGACATTGTTTGTTATTGAACTCCATATCTCAAAAAATAGAGGTCACTGTATTTTTGTAAATTTGGGCATATGATTATAAAATTATTAAACTGTAATATATTAAAAAACATAGTAGATGTAAATTATACATTTAAGAAAGCTAGCACTAACCTGGTTGCATACTTGTACTTGATTAGATGATTTTTTTTGGCCCTTAAAAATATGAAGCAAACTAACATATTTTATTAGTATGTGGATGGAAGCATAGATGACTATGTTGAGGGCTCCACAAAGGGTGGTTATATATAACCCCCCAGACTTAGATCAAACTTCTCCTTCTTTGATACAACATCATACACTTTTTATCATGTGAAGATTTAAAAATAAAATAAAATTAATGTTGGACCACTATTAGGACACACTGTTATGCTTCAATTCAAATATAGAGGGTGGTTCAAGCTCTGGGGATTTTAGGCATATATTAAAGCCTTCCAACTTAGACTGAACCTCCCCTATTTTTTCCAATCATAAAAAAGTAGGGATGGCTCCCTACTGAGATAAACTATTGTGCACTTTAAAATATATATCAATTATCATGACTCAAGCTTGCACCTACCAATCCCCACAAAACATCAATCATCACAATCAATATTTTTATTTGGTAACTATGACTAACTCCTTGTATAATATAGATAGATATCATATATAGCATTAATCGAAATTATCACTCAACTTGCATAGACACATCTTAGTAGTCTTAATAAGATAGATACATGCATGACCCCTTATGACCATATATGACCCCTTGAAAGACGCTATGTAATGGACTAAGGGGTATGTCATTCACACTGTGATTTTATAAGGGTTCATATTGGGTTCTAAGGGGCCACACATGTATTAGAACACATGCATGATCCCTTAGGAACACATATTCTTGACCCCTTAGGACAGTAATGTATGTGATCTTAAGGGACCGATATGTCATACACACTATAATGATCTAATAAGGGGTCATATGTGGTTCTAAGGGGTCACACATGTGTGTTAGAACACACATGTAACCTCTTAGGACCACATATGATCCCTTAGGACACTATGTGATCCTAAGGGGAATGTCATATGTACACTAGGATGTTATACGGGGTCATATGTGGTCCTAAGGGGTTACACATGTGTTAGAAAACACGTGTGACCTCTTAGGACCACATATGACCCCTTAGGAGACTATGTAATCCTAAGGGGAATGTCGTATGTACATTAGGATATTATAAGGGGTCATGCATGTGTTAGAACACACAAGTGACCTCTTAGGACCACATATGACCCCTTAAAACACTATGTGATCCTAAGGGGAATGTCATATGTACACTAGGATGTTATAAGGGGTCATATGTGGTCCTAAGGGGTCATGCATGTGTTAGAACACACACGTGACCTCTTAGGACCACATATGACCCCTTAG
This sequence comes from Cryptomeria japonica, assembly GCF_030272615.1. NCBI lineage: Eukaryota > Viridiplantae > Streptophyta > Pinopsida > Cupressales > Cupressaceae > Cryptomeria > Cryptomeria japonica. The sequence goes on along the minus strand of NC_081405.1, from coordinate 310,455,300 downwards.
GGCACTATGTGATCCTAAGGGGATTGTCATATGTACACTAGGATGTTATAAGGGGTGAAATATGGTCCTAAGGGGTCACACATGTGTTAGAACACATGCGTGACCCCTTAGGACAACATATTCAACCCCTTAGGACACTGTACATGTGATCTTAAGGGATCGTATGTCGTAGACACTAGGATGTTATAAGGGGTCATATGTGGTCCTAAGGGGTCACACATGTACAGTGTTAGAACACACATGCATGACTCCTTATGACCACATATAACCCCTTCTAGGACACTATGTCATCCTAAGGGGTACATGTTGTATACAATAGGATGTTATAAGGGGTCATATGTGGTCCTAATGGGTCACACATGTGTTAACGCATGCATGACCCCTTAGGACCATATATGACACCTTAGGACACTATGTGATGGATTAAGGGTTATGTCATTCGTACTAGGATTTGATAAGGGGTCATATGCGGTTCTAAGGGGTCACACGTGTTAGAACACATGCGTGACCCCTTAGGACTACATATGACCCCTTAGGACACTATGTGATCCTAAGGGGTATGTCATACACATTAGAATGTTATAAAGGGTCATATGTGGTCCTAAGGGGTCACACATTTGTTAACACATATGTGACTCCTTAGGACCACATATGACCCCTTAGGACACTATGTAATGGACTAAGGGGTATGTCATACACACTAGGATTTTATAAGGGGTCACATGCAGTCCTAAGGGGCCACACATGTGTTAGAACACATGCATGACCCCTTAGGACCACATATGACCCCTTAGGGTCCACTATGTGATCCTCTATGGTCCTAAGGGGATGTATAGTGTCATCAGAGGCATATGTGGTCTTAAGGGGTCCTAAGGGGTCATGTTATGTGTGTAATAGGATGTGAAAAGGGGTCACATTGTAGAGGATTTATTTTGTCTAGTTTGATTAAATTTATTATCTTTTATAATGTTTATTTAAATTTAAATTTATTAATTTTTCTAAGGTTTTAATTTATTATATTTAGATTTGTAACATTTTTCTAATTTTTTTTTTGGTAATGTTTTCCTTAATGTTTTTCTAAGTTCTAATTTACTACCTTAGTTTTCTAAGTTTTTCATAACATTTTTTTAAAAAGTTGAAAAAAAAATACACATACAGTTATTTAATTTTAAAAAACAATTGACATTAAATCAAAACATTAAATTTTAAAAGGTTTTTCTAAAATGCTGAAAAACAATAAAGATACAATTATTTAATTAAAAAAATAAATTAACAAACAAATTATTTATTAATTTTTAAATAAATTTAATTAAAAAAAACATTATTAAACAAAAAAAAGGTTATTTTGTGCACCTCAAATAATGTAGGTCGAAAGCTAAAAGGTGAGATGTGTTGGCTATTACAGATAGGGCACGGTGACGTGGTGCTTACATCAGGTTCACTCTAACCCCCTCTGGACATAGAAAAATACAAATTTGAAAATGATAGTTTAACTATTGTTTTCGGTTTTTATAGAAGTTTAAAAAAAAAATTAAAAATGGGTTCGATCGATTGGGGGAGTCAATCGAACCTGTTAAAAATAAATATTTTAAAGGGTTTGATCGAACCCTGAGGGGGGCCTCTCTCGAACACCCCTAGTTCATTCGAACCCCCATGAAAAAAAAAACCAATTCTTCACCTCCTCCAATTTTCTTCGTTGGCAAAAGTGGGAACCATGAATGTGGGATAGCCCATATTATGTCAATTTTTTTTTGGCTGTGGCACTCTCCTTAGGCTCACAATCCAATCACATAGCCAAAGCCATAGGAGATTTCCAGGTTATTGATCTTGCTAATAAAATGAATATAAAAAACATATGGATTAAGGGGGATTCAAAGAACATTATCAAGTGCCTTCTAAGAAATTGCCCCCCATCATGGAGCATAAAAAGTTAGATTGATGAGGCCAAAACCCTCTTATCCAACTTTAAAAAGGTTAGAATTTCCCATGCTTTTATGGAAGCTAATGCGGTGGCCAATTATTTTGCCAATGAAGGGGTCAAGCTTATAGGCCGATAGATGTGGTATACCTCTAATGAATTTGGATTTGATGTCAAAGCCTTATTCGACTATGATGTCTTGCATGGAAAAGTTGTCATTTTTAATAGTGATTAAGCGGAGCAAAGAAGGGTATTGTTTCATCATTCAATATGGTGGTGGTGCCTTAATTATCTTTATGAGTTATGAGGGATGGCACGTATGGTGGGTGCCTTGGTTTCACTGTTGGTTTACTACTTAGCTTATTATCTCTACTATTGAGAGAAGAAAAGTTTGTGTAAAAATTCGGGGAAGCCGGGAGAGGGTTGAGCCAAAAAACTGTAAGAAGCACAAGAAAAACCAGATTATTTGGAGGCAAATTGATAGAGGGTGGTTGAGTCCTTTTCTCGAGAAACTCCATGGTGCTAACCCTGAAACTATGAAGTATTTTGCCAAAAATTGGAAGGAGGAAGGAATTTTTCTCCGTGGGAGAAAGGTGAAGATAGATGAGAATCTTATTGGGGAAGTTACTAGGCTTTCTATAGAGGGAGTGAAGTTCTTTCATAACAAAAAGTTTTTGGATGAAGCGGTTATCAAATTTACAAAATCCAATAAGGAAAGGGAGGCACTTGTAAAAAATTTGAACTATTTTGATGCTAGTAGTATTAAGAAGCTTTAGAAGGAGGTGCTTAGGGTTATTATGGAATACATCATGGTGGACGACAAATTTACCAGTCTATGACTACTATTTCGTCCTCCTCAATCACTTCCGGCATAAGGTTAAGATTTATTTTCCCTACTACTTGTTGTGCTCTTTGAAACATTGTCTTCAGGAACACAGTAATAGCCCTAGGAATTACCTTGTCTTGCATGATGGTTTCATTCAGCTAATTCATGATCACTTTGTAAACATGTCGGCTCCATCTAATCCCATTTCATCTTTGGCCTCAGAAGGGTATTATATTGATACTAGTTTGTCTGAGGGAAATGATAAATGCGATACTGAATGGGAAGAGGAATATTATCCCTTTTCTAAGAAGTTCTCTAAGAAAACCCTTTTGAGTAAGCCCGCAGGTAAAAAAGATTGCTCTGTGAAAACCCTTTCAAAAGCTAAAAACAAGGTGAAGGCCCCTCCTAAGAAGAAGTTGGTTTCTTATTCGAAGGACACATTGAAAGATTCCTTTGCTGCCCCATATTTCTCTGATGGATTGTAGTCTTCTTACCCTGCCACTGACAGAGAGAATAGGCCCAGATTCCAAAAAGACCTCAAACCTTAAGAACATTACTTTAAACCAGACTAGGATTTTCCAGATGATATTTTGGAAATTGTCATACATTGTGATGTGGATTTCTTTAGGGTTTTTTAATGGGTTTTTCATGAAATAAAAGACATTAACATAAAGAATAGGGCAGTGTCTTGCAAACTGGATGAAATGATAGAAAAAAGGCAACATCATAATACTGTAGGGGTAGTGTGGACTGAAGAAGAGAAGTTGTTGATGGCAGAATTCCTCCAAAGAACCATGGAACTAATGGATAAAATGAAAAGGGAAAATGAGAAAAAGACCATGCAGCTTGAAGGGGAAATCGGTAAAAGTAGGGAAACCATGAACACCATTATAAAGAAAAACCACAAAAATGTGAAGAATTATGCTGGCTCTATGAGCAAATTGGTGGAGAACTTGGATAAAGCCCAGCAAGGTACCCTATTCATGGACCTAGATGTTGACAAAGATAAAAGTGAGAAAGAGGATTCATGTCCCTCGAAGACAACTAGAGCCAACCTCAAGAGAAAGGCAGACTCTTCCATTTGGGAGATACAAGACCTGAAGAAGGCGACTCAAGAGATGAATATCCTGGAAGTTGAGATTGCAGAGACCTTAAAGTCTTTAGGTCAGTGTCTATCTTGTTTTGGCTTTTTGTTGTCTTTGGTTTGGATTGTTGTCCTTTAAATGTCTATTTGACAACCTCTTTGTTTTAGTGGACTTTGGATGTTTATTTTCATGTATCTTGTAACTCTATGGTTTTGGGTCAACTTTTTAACTAAGTCCAAAACTTCCACATTAAGTGGACACAACTTCTTGCACTTACCCATCAAAAACAATATTTGTAAAATATTATGCAAATTAAATATTTGGAATCATTTATCAAAATGATATTTAAAAAATGGAAAATAATTCACTTGACCAATCATTCACAAAGTAGTAATAACTGTTAAACAACATCTATACTATATTATTTAATAATTGAATTTATTTATAAATATAATGTGTAAATAGGTTTTCAAAATGTGTGTCAAGTTTTACTTTGATAACCATTTATACACTGGTAATATCTCTTCATTTTCAATATCATGAAGAAGAGCCTGAACTTTGATTGTTATGTTGGACTTCACAACATATAATGTAGGTATCCCATAGTGAGAATGTAATAACTTAAATTATGACATGACATGAGGGATTCATTTAGTGTACCTGGTTTATATCATGTGCATTCATGGCATACTAAAGAATCCTCCTATTTTCAAAAAATATTGCCCTAAACTCCTATTTTGCCACCCCCCTCCCAATACACAAATTGTATTAAAAAACCCCCCTATTTTTACTAAATATTGTATTTTTTCATAGCAGGGATTAAAACCCCCCAATATGAATGCACATTATATAATATTGCCTAGCCAGTGAAGCCCCCGTGTGGCATGACTTGATGCAATGTGAATTGGATTGAATAATTAAACTTACAAGTAGCAAGCAACCATTCTTCAAGTGGTCATGTATGAAAACTAATTCATGGTTGTCCCTCAACAAATCTCATGAATTTCATACTAAGTTGTTCAGATAGGTTGTGTTTTTTTATTGTCACTGTTGGCCTAATAGTGACCTTCCATATACATCTAGCAAGGTAAAGGTCTTGAAGCTCATGGTATTGAGAAATTGGCCAGTCACATAAATTTATAATCTTAATTTGTAGATTATATTTTTTTACATCTAAGTTCATTTTTACCTTGGAACCATAGAGGAGGTTAAAGTATAAAGCATAATTATTGAATTTATTTATTTATTATTATTTGGTCCATTTTTGTCAATTATATATATATCATTTTTTCTCTCAACCAATTACGGACACAAGTAATTCCTCTATACTAAGGATGATATTGAGTGGAAGATGGTAGTGGTACTTTTTCAACCAATTGGATGCCCATGCACGTACATTACGTGACATTTTTCTCACCTACAAGGAAATTATTTTTCTAAGCTTTCAAATCAATATTGAATAGTAGAAAATAAATATTTTAGACTTAAAGGCAATATATGTTAAGGTGAGGTAATTAGTTAGATTTATAGAAAAAAATTTCATTTGAAGTAAATGTATGTTGTTAAATAGGAAATAAAATACAACAACATATATCTAGCATTTATATTATCATAACAAAGAAAATGATGCAAGGTTACATGATGTATTTTTAGAAAATGCTACATATTTCAAAAAAAAATCATATAAAGTAAATGTATGTAGTTAAATAGTAAAGAGAATAGAACAACATATATGTAGCATAACTAAAAATATGATACTTTAATATTAAATTATTATTAGGATATTAATTAAATTGTATATATTAATATCAAATTATTATTGAGATATCACTATACTTTTGTATTTTTATATTTCTATTAAACTCTTTATGATAAAAAAAAAATCTATTAAGACTAATTATTGTTTTATCATTATATATTTATATTACTATATTACTCATAGTGAGAATGTGTTAATAGTTTTATAAAAAATACAAATAAAGAAGAAATACAAAGATGTTAGAAATTATTATCATGGTTGAAAATCACACATTTATTAATGATAATTTATTTCATATTATTTGAAGAAAGATATATTACATCAATTATCTTCTAATATTTTAATCTATTTGCTTTGGTCTTTCACTTTGTAAGTTGTCTATCTTTTTTCATTTTTTCATAACGATCAAATGAGAATGTTGGCATTATTTTGAGACTTTCCAAAGACTTTACACAAGACATTGCCATGAATGTTAATCATGTTCCTTCTCGCAGTCCTATATCAATTGTGACTTTTGATAGAGTTAACCCTTGAGATTTATGTACTATTAATGCCCATGCCAATCTTAATGGTAATTAAAGTGTTGTGCCCCTTTGTATTGTTGTTATTGGAATTATATTTTAATGATGATTGTTAAATGGTATTCGTGAATAATTGTCAAATTCAACCATTACACATGTTGTTGGTTTAGGTGGAGAACTTCCTAGTTTATTGGTAATATTTCAAATATATCCTAGGGCTCCATTTACAAGTCCTTGTATCCAAAGATCTTTAATGTATACACAAAAAATCAATTCAACTAGAAAATAGAGAGATAATATTAATACACAATTGAAGATTGGAATAGATTGATAAGATAATGAGAAATGATAGATGAAGAAAGTATGAATGATAAACCAATGTTAGAATATGTGAATTGTTCTGTACCTTCAAAATTTCAAACTAATGTTGTCCTTTCCTTTCCTCGGCTTCCTAAAAATCCTCAATGACTTTTTATTCTTTTGTAATTGAAGGTAAATAAACAAACTTTGTCACTTTAAATAAAGTATAAACAAAATGTTCTAAATAGAGAATGAATTTATCTATTTGAATGCCTGGAGATGTCTTTTTATAACTGATAGTTATACATTACATATTGGATATCTAACTTCTTACAATACTACGCATGCAATTTATTTTAATATAAATTATTTAATTTATTTTAATTTACGTTATTTAAGTTAACTTAGGTTATTTTAATTTAAGTTAATTAAGTTTTATTTAATTTATTTTGAATTAAGTTATTTTATTTTATTTAGATTATTTTAATTTAATTTTAATTTAATTTTAATTATTTTAAATTGTTAAATAAAATTTACAATTTTATTTTATTTGCATTCATTTAAATAAAATCTATTATATATTTTATTGATTTCTATTTATATATACAAAGTAATATAATGAAATTTTTAGACATTTAATTTGATAATTCTTATTATAAGTGGTTGACCATATTAAGGTTATTTAAAATATTTTTATTACAATACTACACATGCAATTTATTTTAATATAAGTTATTTATTTTTTAATTTAATTTAGTTTTATTTAAATTATTTAATTTAGTTTTATTTAAATTATTTAATTTAGTTTTATTTAAATTATTTAATTTCATGCATTAATAACTTGATATAGTCAAATAAAATTAAATAATTAACTACTTCTAACTTTCTTTCTTTTTTTCTGAATAAAGGGGTAAAAAGTTTATTGATAATCAAAATCAATAATTACATAAGAAAACCAGAGTCTGAAAGCTCCAGAAGATAACCACAAGCCCAACCAAATATCAACTAGCTTCATAACAATCCATATCCTTAGCAAAGATCTTATGCAAGTCCTGACAATAATCTGTGGAGAGATACTTCCAACCCTCAACTTTCCAATCATCACCATATTTCGAGGCCCACTTAGCCAAACAATCAGCTTCTCTATTCCATTCACGAGGAATGTGGATGAAAGACACCTTCTCCATCACAACACTAGTTTGTAAAATCTAGTGAAAAAGCCTTGCCAACTGCTAATTAATCCCACTCACCTTCTGTGAATTTGATTCGCAGACAATCTTACGCCACCACAACTCAAAAGCACGCTCTAGGGCATAGAAAATTTATAATCCCTCCATAAAATTATTGGACTGCTTCCCTTTATGCACCGAAAAAAAGAAAACAACATCCCCCATACGATCCCTACCAACACCACCAATCCCAATAGGACCAGAATTACCCCTAGAGGAGCCATCAGTGTTAATCTTGATGGACTCATCCTAAGGGGGCATCCACCTTCCCACCCTTTGAACCTTCTTCATATCACATCTACCTCTCTTAACACAAGATGAGATGGAAGACATCTCCTACAAACCCAACCTACTCACAATATCAACCTCTCCTCTATCTAGAGGGAAATTCACCTCACATTTAGCTTCCACCATCTCTCGAATCATTCCAATGATTCTATTCCACACTTGTTGAACTAGCAGTCTGACCTCCCTAAAGATCCTCCTATTTCACTCTAGCTAGATCTTCCAAAGTATAAAAATGGGCCCAATGAACCAGGCAGTCTGGAGAAAAGAGGACAAAATAGGAGGCCTGCCCCAACTGCTCCAAAACTCCACTAAAGAATCCGTGTGAACACAATGGTGCTTCCACATCCCCCACCAGTAATGTCAGATTAGCAGCAAGAAAGGGCATCTCAAGAACAGGTGTGAAGAATCCTCCTCCCCATTACCACACAAAACACAAATGGAAGGCCCAAGGAACCCACGCTTGTGAATATTGTCCTAGGTTAGACATCTATTCAAAGCCAAAGGCCAAGCAAAATAGTTACACTTTCACCAAGAGAAATTATTCCACACATATTTCCACCAGTGCACCTCCCTCCCCTCCAATCTATGGGACAACAGCTCCTAGTACCCACTAGCCACAGTAAAAACACCCTTAGGATTCGGGGACCAAGCAAGTCTATCCCTATCCTTAAGGGAACTATAGTGTCTACTCGCTAAAATTCTATGTAGCTCAGCATAATCTTCATCCATACGAACAACTGACCATTCATTAGGAACCTTCCACCGCTCCATCTCCATTTGCCCACACCTATAAACAACCTTAAAGTCACTCACTCTAGACCACCCTTCCTCCAGGAACCTCTGGCAAAGATTCCCAAGGTTAGGAAACTAATCAATGATGGGACGGTATCCATCCCAAGAGTCGAACCAGAAAAGTACCTCTTCCCCCTTCTTACATATCCAAAAAACTCCTTCCTTTATAAGTGTAGCCCCTTTCTTGAGAGAAATCCAAATCATTGAGCCTTTTCCCGCAAGCAGATATCTTGGGATTTCCTCCTTCGAGATCCTCTGCATTTATTTGTAAGACAAAATCCTAGCCCAACCTTGATCTTGTTCAACAAAGCACCTCCAATACAATTTAGCTGCCAAAGCCTCCCCAAATAAAGTAGACTACCTTAAGCCAAGCCCACCCGATTGTTTCAGGCTACACACCATGTCCCATTTGACAAGACACCATTTATAGGATGAGAGGTTACCTTCCCATAAGAATTGACTTTCCAGAGAATCCAATCCCTTCACAAACCACTTTGGGGCCACTTGGAGCATACACTGATAAATCTGAAGAGCACGAACCACCGACTGGATTAGTTGAACCCACCCAGCAAAGGATAACCATTTGTGTGTCCAATTTTCAACCTTCATGCAAAATTTAGCTAGGATACCTTGCCATGAGTCCCTGGGAGGATTACTAGTAGAGATAGGATTACCCAGGTAAGTCAAGGGAAGAGAGCCGACCTGGAATCTCAAGATATGAGCAATCCTCCTCTGAATAATTCCAAGTGTGCTGAAGAAGAGGATGGAAGATTTATCCTCATTGATCAGCTGGCCCGAAGCAGGAAGATAAACATCTAAGACTTCACGTAGATTTATTGCTTCTCTGATCTGAGCTAGTCCCATCAGGCTTGTGTCATCTACAAACTTCAAATGGGACTGAGGAGGCCTGCCATTACCCCAACTCCAACCTTGAATAATACCCATACCCACATTATACTTAATCAACATCCCCAAACCCTTAGCCAAAAGAATGAATAAGTACGGGGAGAGAGGGTCCCCCTGGAGAAGACCTCTAGATGCACCAAATAACTCAATATGATCTTCATTAATTAGCACAGAGAAAGAGGTAGATGAAACACAACTCACAACCCATTGGATCCATTCATCAACAAAGCCAAAAGCCCTAAGAATCTTTTGGAGAAAGGACCAACAGACTATATCATGAGCCTTTTCCATATCCAACTTGATAAACATAGCTTTTTCCTTGGAGGAAGCCATAGAATGAATGGTCTCAAAAGAAATGACCACACCATCCAAGATTTGGTGACTCTCCACAAACCCACTCTGCTCCTCAGAAATGACATCCCCAAGCCAATTCTTTAACCTTTTCGTTATCAACTTAGGAATGATCTTATAAATCATATTACAGAGAGAGATAGGATGGAACTAGCCTAACCAGTCAGCCCCATCACACCTAGGGATGAGCATAATGAAAGTCGCATTCAAAGCCCAAAGCATCTACTTATTCCTCTAGGACTCTTGGACCACCTCCAATAAGTCCAATTTGATAATATCCCAGAATTCCTGATAGAACTTATTCAGAAACCCATCCGGTCCAGGAGATTTCCCCTTCTTCATGTGAAAAACAATCCTCTCATGTTCTTCCAACAAAATAGGACCCATAACCTGCTAATTCATCAACCTAGTAACTATAGAAGGAATACAAGAAAGAACCCAATTCTCCTCTTCTGATTCCCCCTGAGTATCCTCATTAAAAGGGGACCAAAAATACTGCAATGACTCCCTAGAAATCTCCTGCAAGGATAAACATTGTTCACCTCTATCATTAACCAGAATAGGAATAGAATTGTCATGTCTTCTTGCTTTCACTGAATTGAAGAAGAACACAATATTCTTATCCCCCCGTCTGAAGCCAATCAATACGAGCTCTCTATTTCTAGTAGATTTCCTCCCTAAGCTCCCACTCCTCTAAAGCCTTGACTACGTTATCTTCCTCCCTAAGCAAGGCTTATGACAAACCATGCTCTCTTATTACTCCGATAACTCCATTCAACTCTAATTGAGCAGCTATCTTAGCATGAAAAATATTCCCGAAATGAAACTTAACAAATTGTAGCTACTTGGCAAAAGTGTACATAGCAGTGCAAAGGCTGGCCTCCCTTTCCTCCACCACTCCGCAACATGATCCTGCAAAGAAGGATCCTCTAACCACATAAAGTAGAATTTGAATGAAGGAGTATGAGCAACCTGAGAAGAAGAACACACCAACTTTATGGGCTAGTGGTCCAAACCTCTCCAATCTAAAATCTCAGAGCATATGGACCACCCCCCACCAACCCAAAAACTAGAAACCAAAAAGCAATCTAGCCTCTCCGCAATCTAATACTCCCCTACCCTCCGGTTGTTCTACGTGAACAGACCATTACCAGGCTTAATTTTAACAAGATGCAAGGTTGATATACTATCTTGAAGAAGAAAGGAAGAAGGTTCTAATCGCATAGAACCACCCTTCTTCTCACTCAACTCTAAGATGGCATTGAAATTACCCGCCATAATCCACAAATGAAAAGGGAACAACCCTCACATAAAAGAAATATAAGACCACAAATTATGCCTGCCTTGAAGATCAGTCGCGGCATAAATGTTAGTAAACAAGATATATTCCCCAGTCTCAACACTAGAAACAACCCCAGATAAAGAAGATCTAGAAGCAACCCACCATATGGGATGAATCCTCAAGGGGTTCCAAAGACAGGCCACCCCTCCAGAGGAGCCAAATGGCTCAATACACTGACACTCGCCTCTCCCCCATAGCTTTGGTGCTAGACCCAACATACTTTCCATAGATAATTTAGTTTCCTACAAGAAAAGGACATCAGGAGAATGACTCCTTATCAACCCCCAAACAGCTTTTTGTCTAGGGCCACCGTTCAAGCCCTTCACATTCCATGATAGCACAATCATTTTGGGGGATTGGCAAAATGAGAATCCAGAGTCTTTATTGACCCTGACTCAACCAAATTCTCCCCCATAAATTTGAACTTATCCAAGTCCTTTCTGCCAACCTTCGACATCTTCTCCGTTGCACCTTTTTTAATGTCTTTCTGATGAAGACCCAGATGTAAGGAGATCCTATTAATTTTGACCCCAGCAGATTCCAATTTTTGTGCTGCAGGAGAAACATCCCCCCAACTAACTTCACTTCAGGACCACAAATGGGTCCCAATTAAGCCACTACTTGCTGATCCATCTCCATTTGCTAACTCCCAACCACCTGCTAAACCTGGGTAAAATCCCAATTCACACTATTAGGAACCAACCCTGATGTACTTTGATCCAAAGTAATTAACCCCAGATTCACCTCCTGCTGGATAAGGTCATCCAAGGCTTTGAATTTGTTAAAGGTATCCTCCTCCTGTCTCTCCTGCAAAGACCCCTTTTGTTCCCAATTCCTATTCCTTGTCTTAACTAGGACAAAACCATCAACACCCACGACCTCATTAGACATGGAAGCTTTTCCTTTATTAGCCCCATCTAGGTTACAGGAAGGTTGTTGAGGTTGACGCACAATCGGTTATACCTAGGGGACTTGCACTGCAAATGACCATACTCATGACATAGATGACACCGAAATGGTAAAAGTCGCATAATCCAACTATTGGACCCAAGAATAAGAGCCTGCACACATATCTATAACATCTAGCAAAGGCTTACTAAGATCAATTTCAACACAGATACGAGCGAAAGTCATTACCTTTCTCCCCAAGGTTTGCATTGAAGATCCAATCAGCTTCCCAAGAAATGAAGCAAGCATCCACAACACATCCTCTCGACAACATTCCACCAGAAAACACGGTAAACGAACCCACACTAGGACCCTATTTGGGAGCTCCTCTAAAGGGTTAAATCCTGCATGCCAAGGTTTGATGAACAACCCCACCTGGTTATAAATATACGAGCTGCCCTGAAAGACCCTATTGCGATCCTCCATGCAATGGAATGTAACCATGAAGTAGTTGTTTGCCAACAACATAATCTCCATTTCCCCTTCTGGTGCCCAAATCCTGTAAGCCCAATTCTCAAGAAACTGCAGAGAAACCCTCATTCCCAAAAATTTGCACTAAAGCGGATTCTTTGAAACATATTCTACATCCTCGCCAATCATCTATGATGGAATTACCAGTTTTGGCCTCTCTTTGCATCTCTCAAGATAGTTGTTAAACTTCAAAATCCGGGATCCATTCGACACACCATTCGACACACCAGCACCAGCAGCCCCCAAGTCGAGAACAAAGAGATTATTATCAAAAGTCTTAACACCATAATTCAAAGAATGCAAACCCATGGCTGCTCAAAAATCCAAGCTAGGAGAAGGCCTCGAGGCTTCCTCTTGGGAACTAGCTATCCCACACAACCTCAAAACCCACCCAACAAGAAAAAGAGGAAAAGAAAGTGCAACCCTCGAACAAACCTGCTACACTCTCCACTCAAAATCCATCGAATGCAGATGCAAACACTCGTTCCAACACACCCACCACTCAAACCCCCACCGTTGAGTCACCACCAACCCCAAAGGATCCTGCACCAAATGTCGCCCCTCCCCGTAGAACCCTCCCCGTAGAACCAAAATCTTTTGACCCCCCTGCACACAATCAACACACCCTCTCATGAGCTAGGGCACGGATGCCCTAGCTCGGATCTTGCTAAGCCCGCACATGCCATCCTATTTAGTTGATTCTAACTTGTTACAATACTAAATGTGTAATTTATTTTAATTTAAGTTATTTAATTTAATTTAGATTAATTTAAATTATTTTAAATTATTTAATTTAAACTATTATTTTATTTTATTTACAACAATTTGAAATTAAATCTAGTAAATATTTTATTGATGTCTATTTATATGTATAGAGATATAATTTATTTTCATTTAAGTTTTTAAATTTAATTTAATTTATTATTTTATTTTATTTACATTAATTTGAAATATAATCTAATATATATTTTATTGATTTCTATTTATACTCTATAATAAAAAAATTTAATATTTAATTTGAGAACTCCAATTATAACTAGTTGACTACATTAATAATATTTAAATTATTTTTGTTAAATTTTTTTTCAATTTTTAAAATATAATTTATTAATTTATTATTATTACTATTAAATATTAAACTAATTCTAACTTGTTACAATACTACATGTGCAATTTATTTTAATTTAGATTATTTTAAGTTATTTAAATCATTTTTATTTAAGTAATAGTAAAACTAATTGTAATTATGACATGTGTCATACGATATGATGGGTGTCAATTTTAATCATAGGGGGTTTTTAATCACGCATATCTATGAATCTATTGTGTGGGTATTAATACGCCTCTCTGCATAATTATATATTGAAAATTAAAAATATCAATTGAATTATTATCACTAAATATAATAGAATATTTGATATAATTATATCAATTGAATTATTATTACTAAATATAATAGAATATTTGAAAATTATATGAAATATATATGTGGAATTAATGTTTTTAATATAAAATTAATGCATGAGATTCTAACTATAAGCACATGCATAATTGTAATTGAATTTGAAAACCATTACCTTGGTACTATTTAATTCAATATTTTATAGTATTTTTTTTAATATTATGATAGAGATGTCACATCTTGATCTTACAATATAAATTGACTAATCATGCACATGATAATTCTAAATATATTGCATTCTAAATATGTCTAGGATGTAACTACATTATATTCTTTCACATAAATAAGATATAATTATAATTTTTACTTAAAATATAATAATATCAAGGCAAACAAAAATAAATCTATTGCAATAGTAATAGTAACTCTATATTATAATATTTATAAATAAATTTATATGATAACTAATATTATTAAAATTCTTGAAATAAAATTTAAATAGATAAACTATTAAAACAAAAATAATATTAATTTTTATCTTAGTCATATAATTAAAATCTTAGGACATATTTGACGGAAGAGATTATTGTTATAATTTTACAATAATTTAATTTATAAAACTTGTGAGGGTAAAATATATAAAAATTAATTTTTTTGTGAAAGGTTAGTAATGAGACAATAAATTTTTAATAAAAAGCAACCTAAAAAAATTCTTAAGATATTAGATTCATGAAATTGAACAATAAGATGTAAATTTTTTGACCCATTTAGATTTGAGAATTTTTTTATATAATTTATAAACATAAAAAATCATGCATCTTAACTTTTAAAAATTGAAAAAAAAGTCAAAAGAAAAAAATCTTTGTGCTATGTAACACAGTGCTCAGGTTTGTGACATGGCTTAACCACCTCCCATGGATTCATTAAAACTCGCGGTTGTATCAAACATTAACATGTCAATCTTTTGGTGCAATAACAATCTTGTTTCTAACAAGTACTAATATGAATGTTATGATCATAATATAATTATTTTTTCATTAAATATATATTTATATATGTAAAGCTATAAGTTAATAAGTCGGTAGGTAAATTTTATTATTTGTGTTAATAGAATTTAATTAAATTATGATGTCATAATTAATGCTATGGCTAATTATTAGTCATATGTAAGAAATGAAGAAATAATTAAACATTATTAATTATATATAATTTATTTTAATTAATTATTTAAATATATTTCTAAAATAAAATTCTAGCAAAAAAAAGTAAAAAATAGATTTAAATTTTTATCAACTTTTAAAAGTAAAAATGATACAATTTTTTTTTAAGTATTAAATACTTACAATTAATATTTTAGTCAACTAAGAAGCCTACAAATTAAATATTTTATGTTGAAATCTAGGGATTATCTATAAAAAATATAATAATAGTAATTTTTATCAATAATTCGGTTTAATATTTGAGAAATCACTATGCAAATTAGGCCATAATTTACTTTCAAATTAAGTTAAGCTTTAAATATGGCATGTTATTTTTAATTTGTTGTACGTTAAGTAATTTTATAATATTAATAATGGGAATCACTTTTTTTATAAATGAATAAAAAATAACCATGACTATAAAATTGTAATCGTAAACAATCGATTTTTTAATTTTTAATAAGATGTACAATTTGATATATATATAATAAAATAAAAAATGATATTGGTAATTTTATTGCTTTTTTTCACTAATCTTGATAATGTTAGGAAATGGGTAGATATTATTTGGATGTCAAAGGGTAGTGTTAACATTGGTGCTATGGCTAATGGCATGTTCCTTCTTTTATTTGTGGTTCAAGAAGACTTCTTAAAGCTATTAATTAGGGATCCTTGGTCTTTAGAGAGAAATTTCAAGAACTTCTCTAGATGTAAATGAAAGCATGTGTTCAACTCATTGATTCAAGTTCACCTCTTGGGGATTTTTTTTGGAGTTTTAGACTTGGTAATTGGAAAGAGTTACACAATTTCTTTGGTTATCTACTTTCTATGAAAAGAGTTACACAATTAAAACCTAGACTAGTATTTGCTAGGATCTCTATTTATGTGGCTATCAACATAGATTTTCCTTATAGAGTCTCTCTTGAATATAGATGTGTTTGTGTAACCTAACTATTTAGGATGAAAATGTAATTTTTTTTGGTAGATCTCTAGAATATATGGTTATTATAGTAATACCAACAAGAAATAATTAATGTATATAATTAAAAAGGTGGTTGGCCAAAAAAAATTGAGAAGCTATCCTAAAGTCTCTTGCCCTATATTATATGTTTATACAAGTTGTGACTATGGAGGAGAATGATCTATTTTTGGATCAAAATCTTGAAGTTGGGAATAAAATTAAGGGAGTCATGAATAATGAAGATGATGAGTATAACCCGATGCAACACAAGGCTAATCTATAAGACAAGATACAAGAAAAAATTACTATTCTTATTTGTGGTGTGGTAAAATAAGATATTTTAGAGGAGTTATGTAAATTTATGTAATGATTAGGAAGTTGTCCGTTAGAATACTTAGGATGGTTCTCTACCTAAAAGGGAATATATTGTTAATGGTGAGGGTTCAACTGCCTCCTCTTGCTAAAAAGGTAAAATTTATCACGAAGATTTTGGTCCTCAAATAGTTACTTTTTTTGTCAATGTAGATATATGTAGAAATACATCTCCTTGCTTGGATTTGGAGCTAATTTGGTTTAAACTCATATAAAGTTAATGGAAGTTATTTTGGAAGAGAAATGGACTCAAGTTAATAGAAACCCAAAGAAGAAGAACAAGTAGATGTCATGATAGAAAGTAGACTAGATAGTGTTGAACAACAGGAATATTGAGAGAGGTGGGGGGAGAATCAGTATTCCAATTTTAAACTTTAGAATCAACCTAGTTATTATTTTACAGATTGACATCAATAAGAATATAAATAAATAAATAAATGATCAAATAATAAACAAAAGTAGACATACCATCCACAACAAAATGTACAAGAGAACACCCGATTTTTTGTGTGGAAACCCATTAGGGAAAAAAACCACGGAGAGGAGTAACTCTCAATATAATATAACTAGTTATTAAATATTACAAAATTGTCACTACAAGGCTCACTACCAGAGGGCTTACTGCCCATAAGAGAACAAGTAGACAAAATGAACTATTATAGCTGCATCTTACATATGCATGGAGTGTAGTGTCGATTGGGCTTGGTAGAAAGACTACACACACTTCATTATCTCTTCAATCATTCACATCTTCTTCAATCACATATCACCACACCATATCAATTTTGATCACTATATCATATATCTATTTCTCTGTATCTTTGTATCCTCATAGAAAGAGTAAATCACATATATATACTGATCTATATTTTAAGTCATCCACACATGCCTTACCAAGAGTAATTTATATGCTACCTCAAGATAATTCATATGTTCACCCACATAGGTCAGCCAAGATATAAGAAAATTCAATGCCAACTGGAATACACACGTTATCTATAATGCTTAATCATGTCTGAAAACTGCAAGACCAAAAACAATCAATTGATAAAATGCAGATGTCCAAACATACTATTTTTTTCGGAGGAATAGAGCAATTGACAAGCTAAATTGTTGAACCATGTATCTCACCTTCGAAAGATTCATAACATGTAAAAAATTGAATATAGGTACATCTGATATTCATAAATATACTATCCAAACCACAAACCCATATATGTAACTACAAAGCAACACGGAGTAAAACATGATGAACAAAGAAACAAAATTACTGAAGAAAACTTTTGGGCCAGAGCTATAGCCAGTACCTGCTATCTATTTAATAGATTTACTACATCAACACTCATGGATAAAACACCTATGTAGGTGTGATTAAGAAATAATATTTTGATGAGACATATTAGAGTATTTTGTTATGAAGCTTATGCTCATGTTTTGAGTTAAAATAGGTCTGTATTGGAGGCCAAGGAAATGAAGTGTATCATTATATATCTATGGTGTTTCTATAAAAGGGTACACAATCTTTTGTAATCATCATTTATGTAGTGGAGATTAATTCCTACCTAGGGTTTTTCTTAGGAAACCCCTCATATATACCATGCTATTTTTCTCCTCTTTTCTCTCTCTAGGTTATAAATATGATAATCAAGACTTTAGAGTTGTAGAGAGAAAAATGAGACATACAGTTCTAAATTTTGAACAGGAAAAAACCCTCATTTGTCTTGCATATGAGGTTCTATTATTGGCATTTGATATGCATTTTTATTGATTATCATTGATATAGAGAACCTTGGTTATCTAGGTTATGTTTCATTGAGAGTCCTTGTGTATGTGTTACCCTAAGGTCTAGGCGCATGCTAGGGGGAGTGGGCTTCCAAGTGAGTGAATGGGGTCATGAGGATTATATTTCCAGGTTACCTAGAGTCTAGACCGCCAGGATAGCTCATTGGGAGTTTATTGTGTAAATAAGTGATAATATAATTTAATTAACCCTATGAGGGATGGGTAGTAGTAAATCACTTAATAAGATAAGAAATGGATTGTGGCCTCAACACATGTCCCTAGGGTAATTATAATGATCTGGGAATGGTTGAGTACACCCTGCTGATCCAGGTAAGATGAACTCCCTTGATATCCTCAAAGGTTGAGATTGCTCCACATGAGTATCACAAAAGCTGGAATAGGTTCCTAGGTTCCCATATGTTGCTTTATGGTAATATCGCATGCAATGACACTCCTTCCCTACATGTAGGTCCTAACACCTTAAGCCTTGATATTTGGAAGCCTTTGGAGGTCTTATATTGTGTACTTTTTGGCCATGTGTCGTGTGGAGTATTACCCTTTGGTCGTTAGATGTTAGCTTGGATCTAGAGTGTGTGTGGGATCTTGTGTCATCTCCTAGCACAAGGAGTGGTTCCTCATGGTTCCACATGGTTGGGTGGTTTGATGCCTTCTTCCATTGGGATGTTCTTCATTGGATGCCCTTGTGCATGGATGTGAATTCCTTATCTCTTCAGCTATAGATGGATTCTTGGAATAGATTGATGTATTATGGTTCATGTGGTATTTACACTAGTAATATTAATGATTCATTGTATTTGTAGTGTGTAGTGTCCCTCCTAGACTTATCTCTTGATTTATGCATTGAGAGACATATTTAGACATATGGTTGATATTTTGATGATTATTTATGACTCTATTTATATCTTAGATTCTTTTGATGATGGTAGACATACTATATTGACATATGTTATATGATGACTCTTATGGATGATTGACATATCTTGTTATTCTTGATGGATCATATTTCTTATGGGATTTTCATGATATCATGGTTACGCTAACCCTATCCCATGATCATGATGATTGAGTTGATGTTATATTAATTATAATTGTATTCTAGTGTATTCGTGTTAGAGACGATGTCATACCACTCATTATGAGTATGATGCGACATTGTGATTCTCTATCACTTGCGTTATTGTTTATGATATATTAAATTGTATATATTATATTGTGGTTGTTGCTGGTTGTAGGATTGAAAGTACTAGACATCAACTCCACTTGGTCTCATAGGTTTGAGCATGTCCTTATCCCAATGCTAAGTTGTTGGAGATGGCATGAGTTCTCTCTACACAATCTAGGTCTAAGTTGGTAACCTTGTCAGTTGTGTCATGGTCTAGATCATCTTGTGGCATCATGCGATGTGTTGCTTGACCCTTGTATCGGGTTGCCTTGTGGTATTGTGAGTATTTGAATATTTGATTTATTAATAATCTGACTAATATAGTTTATTAATGTTAAATTTAATTTATTATATAACTTGGTCATTTAATTAATATTTGAATATTTTTTTATTGAGATTTAATATTTATTTGTATTGTTTGATTATAGATTTATGAGCCTTGGTTATTATTTATTTATTAATATTTATTTTGGGATTTAATGTTTAATTGGTTATTTATTTAATTATTTTATATGGGTTGTGATTTTATAATTAATTGTGATATTTATTTTATATTACCTTTGATTTATTTGTTTATTGGGCTTTCATATTTTATTTACCCATAAGGTTATTTATTTTAAATGGATTTTGATTTATTATTTTCTTTTTTACTATTTGGTTAATCAAAATTAAATATATTTACCTACCTTTTATCCTATTGGTTGATTTTGTGTGGGTAAGTAAATAATATTATTTTATATTATTTACCTCGTAACTATGCATGGTAGGTAAGTAATATAGTTTATTGGAATATTTTGATTGGTGGAGATTTTCTATAATTTGAATTCAATTTTCTATTAATTATTTTCCTATGCATTCATCCTGGTTGGCTTATGGGAGAAATTTCTGTGCATTTGTATATTTTGGTTTGCTTGAGCTTGGTTTTGGATTGTGGACTGTGTTGGTTGTGGATTTTGGCTCTTCATCGGATCCTTTTGACCATAACTTCTACTATTTCTAGGTTGGTGAGCTTAACCTCGGCAACAAAAAAAATTCGGAAAGAAATTTGTCTACATTGTGTTTAAGAAAGTGGCTTGTTGGGCTAGGATGTGATAAGGCAATAAGATAATGGTATAGTTTAAGAGGTATTATTATAAAGTGTACAGGTATGGTTTGGGGAAAATTGTAATTACTCAGATTTAACTTATTCATTGGTAATCCTCTCATGGAAGTATAGTGCTTTCTCTATGAATGTCATAACTCTCTTTGAGCCTGACTTTGTTTGAGTGGTGTTGTATTGTTGTTATTTTGTGTGCATATTAGTCATATGTAAAGCATTGTTCTGAAATATTGTTGTATTGTTAAGTGTTAGCTCCTGTACATTGTCGAGAATCACACATTCATACCAGATGAAATAATCTTCATGTTTAATTTTTTCATTTGATATTTGATAATTTTCTTGAGTCGTTTATAGCATTGTGACCCTTTCTGGATCAAATTGAAGTTGTGGTTATGCCTTGGATGATTTTTGTTTGAATCAAATTTGTTTAAGTTTGGTCCAAATTGGGTTTTTACCTTATGTATCATATGTGCTACTTTATTTCCTATATATGCTATTTAAATAGGTAAATGTGCTACGTAATATGTTGTATGTGCCATTCTAGATGTTGTATGTGCTAATGTATTTGTTAAGTGGGCTATTAAGTTTAGTAAATGCATTGTTTTGTCCTATGAATGCGACATTATGTTCTACATATGTGCTAAATTGATTGATGTATGGGTCTTTGATTAGTTCGTCAATTTGTGATGCATTTATAGTTTCTGTTTTTGTACCAGAGGCTATTTATGGTTTTCCCCGTGTTCTTAGATCTGTGTACTTTCTGTAATTTTATTATTGGTATATTTTTTTTCTCCAGCAACAGGTAGAATGCCTTGTTGTTGAGGATGTTGATAGCTCCAGCAAGAAGTAGCTTGCCTTGCTATAGAGAATATGTGATATACTCCATCAAGAGGACCAATGCCTCGCTATGGAGGAGTTTGTGATGTTATTTGTGCAAGAGGAATTATACCTTGCTTTGCTTAAATGTGTATTTTTTTATGAGGCTTTTGATTTTTTTTTTATCGTTATGGATTGAGTGTATTTTAGATTGGTTTATGCGCATGAGGATGTATTGTGGTATTGTATTTTGATTGAGCCTCTTTCCTATGGTTATTTGTGTTTCACCCTAAGGTCTTGGTCCATGGTTAGGGGGGGTGGGATCTTGCATGTGAGGACCAGGGTCATGAGCAATAAGCTTCTTAGAGATTCCTTGTAAACATTCTTAGGGTCTAGACCTAACAAGGAACCACATGGGGAGTTTACCTTTAATTTGCAAGTGATAACCATAATAATTTGATTAGTGGGTAGGATAATTAGGATTTACTTAAACAAGATAATGAAATTGGTTTTGGTGCCCCACCTCATAGCCCTTGAGTGGAGATTGAGGTTGAGCTTGGGAAGACCATGGAGATGGTAAACCATACTCCCTTGATTTTCTCAAAGGTTGAGATGGTTCCACATGTCTATCTGGGAAATGTATTTGTATCCCTTCTTTGTGAGCATAGTATGTGATGACACTCTTTCCCTACATGTGTCCATGATCCTTATGCCTTGATTATTGGTATGCCTTTGCGAGATTATTGAATTTTAATTTATCCTTGTGATGTGAATTGGAGTATTCTTTATGTGATTGCATTTCTATGATTGTGAGTTCTTGTCCTTTGGTTGTTAGGTGTCGACCTAGGCCTAGAGTGTTAGATGGAATCCTTGTGTCATCTCCTAGCACGGGCAGTGGTTCCTTATTGGTTCCACATGGTTCGGTGGTCCGATTCCTTCTTCCATTGGGATATTCTTCATTGGTTTCTAGCATGCATGGATGTGGATTCATATCTCTTATTCATATGGATGAATCCTTAGAGTATACTCTAAGTATTTGAGATTATATTAATGTATCTTGTATCATGAGAAAGATGTATTGTAAGAAAGATTATGTAGCTTGTATCTTGAGATCATATGTAATAGGAATTGTAGTAGGTTGAGATTATGATGAGTTGAAATACATTATGATGGTTTTAATCTTTGTAATCTCTATGGTGTAATTGGATATCCATCATGTATGTAATCCTAGGTTCGGAAGGAATCAAATGAATGAGTAATGTTATTAGATTATCTTATGTGTACCTATGGTTGTGGTGAGAAGTTAATGATTAAGTTGGTATTAGAATGAATATTATTAGTGAAAAAGATGTTATTATTTGTTAATGGATATTCCTAGAATATGAATATGAATAAGTGGCTTGTAGGATATATGGTTACTCTTGAAGAAACTGAACTAGATTTAAATTAGGTGATACTTAATTTGGAAATATGATATTATCATGTTAGATGGTTTAAAAGGGAATTAGGAACATTTGATTTCTTCCTTAAAATTAATTTAAGAGTTAATGGGGATATGTAGGATTTTCAATTGACAGTTCATAATTCTCATGTTTGGTAGGAAGTAATTGATTAGAAACTAAATGTAATGGATGTTAATGGTATCATGATCATGGATGTGTTTATGTGTTATTGTTAGTTAAGTAATTGCGTTGAGTAACCTTAGGGATGGATAGTTTTTGTATTGTTATTTAGCTTGTGTATTATGTTGTTAAGAATATGATTATGTTTTAGTTTTTTATGCATTCATGTAATGTTAGGAGTAATGTATATGGGTAATTGTAGCGTAAAATTTTGTATTAATAGATGTTTAATTTTGGTTTTCTCTAGGGTATTTTGGCAGGCATTACATCTGGTATTAGAACCCATGTTCATACACTGGGTACTATGGTTTCATATGAGTCCAATATGTTTATTAGTGCTTTAGTTAGGGTTAGCTAAATAGTTATCCCTACTAGTTGTATTTCTTTCTATAGTTGCTTTAGTTCTTAGCTTATAATCCCCTTTTTGCATCTTGGATAGACAAGATGCCTACTAGAGGTAGAGGTCGTGGTCATAGTGATCATATGGGTACTTGAAAGAATCCTCATCTTGAAGTTTTTGAAGGGTCATGCCATGATGTGCAGTAGGATAGTGATGCAATTCTACAGTTGGCTAATGTTCTTCAGGAGCTTCTCAGTCACTTAGGATTGAGAAAGGAGGAGAATTAGTTGTAGGAGTCTCACCATTCTGTTCGTCAGGAGAGAGAGTGATCATGTTTGCCTCGGAGGAGAGTTGATGCTGTGATGGATTAGGATGTGAGTGCAGCTAGTCATATAAGAGATCTTCTAAGATCTCATCCCCCTACTTTCAATGGTTCTAGCAGTGGAATGGAGGTGAAGACTTGGCTTTTGGACATGGGTAGGCATTTTTCTATGCACTTGTATAGCAATAACACCAAGGCTAGGTGTGTGATCATGCATCTTCATGGCTTTGCATCTACATGGTAGCATATGGAGGAGAAAAAGTTACATTTGGATATTGCAATAGTTTCTTGAGAGTTGTTTCTTGAGCAATTTTGTGTCAGATTCTTGTTAGATCATTGGAGGTAGATAAAGGCAGATGAGTTTCATGATTTGAGGCAGCCAAATATGATAGTTGAGCATTACAAGTGCAAATTATTTGAACTTAAGGAGTACACTGGGATAGCGGATGATGAGGCTATGTTGATTCAACATTTTGCTAGAAGTCTTAATGATCGCATCCATGGAGGGGTTCAGCTTCTCGAGCCTAACACTATAGAGGTAGTTGTAGAGAAGGCATGGTTGGTTGAGAACCCAACTTTAGATTTGGAAGGTGCACTAGGTGTGCAGACGGTTAGTGATCCAACCTCGGGATCATTTGTGAGAGGTGCACAACCATATTCTTCAAGTATTGCTAGGAGTTATCCTTCTACTTTTAGAGTAGTCAGTGGTTCCAGAAGAAGAATCCTTAGAGTTATAACTTTGTTCATGGTGCTAGATCATAGTAGGATAGAGATTATGGCAGGAAGTGAGATAGGTGATCTATTCCTTCTCAGCTAGCATAGAGATCCCAGCATGTTTCCAATAGAGGTAGTGTTCAATAGCCTAGTGTGTTGCCATTGAGTAGAGGTTTTGGTAGGAGAGATTGCTTCTCTTGTGGTTAGCTAGACTATATTGCTATTCATTGTCCTTAAAGGACTACGCAGATGTCAGGGAAAAGACCAGCTGCATCCGAGCCCATAGTAGGTGATGTAGGGAGATCCCATCATATATTTGCAGTGGTTGCCAACCATCACATTCAACACTAGGATATAGTTGTTGAGACCATAGGTGAGATAGGTGGTATCTCTTACTCAGTATTATTTGATTTAGAGGCTTCATATTCTTTGATTTCTTCATTATTAGTAGAGCGATGTGATATTTTTGTGGCAAAGAAAGACTGTAATAGGTGGTAGGTTGAGCTAGCTATGGGGTCCAAGGTGGCAGTGGATTCCTTTGTACATGGTTGTGTGTTGGATTTGGGAGTTTGTACCACCTTAGTGGCTCTTCATGTTCTCTCTTTGGGCTCTTATGGTGTTGTGCTAGGCATGGATTGGCTTGAGGCTCGTCGATCTTAGATATATAGTTTTGGTAAGAGGGTGCAGTGTCAAGATAATACTAGAAAGAGTGTGGAGATTGTAGGTGTTTAATGACCTATTTCTCTTTGCATGGTTTCCTCTATGCAGATGAAGTGTGTGAGATTTTGCCAAGATCAAGAGGCAATGGAAAGCACAAATAAGAGAGAACAAAATAGATGATAGGAATAAACTGTATTCTATCAAGAGAAAATATTGGTCAACGGGATCATCAATCGATACATATAATGAATATGAGCCTACATATATAGGAAAGGCTATATGGATATGTCAGCACACAAACATGACATGTGGCTCAATAAGAAACAAGGGTAGGTAGGAAATATGTGTGGGTAGGTAGGAGAAACAATATAATATTCCACATGAGGTGGATCACCCACTGAATGTGGAGTGTAACAACAAGATCACACCATAAAAGGTGGACACACACTATCCCAATGTGGCACAAACACCCAAGTGTCTCATACCCAAACTACTATGGAATGCATTTCCTAAGTAAACTTAAGTAAGGTGTAATAATATCCATGATGAATAATTATTTACACCAACACCCCCCCTTAAGTGCAACTTAGGGGAATGCACTTAAGTCTACAATGAAACTAAGCAATGCAAGATGGGTCTCGGCTATGAGGCCATGTTAGGTACCCATGTGCAAATGCAAATGCATGAAAACCAATGCAAGGAAATCTCTCACAAAGAGGGGAAAGAGAGAAAAGCCTAATGGGAAAAAACCCTCCCCCAAAAGAGAGATGAAAACTAGATACAAAGAACTCTCATAGAAGTATGTGAAGAAAAAAACCACATGTGAGGAAAAAGTCCCCCCCCATATGAGAGAAGAAGAAGAGAGACTAGGAAGCCCCCCCTCAATGTGGAATCTACACCAATGATAGAAGCTCAAAGATGAATGAAGAAACTGCTCCATGAACGTCAAACAACATTCCTCCCCTTAGGAAGAAACAAAACCAAAGGTGTATCCATGAAGTCTCCCCAACCACGAAGGGAAGATGGAGAAAAAATACTCACGATGAAAGGAATCTCTGAAAACTGCTCAAGTGTCCCCATGTCGATGCTGAAAGGTACCCCCTCCAAAGGTGGTAAACTATGCCACACTGTTGAAAAAGGCACTCCAAGATCTAGTGGAGATGAATGTAGAACAATATCCAAAGACTCATATGTCTCCTCAAAAGATAAAGAGACCTCCTCCAAGTGTTGTACAAAAGTATCCACAATCATGCCAACCTCTAAAGATTGATAATGTAGAGAATGCACAAGAGGGTCAGAGTGATCCCTCACAACAATCAAAGAAGGAGCATTTTAATCAAAGAGAAGATGAATGTCATCAATGGTGTCTCCCAAATCTGCAATGTAGGAGTCCACAAACAAACCTGCAATGTCTGTCAAGTAGGCATCCCAATCAACTGAAGTTGAAAGACATGAAATATCCTACTACACTGAATCATAAGAAAGAAAAACTGTCACACTAGCTGCATCATCAGGTGCAATAGGTGGTGTGATATCAACAGAAGGAGATGAAATGCAAGGCTTGAGAATAGGGTCACATGTGAGAATCCCCAAGTTCAAATGGCCAAAGTTCTCCTCAAAATATGAATCATCAACATAGGAAGAATCAACCTTATCAATAGGACCAAAATCTGAAAAAGAGTACAACTGAGACGCATGATCAACCACCACAATCGCAATGATAGCTCCACTCTCCAAGTCTCTAATGATAACTGAATCAGGTGTGAACTCCATAGTTTTCCTAGTTGCCCCATGTGTGATTTGATAGATGGAATGCAGATTATTTGACAAGTGGGGTACACACAACACATCATTGAAGGAGTTATCCCCAATGGAAATAGATCCTTTCCCAATCACATCCATGTATGTATGATTGCCCATCAAAATCTGCGGCATGTGGCA
Organism: Cryptomeria japonica; assembly: GCF_030272615.1. Lineage (NCBI taxonomy): Eukaryota > Viridiplantae > Streptophyta > Pinopsida > Cupressales > Cupressaceae > Cryptomeria > Cryptomeria japonica. The sequence continues at coordinate 310,428,151 of NC_081405.1, read as the reverse complement.
AGGCTCAAATGTAGAAAACATAGATTGTGAAGATGCCATATGATGAGAAGCCCCTGAATCTAGAAGTCATCTCCCTAAATCATGACTTGTAGTAGCACAAAGAGCTTGTCCCTTTCCTTTATCTGTCCCAAAAGAGTGATCCTTTCCTTTATCCTTGGAAGAAGAAGTCGATGTAGACATTCTAGAAGGTAGGTTGAATCTATTCTTCTCAAGAAGATTCTTCAACTCATCAATATCCTTCTTATAACAATGATGTTCATCATGTCCTAACTTCTTGCAATATCCACAAAAAAGATTGTCCTTATATGATTTCCTCTTAGGTGAGAATAGTGAATCACCTTGTTGTGGAGAGGAAGATTGTGCTCCATCTTGTTGTGGTTTAGACTTCGGTTGCTTTTGATTCTTGCCTTTTCCTTGATTACTTTGATTCCCTTTGTTAGCCACCAAAGCTTGTGACTTTGAAGATTTGAGAATCCCCATCATGGTCAACTTAGATTTCTCAAGTATCAACATCTCCATGAATGAATCAAATGAGGGAGAAGTGTATGAGGAACCTTGAGCTAACCTATAGGTGTGAAAGCTAGATACAAAGGCTGCATACTCTAAAGGAAGCTTGTCCAACAAGTTATAAACCAAATGAGCATCCTTTCTGTCAATTCCATAATCCTTTAGCTTTGCTCTTAGCTCAGTTATTTTTTGTGACATAATCTTGAATTGTATCAAATCCTTGCGATCCAAATTTGTGAGTTCACTATCAAGCTTGTAGCCCTTAATCTCATCAACTTGACCATACAATTTCTTAAAAATATCCCAAGCCTCTTTAATTGTTGTACACTTATCAATGTGAAAAATGAGGTCATCTGATACATACTTTCTAAGAGTTCCAAGTGCCATAGCATTCTTAGTTAGCCATTTAATTTGAGCATTAAGATTAGCCTTAGGATCAGGTGGTGCTGTAACAGTTTCATTTACATAATGAATGAGTCCTTTTTCCATTAGTTTACTCCATGCCTTAATTTTTCATGATGCATAATTATGAGGAGTTAAAAGTGGAAATTTAGGAGAACCCATAGCACAAAAATGAAAAAACTCACACATACACAAGACACCCCCCCAAAATACACACAAGACACCCCCCCAAAATACTCAATCAAGAAATCCCCCCAAATTGGTGATTTTGGCACTTTATACTTAGTGTGTATACAATGGGCCACTTGCAAAACAAGGCAAAGTGGACTTCTGATTTCAATTTACAAATTCTCAAAATGAGATCTAAGAGACTTCAACAAATACTGCTAGTGATCTAAAATGAGATCCAAGTAAAATGCAAGTACCAAATATGCCAAAAATGCCCAAATATTGAAAGTACAATTTCTACTTAAAATCACTGCAAACAGATGGCAGATTATGAAAGTAGATGAAAAAATATGCACTTTCAAAAAAAAGGCACCTAAAAAGGAGTCAATATGAACCCAAATGAAGCCTCCAAAGTTGTAAAAACTGGGATTTCATGATTTCTAAAAAACCTGTATCTGAAAATCAGAAAACTCCTACACCACTGTACAGATCACAAAATTCTACCCCAAAACAAAAAATATTGCTTGAAAAAATGAGTCCGAATGAGTGAGATATCGCTATTTGAAAAATGCTTGCAAAATTATAATTTCTAGAGAATTTCTGCCACAGCGTCAAACTTCAAATGCCTCTAGATTTGGCCTCTGAAGTCCAATTTGGATGAAACAAAAGGAAAAACTAACTTTCTTGGTCCTTCTCAATCCAATGGTAACCTCATATTTGACCCATCAAGCTTCAATAATAACCTGCAATAGAAAACTCCAAAATACACAACCCCAAATAGCATCAAATTTCTCTCAATTAGCAAACCAATGACACTCTAATGGATTTGATACCATGTGAGACATGGACTAGCTCTGATCCCATGTGAGATTTTTCCAAGATCAAGAGGCAATGGAAAGAACAAATAAGAGAGAACAAAATAGATGATAGGAATGAACTGTATTCTATCAAGAGAAAATACTGATCAACTAGATCATCAATCGATACATACAATGAATACAAGCCTACTTATATAGGCAAGGCTATATGGATATGTGAGCACACAAACATGACATGTGGCTCAATAAGAAACAAGGGTAGGTAGGAAATAGGTGTGGGTAGGTAGGAGAAACAATATAATATTCCACATGAGGTGGATCACCCACTGAATGTGGAGTGTAACAACAAGATCACACCATAAAAGGTGGAAATTCTCCTACACACACTATCCCAATGTGGCACAAACACTGAAGTGTCTCATACCCAAACTACTATGGAATGCATTTCCCAAGTAAACTTAAGTAAGGTGTAATAATATCCATGATGAATAATTATTTACACCAACAAAGTGTTGTGTGCACCAAGGTTGTCATTTGTTTGCAATGAGGGTAGATGATTATGATGAAGGAGGGAATTGTGATGATCTCTTTCATCATCATCCCATCCTCAAGGAGTTTTCCATACATTTTCCCTAGATAGATTCTAGGTATGCCACCTAAGCATGACATTGATTTTTGGATAGATTTGGTTCTAGAAGTAAAGCCTATATTTAAGGCTCCCTATCAGATGACTACCCTGGAGTTGAGTGAGTTTAGGTTGCAGTTGGAGGAGTTTCTAGCTAAGGGACTCATTCTCCCAAGTCTTTCCCCATGGGGTGCGCCTGTGTTGTTTGTGAAGAAGAAGGATGTATCTCTTTGCTTATGCATTGATTATAGGCAACTGAATAAGGTGATGGTGAAGAATCATTATCCTTTTCCGAGGATAGATAATATCTTTGATCAGATTAAGGGTTCTAAGGTATTCTCTAAGATAAACCTTATGTCTAGGTATCACCAGTTGAGGATTCACGAGGCAGATATTCATTGTACAATATTTTGTACTTGATATGGATATTATGATTTTACAATGGTACCTTTCGGGCTTACTAATGTGCCTTCGACATTCATGAGTCTAATGAATGGATTTTTTAGGACTTATCTCGACAGGCTCATTCTTGTATTCTTAGATGATATATTGTTCTATTTGAGATCAATGGAAGAGTATGAGGAGCACACAAGGCCAGTTTTGTAGTGCCTTCGAGAGAATCAGTTGTACACCAATGTGGAAAAGTGCATGTTCTTCCAATTAGAGGTTAAGTACTTTTGCCATGTGATTTTTAGGTGAGGGCGTTGTAGTGGATCCCTCTAAGATTTAGGCTATAGTGGATTGGTCAGCACCCACTAATGTGGGTGAGGTTCACAGTTTCATGGGGCTTGTAGGTTATTATCGTAGGTTTCTTAAGGGATTTTTGAAGATAGACCATCCTATCACTTCTCTTTAGAGGAAAGGGAAGAATTTTGTGTGTTCAGATCAGTGTGAGATAGATTTATAGATTCTTAAGGAGTGTTTGACTAGTGCACATATTTTAGCTATACCAGATTCTTTGGGTGATTTTATGGTGTACACAGATGCTTCTTTGGATGGTTTAGGAGCAGTGCTTATGTAGGATGGTAGAGTGATAGCAAATGTGTCACATAAACTTAGAGATAATGAGTTTAATTATCCTACTCATGATTTAGAGTTACCTACTATTGTGCACACATTGGTGAGATGGTGACATTTACTTCTTGGGCATTATTTTGAGTTGCACAGTGATCATTATAGTCTATAATATATTTTTACATAGTCCAACTTGAATGCTAGGCAATAGTATTGGATGGAGTTCATTTGTGAGTACGATTTTGAGGTGAGATACATTCAGGACAAGGAGAGTGTGGTAGTAAATGCTTTGAGTCATAGGAGGCATGAGGTATCGATGATGAATCTCAGCATAGATTTGAGGAGAAGGATTCTTAGTGCCCTTCCTTTAAATGTTTGGTACTAGGAGGATAGAGAAGAGAATCCTCCGTGGAGATCTTTAGATGGGAGATATACAGGTTACTCGTTGGATTTAGATGGTCTTCTTTGTCATTTGGGATGTATTTATGTTCTACCTTCAGATTGTCTTCAAGCATCGATCTTATTAGAGGCTCATTGTTCACCTTATTTAGCACATCCAGGTGTCAAGAAGATGCATGAAGATTTGTGATAGCTATATTATTGGGCCGACATGAGGAGAGATATAGCGGATTTGGTGTCTTGTTGCTTGGAGTGTCAGCATGTGAAGGTAGAGCATTGACATCCAGCAGGTTTGTTGCAGTCAAACCTGGTTCCAGATTGGAAATGGGACATTATATCTATGGATTGTATCATTGAATTGCATGTCTTCTTGTCATCGTGATTCTATCATGGTCACCATTTATAGGTTGACCAAGGTGATACATTTCTCTCCAATCAGATCTTACTACACAACAGTGACAATGGATCATATTTTCATGGAGGAGACATTGAGATTGTATGGTATTCCTCAACATATTATATAAAATTATGATCCAGTGTTCACTTTAGCATTATGGACTTCACTTCAACATGATTTAGGATGTTAGCTAAACTTTAGTTCGACATATCATCCTAAGAAAAATGGTCAGACTGAGAGGGTTAATCAGGTGCTAGATGATATGTTATTGAAAAAATAATGAAACAAACAAGGAGCCCCTTAACCTGGTGCTAGATGACTCACAATCATTGTCCCCATCCCTTTCAGTCAAGACTCAATTCAAAGATGCATTAGAAGGTCTAAACATTTTTAAGTATTGTACAGATGATGAAGAAGAGGAATATATTGCCCATTGTGGTAATAAGGAACCCCAAGATAAGATTGGCATGTTATAGTCACAAAGATGGATGATCTTAGTTCTAGAACTGACCACTTGGAAACCTATCAGGATTTCCTATGATGTGAAAGAAATAGAGACTAGATCAGATTCCTCCAGAGTAGAATTGAAAGACTAGTTATAATCAATAAGAAACTGATGTAGAGGGTTGTTTTAGGGGCTGTGATAGTTGGTAGAAGGATAGAGTGGAAAAAATAGAAGAAAAATCTAGTGAGCACGAAGGAGGAGAAATCCAAAGAAAAATAGACTATTGCCTCTTCCACCTGGGAAACAAAGTTGGAGAAGATGTTGGAAGGATGAGGTTATATATCTTAGTGCTTTTTTTTTTTCTCTATTATTTTTTTGCCAATAGTCGTAAATGAAGGTTGTAGTCTTTGAATTTTATTAATATTTGTTGTTTTAAGTATAATTTATAACCTCTTCCCTTGGTGTTTTTGGCAAGCTTGCTTCCCAAGCCCTTGTTTTGTTTTGCTGATGGTTTTTTATATGTATTTGTAATGGGTTGGAGCCCTTCCCCACTTAATATAATCAAATACATACGAAAGTGAGCATTCACCCCTTTTAATAAAATATTCATTTTTATTGTCTATTATAATCATATTTAAATCATTAAATATTGTTGTTATATGGAGCCTAATCAGACTCGAAGGTTAAATTTTCCCTACTTCTAATAGCGTGGTTTCCATCCACATTTTTTGATGGGTGTTTGGGGGCACTGCCCCCAAGATGGGGTTATGGGGCAGTGCCCCTTGCAAGGCCAACAAGACTTATTATTTTATAAAGGCATTGAGTGTTACTTTTCTATTGGATGACATGTTGTAACCCTAATTTTGTAACCGACATAAGTCTTGATAAAAAGGCTAAGGGTTAGGGTTTTCTGTATAGAATTTTGTAGCATTTTTGTAGTGGTATTGAGTTGCAAGGGTATTGCTAGTTGTAATTGGTTTTTAATTACTAGATAATAATATTGGAATTTCTGTTTGGTGGATGTAGCCCGATATTAAGTGAAGTATGTTAAATATCGTCTCTTCACTATTATTATTTATGTGTTTTTCATTCCCGTGTTTAATATTTATCTGCATACAATTGATATTTTGTGCATGCAATTCCTAAAAAGTGGTATTAGAGTTGGCTATGTTCGATTATTGTGTGCAGGAAGATCTTTTGGTTGAGTGGGGGTCTCATGGTTAAGTGGGAGCAATGACAGATGAGGGTAAATTGAAGGTAGAAAAATTTAATGGGAAAAACTATTAGTTATAGAAGATGCAGATGGAGGATTATCTCTATTTGAAGGATTTATGGAGGTCGTTGGAAGGAATAGCCAAGAAAGGCACAATGAGTGATGAGGATTGGAATATTTTGGACAAAAAGACATTGGGAACCATTTTCCTGTGCCCGACACCATCTATAGCATTCAATATAACAAAAGCAACAACGATTGTAGAACTAATGTCAACACTGGCTAAATTGTATGAAAAAACCTTAGCCTCAAATAAGGTATTTCTCATGAAGCATCTATTTAATCTTAAAATTATTTTAGGTGGATCTATGTCAAACCTTTTAAATGATTTTAATACAATCACCACTCAGTTGACTTCTCTAAAGGTAAATTTTAATGAAGAAGTTAGATCTCTCCTGATACTATGTTCTTTGCCTAAAAGATGGAATAGTTTGGTAATGGCAGTTAGTAACTCTGTTTCTTATTTAAATACCCTGAAATTTGATGATGTTGTTGGTGTAATTCTGAGTGAGGAAATTTGTAGGAAAAGCTCATGTGGATCCACATCAGCTAGTGTTTTGAATGCAGAACGCAGGGGTAGACCAAAGGAGAGAGGACAACGTTATGGAGGTCATGGAAAGTCATGAGGAAAATCAAAAAACAAGAGATCCCAATCCAGAGGACTAAAAGATTGCTCGTGTTGTGGGAAACCAAGTCATCTGAAGAAAGATTGCTGGTCTCAGGTGAATAAAGAAGGAGACAAACAAGAAGGTAATAAGTAGGCAAATGTGGTAAGTAATAAATCTAAAGAATATTCTTTGATTATTTTTATAGATAATACTAATGATTCATGGGTTTTAGATTTAGGGGCTTCATTTCATGCGACACCCCATAGAATTTATTTTCTTGTTTATGTCCAAGGGGATTTTGGGCTGATTTATTTGGGAGATAATGAACCCTGTCAGATTGTTGGAAAGGGAATAATTAAGATTAAGTTGTAGAATGGGAATCATTGGCTAGTACAAGAGGTAAGGCACGTTCCAAGGCTAAGTAGGAATGTAATTTCAATAGAGCAACTAGGTGATGAAGGTTGCACAATTACTTTTAATCATAAAAATTGAAATTTTTCAAAGGGTGCCTTGATAGTAGCAAAAGATGTGAAAGTAGGCACCTTATATATCTTTGTATAGGTCATATTGTTCCTTCTACTTTAGTTGTTGCAGAGAAAAATCAAACACATTCAAGAACAGTTGTTACAGGTTCACAGGAAGAAACTAAAACAGTTGTTGCAAGTTTTGAGACAACACTGTGACACAACAAACATAGGCATATGAGTGGAAAATGTATGAAGGTACTTCATTCTAAAAAGGTTTTGCCAAGTCTGAAATACATTAATATAGATTTATGTGAAAGTTGTATGTATGGAAAACAAAAGAGAGTTAGTTTTCTATAGGATTGGAATCAAAAGAAAGATGAAAAGTTGGAGATTGTGCATACATATGTATGGGAACCCACTTAGGTATCTTCTCTCAGTGGCTCTCAATATTATGTTACATTCATAGATGATGCAACTAGGAAGGTTTAGATTTACTTTCTTCTAGGCTGAAATCTAATGTATTTGAAATATTTAAGAAATGGAGAAGCTTGGTTGAAAATGAGATAGGTATAATATTAAAATGTCTCAGATCTGATAATGGTGGTGAGTATTGTAGCAAAGAATTTGAGGATTATTGTTTCATTAATTGAATTCGTAGGCAGAAAATGGTTCCAGAATCTCCACAAAAAATAGAGTTGCTGAGTGTATGAATAGGACAATAATGGATTGTTCAAGGAGCATGAGATTGCATTTTGGGCTGCCTTTAAACATGTGGGTAGAGGCTATCAATACTATTGTATATTTAATTAATAGAGCTCCTTCAACTCCTTTGGATGCTTTTCACAGGGTCTAACATGGATCACATTAGAGAGTTAAAACAACAATTACCAAAATCATTTTCTATGAAGGATTTGGGGGCAGAAAAACAAATCCTTGGTATGAAAATTTGCAGAGATAGGTAGAACAAAAAATTGACTCTATCCTAGGCTAATTATGTTGAAAAGGTGTTGCAGAAATTTCATATAGAGAATACAAAAGCTATCAGCATACCTTTTCCTATTCATTTGAAATTGACCAAGGAGATATGTCCAAATACACAAGAGGAGAAAGAAAAAATGGCCAAGGTACCATATGTTTCAGCTATAGGAAGTTTAATGTACACCATGGATTGCACAAGACCGGATATTGCACATGTTGTTGGAGTCATAAGTAGGTATATGAGTAATCTTGGATTGGAGCATTGGAATGCATTAAAATGGGTTCTTAGGTACTTGAGAGGTACATCCAATAAATATTTATATTTTGGGTGCTCTGATATTGATTTTTCAGGTTATGTAGACTTAGATTTGGCAGAGGATATTGATACTAGGAAGAGTACTATAGGTTATGTCTTTACTGTTGGTGAAATAGTGGTGAGTTGGCTCTCCAGGTTGAGAAAGGGTGTTGCTTTATCTACCACAGAGGCAAAGTATGTATCTTCAATAGAGGAAAACAAAGAGATGATATGCATACAATGTTTCATGAAAGGATTGGGCAAAAGATAGGCTAATAGTTATTTATTTACAGATAGCCAGAGTGTCATCCAGCTTGCAAATAATTCCACCTTGCATTCAAAGATAAAACACATACAGTTTCTATCACTTCATTTTGTCAGTGTTGGATGATGGACAATTAAGATTGGAAAACATACATATAGATGAAAATCCATTGGATATGTTTCCAAAGCCAATGATAAGGGAGAAGTTAATCTCCTCTTCGGCTTCAGTTTCTCTTCAAGACCGAAAACAATAAAACAAAATAACAGAGTCCAAGGTGTTTCATTCTAGTGGGAGCCATAGGGTCAGCGGTGTTATGATTAGTCTCCAAGTGGGTGTGAGGCCCTACCCCAAGCTCGTCATAGTACTTCTTTGATTTTTATGTTAGACTTATTATTTGATATACTATCTTCATGCATTATGGATTTAGGTACTATTTGACGGGTGATTTGATATCATGGGATATGATGTATTCCATCTTACATTGATTTCAATACTTATTGTGATGATGATTTGATACATTTATACATGTCTTATGGAAAATTAATTTATATGATGCTCATGATGATGTAATTTAATAATTAATTTCATATGGATTTGCTAGGAAAAATGTTAATTGGATACTATCTCAGTTGCTTTTGATTTGGATTAGTTGATGAGATGTTATAAGTGTATTTTCTTTCTTGTACTTACATATGCATTTGGTTTTGGATTACTAATGTGTGAAATGAGATGTGCAAGAAATTAATCTATGTGACCATGGAAATACATGAGAACTAAGACCAAACCTATGTGAAAAAGTAAAGCCAAGGGTTGTCTATTTAGAGAGACAATACCTCGTATGTGATGTATTTAATTTTGTAATAGTGATCTTCAGTGTAAGTTCAAAATTATAATTGTTATTGTTAATATTCCCAAAAAGGACATGCCAAGTGTATTTTAGTGATGTGTATTTTATGGTGTCACTTGACACTTGTGTTGTGTGTGAGTTGGAAAATGACAGGTCCTTAGGAGGGAAAGTGTGTAACCCAATGCATTTTTCAAATATCATGTTGTGGTCCCAAAAGATAACTTGGTTAGAGAGCCTTTAGCTTTGTCAAATCAAGTTTGACCCGTAGACAAACTTTAGGTAGGTTTTTAGGGGGTCAAACTAACTCCTATAGTTGAGTTTAGGTTACTGTTAAAGTCCCACTTGATATACCTATGGATAAGGGGCATGTTTAGCCATGTGACCACTCACGTGTGGTTTTAGAGTCACTTCAAAAGTTGATTTTTTAAGATGGACGAAAATCAACTTTTGGAAGATTGACCTTGGGTAGACAACCCTTCCTTTTTGTGTTTAAGTTCTCTTCCCCATCTTGCAACCACCTTTTCCAGTCCCATTTTAAGAAACCATGTAAGAAGTTTGGAAGACCAACCTATGGGAACTCACATCCTTTCCAAGGAAGTTGGAAAGTGTGAGGAGAGGCTACATAGGGGAGATTTTCAAACTTGGGACTTTGATCACCCACTGTCCAATCTTGGAGACTAAGTTTGAGTAGTAAATTTTAGTTTGAAAGATAAAAAAATAGGCTAAGTAAGGAGACTAGTAAGGGGAATTGGGTAGCTCTTCCACAACACACATACCATTGGCAGGAGAGAAGATTGGCGTTCTTCATTCTATAGCTTAGATGCATTCATAATGTCATATGCAAATATGTTTTTAGTTTATTTGTTGTATATGCTTCTAGATCTATGAACTATGGTTTTGTGTTATTGTTAGTTTATTACTATTTGGATTTCTTGTATTTATGTTTATGGGAGTCAAGACTAAACTCACCCTTAGGAGAGAAGAGTAGCCTTGGGGTGAAGGGTGTTAGAACAATATTTGGGTGTAGAATCTCTCTTCTTGGAAGAGAGGGATAATCAAGGATCTGGAATCCTTGCTGCTATATTTATTTGTATAAAATTTAGGGGTCATAAGGGAAGTTTTGGCTTGAAGCCTTTGGGGGTCATATGGTAGGTTTTTGGTCATGTGTGAGACCAAGTGGAAGGTTATTTTAATCTTGTGAAGGCATTTGAATGTAATAGTTTATTTTAGATCTCCCCTTAGATTTTGGTCCACCTTCACTCCATTATTTTGAGTCACTTGGTGATTATGTGCAAGCCTTGGGTTGGGAGTTCTTTGTTGAGATGTTTTCTTGTAAAATCTGTTTTCCTTTGTATTTGTGTTTGAGTGTGTTTTACCCATTTGGTTCTTGGCTCTTCTAGCTTGGGGGTGGCCTCTTGTAGGCTTAGGTTGGGAGGTGAGCGTCCATGGTCACAACCGAAAAAAACAATTTTGTATTTGCATGTTTTCTTAATGGATGTAGGAGAAGAAAACAAGAAAGATATCTAGGTGGCTGATTGAAGAATGTTTCAAGTTGCAACTTCATATCTAATTTACTTTATTCTTATTGGTGAAAGAATATAAAAGAAGTATAACTTGTATTTTTTCTTCCTCCTATTGTGTTATAAAGGAAAGTGCATGTGAAGAGAAAACAAAAATATTGTAATCATTAAGTTCATGCTTTTAGATGCAAAGAAAAAGGAGACAAGAAAGAATAATACTATTGTTGTAATTCTAATTTTTAATAAATGAAAAAGAAAGGATTGATGTTTTAGCAATTAAAAGGATCAGTTGCGGATTTAGGATATTGCCAAATGAAGAAAACCTTGCATACTCTAAACTTATATATCACTTATTTACAATTTGTTTCAACTCTTGGATGGTTCCATTCTTGAAAGTTCATTTTACAAAAAGTAAAAGTAGGAAAAGTTAGTATCTACTTACAACATTGTATTGTTTCATTATAGGAAAAATAGATTACTTGGAAAAGAAAATAGATAGAAAACCCATTTTGTTATGTTTAAGTGTTTAAATCTGGTTATTAGATAGTCTAAAAGTTCAGTTCTAAACATTACAGTAGTATCTCATTTGAGCACATGAAACTAGTAATATTTAAAATCTGAAAGTAAAATTCATTGAAGAATTTCTATATTTCACTATAGGGTTTACAAATGAAAAATGTGGATATATAAACATATATATACTTATATGTCTATATGTTCATTTAAATCCTCCATTTTTACAATCTGGAACAACTAAATTGAAATATATATATATGAACTATTATCATATATATATGTTCACACACACACACACACACACACATATATATATGTATATGTATATGTATATTTAAAAATAAACAAAATGATTTATTCTAAACCATAGTAGAGACTGTGTATCTGGTATGCACATCAGATTTTACCTTCTTCTATGCTTATAAATATATATATTTGCATTTTTACCTAACTGAGGAAACCCCAGTAAATATACATATACTAGTGTGTGTGTGTGTGTGTATGTATTAAATAAAATAAAATAAAAAACTTAAAAAAAAACAAAAAATTGTATTGGGGAGCCATTGTGGGCCAAACCAATAGGTGCGGCATGACCGCCACTATGGGCTGCTTCGGCTGCACTATGCGTCGTGACCGACAAGGGCGGCTTCTACTGCACTATGGGCCGTGACCCACAGGGGCGGCTTCGACCGCCACTGTCGGCCACAACCCACAGGGGTGGCTTTGGCCTCCCCATGGGCTGCGTTCCATAGGAGCACGACCCCTCCCCTAACACCCTTCGTTCTAAAAATAAAATAAATCCGCCGCCGACTGTGTATAATCATGGCCTCAACCATGATCTCTTCAACCTTGCAAAAATATAAAAAAGAGGAATACAAAACCCTAACGAGTATAAGGCATTAAGAAATAAAAAAAATGCCCTAACTTAAGTTAGGGCATGATTAAAAAGGGGTGTTTTTAATTATAAAACTGGGGGGGGTTATGTTTAATTGTATTTATTTACATACAAGGGATTTCAAATTTATATTAATACAAGAGATATTGTTAAAATATTAATATAGTAATATGGGTTGTGTCATTAATAAAATAATAAAATGATCTTTTCCACAATTAAATATATTTGACTATTAGATTAATATTAATATAAAGGGATTTATATTAATATTAATATGTTGGGGTTGGAAAAATCATGATTAAAGTATGCTTTTAACTATAAAGTCATAATGGTATTATTTGAGTTATTATAATCAACTCTAAACAAAAATGGACTTAAATAATTATTTCAAAAAGGGAATGAATTATTAACCTTAGAATAAATTATATTTTACGTGAATGGAGACGATTACAAACACTTAGATGTAATTTAATTATAAATGATTATTTAATTCTTAAGGGAGAATTAGTTATCATTAATGGGTTTTTCTAGACGACTTTATTAATGATTTAGTTAATTTAATGACATATTGGAACTTTATATTCAAATGTTCAATTAATTAATAATAATACAATGAATTTGTATTAATACAAATTTAATGGATTTTGGGATTATTTAATAATACAAGGAAATAATATTAACAATAAATGTGGTTAAAATTGTGATTGCTAATGGGCAATTTAATTAATATTAATGTTGGTTTACCATTATGGGTATATTTTTAATCAACTTAAATTAACAATTGGTATTATTAGAAATTAAAGGAAAATCAAAATATAATTAATTAGAAATTATTTTCAAGTAAATTAAGTGGGTTTTCAACACTAGGAATAATAATTTATCGCTCGCATTATAGGTCCTTTCATATTGACACTTAAGTTATCTTTTATTGAAACTAATTAAGTTATCACATCCATTGAACGTAGGTCACAAGTATTTTAGTGTTATTTGAAAAAAAAATTGTTGTTACATTTTTGCCCAAAAGTTTGGGCATCACAGTGGGAGATGATATATTGTGGAGTCTGATCAGTCTCCATGTGGGAGATTGTTGTTATATGGAGCCTAATTAGACTCAGAGGTTAAGGTTTCCCTACTTCTATCGGTGTTGTTTCCCCCCATATTTTTTGACCTGGGTTTGGAGGCAGTGCCCCTTGCAAGCCAAAAAAGACTTGTTATTTTTCTATTGGTTGGCATGTTGTAACCCTAATTTGGTAACCAACATAAGTATTGATAAAAAGGATAAGGGTTAGGGTTTTGTGTAGAGAATTTTGTAGCATTTTTGGAGCAGTATTGAGTTGCAAGGGGATTGGTTGTTGTAATTGGTTTTGATTTACTGGATAATAATATTGGACTCTCTGTTTGGTGGATGTAGCACAAGATTGGGTGAACCCCGCTAAATATTATCTCTTCATTGTTATTTTTTATGTGTTTTTCATTCCCATGTCTTATATTTATTTGCATATAATTGATATTTTTTGCATGCAATTCCTAACAAATACTTACAAGTATTTTAAGAGATCAATTCTAGGAAAAATATCCTAAAGTTCAATGTGATAGAAATAAGATCCAATGTAACATTCCTATTAGAAATATTACATTATATTATAAGTGTCATTAACTGATAGGCTTTATTTGGTGGGAATGTCCACTAGAATTATCTAATGTCTTAAATCCCTTTTTTGGGCATTCTTAGAATTTTGTGGGAAAGTCATGAGCTTCAGGCTTTAGCAATTGCATTTATTTCAATGGCTTCCACCGCTTGTAAAATCCATCGCCTCTAATGTGTGTTTAACCATTTGTCATGTTCATGCTATTTCATCTGTTTTACTCTCCATGCGTTACTAGGGCTTCCATTACTTCTATGGTTTTTGTGTCCCACGATGACCACCACAAAGAATAGGTGGGTTCTTTGATTTTTTTATTCTCTGCTAATGTGCTTCCATTTTTGTTAATGAAAACTTAAAACTTGGGATTTGAAAATTCAATCATAATTTGATAGACATTTGGAGGGTATTCTTTAGTGTTTTTTGAAATGTAGTTCTTAAATTTTCATAGAAATTTGAGACACATCTCAAATTGTCTCTTTTTTCATGGATAATTGCAATGATTTGCATGATGAAGGATTTCAAGTTTAGTACATATTAGAATATACTCTTTGAAAGGTATGGTTTTTGTAGCTATACCTGTAATTAAGTGATCTATATGAATTATTTTATATTTTCTTCCTTGATATTATTTTTGTTGTTTAGTTTTTTTTCTCTAAATGGGTCTTGTAAATTCTATAGTAAATATCTCTATATTTGTATCTAGTATATGCAAATTTCTGATTGTAGACGGTGTAAAGTGGAAAATTGGATCCTAGTGACTCCCCACCTAGGAGAGACAAAGGAAGCCACTAGGATGATTTTCACTTGGGAGGAACATTACATTCAAAAGAGGGGCTTGAATCCACTAGATCCAAATTTGAGGGAAACAAGGATGTGAATTTCAAATGGATTGCAAGGGTTGAAGTATGATTTACCTTCTTTTGTAAATGAGAAAGTTAACTTGTTGAGAGAGGAAATGAGTGAAATGAGGAGCTACGAGTTCGGGATCACACTGTAATTTTGGATCTGAGCTAATTAGACTGATATGGACCTACCCTGCAAAATTGGAGAAAAGTCATCAGGACCGTGGAGGGAATGTACATGGTCCTCCACAAAATCCGCAAAATGAAAAGGTTTCTTCCATCTCTACAAATGAAGCCCAAACCTGCAATTATAGTTGCGCACCTGCAACCTACACACTTGAAAGAAAGTAATTGCAAATGCTTTAATGTAAACAATGGAAATGTATATCTTGTAGATCTAAAAATTGTTGATGATGATTGCTTTGCTTCTTGAATGTAACCACAAGTGTTGTATGAAATGGCATGTAATAGGACAAAACCCTAACACACACGCATGCTTGCAAATGAATGTGGTAATGTTGCTCCAATGGATGAATGAAGAAGACTTGAATACTTGAATGCTTCATGATGACCTTGAAATATTGTATCTTCTCCTTATGCCTCTTAGCCTCCCTTGTGACTCTTATCCTCCTTCAAATGAGGGAATCGAGTCGCATTTTATACATGCCTCAAGGATTAATTTTCAACCACTGAAGGCCGACAAAGAGGAATTACAAACCCCAAAGGCAATTTATGCATAGGAGATCGGGAAGACCTGACTTAGGGCCTACCCTATTTTAGGGCCCGGACAGGGTCTAGAGCAGCCATAGGTCTTGAAGGAGGAAGGGTGAAGGGGTGATAATGCACAAATATGTCTTGGTTAGGGAAGAATATTCCATCACCGAGGTGAGGACCTAAAATGTGGTTAAACTTGCAGGGGTTGCGATTTTATGACACTACATTTAGCCCACACTTTAGCGAGAGTATGACTTACACCACTACTATCGGTAAAGTAGAATAAAGAGAGAGATGAAGATGAGAGACACGGAGCAATACCACAAGGAGTATAAGACACCACTAATATTGAGGAGAAAAAATCCCCCAAACTTAGGGTCTCAACTCATGCCAACATAGGCAAGATAACACAAAACAAAAAGGCACAAGACACACAAAAAAAAAAGACTGCGCAAAAAGACACATGACAAGAACAAGACACAAGATGATAAACTACAAAGACCAATACCATCACATAGACACAAGCAATCACATAAAAGAGAAAATTTGACATCATCCATGAACCATCAATAGTAAAACTAAGCGTTCATGATAGGAAGAATAGAGAGAACATGAATACACACTTTAGTGATCCATGAGAAGAAAGGCGAAGAAGAAAGAAACCATGGACGTCTCACCCCTAAAACTAGGTGATCCATGGAGAGAAGGACATGGAAACTCTCACCCCTAGAGCTTGTCTAGGTGATCCATGTAAAGAGAGAGAGTGAGAACACTGGTAGTTCCACTCAACCTCATGCACGTGTGTGCAAGTGAGGTTCGAAACGCCTCATAGGAGTCTATGCCCGAGTATGATAGAACTTATATAGAATACATAGTACAAGTGTAAAGAAAGGTGTGACATCCCACTCTAAGAGTTTTTGCTCTGGTTCCAAGAATAAACAACCTGCATAAAAGAAAAGTGGCATCATATCGCTCTAAGGGACCGTGCTCTGGTTCTGAGAATGACCCACTGTACAAGAGAAAAGTGATGACATCTTTCTCTAAGAGGCTTCCCTTTGGTTCCAAGAATGTCTCACTATACAAGAAAAGTGATGACATCTTGCTCTAATACAAGAAAAGATCATACAACCATCAGCACACAAAAACTAACCTCCCTTCAAAAATAATCAAAAACCTTCATCACCCTATAGCTATTTCTACTAATATGAAGAAGCTTCTAGTTGTTAAACCAAATAACAGTAGCTAACCTATTAACCTTCTCCTTAGAGCTAATAATCATAGAGTTCATATTATCATTAAACCTATCATAAACATTTCTAGAAAAGTCATAAACTAAATAGTTAATCGAAAGGGGTTCACAGACCCCACAATTGTTCTCAAAATGGTAAGTCATAACCATAAAATCATTAACAGAAACATAACTAAGAACTGCTACTCTTTCTTGAGTAGGTTGCAATTTTTATTTAACCTTCCCAGATTCTAAATCCATGTATCATATTGGTCTGTGTCCTCCTACTCATTCAGCTCATACTCGCCCCTCTTAGCCTTCTTCTTTTTATTCTACTGAATTCTACCATGACTAGAGATTGTCCCCATAACAACATTGTTCATGATCCCATCAGTAATATGGAAAAGTGAATTGACAGCATCGCATAATTTATTAATCTTCCTGTCTTGTTCCTCATTTTTCTGCTCCAGAGTAGACAATATTTCTTTCATTTCAATTAACTGCCCCTTCATCTTATAACTTCACTCATGATTGGTAGACATGTGAGAGTACTTAACCATTTCATCTTCTTCTGAGTTGTAAGGGTCCATCGGGCTTCTAAGCAGGGAATCATGTTTAGTTTCTGATTTACTACTCTCATCCTCCCTTTCCTCTTCATCCTTAGGTTCACTTTCAAAATTACTACTCTCATTTCTCAATTTCGCTTCTTCCTCCATATCCTTATTGGGGTTATCATTCTTCTCTTCATCCTCCACTTGGAAATCTTCATCTTTAGGGTTATCTTTCAAATCCTCTTCCTCATCAAGTTCCTAGATTTCTCGAAGGGGGGAATTAACCCATTTAAACTCATTTTTCTCATATTTATTTCTCCCTTTAGCCCGAAGATGGGCTAACCTAATTTCCCCCAAGCCATGGTCATACTTTTCCTGATTCTCATCTTTTTCCTATTCTTTCTCTAAGTTATGCAACTCTAAGTCAATGATGATACTCGACCCAATTAAGTCACTGCTGGTCTTGTTTTCTTTTCTCAAGGTGTTTTGGGGGATTTTATTCTTTCATTTATCAAGTTAATATAAATCGGAGCCGATTCCAAGGAGTCATTTTCAAGGACCGCAACCGAACCAGTAGAAATGGTTATCATAGAATCAACAAGGCTGAGAGAGTTGTGGGTTTTCAGAATTGAGGGTTGTAGTTTAGGGGTTTTAGCATAAAATTTCTTGGAGCTACCAACACTACCAGATGCTAGGGAAACACTGCTAACAGTTAGGGAATGATCAACAACAAATTTATACATCAAGTAAATGAGACCTTGATGGAGTGGGGGATTCGCCCCATTTTGAATACAGGTTTTAAGGGAGGAAAAGAGAAAAAAGGGCATATTAATTTTTTTAATATTCCTAACATGGTTGAGGATAGGGAAGTGGTACCCATGCATAGTTGGGTACCACCCCTCAAGAGTAAAATACCTCATAACATAATAACTAACCAACGGATAGGGTTGAGGTAAAGCAAAATGATCATACCTATTTTGGAGATGCACTGGTTTCTCGACCTTCCTGAAAAATCTCCTGATAAACTTCTAGTAATCCCCCACACTCTTCCTTTCCACTAGCTCTCCATCATTCTGAAGACCAGTAACCTTCGCAATGTATTCAAGAGTAACAGTGAAGGAGGTTCTACCAACCGTGACCTTCCCATTCTACCAAGAGTTGCAGACCCTGACAGAGAGTTCCTTGTTGTAGCCTTTAATCACTAAGAAGAAAGGGGTAGAACCCGCTTCATGAAAAATATCCCACAACTCCTTATTATCTCTAAGTCCTTCACAATTTTTAGGTTTGGTGCATTTGAGAGGGCCCCCCATTTTTGAATTGGTATGAGCAGTGGGAACAAAGATTATGTGAAAGTGACCAGACACAAGATTACAAATTTTCCTTCTCCTGCTACATTTGGAAGATGTTTTTAAAATTATCACACCAGAATTTAATCTTTCTGAGGTCCTTGCATGTGCGACACCCTCTGAAATAATTACTCATAAAGGTAGCATAAAATTCTAAGTTTCTCCTTGTCTTTATCATGAAATCCAAAACTTTCCTAGTCCAAGAGTAATCATCAACCGAATCCATCGTACTCACATCGGGAAAGTTCTTGTCCACATCATAGACCACGTAGGTCATCTGACTGGAAAGAGAACCCATGGGGTCATGATGCTGAGTTATCTCCAACCTACATAAGCTCGTGTAGGGGTCCACCATATAAAAACCGTTTTGAAAAAACTCCATCAAGGTACAAAATTTAAAAATGCCAATACTCCAGCCAAGAATATCCTCATCCCGCTCTTTTTTTTTACTTTGAATTTTGCTATGAAGGAAAAGGCCCACCACCTTGGTGTGCCCAATGAGCATTTTAAAAAATATAAGGAGTGCTTACATTAAATTTTTTGAAGAAACTCAAACTAGCCTCTCTATTCCATTTCCCGCCTTCTTTTTTAGGCTCTTCTTTCCTATGTGATGATTTCTTTTAGCTCTCCAGAGTTGTTCTCAAATTTGAAAACTTGTCAATCCAACATATTGAGACTTTGACTCGCTATAAGGTCGGCCAACCTATTACCTTCTCTATAGACATGTTGTATTCCAATTTCATCAAGCAACTCTATCAACCATTTTCATCTACCAATAATCTCTTTGATTTCCCATGGAGGAGAGGTGACATTATTGAGACAGTTGACTATGAGTTTAGAATCTCCTTCCAAAATGACATTTCTTTTGGTGATGTCAGAAAGAAATTGTAGACCCATCCAGGATGCCCATGCTTTCGCGTTGTTGTTAGTGGTAGTACCTAAACCAGATCCATACCCCACAACTAAGAAACCTCTGTGATCACGGATCAATCCTCCTACCCTCGATATTCTCATATTACCTTTAGAGAAACCATAAAAGTTGCATTTAATCCATCCAACATCCGGGGGTAGCCACCGGCACGAGGTTCTCAGGATCATTTTTTTCCAATTTATATTCAAAAAATTATGTCGAATTACCCAAATCTGTTTTAGTCTTAGATCCAATAGAAAGGGGAGGGTTTTGGTGAATCCAAAAACATTCACATGCACATTTTCTTTAATCTATTATATGATTATATTGGTAATAATTTTGCTACTTCTCTTATCTTCTTTTAATATCCTATTGTTGCGTTCTTTCTAAATGTTCCAAGCAAGAAAAGGGGGGGTTTTCTGCCATATGCACTTACCAATCTGGTGGGAGTAGGGGGAAAATTTCCATGCCTCATTGAATTGTTTGAAATATTTTAGTTTCACCCAATAAGTGTTAAGCTTCCTCCATATTTCATCCCATATTTCACGAGCAAAGTTACAATTTAGGAAGATGTGATCAATACTTTCAGAGTCCATATAACAGATTTCACACCTATTGACCAAAGAAAACCCCCTTTTATTTAGGTTATCTATAATAAGAATTTGACCATGAGTAGTCACCCACCAGAAACAGTTAATTTTAGGAATTAACCCCTTTATCCATATAGCTTTCCATTAATCTTCTCTGTTATTGTTATCCTTCAAAAGGTGATAGACAAACTTAACAGTGAACTTGCCAGAATTACTCAATTTCCAAATCCAATCATCCTCCCCCTAGGAGTGTAAAGAGAGCAGTTAGGTAGCATGTCAAAGAGGTCAGTAGCTTCCTTCAATATTAAACTTCTGAAGGATGGGTGCACATCCAGATCAGAGGAGACGAGTCTGCTCAAATCAATCCAGGATGCAAGACCCTAGTTCCAAGTAAGGAGGTCATTCACCCGTCCCCCAAAATGACAGTTTAGAAACTTCTTGATATTGTTAAGATGTGGAAGAGAATCCAAAGGTTGTCCCTGCACCCAATTTTCTTTCTAGAACTTAGTATTTCTTCCATTACCTATAATTACCTTCCCATTTCTTCTGATGTCCTGTCTTGTTTTAGCCACACTCTTCCTAATGGTTGAGCCCATGGGGAGATCCTCTTGATAACTAATTTTTTCCCCATCGTTACTTGGGAAATATTTCGCTTTCAAGATCTTTGTCCAATCTTTTTGTTCCTCGGATAATTGCCAACCCATCTTAGTAATAAGTGCTTTGTTAAATATTTTAATCTTTCTAATTCCCAATCCTCCACAATTCCAGGGTCTGCATACTTTGTCCCAAGAGACCAAGGAGAGTCTACTTTTTTCTCCCATACTGGACCACAGGAAACTTTTTTGTATCCTTTCAATTTTCTCCACCACCACACCAGGTAACTTGAAAATAGAGAGGTAATAAATAGGCAAATTTTGAAGGCAAGATTTAACAAGTTGAATTTTACTTGCGAAACTGAGAAGCTTACCTTTCCGATCGGCCAGCCTCTTTTGAAATCTCTCCAGTAGGCCATTACATAATTTTTGACTAGGGCGCTTAGAGAACATGGGTAAACCAAGATAGGAATCTAGCAGAGTAGAAATTTGGAAACCAAAAATGGATGATATTTTATCTTTGAGAGAGGGTTTGACATTTAGAAACAATAGTTTGCTTTTAACAAAATCAATGCACTGGCCAGAGATGGAAGCACAATTGTCCAAGGTCTTTTTCCAAAGTTTATCCTTAGAGATAAAAGCCACCACAAAGATGATAGTATCATCAACAAATTGTTGATGAGTGATAGGGTTCAAGGATGATATATCTTTAAAGCCTTTGAGAGCACCCTCACATTTAAGTTTTTCAAAATTCCTCCCTATCACTTCAACAAGAATAATGAATAGATAGGGTGCGAGGGGGTCACCATGTCTTAGCTCTTTACCACAGGAGAAGTAACCTTTGGGACACCCATTAAAAAGGATCAAGGGCCTAGGAGTACAAACACATTGCTCAATCAAATCTAAAAATTTACCCTTAAAACCGTATCTCCTAAGAATTTCAAGGAGAAAGTCCTAGGAAACATTGTCATAGGCTCTAGAAATATCAAGTTTTAGAGTCATCAAAGGTTTCTTGCTACAATTCATAGAATAAACCATTTCATGACCACCATGACTGCATCAAGATTATGTCTTCCTTCCACAAAGTCTTTTTGGTTCTTAGAGATCATTTTATCAAGCAAAGGTTTTAATCTATTGACCATAGTTTTGGCTATAATTTTATACACATTATTACATAAACTAATAGGCCTGAAATCTTTGGTGGAAATAGCATTGTCATTCTTCGGAATAAGAAAAACAAAGGTGGAATTAAGTTGTTTAAGAATATTACTCGATCTGTAGAAGTCTCTAACAACATTAAATAGGTCATTCCCGACAATATCCCAGAAGTCTTGAAAGAAAGCAGGAGGGAAGCCATCTAGGCCTGAGGCCTTGTTAGGAGAGAAGGAAAACGGAGCAGTTTTGACCTCCTGCATAGAAATTCTTTTGTTGAGGCCCATGAGATCCAAATCTTCAATAGCTTTAGGTATAATTTCCCACATGTTTCTCATATCTTGATTCATCCCTTGGTTCGTAGGAATCTTACTTCTGAAAAAATCAATGAAGAGATTTTCCATCTCCTCATCATCATCCACCTTAGATCCATCCTCTCTTATAAGATATTTTATTTTATTTTTGCTTCTATGTTTCAGAGTTGACTGATGAAAAACCTTCATATTTTTATCCCCATCCAAGAGCCACTAGATTCTTGACTTCTGTTTCCAGAAAACTTCTTTTTTGTTGAGTCTAAGTCACTTATTTTTGATATCCAATTCCTCCTTGGAATTTTCTTCTAAAGCTCGTTGTTCTTCCATTTTAGATTGGATAGCTTGTAGGTCACTAATTAAGGTCTTCTTCTCCTCAAAAATATTACCAACAGAATATCTCTTCTAGCCCTTAACTTTTTCTTTGAGAATCTTTAGCTTTTGGGTAATGTTAAACATGGGTGTGCCCACAACAGGAGTGTTTTCAGCCATTCTTCAACAAATCCTCTAAAGTCTTTATGTTGAGCCCACGCCATTTCATACCTAAATGGGTAGGGCTTTCTAGTCTGCGGTTCATCCATTATTAGGATGATAGCATTGTGATCACATCCTAAGCGAGGAAAAGGTCTGAGGTAGAAAGAGTTTAGGTAGTTCCAATTTGAAGAAATCATGAATTTGTCAAGCCTTACCTCAATAAGATGATATTCATGTCTTTGATTAGTTGAGGTAAATTTAGAACCACTGAGAGGTATATCCAAGAGAACGGAGGAGGCTATGAAGCCAGTCAGTTCACTCATACTATCTGTAAAATCTCCATTCCAACTAGTTTTCTCTAAGGGATAGAGGGGAGAATTGAGATCTCCAGCAATCATCCATAAGTCATCAAATCCAATATCAATCTAGGAATTTATGGATCTCCATAATTGGGCCCTAATACTGCAAACATTAGGAGCATAGACATTAACCAGGGTCCATTGCAAATTAGATTTGATGTTCTTAATTTTGACAATGAGAGAGTTCTTGTCAAAAGAGACCAACCTTCCAAAAGATTGGGGTTCTAGAGGGTAGCCACTCCCCCCGAGGCACCAAAAGAGTCACTATTCAAGAAATGGGACGAGGGCCAGAAAGAGTTTACGACTCTCTGAAAAATTCTCTTTATTCATCTTAGTCTCCTAAATCATAAGGATATCCACCTTCTATTCCTACAAAAGACATTTAAGGATATGTTGTTTTACAGGGCTATTAAGGCCCCTCACATTCCAAGAGATAATCATGATGGAAATATAGATATTAGAAGCCCTACTCAACTGAATAGGGGTGAATCCCATCAAATTGGGATTAGTTTCTCTTTTTCTTGTTATCTGGGACTCCATCCAAGGTTGTTTGGTTACCTATAGCTACCTCTTGTTCCACTGCCTTCTATCTAGAGTCCTTATTAGAGGGCTAACCCTACTTGTTGTTACCCCCCACATCAACTTTATTCTTCTTCTTCTTCTTGGTGGGCACTTGTTCCCATCCCTTGTCTTCTATCTCATCCTCTTCAGACCAATTTTTTTACTTTGTTGGTGGTGGAGTAGTAGAAAAACCTAGTATCTATAGATTTTCTTTTAGGTTACCAAAGCCACCGTTTATCATTTTCTTGGGAGTTACCATCAAAGTATTCCCAACCCCTGAACATACAGTCAATAAGATTGGAGGAACATTTTATTTTTGTATATTTTCCTTTTTCATTCCATCTTTAGTATTTTGTTCTTTGTTCTTCTCATCATTGTTTTCTAGTTGATTTAAGTTAATAACAAACTCCTTGGCACTTGGGGAGATCGAACTCCTAGGATCTTCAGAGGTAAGATGAAGAGATGGACCCATCAAAGTCATCTCAGAGCTAGAGGTAGAAGACGAGAGATCATCCACATTATTTTTCTTGTCATTGTGAAGATTATATATAATCTCCTCACGTGAGGGGGCTTCAACATTTTGAAGAACATCGGTCGGGGATGGGTCATCTTTTGGGACATCATTAGAAGCAAGTGAATCCTTCTTATTTTCATTCTCTTTGAAGAGCCTTCACAGAGTTGGAAGACATTTGTTGTTTCTTATTTGGATTTCTTGTACATGTTGAACTCAGATGTTCGTATCTTCCAAAGCTTTGGCAAAAGGCTTTCACGTTCTCATATTCAATCTGTTGCACCTAAGACCCAAGTCTAGACTACAACGTAATATTGGTTGGTAAGACTGTATTAATGGCAACATTAACACAGTTACAGGCAAACAGAAGCCTGGATTTACTCTGTGTTACATTATCAATAGAAAGGTACATACCAAACGAGTTTGCAATCCCTTTAAGAATCTCAATGCTCCAAAACTCTAGAGGGAGACCCAGCAGGGGAATCCAAGTCGAAGCCATAGTGCCAATCTCTGAGGACGGGTCAAAGTTTGGTACACTCATTAGTTGACTGGTGTACTGAAATTTAATATAATTTCATGTTCACATTTTTTCCTCTAATTATTGTACGATTAATGTTCCTCTAATTTAATATATTAATAATATGATATTATAGTTATATATTATCATTCCAATATATAATATATTATGAATATTATATATTTAAGATAATGTATATAAATAATTTTTTATTTCTATATATACTATATAATTATCTTATAATAAAAAATTAAAATAATATTGATAACAAAATAATTAAATAATAACAATAATATTATAAATGACATTATTCTTATTATTAATATTAAAATTGACGAATTTAAAATAATTTTTTTATTTCTACCAAAAAAATTCCAATATTACATTTGTGAAACCATCATTATATTGTTTTGTTGATTTATGTTTTCTTTCTATGGGTTGGTTAACTTTTTTTGGATGATTATTTACTTCTTTAGATAATTGCATACACATAATAAACTAGTAAATGACAAAATGTAGATGTTTGTGGAGAACTTAACAACCTAGCACAGAATGTGAAGCTAGGGTTTCGTTTGAAGAAGCAAAGGATTCAGGTGAAGGGGATGATAACAGTGAGGTGGATGACCCTGTTTGGGGGGATCGTGTTGATTCTCCCTTTAGCCTTGATGTTCACCTGTCAGGGGTTGCACCTTTGTTGTTCTCTTTTCACGGGGTTGCCTTTGTTGTTCTGTTTGTCATGGGAGTGGCTACCGTTTTGTTATAGGAAACATGTTGAGTGAGGGCGGGTCAAGGTGTGATGCTCAGGTTTCGATAGAGGCAAAAAAGGATTCTAGTGATTGGGTCAATACTAGTGCATAGTGGATGGACCTGTTTAGGAGGCTAATGTTGTTTCTCCCTTTGGCTTGTTCCTGCCTTGGGGTTGCCTCTATTGGAGATTTTGGTCCCCCATTTCTGCTCAATGTCATAGGAGTGGCTATTGTTTCATTTCTATGGTCATATGTTTTCCTCTAGCCTTCTCTTTCTTTAGATGCCTTGTTAGGGCTAAGTCTCTTTGTGGTGGCTTAGTGGTCTCTCTGGGCCTGTGAGGGTAGGCTTTTTCTTCTAGATTATGGACCCGATTCTTTTGTGGACCCGATTCTTCTATGAATTTTGGGAGTCTTTTCTATTTCTCTATGTCCCTCCATTTTGTGTCTCTCAAATCTATTGCTAATTTTTTGGAGGGTGTAGGACCCTTTATTGCCCTTATCTTATCTTCACCCTTTGTTTCATATTATTATCTTTGAGGGGATGGCTGAGTGTTTTTATCCCCTTGGCGTTGTTTGATGTGCCTTCCTTGTGGGTTGTTATGGTTGTATCTATCTTTTTTGGCCCTTTTGTTGGTTTTTCCCTTCTTGCCTCCTTGGTTTTGGCCTTTATGCTTTTGTCTTAACATCCTTGGTTTTCTCTGGTTTCTCTTATAGAGGTGGCCTTATCTTCTTTTAAGGTGGAAATGGTCGGTGTTGGAGATGGCCTTTCTCCTATCGAGGTTGAGTTGGATGTTGTGGTTGATGTTGGGAGGTGTTGTTGGAAGGCTAATGGCGCTAGATTAGTTGGATATTTGGGAACTGAGGCTGGTCTTTTTATTGATTTTTTTCCTTTATCTCCTATTGAGGTGGAGAACTTGGAGGGTATGATATACTCAGTTTTGATCATTCTTAATATTAAGGTTATGGGAGCCTTACCAAAACCGATTGTTAATGTTGAGGGTGCCTGGAAAACCCCTATGGTTATGTTTGACTGAGATTCTTTGTGTGTGGCTTTGACCCTTTAAATTTTTCAGTTGGTTCTTCAATCATTATATTATGTTGGTAGGTTAGGGTTGGGTTGTTGGTTGTCTATATTGTATCTTATGGCAGCATTCTTCTTTGGGTTTCGGATCCATGCAAAATATGAGGGTTTCAGGTCCTTTCAAAACCTGTTGTAAGGAGTTTCGGGTCCCCTAAAAACTTGTTTGATCCTTAATCAAAAACAACTTGACAAAGAAAATATATGAATCAAGAAAAAATCATTATAATACTAAAATAAATATAAAAATATTTTTAAATATTATTAATTTTCTATGGAATTAACGTTAACCTCAATATGTAAGATACACAATATCCTACTCTAACAAGATCAAATATCAACTATCCATCATCAAACAAAATATCCCTAATACTTATAACTATTAATTATCCACATCTATAATGTACACATCCACTTAAGGAAAGAAAAATAATTGCATACACTTTTGCATACACGTGCCTATTGCAATTACTCCTTTTGCAGTAGATAAAACATAGAATATAATATAACACTCCACTATATATTCTCAAAACAAAATCTTTCAAAGATTGTCATAATTAGAAAATCCAAATCAAATCTAAATACAAAATAATAAAGACATAAAATAATCACAATCTGATCTGCAACCGAATGAATATAAATTATCTTTATGTATGAAAGAATAAAATAACACCCATAAATAACCACAATCTTATTACTTTACGAGTCTTCTTATAATATAAATCTCTCACTTCACTAGTCTTCAAATAAACATATAAATGCTTTAAAAAAACCAAATCATTTTTCACGCTTTATGAAATTTTCATATGGCACCCCACTTTTTTATAGTAAAAATTTCCATGTAAAACATGGAATAAAGTGCTCCCATCCAACGAGTATTCATAATGTTTTAATAAATAAGATCTAGTTTCTTTTCACGTGGCAACCCCACAGCACTTTATATCACATCTTATTCGAAAAATAATAAAAACACCCTTCTTCAATACTTTTTTCATATCTTTGATGCTTAAAAAAAGTGAGGCACATTAAATGATTGTTATGTCATCATTAATGTAAACCTTTGACATGTCAACATTTGAGAATTATTATGAAATAGTGAGGGGTTCTTAAATGTTTGAGTGTGGTATAAATTAATTAAGAATTAGATTAAAATAATAATTTAGGATTCTATTTTTAAGTAGTAAGTTTTGAATCAAAATTAACTAAAGTGAAAAATTTATAGCAAATATTTTAGAGAGAATGTTATAGGTGAATTTTTATAGCTATAAACTTTCGGTCCAATATATTCTATAACTAGATATTTATAGTAAAATTTAAAACTAAAACTTGAGAGAAGAACATTATATAGGAATTTGGGAGCTGAAATTTTAGGGTGAAATATTCTAGGTCAACATTTTATGCTACTTCATGAAGTACTATGTTTCATTGTAATTCACTTGTACAATATAATATGTTTTCCTTATATATTTGTCCGCTAAACATGTAAAATAAACATAAAGTTTAAAACACAATCTAGCATTTTCTAACAAAGGGCAACAAGGTCTAGAGTTGATATTGCAAATTATTATACCAAATTTAAATTCTAAAAAATTGACTAATTAGATAAATGATCTAGAATAATATTTTGAGTATGAATTAATTATATATTCTAAAAAGTTATATTTTTTTTGCTCAAAATAAATAAAATTAAAGAGAAATGGAAGGGGGAAAGTAAAGATAGAAAAATGGGATAGGATATTTGCAAAAGTAATGAATGAATTAATACATATTGATTATAAGTTAGAATTGTTAAAATTGTTTAAAACCAAGTGTTGGCAGGGGGGAGCATGGAGACAGGGGGGCCTGTCTATTTTGTGCCTTGGTTCGTGGTTCGACTCGCTCTTTGTTCAGGGGTTTCAGTGTTTGGAGAGGACTGTGGTTTTGTGTGGCACCCTTTTGGGGTTTGTTCTTCGGTGCTGTCATTTTTGGTGAAATTTTGAGT
The DNA here is from genome assembly GCF_030272615.1 of Cryptomeria japonica. Classification (NCBI taxonomy): domain Eukaryota; kingdom Viridiplantae; phylum Streptophyta; class Pinopsida; order Cupressales; family Cupressaceae; genus Cryptomeria; species Cryptomeria japonica. The sequence goes on along the minus strand of NC_081405.1, from coordinate 310,399,602 downwards.
TAAGGGTTTGTGTTTTTTGCGATCTTTGTGGTTGATTAGTTTGTGCCCTCGAGTTTGGGGGTTTGTGGTCGCTATTTTTTCATGGGAGGGCTACCAAAAAAGGAACTGTGGGTTCTTTGGGCATAACATTTTGTGATTCTTTGACAATCAATATTTCTTCTCCTTGCATGAGGGATAATCCAATGTTTGTCTTCGCTGGTCCAAACATGGGTGAACATTCTTCTCAAGATGGAGGTTGCAGACCAACGAAGGTTAATGGGTGCCTGGCAAAACGTGACTATAGGCCAATTGTTGTGATTTCTCCAGCTTTAGTTGAAGAGGACATTGAATGTCTATCTAGGCATGCTTTGATATGTAAATTTATGGGGATCCGGGTGTCCTTTCCTTTCTTGGAATCTTGGGCTCGAAGGACATAGAATCTAGAGGGGGAAATGGATGTGATGTTAGCTGCAAATGGCTATTTTTTGGTAGTATTCTCATGCTTGACTGACAGAAATAAGGTGTTTGAAGGGGGCCCTTATTTCTATAATCAGGTTGGTCTTTTTATCAAACCTTGGCATGCAGAAATTAACCCCACATAAGAGTTTCCTTTGAGGGTTCATGTTTGGGTAAGGCTTCCTTGGTTTCCTTTGGAGTTCTACAGAGATGAAATCTTCAATTTGGTTGCACCTCAACTGGGGAAGCCAATAGGTCCCTCACGTTAGACTATGGAAAAGAAGGTAATTACCTGTGTCCATGTTTGTACTAAAATTGATTTGAACAAATGCCTATCTGATTCCATTCAACTTCGATTGGGATGTAGTTCATGGATTCAACAACTTGATTATGAAATGTTGCCAAATTTTTCATGAATACGAGCATCTACAAAAGATGTGTCCCAAATATAAATCAGTAGGGGACTTTAAATCTAGTACAACCAATCCACCCCCTAAATAAGATAAAGGGAAAGCTCCTATAAGGGAGGATAAGGAAGGTTTCATCCCAGTTAAAGATCAGAATAAAGGTCGGAGTCTAAAGAGGACCTTTATGGATAGGCAGGCAGACGAGGTGTTCAATAGGTTTGATTCTCTTGAAGATTTGAAACAAATTGATGGAGCTATTGCTAATATTCCTACTTGATAGGATCTTTTGGAGGCCGAGGTAATATGTGGGAAAGAGATCAATGATACTCAAATTGAATCAATGGAGGAAACAATTGGTGTGCAAATGGACATTGATCCTTCCCTAAGGCCTGTGGGTGAGATGGAAGGTAGTGGAGGTATGGAAGTGCAGGTGATCTCAAATTATATCCGCTTGGGGACTTCTACTAGAAAGGGTCTACTGGATGGGAGCAAAGGTAATGGAATTCCCCTTATCCTAGGAATTCAACAAAAAACTCTCAAGAAAGGTTATTTGGAGAAGTCCCTTAAGGTGGGAAGGAAGAAAGACCAGGAAAAGGTAAAACTAGTGGGTGAGAGTTTAGTGAAATCTGGTGTGGTGAAGACCATTGATTCTCAGTTCTCTCAGTCCCAAAAATGATTATGCTCTCATGGAATGTAAGGGGGTTGAATAGCATCCCTAGACAAAAAGCTTTTTGGGAGTTGATTCAGTCTTATTTCCCTGACGTGGTTTGGTCAAAATGTCTTTGTCAATGTATTGGGGCTCAGGGTAATTATGGAGGCCTAGCGTTGCTATGGGATCCTCACAAGCTTGTCCCACTTTGGTGGATCTCTAGCAAGTTCGTTATATCCTTGGCGGCTTCTTGCTGCGAGACTGGTGAGATTCTCCTTTTCACTAATGTTTATGCTCCAATTGATTTTGTGTGAAAATCCTTACTTTGGTCACATATAGGATTTGTTCGCTCTCTTGCACCCTTGTTTCCTTGGATTCTGGCAAGAGATTTTAATGTTGTATTGTGTTTGGAAGAGAAGCGGGGAGGTATTCCCAGGCTTGACCCTTCTGCGGGGCTCTTGAGGAGTAACATTGAGTTGTTGAGGATTGTGGAAGTCCAACCTTCCAATGGTCTATTTACTTGGAATAATAGGAGATGTGGGGTTGATGGCATATCAGAAATATTAGACAGGTTCTTGGTTTCTTGCTACTGGTTGGAAGATAGCTGGACTACCAGTTCAGAGATTTTGGATTAGAGAGGCCCAGATCACTGGCCTATCCTTCTGTCGGACACTAATTCTAGGAGAACTAAGAATCCCTTGTTTAAGTTTCATCTTATGTGATTAAGGGAGGAATCTCTTCAAGATCATATGTTTGAATGGTGGAGAGAAGGGAAGCCTACTTATCGTACTGCTATGTTTTCCTTCGTCAGGCAGTTACAACATGTTAAGTATAGGCTAAAAAAGTGGAATAGGATGAGTTTTGGGAATCTTTTCTCTTCTAAAAGGCAACCTCAGCAGAGGGTGGATATCATTACCCGTCAAATTAGAGAGCGGGGTATGTTTGATGTTTTATTTAGAGAAGAGGCTATTTCTTTAAAAGACCTAGAGGAATGTGAGCTCCAAGAGGAGATTTATTGGAAGAAGAAGGCTTGAATTGATTGGCTATAGGAAGGGGATAGAAACACAAGTTTTTTCACTTCTCAATAAAGGACAAAAGACATAGTAGTAATCTCAATTCTCTTATTACAATGGAAGGGACTCAGGTTTCTTCTTATAGGGAGATTGCTCAGGAAGCTATTAGATTCTTTGGGAATTTGTTTAAAGAAGATTTTGTGTCTGCTCGTGCTGGGGAGGGATTGGTATTTGATTTTATCCCCTCCATAGTTACTCCAGAAATGAATGAGGTTCTCATTAAACCCATTTCTCTTTTCTAAGATTGAGGCAGTGGTCTTTGGTATGAAGAAAGGAAAATCTCCCGGGTCTAATTGTTTACCCATGGAGTTCTCTCAAGCTTTTTGAGATATTGTCAAGATACATCTTTTTAAAGTTGTGCAAGAATATTTTAGAAAAAAGTAAATTCTTAAGGCCCTGAATGCCACATTTCTTGCTCTCATTCCTAAGAAGGAAGGTGCCAACTCCCTTAACTCATTTAGGCCCATTGCTCTGTGTAATGTGATCTACAAAATTATCACTAAACTGCTTATTGAAATGTTAAAGCCTTGGCTCAGTAGATTAATTTCTGAGGAGAAAGGGGGATTTATTTATGGAAGACAAATTTTGGATGGAGTTATCATAGTCGTTGAAGCTGTGCATTTCATGGCTATCTCTAAGGAGAAGGCTATGTTTATGAATCTTGATATGGCCAAAGCCTATGATAGGGTAAGATGGAGTTTTATGCAAAAGGTTCTCTTGGCTTTTCGATTTGGAAGTGAATGGGTTAGTTGGTTTATGAGCTGCATCACCTCATCCTCCTTTGTTGTTCTTATTAATGGTGAGCCAAAAAACCCCTTTGCTGCAACTAGAGGCCTTAGGAAAGGAGAACCTCTCTCCCCCTATTTATTTATTTTGATGGTGAAAGTTTTGGGAAGATTTCTCAAATCTCAAGTCAAGCCAGGTTGTTTTAGGGCTGGAGATGGGGCCATGGCATTCCTCCCTCCACCCATCTTTAATTTGTGGATGACATTGCATTAATGGAGGTGGCTAAAATCAATGAAGCGGCTAATTTCAGAAGAGCCCTAGATATTTATGTGAAGGCCTATGGACAGATGATTAATGAAGAAAAATATCATATCTTTTGTTATCACTGTTTAAAAAATGGGTTTTCTTTTCCCATAATTGGCTAGGTTTTTGAAATTTTGAGTTAGACACACTATCAACTGTTTCAAGTTTGTGTTGGGTCTTAAGGGTTTAGGGTTTTAATTTTAAATCGTTCAATGTTTGATCAAAAAACCCTCTGGTTTCTATTCCTTCGTTACTTCATCCAATTAAGTAATGGGTCTTGGGGTCGTAAGAGGTGTCCCCCCATGTCATTTGCCTAGGCGGTTATTGAATTAATTGTAAAAATTTAGGCCTTATGTCTTTTCTTCCTAATGTTGTCTGGCCTAGTAAGTTGTATGCAGCTCTCAGATGGATCTATGGTTTTCGCTATTTCGTTAGACAAAGTTGCGCCTGGTTTAACACTCGTGAAATGGCGAAAGGGAAAAGTGTGTTCAATGGCGCATTTGGTCCGGTTTAAAAGGGCTTCATCTTGTTCAAGATCTAACGGCTAGCGTTATTTCGCAGCCGAAACTTGCAAGTGAAATACCTTTCACGAAATGGCGAAAGGGCTTGGTGGGACCTTGCAGTGACTTTCCAAGTGACTAAAAGGTGATCAAGTCCAATCTAATCCGACGGTTCGCGCTGTTTCGTGGCTGATAGATGCTCGAAGGTTATGCCCCATGAAATAGCGAAAAGGTTTTTCAGCCTACGAAAAGGGAGTTTTAATAAGATCATAATAGATGCCCAAGTCTCATTTGATCTTATGGTTAGCGCAGCTTCGCAGGAGGAAAATGCTCGACAGTTAGCTTTCGCGAAGTAGCAAAATGACATGGCACTCCAAGCAGGCAGTCCAGTTGGTCGAGATGGCGAGTAAGATGATGGCACGTGGCAGAAGGTCAAAATAGTCAGTAAGTCAGGTCTAAGGATTAAAAGGCGGGTCCCAGAGGTGAGTCATGTCGCGGGATAAGAAATGACCTGGCAGATACAGGTGTCAAGGATGAGGTGGAATCCAGTGTTTTCTCTCAGCAAATGAAAGGTTGACATGTCAGTTTAAAAGTGACTAGATGCCAGGTGGATGGAGTTGAGTTAGAGGGCCCACGTCTGCCGAATTCAGTTAAGTTGTTAAGCATCGAGCAAGTCAAATATAATCTAATGACCCGCGTGAGTTCACAATGGTAAAGTGCTCATGTTTTATGCCCTGCGAAATAGCGAAAAGGTTTTTGGGCCCTGCAGATAGATAAAGCATGAAGTTAAAAGAGGATCAACTCTGATTCAATCTGACAGCTCACATTGTTTCGTGACTGCGAACCAATCGAGGGATATGCTTCGCGAAATAGCGAAAGGGAAAAGGGTTCGTCCAGGTGTAATGCTAGATGGTGAAGTGTCCATTGAGACATGGTTTTAGAAGAAGTTGAGGGCCCGCCAAGGTGTAACCGGCGGTTATAAGGGAAAGACACATGGCTGACGTTGAACTAAACTCGAAAAGTTTTCCAAAGCTAATGGTTGAGTGCCACGTGGTACTTAGTAACCAATGAAAGAGTGGCATAAGTAAAGCAAGCATAAAGGTCTCCCTTAAAGGATGGTCATCTCCGATTTGATCCAACGCTTCGTGTTGTTTCGTGGTCCAAAGTTGAAAGTGGTTTAAGCTATGCAAAATAGCGAAAGATCGTTACCAGTCAAGATAAAGGCGCGGTTAAGGAAGAAGTTGACAGTCCCAGTAAGAGTTAAACGCCGAGCAGTTAAAGTTCCATCTAACACCTGGTGCAGCTTTGCAAAAGAAAAGTGCTCGGAGGATAAAGTTCGCGAAATGGCGAAAAGGAGGTGGGGTCCGGTGCTAAGGCAAAGCTGTTAAGTCAGTGTAAAGACCGATCAAGTTTCATTTGATCGGACGGTTGGCGTGATTTCATGTAATGAAATTGCTCGAAGGTTATGCTTTGTGAAACAGTGAAAGAGTGAAGAGGAAAAATGTGCAGGCATGTTGTGACCCGTTGGAGCAAAAATTCGAATTCTCTCATGAAATCAATTCTGAAGGGACAGCCGAAACATGCAGTATCAATGTCGCAGTTAAGAGCCTGAGTACCATATATGATCTCCTATCGATTGAGTAAAGGTATCATTCCAAAGAATTGTTGCAGAGAAGCGGTTGCAGAGCTATTTTCTTCAAATACAGAGCAAAGTCACTCAGTTGCAGAGCAGATTCCTTCAAGCTAAAAATAAGTTTTCTTGTACTCTTGTGTGTCAATTTCTTTGCAGTGTGTCTTAATTGAGGTCTTGATTTGTCACAGAACCAGTTGGGGGTAATAGTGTAATTGCTTGCATATCTTAATATGGCACCTAAGAGAGAATTCTCAGGGAAAGTTAATTACCAAGAAAGGGCCATTTGTGATGATTTTCTCGAACAGTTGACATTGTCAACTAATCAGGCATCAAAAGTGAAAGAACTAGTGCCAAGAGCTCCTCGTTTGAAGATAGGAGAAGGGTTATATGATAAGGGTAATTGGTTGAGAGATCCACAGGTTGGGTTGTCTGGGTTGGGGTTATTCAAAGTTGGATTTGGCATGAGAAATTCTCTAGCCCCGCAGAATAGCATCTGGGAGTTAGATGTAGGAAAATTGGTAATTCCAGGAGTATTCATGGATATGGATCTCTTGACTCAGATTGCACATAATTATGATCCAGTCACAAGGAGCATTAGGGATATAAATGGGAAAGCCCTCATTGAAATAAATAATGAGGAATTCAGAAGTGCTTTTGGGCTTAATGAGTTTACCAATTTTCTAGAGCCTATTAATTTCAAATCATTAGCTCATGTATACAGTGCATAGAGGAATCACCTTAGAAATGGGCCTCTTAAGGAATTTTTTGTGAAGATAGGTGGGTTGACAATTGTGGGACCCAACACTGAAGAGCCCTTCTCATTGAATCTGTTCACCCTTAGGGCTAAGGGATTGTATTGGTCACTTTGCCAGATTTTAGGTGAGGATGCTGAGGTGAATATGCCCAATCATTACATGCTAATGATTGCTCAGATTTTGAATCCTTCTCTTGCAGTAACCTTTGATTATGCTTCTTTTATTACTGATGTTGTCCATGAAGGGTTGATAGGAATAAAGAATGGGAAGGTTGATAGGCCCTTTGGATGGTATTCCCTCCTCATGCATCTATTTTTATTCAAAGGTGGTGATTATTTTGCAAGTGGAATGGACCTTATAAAAGAGAAAGATGGAGAAAAGATGCCAGTGCAATTATGGAATACAGTGTTGTCATGGGATAGAGATGATGCTAGTTTCTTAAAATTTGATAAATGTTTTGCATCAAAGATTAGGACTCTCCTCTATTCAGAAAATCCAAGAATCCCCAAAGTTCTTTTGGAATTTATTAGACCAAAAGAATTTGTAGAAAATATAAAAATTGTTCATAACTAGGGTGATATTTACTTATACCCTGTCTCCATAATTTTCAGAGTATTTGGTTTCAGAGGCACTCCATTTTTATTGCCCTATCAGGTCCCTCTCAAAGTGGGAACTGCAGAAATCCTTAGACAAATTGGTAGTGTGCAAGAAGTAGAGCTAACAGGCAGGGGTAAAGGGACTATTTTCCCTACGGTTACTATAGCCCACCAATTTGTAATAACCAAGGGAGGTTGGAATTGTTTTGAGGATTTTTTTAAACCTTATCATTTGTCAACTACAGTGTTCAGGTGTGCCAATCCTGAAGATTTCTTTAATGGCATGTTTAGAAAGAGAGCAGTGTGCAGAGGTAGACCCCATCAGTTCTAGTTTCTTGAAGACCTCATTAGAAATGAGTTTGATCTAGATGAGCAGGAGCTGAGGAAGGAAAAATGGGTGGCTTATAAAAAGGCCTTAGAGTTTGTACATCAGTTTGATACCAGCTATGACCCATTGTCTAGCTTTTTCCCTTTTAAGGAGAAAATAAAATTCCTAATTCTTTTCTTTGAGGATGTAATGCAGACTCTGAAAGAAAAGAGGGAGGTTGTGGTTAAAAACAACCCTGAAAAGGCAAGAATGGTTCTAAGTAGGTCTGCCCCCACTAGAGCAATCCCTCCTGGTGACTATACATTGCACAAGAAGTCTAATTATAGTGTGTTGATGCCTACAATAGGGGAGCCCTCTACCTCTAAAGGAAAGAGGAAGATACAAGATGTCATTGACATCCAAGAGAGCCCAAAGAAGCAGAGAGTAGGAAAAGAAATACAATCTGATACACCCTTGTACTCTCCATCCCAATCCCCTATTCATATAGGAGATGAACAGGCAGCAACTGAGCAGCTGATATAGTTAGGTAGCTTGGGAGAAATAGCCTACACATATGATGAAGTAGAAGAAGGAATGCCAGACGAGCCCCTTTCTACTGAGATGAACATCACTACCAATGAGTTTAAGGGCCAGGAGTGGGATCCTGAGATCAAATAGGCCAGTGAGGACTTCTTGGCTGACAATAACTTTGTTACATCAGGAGCATTCATGCAGTTTGTATGGAAGCAAAACATTGACAAATACAATGCAAGATGTGAGAAGATAAAAGGTGAGCAACCTCATAAAGATCCAGCTGTGGTTGAGGAGGAAATAAAGCAAGAAATGATGGATGAGTTTAAGACCATCACTCCTGAACAAGGAAGAGATATGGTGGCACAAGCTGGAGTACTCATTCTCCCTGAGTGGGACATAGCAGATGCTTTGGTATTGGAGGCAGTGAGAAAAGAAACTAAACCCATGGAGGGAATCACTTTTAGCAAAGACAATGTTGCATTGTTCATGTGGTCCCTCAAAAGAGATGAAAATAGGAGAAATAAGGACACCCCAAGGTCAAGGTACCGTGGTGGAATGATAGTAAAAAGAGTGCAAAACACAGGGGTGGTGGAAGCTGCTAGCACTGTGCTAGAAACTGCAAAGTTTAGTGTTGCAGTAGCAGAAAGGAAAGCTAAGGAAAAAGAAGACCTCCAAGTCAAGTTGGAGACAATTTTGAAGGCTTACAACAGTCCTAAGGAAGAGGTAAGGGGTAAAGATAGCATCATTGCTAAGCTGCAAAGCCAGTTGACAGGATAGTACCATCAAGGTGAGTCTTCAACACTAATGATCTCCTCTTCTCCTGCAAGACCTTCACCTACCAGCCCCATTATTGAGTTCCCACCATCTCCAGCACCTTCTAGTTCTCAAATGATCGAGATCACTCCCCAAGAATTGGAGAATTTAAAACAGGCTCAGTTCTTGTATGCAAAGAAGTATGAAGAAAGAGTTAGGGCTACCATTTCAAGTTTTGCAGACACCATGAGTGCTTCACTATTGTACAACAACATAAACAAGATTTTAGATATGTGGAATGAGCTTAATGGAGATAAGGCCATTTTGACACCTATTTTTGACAAGTGGAAGCCTAGAGAGCAGGATTTGGAGCTTATTTGTGTATCTTATGATGAAGAAGGGGCTGATCCTATCATCAAATCCACTTGTGACACCAGAAAGGATCTAATAAAATTAGCAGAAGGGATAGACAATGCTGACAGGAAGATCAACTTGTACAAAAAGGAGTACACTTATCAGGTTTTTGAGTTGCTCCCAGGAGTTTTTGTCAACCCGAATCAATTAAAGGACAAACAAGTGTGGCTTAAGGAATTAGAGGCCAAATTGTCAGCCAGAATAAAAGGAATTGTTGACTTAGATGATGCTTCCTTTTTTGTTGTAACAATTCAGGAGATAGAGAGGATCAAATCGCATTACAGTTTTCTCAATTCAGAGGTTAACAAGATGAGGAATTCATGGAAAAGGTTAACCAATGCTAATGCAAAAGTGATTAATTTCACATGGCCGGTTGATGATGTGTACAATGAGTGGACAAGAAAATATGCCATCCAGGATGTAGAGCAGTTAGAAGGCACTCCTGAACAGTTAGAAGAGGTTGCAACCGGACAATAGGTAGAAGAAGCTGCAGAGGTCGAAAAGGACTTGTAACCGTTTTTGTAAAAGATTTTGTAACTTCTTCTTGAGAAGCAATAATTGTAACAAATTCTCCTAGGAAAGTCTGAAGCTATGTGCATCCATATTGTTATAAATGGATACCAAGACTAGGAAAAAAGATGATCACAAAGAATTGTAAGAAAACGCTGCAGAAATTTATCTGAGCTTTTCCAAGTTTTAATGGAGAATATTCGAAGGTTTCTAGTAACACTTTTTTGAAGAAAATATCAATATACAGACCATTGGTTTTGAGTAAAAACTTTGTGTTGTCTTCATATGTGTTTGCATGTGTTTACTGTTTCACTCTAAATAATCCAGGGTTATTTCGTTTGAATAGGGGTTGTAAGGCAACTTTCAGTAGGTGTGTTTCTTAGCTTTTCTCTTCAGGAGGGAAATTAAATATACGAGGATCACTTCTTCCAGTAAATTCCTTGTGAGATATTTTGAATCTTGATGAGCATAGTTTACTTTGGTATGCATAAATTCTTATAGTTGTCAGGCATATATAGGGATCTGCAGAAGCCAAACTAATGGGATACGTATAGATATTTGACTGTGAGAGTGTTGTTTGAAACTTGGATGACTCTGTGACCTTGGATAAGGCACTGGTATAGATTGAGGTTGTCTATTACATGTTTTGTAGGTCAAATACTGAATATGAGTATAATTTCCATTCCTTTGTTTCAATTAAGTTTCAAGGTGATTAGATCCACTGGTTTTCTGGACTAGTTTGCTGTGGATTTATCTTTTAAAAGTGTGAATTTAGTTCACAAAGGTATACCCGCCTGGACTCTAAGTAGGTCCAAAGTGTAGAAGGTTAAATCAAACCTTATCATATGTTGTCCTAAGAGTTTCCTTCCCTTTAATATCTCTTTTGCATAGAGTTAATCATATTATTATAAGGATGTTGAAGTGAATCAGATTTTGAAGACAACATCTTTTTCTTCAATACTCCTCCTCTCAATCTGGCAAGGATTACGTGGATTTTGAGGTTTCAAATAGGTACCATTCCTTTTGTTTATCTTGGAATTCTTCTTTTGGTTCATAGATTGCCTGGTACTATTTGGCAAGAAATTTTGGATAAGTTTGGGAGTAAGGTGTGTCACTGGACTAATAGGTGGCTCTCAACTACTAGTAGAGTTACCCTTTTAAAGTTGGTGTTCTAGGCACTTCCCACTTACAAGTGTTTTGTGCAGACAACCCTTGCAAGCTTTATTGAGGATTTTGATGCTTTCTCTAGACAGTTCTTATGGACTGTTAATTTGCTATCCTCCAAGTTGAGTTTGGTAAAATGTGATATTGTCTGCAAATCAAAATAGGAGGGTGTCCTTGGTTTGCGGAGAACAAGTTTTAATGTTTGTGCTCTTGCTGCTAAGCTATTTTTGAGATGATGCACAAATCAAGATCAGGGATGGGCTAATATCCTCAGGGTTAAGTATCTTGGTGATGTGGAAGGCGAGGATGTTCCCAGATGTAGCTTGATAGGAAATGGGTCAATGATATGAGCTACCCTGAAGATAGGAGCTCATATTGTCAAGAATGGTCTCTTTTGGATTTGCACCAAAGGCTCTAAAGCTTTATTTTGAAAGGATTATTGGGATGGATATCCTCCTATTTTGTCTTAGTTTCCTCATCTCCAACTTCTTGGTGACATCTTTATGGCAACAAGCTGGAGTAAAGTTGAGGATTTTAAAGAAATTGTAAGGGTGGGTCGTGGTGAGATTGCTAGACGGAAGCAACCTCAGGAATGGCCTCCTAGGGCTTCTATCGAAGAGAGGGAATCTCTTTCTTGATTATTAGCTGGGAGATTTTGTACTTCTCTTAGAGGTGATGATATCCTTGCTTGGGGTCTTAATCTGAAGGATAAGTTTTTAGTTGAATCTGGTTATCAAGAGCTGGAACGAATGACTTTTGCTAAGGTGGATGTTCCCTAGTGGAAGCAAGTCTTGAACAGATTGGCCTAGCCCAAGTGCAATATTTTCTTGTGGCTTGTTGTTCAAAATAAGTTTCTTACCTTGGAGAATCTTCAAAAGAAGGGCTTTCATGGACCATCCATCTGTGTTTTATGTAATATGAGTGAAGAGAATAGCTCTCGCCTTTTCCTCCATTGTACCTTCACGAGAGATATTTGGCATTGGTGGTGGGGCACTTGGAAGAATGCTTATGTTCATGCTAACACTTTGGTGGAGTTTTGGAAATGTCTTGGTAGACCTCCTACTAAGACCCCCTTCTTGGAGGTAGCTTGGTATATTGGTCCCAATTTTATTATCTGGTAGGTGTGGTTGAAAAGAAACCGCGAGATTTTTCAGGATAGGATGAAAATGGTACAATAAGTGTGGTTAAGAGTTTTAAATATGATTGAGGAGACCCTAGTGGCGAAGTGTGACCTTTCTTGGGATGTTGATCCTAGTGACATTCAAGTGATTCAAAGTTTGAACATTTTTGGGGCAGGATTTCATGATGCTTTATGTAAGAAAGTACGGGATAGGAGCAAAAATGCTAAAAGGAACGCTTGTTGGGATGGTAAGTGGACGCCCCCTCCTCTGGGATATCTTAAGATTAATACTGATGGGTCCTCTAGAAGTAATCCCAGGCATGTTGGGGTTGGAGGAGTTGGCAGAGATAGTTCTGGTAATATTGTTTTACTCTTTTCTGACAATAAGGGTTTACAGACTAATAACTACATGGAAGCTCTTTCTATTCTTTTGGCCCTTGAGAGAGGTTGTTCCCTTGGGTAGAGTAAGGTTCTCTATGAGTCTGATTCCCAAGTTGTGGTTGATATGTTGAACTGGTGGAGGATGGAGGATGTGGAGTGGCATTTGGCTGTGGTGGGAAGATAAATTCTGTCTTTGGGTGCCTCTTTGGAGGCAGTTTCCTTTTGTCATGTTCCATGTGAGTGGAATAGAGTTGCTGGTTGTCTGGCGAAGTGGGCTTCTGACTACTTGGATGGGTGGAGAATCAAAGACTGGGTTCATTTTCCCTTAGAGTATGTTTATATTCTTGAAGGTTGCCTTGTTCTTTGTATTGCTCGGTTTGAATTAATAAATTTTCACCCCTTTTTTCAAAAAAAAAAAAAAAAGTTGTTCACAAATTTTTACATCTCCAAGATGTCTGATTAACCCATAGTGGAATTACCCCAGAATAGCCACAAGAGAAATTGAATTTTTTTATCATTTCTTTATATTTTGTTACAATATTAAAAAACATTTTTATAATATTTCAAACTATCATTTTAGAGAAAACTATGAGAATACCATGTATGAAAGTTTTATAAAGTTAAAAAAATTTATTCAAATCAAATAGTCTCTAAAAAAATTCAATAACATAGTTCAAACTTGTCCCCTACACACTCGTCGAAGAGAAGGCAAAGGAAACAAAAGTGTTGTGTGCATGTAGGAGCCTCACCCTGTATACCTGTGGGTTAAAACTAAAATATTCAAAAGTGGAGCAGGCATTCGGGAGCCTTTACTTGCATACCTGTGGGTGAAAAGATCAGTCCTCAAATTTTTTGTGAGTGTGTGGGTAACTTCAATCAACAATGGTGAAAGTTTAGTAAATCATGTTTTTTGGGCATTTTGCTAATTTTTGAGGCCATTCTTGTACTACAAATGAAGGTTTTTACATCCCAAATGGTGCCCAAACCTTTTCTCATACATGGGGAATGATTTTATTGCTATTTGTAACATTTTGGTGTTTTCGGTAAGCCCAAAAATAACCCAAAAATGCTAGAAACAACCCAGCATGTGAGTTTCCACCCAGAAGTGAAAAATAAACATGATAAATCTGCTTCTCACCCAGATGAAAAGGTCTTCACAGGATTTCAAGTGGAAATGAGACTCAAATCAAATATTCACAAAAATGCAAAAGAAAGGGATCAAATTTCAGGCCAAGTGAAGATAAAATGGATCTAAGGAGGTAGATTAAAGCTGAAGACAAAAACAGAGGAGAGAAAATATTTTACACAATTGGATCTGGAGGAGGACAGGTATGAATCTATAAACTTCCTCTGTTCTATTTCTTCTCTTTCTCCCTCATTGTACATGGTTCTTAATTTGTATCTTTCAAGCATGTAAATAATACAAGAGTGTTTTTTGTGTCATAGATAGGATATGTAGGTTGTAATAGTTGATTCTTGATGTAAATATTTTTCATATATTAGGACATGAATGACATTATCATATATTAGGATATGTAGGTTGTAATAGTTGATTCTTGCTCCATGTTTTGTATTCAATGTCATATTGGTTCAATATATCAGTGGTATTTGAGTATGTCATCTTAGTTTTCCCTAAGATTGTAAAGTTTCTTCATGAGTCTTTTTCTAGGAAAGAGTTAAATTCCTTCAGCAAATATTTTTAGTTTTGAATGTACTATTTGGATTTGTAAGAAGATTTTTGTGACTACATAAGGGGATTTGTTCATGTAAGACATTAACACATAAAGATCAATTGATAAGATTTAATTTGGTAATGGGATTTCTCTTACAATTTCATATGTGACTCGATGGCCATGGATAGGCACTGATCAATGAATTGCTTGATTTATTTTTAGATACCAATCATTTATTAAAATATTTTTTAATTTTCTATTGATTGGGTGTTAATTAGAGCATGAATTTCTATCTCGATAGCTAAGCAAATGGTGAAGTACCTAGAATCCAACCAAGTTAAAAGTAAATCATACATTCTTAGGTACATTTGTATTGGGATTATCATCTGTTAAGCAATACTCTGGTATGAAAAAATTTTAAATCTTTTTGTATTGTTGATAGGGTTACCCCCTTGGTTTAATAGAGCTTAAAGTGCAAGGGAAACCAAGTTTTTCTTGTTAGTTGGCCAAGTCCGGTGTTAAAGCTAATCATAAAACCTAGGTAGTTTTTAGGTTTTAACATTTTTTTGATTTGGTAACTAACAAAATGGTGACTCTGTTGGGGAGTCCATGCTAGATCCATTGAAAATATAGAGTCTAGAATTTCAAGGAATCTGAAATTTATTTCAGATATAGAAGTTTATATCCCGAAGAAGGTCTATTTGCAACTTATTTGAAAAATATTTATGTGATCCTGTTGTTGCTGAAGGACCCAGAATGAATTGATATTTTAAATTGCTCATTGTTGTTTAAAGATTGTTCATGTACAAGGAGTTTGTGAATCTGAAGGAAAACCTTCATGGAGATGTAAAGAAATTTCCAAATCTGCTGTAGTTTTAGTCAAAGAAGAAGATTTAGCAGCTGCTACAATTTCTTTAGGTATTCTTATAATTCTCAAGAGAATGATGATATGTTTGATAGTAATTTATGATAATGCAAGATATTAAATGTTTCCTTCAATTGATTTGAACATTAATTTGGGGAAATATTTGTATTAGTTTTTCACATACTTCCTAGTTGTTGTTTGCAATTTTTATATTATAAAGAGAAGTATGTATGTCTTTTACATTTATGCTCACTGAAGAAATCTTAGCATCCACCACTATAAGTCATGTATTATGTTGTTTTAAGGTCTCACATTGTAAACAAGAGTCTATAAGGGTATATGTGTAAGGATGTTTCAATTTATGCATCCTTGCATGGTTCTAAGTGTAACCATACCCTGTAATTAGCCTCAACCATGTAGTCTAAGAAGAAGAAATTTTAATAATGAGAGATACAAGACCATTAACTTCAATGACATCCCTAGTTTTCCAAATCTCATACCGTTTGAAATTAGAGATAAGCTATCAGAATTCAGTGGTGGTAAACATCAATTAGGATCAAAACAACTTCATATTTTTAATGATTTGATTGATGACTACAAAGTTAGTCCTAAAGATGTGGTTATAAGGTTATTTGTACAATATTTGAAAGAAGATGCTAAAGATTAATTTTCAAATTTGCCACCATGTTCAATCAGCTCTTAGAAAGAGTTAAAATCAATCTTTATGGAGCAATTTGGTGAAAGGATTTGTGTATCCTTACTGTTTAATGATTTCATGGATGTCCACATTCAGAATGGTGATCTATTTCATGATTCAACCTCAGATTTATGAAAGCCTTAAAGAAAATTCTTGAGAACTGTAGACCACGTGATGCAATGGCATTAGTTGTGTATTTGGGTGCCTTTGAAAAGAAAATGAGTTACAGACTGAGAAATAAAGAGCCCCAAAGTTTGCATTAGGCTTTCCAGATGGTATTGGACATTGAAGGGATGATGAAATATGGATTGGTAAAAAATTCATAATTTTAAAAATTTAAACTATAACAAATCTATATATGGAGTCAGACACAAACAATCAGAGGTTGCAAATAACTTTTAGACTAATTACCAGCTTGTTGTCCTGAGTTTTGTTTCATCTCAAAGTGTTGGTAATGTCTTTTCAAATTTAATTCATCAATCATATAGTGGTGTAATGTACATGTTGTCATTGAGGATCGCACCCGTGATGCTAAGTTTGAAAACAAGCAATCATGTGAAACATGGAAACACCTTCGAGCCTGTGGGTTACTCAAAGTGAAGGTGAATCTCCGGAGATTAGGCCGACTTCCTGTTTGGTGAATCTCTTGTAAATAATTTTGATAAGAAAAGGGATAGAAAGGGATAGAAAGCTTGCATGTAATGAAAATCTATTCTAATGAAGGTGATGCACCAAATATCTTATCTGAGATCTACAACATGCATAGCTCACAAAACCTTCAATAAATAACCTTGATTGCTTCACAACTCAACTGAACATGTAGATGCATAAATATTTCCTAGAAAGAGATGAATTTAATGCATGCATGAAGGAAAATAACAAGTTTTCATAGCTTCAAGCAATTAAAATCAACTAACACATATCTCCTTGCACCACAAATTGACTGAATGAGATAAATTAGAGGATAAAAATCATAGGAAATTATCAAATCATTCATTCACTAGATAATACAAGAAGTGCCAAGAAGGAAATCTGCTGCTATATTACTGAAAAATAAAGGAGTGCGGTTGTTACAAAAACTCAAATAATGTTGAGCTACAATGCTCTTTTGCTAAAAATGTGTATGCAAAAAAGAAAGGACTAGAGGTAAAAAAGAGGGAGAGAAGGAATATATATAAATCATAATGAATCCCCTTCAAAACTCTAAAATGACTGCATGAGAAAAGCCTTGGGCAAATCTGCCCCAAAAATGACATAAAAACTCATGCATAATACTGTAAAATAATAATCTTTACTGCTCAAAGGGCTGCCACTAATCCTGCATGAAGAGAAACTCTCAGTACTGAATATGGAATTGTCAATCTCACCCTGAATAGCTCCATTGAAAAAAGGAACCTCTTGTTTAAAAATATGCATGTCTAAATGTGAAAAATAGCTATCCCCGTGTGAAAGTTGCATGATGAACTGAACTGTAACTGTATGGAAAAGAAATCCCACTGAAAAAATCTTATGCATTCCCTAGAAACTTCTCTTCGTGTTGAAACCTCTCTTTAAAATGGTTTTGGAAATGATCACCCTATTTCGCGAGCTTTCCAATGGTATGTAACACTTGTATATTCAGACTATCAATAAGAATTTGCATTAATCTTTCATGCAAAAATTCATCTCCTTGCTTGGCGAGCATTTCACCATTCAAACAACCAATTCTGAGTCCATTGTGCAATTTTTATTTATTGCCAGCCACTGGATCGCCTGTATGAATCATGGCCGCTTGCATTAACTTTTCGTTTACTTTCTAGTGGGCCCCACCATTTTCTTTTATCTCTTCTTGTTTGCTTTCTTCATCCTGGGCCCACAGGAATGAGCGACGATAATGTACTTTGAACCATTGAACCACTTTGAACCAATGAACTTTGAACCATTGAACCACTTTGAACCGTTGAACCACTTTGAACTGGTTCAAAGTTCAAGTTCAAAGTTGACTTAAAAAATATATACATCCGCTTGTCTGTAGCCTTTTGCCACGTGTCAGCCTCTGATTTGCTCGCGGGTCCACTTTGTCTACCATCTAGACCTGGACCCACCTTGTCTCCAAGTCGCAATGATAACCTAGTGTGCAACTTTCCATTGCGCCTTAGTGACCTCCGTCTGATCTTTTGCCTGACCGTTGGATGTGATCAATCTTCTCAATCTTTAACCTCGGCTGATTTTCTCTCTTATGCCACATGTCAACATGTGTCACTGCTTTTGGATCCAACTGGGTGCCACCATAAATGCCACGTCATCAATTACTATGCCGTAGGGGATAATCAATGATCATCTTTTCATTGCACCTTAGCGACCACCGTTAGATCTCTCGCATCACTGTTGATCTTTCTTCAACTTACTCGACCTTTAACCTCGGCTGGTTTTCTCTCTTTTGTCGCGTGTCAACATGTGTCACCCTCTAATTGGCTCATCAGATCTTCCTGGGCACCACCTGTCTGTCGGGCCTGCCACATGTCTTTCTCTATCGGATATCCTTCTTTCGACCAAAGTACTCCCTCGGTGAGCCATTTACCAATCTCATCAAACCTGCAGTTTCATCGATATTATTATGTCAATGAAACCGAGCCTTCGGTGAAACCTTTTCAGGACTCATCGTGGCCAAGGTCTACTCAATGTTGATGGAACTGAGCTATCAATGAAACCTTTTTGTGACTCATCATGACCAAGATTTGCTCAATAAGGCACTCATTCGTGCCATGTCACCAACCACTGGACTGCCACCTGTCTGCCACCTATCCTTGGTCTTATACTCTCTGCCCCGCCACATCATCAGTCGCCAAGTCGTGATGATATCTGGCAAGCATCTAACCATCATGACATAGCAACAACCGTTGGATCACATGCATCACAATTGATCTTTCTTCAAATTTCTCACTCTTTAGTCTCTTCCAGCCAGCTGGTCACAAAATTACGACACCTTGATATGCACGCGCACGGGGTCCACTAGGCAATGAGCCTCTTCTTGCCAAAATCTCGTAAGCTTTGACACTATATTTAAATGTGACTTTAGTTTTAAATACAAAAAAGCTCCTCCCCATGACCAATGTGGGATAAATGTTCTTCATGCCTAGTGACTGAAAATGCTTGAAAGTTTTGTGGCCTTTTAAAATAACCCTCTTTGGCGCCCAAGTAAAACTTTACACAAACCGATTTCATTTGCTCTAAGCTTATTTTGGCCTTACATCAGCCACGCCATTTCATCTGTGAAGGAGCATAAATATCTCAGTGATCTAGAGCATTCTGAGCTCAACCCTCATGGGAGCCACATTTTAACCCACATACTATCTCACTTTTCCTGTATCTGCACATGAAGCAAACAAATTAGACAAAAACATTGCATTTCTGATTTCTCGTTCATGATTTGACCTTCTCAAAATGAATGAATGAAAGGCTTCATTAGGGCACCAAATTTGGCATGTGCAAAATTTTGGTAACAATACCCAAATGAAGCAAGTATGTTTCATAATACATTAATACCTCTTGCACCAATGCTAAATGCATGTAATTAGATAATGAATAATGTGTATGTACCTCAACAAAGCATATTGAATGAGTACATTCCTGTTGTTTCTCATCAAGCAACATGTATTAATGAAAATTAGATTGAGCCTTATAACTTTTATGAGAAATATGCAACTATAATTGATTCCATAGCACATATTCAAGTCTTGATTGGAAAGGAGATAGGGAAGTTTGTAAATAATGAAAAGATTGCATTAGGAGAAGTTCAAGGGAAACCCCACAATGATAGTAATTTAACTGAGTTATTCAAGAATGTTGATAATAGTGAGATGTTGCATTCATTTTCAGGTGAACAACATGACTTGTACAATTAGATTTACAACCATTAACATCATATAAGCATAATGGTAATTTTAATAGTGTTGAAAGTCATAGTTATGATGACAGTAAAAATGATGAATTTCCATGTACTTTACTCGTGGAACTGATTATGCTGGTTGTGAATCTAACTTTCAAAATGATGACACCCTAGAAATGGAAGGGGTGAATATGTTACATTAAGAAATGACACTTGTAGCAAATGAAAATATAGTTTGTGATCAACATATCGAAGTGGTATGTATACTTGCGAATAGCTTCCAAGAGTATTTAAACCCACTATTTGATGAAAGTACGGAGATGGATAATATGGTGTTTGGTCATAATGTGTATGAAGGTGGTCTCCATGAAGTTTCCAATCCATTGTATGGGGAGATGGATAAATTTACAGAATATGAATATATTACATCAACTTATAAAGATGGACTATATGAGATAGAGATGATATCATATACACCAAGTCAATGTGGTAGTGATTTCATTGAAGTTGATAATCCATGCTCTTTATTGAATGATCTATCTATGTGTTATGATGTTTGCATGGATCAAATTTTAGTCTTATCATTAATAGTATGTACCAAAGAATTGGAAAGTATTTCAGACCAAGCTACCTCAGAAACAATGGATATAACAGAAATTTCAGATAATTATAATGTAGGGTCAAAGGATGGGATGAACAATTATTTTGATTCTTGTTGTTTTTTGGTTGACACTAAACATGGTAATGGGGAGAAAGAAGATAAATATGCAAATGAGGATATAAGATTGTTGCAAGTTAATGACAAAAATAGTGATGAACCTAAGAATGCAATTGTTGATGCTAATTTAGAGATTCATACTCACATGATAGAGAATGAAGATAATTTCAAAGTTCATCACAATAGTGACCAGGATAAGATAAAATTTTATGATCGGGAATTCCTGAATTTGTATGGGTTTTCCTTTGAAATGTTTCACATGCATATGAATAAATATTTGAGAGATGAATCAGGTATGCTGAAAAACTATGAATTTGGATATCACAATGTTAGCAATGAGGTGTTGTATGCATTTTTTAGGTTTTTATACCAGCTACATGCTCCTTTGATGAAACATGAGTTTGAAATGAATATTGAAAAATGTTACAGTGAGAATGAATTTGTGGCATTCATTGAATATAAAAAACATATGTTAATTCATGACAAATATCTTCAGTTAATACACAAATATACATTGTATAATGATGGATATGACACATGGAATGGTGTGTTCAAAAGAAAGGTTGGCAGCTTAAGTGATAATGAGCATGGTTAGCCAGAGGAAAATGATGTTTTCAAATTGGTCATAATTCAATTAGATTAAATAGGACATTTGGTAGAGGCAAATACTGGTTCTACATCTTTGGGGGTGTAGGGCCACCAAATGAAGTTTGATTAGTTATTGTTTAGAACAGAGAAGATTAATACAATGGTTGAGAACCCCAATGAAGTAGGCACTCGCTCTAATTCTACCAAAGATTTGAATTCTTTCCATTCCCACAAGGAGCATGCATCCCTGAGCAAGAGCCACTATTAGCACTTTCAAATTTTGACAAAATTTGATGTGCCTATGAAGAGGAAGTTTATTGCAGCACTTGAAAGTACCCTTGTAAAAAGTGTCAAGGAAGCCTATTTTGAAAATTCATAATTGGAGTACAATTGATTTTCATGAGAAATGGTTTTGTGATAATGTTTATCTACTATTGGTAAGTGTTCTTGTCCATTTGTATGCCCCCCATAATTATATTTGACATATTCTAGAAGCATCTAGATTGAGGTTTCAGAAGGAGTTTGTGGTTTGCACATTGTCTAATATGCCAAAGTAGCCCAATCGAGAGGTTTATATTTCATGGTGTAATGCCCACAAAAATACCCTAGGGAAATTAACTAAACTAACTAACAAATAGAGATTTTTTTTTAAAACATCTACTAATGCAACATAATAAACTATCATTACTTCAACCCATATATTAACATCACATGAATGCATTGAACTTCATGAACATAACCATATCCATAACAATATATAACACAAGTGGAACAAGCATCTTAACCATGTACATATATCCATTCATTTTTTCCCTAGGGCATTCCAATGCCACTACTTACTAGCAACAACACATTAGCACATTATCATTAGGGATTGATGATGGAGTGGGAGAAGGGAGCAATGCTGCATTTGAATTCACAAGAGGGCGAGAAACCCTGTTGTCCTGCTCTATGAAGTGTACATGTACCTGCAACCACAATGCACTCAATAAATCATTACAAGCAATGGTTAGTAAATTGAAACTGTAGTCACATAAATCTGTCCACTTAATTAAATGAATACTTAGTATTTATTTGATTATTTAACCATCAATTAATAATTAATTAAATTAATATTTAATTAATTCATCTTAACCCTCTTCTCCTATTAATTAAATAAATTATTCAATTTATTTGATTTAATTCACTTAACCAAATTCATACCATTAATTAAATAAATAAATCATATTTGTTTAATTAAATCTTCTCTCACATTTAAATAAATTAATATTTATTTAAATCTCCCAAAATCCCACCTCACATTTAAATAAATTAATATTTATTTAAATCCCCCAAAATCTTCTCTCACATTTAAATAAATTAATATTTATTTAAATCCCCCAAAATCCCACCTCTCACATTTAAATAAATAAATCATTTATTTAAATCACCTTTATCCTCCACCCACTTGTATTTTCCTACAAAAGCAAGTTGCACAATTATTTTAAATAAATAATTTATTTAAATCACCTTTATCCTCCACCCACTTGTATTTTCCTACAAAAGCAAGTTGCACAATTATTTTAAATAAATCATTTATTTAAATCACCTTTATCCTCCACCCACTTGTATTTTCCTACAAAAGCAAGTTGCACAACTATTTTAAATAAATTATTTATTTAAAATCCTATTTATCCTCACCCACTTGAAACCTTTAATGGTTTCCCTTAAAGTAGTCAAACTTGATGGCTTTAAAGTCTTCAAACTTGATGGCTTCCTTCTATAGTCTTCTTAAGACTTTAATGGTTTTCCTTAAAGTCTTCAAGCCTTTAATGGTTTCCCTCAAAGTCTTCAAGCATTTTAAATGCTTTATCTTCATTTTTCTCATTTAAATAAATTAATATTTATTTGAATATTTATCCAAATGCAAATTACACCATTTAATTGAAATAAATGATTTTATTTTAATTGAAAATACCAAAATTTCTCCCACTTGCATTTTCCTACAAAATCCACTTGCATGCCTAAACCCCTTCTAAATTCTTCTAAACCCTTCCTAATTAGCCTAATCCATCCCCTAAATATTGTCACATTCCTAAGCAAATTGGAGTCACTTCTCAAAGACTCCAAAGTCTTTGAAAAGCAATTAATGCTTTGTGTGTTCAACAAATTAACCCTCAAAGTCTTGGATAACCTTTGAAAGCTTCCAACCTTCAACCACTAAATGGCTCAAAGTCTTGGATAACCTTTGAAAGCTTTCAACCTTCAACCACTTAATCCCCAAAGTCTCCAATAACCATTAATGGTTACCTCAAACCCTCCCACATGGTTAAAACATTTGTTTTGACTCAACCTCTACCCAACCCAAAGGTCTCATCAAGCCTTTAATGCTTTGACCATGATTATCTCTTAAACATTTGCACAAAGGTTTATCCTTGGATTAACTCTTAATCCAATGGGTAATCTTAATTTAGACTTGACCCTTACCTTCTAGATAACCATGAGGTCTTCTCAGGCCTTTAATGCCTCCAACCTCTTCTCTCAACCCAATCCTATGTTGAAACTTGTCACCATTTTATTGGTGCCAATTGTGCACATGGATCCCCAACTTTCAATCCTAACCCTTGTTAAGATTGCTCAATCTTAACCCTTCATTTCCCTATTTCTTCTATAAATAGAACCCTTCTCCTCAAGCAAAAAAGAAGCATTTTAGAGTATTGTTGTTATACTGGTATTAGCATAGAGCTTTTTCATAGCATCACTATCTACTCTAGCATAGTATTTAGCTTTTCATTTCATATTTGAAGCTTAGTATTAAATCTCAATCCTCCATAAGCATCCATAGTGCAAAAAGCTGCTGAGAGCTACACTCATTTGGGACTTGGAGAGGAGAGGAACAAGGGAGGAGCAACTATGAGCATCTTGATTAGCTATTTCATTTTATGTTTATATGCTTTCTATTTCATGCTTAATATCTCTCTTGATATGCCTGTTTAGGATAATCTTTTGTTGCTAACACTAATGTTTGTTTCTTGTGCTCTTGTGTGTGTTGCCATCAAACAGATTTTCTAATCCTTTTTGCAGAGCATCATTTGGTGAACCCGACGTGAATCGAACACCAAAAAAATCAACTTTTTTTTTTAACCAATAACATGTTTGAATGTTGAAAATGTCACACAGGTTGCGATTTTGACACTGTTTTGGTGCGTTTGGCATTATTTTGGCGCTATTCCCCCTGTTTCAGTGCTTTTCCCTTCTCTGTCTTTCCCTTTCTTTTAATACGTTTGTGTTAAATAGTGCCTCTGTTCAAACGCAGACTAGCGCTATTGTAACAAAACGTTGTACAAATCACCTTGTAACCAAAAAAAAAAGAAAAAAATTTAGGCTTGTAGAAGCCCACCAAATAGGCAGATTTTACTAACTATTTTTCTCTTTTGTGCAGATTTAAATTAGATTAAAGAGTAGATTTATATTTTTTACTAACTTGTTTTTGAAGTTGGTTTTAAAAATGAATTCACTTTTTATTTTGGTTTAAAATTAACTTCACATTTCAAATTTGGGCTTTTGAAAAAGAATCACACATTTGTTTGGGGCTCTTAAAAAGAATTTCATTGTTCAAAGGTAAAAAGAACCACAAACTTATACAAAAACAACTTTTTTTTTTTTTTTTTTGCAAGTTAGGAAACAAACTTCGTTTTGGTGCTTAAAATCAACAAGGCAAATTTTATTTCTTGCATCAAGATAAAACTCACAATCCACACTTCCATTTTTGGTGCAAATAAAATTCACAATCAACTTGTCTCATTTTTAAAGCAATCTTACTTCATGCAAACGTGTTTTTCATTAAGTTGACCAGGATTTTCAAATTCTAGTTTACTCAAACAATTGCCTTTGAAAATTAAAAAGAACACCATGATTGTTGGAGCAACATCTCCAAATAGTTAGATCACATTGCAATGATAGATTAAAAAGAACAGGTGTTTTTCGTGCTTGGCACACTTGTGCAAAGAGTTGGTCGAGTGGTCCTACTTCTAACACACACTATCCTCTCCCTTGGCTTTCGTGGTCCTAGGTGCAAGAGAAAAGTGTTAGTAACACTCACATTTTATCTTTTTAAGAGAGGCCTGCCAAGGGATCGATACTCTTGGGAACGACCTCGAGCGGTAAATCCTTCGAGCCGCTATAGAAATCAGGTGAGAGCGAAAGCTGTAGCCTTGGGTATAGCTGTTCCTACAGTGTAACTGGCCGAAAGGACAAATGGGCCCCACCACCAGTTACAAGGCTCTTAAGTGAGTCACTGCAGAATGAACTTATGTCCAAAGCCATCGAACATGACTAAACACCTTTAAGTAGTAACCCACCTGTTCTATTGATTGAGGATATTTGAGGTATAATTTAGTGCAAGAGCATAGATGGTTTTGCTCCCAAGATACTCACCATACATATTTCCTTGAGTAGAAACATAGCTTTTTGAAAAGTCACTTGTGGCTTGATAAAAGTGGTGACTCCCCCATCATAGGGATCATCTATTTGTTATGCTCGTGCAAGACTTAGTATATCACATCCTTACCTGCCACGGTGGGATTCATAAGGTATGTAGTACCAAAGTCGAAGAAATATCAAGATGTGGGCTAAATTTATCACAACTGGCCATTTGACCTTAGGGATAAAAAGTGTTTGAAGTGTGTTCGTTTTACAGACCTAGTGCAAATTGAGCCGACTTCAGGCTTTGGAAATACACTTTAAAATAAATCTAAAGGAAGGGTCAAAAACAAGTCCAAGGATTGGGTTGATCTAGACCCATACTCATTTGTGCCTTTGAGGCTACAATTTTGTGTTTGTGTGCTTGCTTTGTTTTCTTGTCAAAGAAAAATCAGCAAATCACTTTCAAAAACAAAGTACTCATCCAACATTTCTCAAAAACAACCAAACACATCAAAAACAAAGTGCAAACAACACAGAGTCACAACTTTTATGACCATTCTTCACATCTTGTGAAAGAAGAAGTGTCATCAGAGTATCACCTTGAAAAGGAGACCACTAAGCTCAAAGGCTTTAATCAAAAAGAGGAAATTCTTCTATCTCAATAGACAAATCTTTGTCTCACATAGAGTCTTTCTACATCGCATGCGTCTATACCTTCAAGGTAAAACAAATGAATTTGATTCTGAATCATTAAACCGCAGAGCTTTTATGCAATATAGAGCTCTGAGTTATCACAAGAATCAAGGAGGAAAGATTAATCCCAATTTCTTCCCAAACATCTGTATCACCTACAACACAGCTCAAGAAGTGCCACCAACGCCTGAAAGGGAAGAAACAGAGTTTGTCCCATTTGTGACACAAAGTTTTTATTGAAAGTTGACAACATTTTCATCCATCATCCCACTCATACATCATCACTTCATCATCAATTCATCCCAAAACTCTCAAAACATTCAGAGGTTCTTGTCCCAAGATTCCTTTTTAGATATTGCTTGAATCAAACGCATCACCTCACTTTTTTAGATTGTTTCTACATCTAGGATAAACTCATCCTAAGAGACACATCTACGCAGGTTAAAACTAGTTCATGAGTGAATCCTCTCATTACTAGGTAGTCAAAATCTGTAACACATCTCAGATTTCTCTACACCTTATCACATCAAATCTTATCAAAACAAACAAGCAATTCAAAGAAGGAATTTCGGTTGCATCTACCTTAAAGTGCTAGAGATCTACATACCACCAATCCACTAAAATCATCAATCCTTCATCAAACAACTCATCATCATCTTCAATCAAC
The DNA here is from genome assembly GCF_030272615.1 of Cryptomeria japonica. Taxonomy (NCBI): domain Eukaryota; kingdom Viridiplantae; phylum Streptophyta; class Pinopsida; order Cupressales; family Cupressaceae; genus Cryptomeria; species Cryptomeria japonica. The sequence goes on along the minus strand of NC_081405.1, from coordinate 310,373,169 downwards.
TTCAACACAAAACTTGCAAACAAAATGGCTCAAACTCGATCACGGTCAAGGCAACGAGAAAGTGGAATTGAAGGGCATGACCCAAAAACAACCAATAATGATCATCAGATGTTCAAGAATCCGCTTCCATCGCAAGATCAAAGGGGTCCTTCCACGTCCAGACGAGGTCCTGATACCACTGATTATACACAAGCTGCGTATAATTACACTGTCAATCACCTGTATGATGCCAGTGAACAAATTGCAACTATCACCTTCAAAAATCCCACCTCAAATTGCAATGTTGTTACACGTCGTGGAAAGGTCACCATCAAGGCAGCTCCACAAGGCACTACCTCCATCCCAAAGCAGTACAATCTTGTGGAACAATTAGATAAAACGCCTGCGCTTATATCCATCTTGGAGCTTTTGCGTTTGTCACCCTCTCATAAAACAATCTTGGATCAAGCACTCCAAGAGGCGTCAGTCCCTGCAAACTTGAATACAGACCAATTTCAAGCCATGGTTGGAAATCTGAAGTCATCACCTTGTCTCACTTTTTCCGAAAGTGACAACTCTTCGTTCCAACAACCTCATAACGCCTCACTCCACATTGAAGGCTTTGTCAACCAACACAGGATCAAGCGAGTCTTGATCGATAATGGAGCAGGCCTAAACATTTGCACACTTCATTTGGTCACAGCATTGGGATATGCAATAGAATCAGTGGATCCTCGCAAGAAGATCACCATCAAGGCCTATGATGATGCAGAGCGTTCATCCAAAGGAGCTGTGGTACTACCAATCCGAGTGGGCCCTGTGGTAAAGCATATCATTTGTCAGGTTCTGGACCTTCCTCTGCCATATAATCTATTATTAGGGAGACCTTGGATACATGCCATGCAAGCTGTTCCATCTACCTACCATCAATGTATCAAGTTCCCACATAACGGGGTCGAGATCACAATCCTGGGCGATGCAAATCCCTTTGCATTTTGCCATAATATCAGCCATCAACCAGAGATTACCGTTCCTAATAATAGAGAAGCCATTTCCTCCACATCATATATAAATCCCGCCTCTCTTGCCAGTTCAAAGACCCCTATGCCCAAGCAAGAAAAGCTAAAAATGAAAGTAGCAGAGGAAGGTCCTGGAGAATATAACTTGAGTCAGCTCTTTTGTGTGGGACAAATGCCCACTTCTCCTAGAACACATGGTAAACCACAGCAGTTGCTCCAGCAACCACTAATCACGCCAGCATGTGCCTTAACGCCTTTCATCCTTGGAAAGAGTCAAGAGGAAGAAACACAAGATGAGGACCTAGCGGACTGGATCTATAAAGATCCCATCACCACTGACAAACCGCAAGTTACACTTCCTACGGAACAATATGGCAAAGGCCTCCTCATTATGCAAAGAATGGGATATGATGGTTAGAGTGCTTTGGGATACTGCAAACAAGGACGACACGAACCTCTACTACCAGAATTCAAGCCCAAAGGTAATACAGGCCTTGGCTTTGAAAAAGAGATCCTTCCTTAACTCAGATTCAAAGGAAAACCCAGCAAACCATTTTGCCCACCTACTGCAAAGAGGATACCTTTCATAATCAAAGCACCATCAAGCACTATCCCCACTGCCCCCTCAAGGCTCACAACTCCACCATCACCAATGTCACTCATCCCATCAAACGAACCAGTAATCCTATCAGCAACACCATTTGTAGCAGCAACTATATTGGAACCCGCAGCAGCATCTATGGCACCAGTAGTTCCAGCAGAAGCCACTGAGTCACCATTACCGATACTTCCAGTGACAAATCCATTAAACCCCATCACAATTCCTGCAGCACCGATCACTACAAGGATACATAAACCAATCACACCTGCCGTGTTTAACTCCAAAGACATCCCAGTATGGTATAGCAATCGGATGCTGGAGAGTGATTCAGAGACCGACTCACATGAGTGGGAATTCGATTCAGTGCAACTTAACACTTCAGATGAGGAAGACACATCACCACCTCCACCCCGCAAAGACATCCCTGTTTACGGAGAAGCACAGATAAAGACCACTTGGGTACCTGAGCTGGAAACATCTTCCACAGACCCTACGTCTCATCCTACGCCTGATTCTGACAGGGAGAGTACCATCAACGACCTTCACCACACTGTCTTAACCCTCACTGATACATCTCCCGCACTTAACTTAATCGATGAGGTAATGCTCATTATCCACCCTGAACTCATCGAATGGAATCAACCAAATCCCCCATGTCTTGACCTCTTCCAAAACGATGAGGCTATCATTGACTTTTTGGAATTAAGGGATAATCTACCAAGCGGGGATCACAAAGCTGGATTCGCCATTGAACTTAATAGCACAGCATACTTCGGAGCGGATGCCAAACCCTTCAGCTGCAAAAATATAACAATAAAACATGGATCTTCCAGTGAAAACCACACTGTGACACTATTTGATCCGACAAAAGTAAAAAGAAAGAGCGTATCCAATGGTGAAAACCTCTCTGAGGCGCCTGAGGATGAAGGGTTTGACATCCTCCCTGCTAGTACACAACAGGAACGATCAACGATTCTTATCGAGGAAACCAAAGAATACAATGTGGGGACTCCTGAAAACCCTCATATCATACATCTGGCATCTCTTCTCACTCCAGAGGAACAACCTCAATTTATAGAGTTCTTCCAGCAACGCCAGATCAACTTTGCATGGTCATATGCAGACATGCCTGGGCTTGATCCTGATTTAGTCATGCATCATCTCACAGTAGCAAAAGGAGCCAAACCTGTCAAGCAGAAGCTTCGTAAGATGCATCCTCAGATTGCCGTGCTAGTCAAAACAGAACTCAAGAAACTCCTGGATGTTGGTTTCATTAGACCAATTGATTATGCAGAATGGATCTCCAATATTGTGCCAGTCGGCAAACCAAAAGGGGGCATCCGCATTTGTACTGACTTCAGAGATCTGAATAAGGCATGTCCTAAGGATGACTTCCCCCTACCAAATATCGACATCATAGTGGATTTGACAGCAGGACATGCCATGCTTTCACTCATGGATGGCTTTTCAGGATACAATCAAATAAAGATCGCACCAGAGGACCAACATAAGACAGCCTTCACATGTCCATGGGGCACATACTGCTGGAATGTAATGCCTTTTGGTCTAAAGAATGCAGGAGCGACCTATCAAAGAGCAATGACCACCATCTTCCATGACATGATGCATACTATGATGGAAGATTATGTGGATGACTTACTAGCAAAATCACTTACTAGAGAAGGACATCTCCACATCTTAGATCAAATCTTTGATAGACTGGAACAATACCATGTTCGACTCAACCCAAAGAAATGTGTCTTCGGAGTGACCTCCGGGAAGCTTCTAGGATACATTGTCTCAAGCAAAGGTATTGAGGTCGATCCAGCAAAGGTTAAAGCAATCATGGACATGCCACCTCCAAAGAATATCAGTCAGCTAAGAACACTACAAGGACGACTTCAATCTATCCACAGATTCATTGCACAATTGGCTGATAAGTGTCACCCATTCACACACCTGCTACACAAGAACATCCGCTTTCAGTGGGATGACAGATGCCAGCAAGCATTTCAGGCGCTTAAAGACTATCTCATGAATCCACCATTGCTGATGCCACCAGATCCAAGTAGACCATTATTGCTCTATATCTCAGCAACAAGTACAGCATTGGGTGTACTACTGGCACAACATAATGCAGAAGGAAAAGAGTGTGCTATTTACTACATCTCTCGCACACTGGTGGGCTATGAACTCAATTACACACCTATTAAGCGAGCTTGCCTAGCAGTAATCCTGGCAGCCACTAAATTGCGGCACTATCTATTAACACACAAGGTACAACTCATTGCAAAGATTGATCCACTCAAGTATTTACTCAGCAAAGCAGCATTGACAGGTCGCTTAGCCAAATGGGTGATGATTCTAAGTGAATTTGATATTGAGTATGTGGACCGTAAGGCTATCAAAGGGCAAGTTATTGCAGATCAGTTGGCCGATGCACCACTCATAGGCGATCATCCTCTCATTTCCAATTTTCCAGATGAAGAGATATTCATGATCACAGAAGCACAGCCATGGAAACTATATTTTGATGGTTCATACACTAGGCATGGCTCGGGGGCAGGCATTCTGTTTATCACACCTCAAGGTGATAGCATCCCAAAGTCTTACAGGCTCACATTTCCATGCACAAACAACATAGCAGAGTATGAGGCTTTGATCACAGGACTCAGATTAGCCATACAATGGAAATTACAAGAACTACAAGTATATGGCGATTCCCAACTAGTCATTCGACAAGCAACAGATGAATATCAGACCAAAGATGATAAACTCATGCCATACAAGAAAATGGTGGACAATCTAAAGACATCATTTACTACTATCACTTTTGAGCAGATACCAAGAGATCAGAATCGAGCTGCTGACGCTATGGCTACCATCGCATCTCTACTAGATCTTCCACAGAATTCAACAAGCTACAAGTTCTTGGTAGAACAACTTTGGATCCCCGCTTATGATATCCCCGAATCTGAAATGATATGTTGCCTTGTTGGTTCTGAATCCCCATGGTACGGTGAGTTCTACACCTATCTCCGCGATCACACCCTTCCTCCCAACCAATCAAATAACCAACGTAAAACCTTCATTCGCCAAACTGCTCGATATACCATTATTGCCGAAACCCTATACCGACGCGGTCTTGATGGTACTCTCCTTCGATGTCTGGAACAGGATGAGATAACAAAGGTTTTGGAAGAGGTACATGAAGGAATTTGTGGGACTCACTCAAGTGGTCCATCACTAGCCAAGAAGATCATGCGAGCTGGATACTATTGGCCATCTATGGAAAAGGATTCCTACTACTTTGTCAGGAAATGCAAGAAATGTCAAGTTCACGGTGACCTGATACATGCACCAGCACAGGAACTGCAACCAATCACAACACCATGGCCTTTTTGTCAATGGGGCCTCGACCTTGTGGGTAAGATTCATATCCAACACCGCTTTTCCACTCCCTATTACCCACAAGGCAATGGTCAGGCCGAAGCATCCAATAAAAACATATTGAGGATCCTAAAGAAGACAGTCAATGATGCCGGTCGTGATTGGCATGTTCAATTGAATCCAGCATTATGGGCATATCGAACTAGCATTCGAACCCCTACAGGTGCAACTCCTTATTCATTGGTCTATGGTGCTGAAGCTATCTTACCTATTGAGGTTGAGATACCATCATTACGAGTTTCCTTGCATAATCTCATTGATGATGAAGCATACAGAGTCTCACGTCTTCAGGACTTAGAGTTACTAGATGAGAAGCGACAAGCTGCATACAATCACCTCAAAGCCTATCAGCAGCGCATGAGTAGAAGCTACAATCACCGAGTTAGATCTCGTACATTTGAGGTAGGTGATCTTGTTCTTCGAGAGAATCCTCGCAACCAACCAAACAGAGAACATCAAGGCAAGTTTGAATCAAATTGGCTAGGCCCATATGTTGTCACTGCTGTATTTGGGTCCGGGGCATATCAGTTGGCTACATCAGACGGAGAACCGCTCGCAGATCCAATCAACAACATGCACCTCAAATGGTTTTACACATATGCTGTACAGAGCATCAGGCTCCCCTGCCTATCAGAAAATACCAAAAAACATTCAGAAAAATGTCCTGAAGAAAATATAAAAACATTCAAAAAAGTAAAGAAAAATCATGCATCCAAACGGTGAACAACCACTCCGGTGGCACCTTGGGTAAGAACGATGGTGAAAACCTGGCAAACAGGTGCCACTCGTAAAGGCTATGGCTCCATTATCTTTCAGACTTGTGGCGATCACATCTACTTCATACATACATCCATCCATCCAAACCATGGCTTGTTATTTTATCTGTAATCCAAGAAAGTACTTCATGCGTCTAGCATCCCGCTTTTTCATAAATCATGTCCAACTTGGGGGCAATGCCCTTACAATCTAGATGATGGAAGTGGATTCTACATTACTGGCGATTCATTGGCAAAAACATTCAAAAATATCTCAACAAAATCCAAAAACATTCAAAAATGTCTCAACAAAATCCAAAAACATTCAAAAATGTCTCGCAAAATACAAAAACATTCAAAAACTATTACACAAAATCCAAAAACATTCAAAAACTATTACACAAAAATCCAAAAACATCAAAAAAACCCATCGAAAATCACACCAAAACATGGCAACACCTTGTACATATTCATTCAAGCAGATGCAAAACCAACATTAACACAATACTCACACAATGACCATTTATCAATCGACCACACAATCCACATCCAACAAATCAGAAACTGTCTTTAAAAACAAGGATGCATCCTTCCTTACCAAAACAAAGACAAAAGTGACGTTTTCTTTGACAAGAAAATTATGTTAAGCTATCAAATGCTTGGTTGATTCGTGAGTAATTCATTTGTTTATTTGTATTAGGATCTTTCAGCATTGTTTTGTATCGTTTGCGCATTATTTCCGATGAAGTTCTGGGGCATGTACTAATGGTGTCTACGTGGAAAGTTCACTAAGCTACGTGATCTTATGCCAAATGCAGTCATAGATCATTACGGCTTGCTGACTACAGCGTATACCTTGACCATATGAGCATGAACCATTACCAAGGATCCTTATTCTTTATTCTTTATGTATATATTGTTTGTTTGCAGGTACAATGCTCTTCCTTTGGTTCCTCCTACCTCGTCCAAACTGGATAAAGGTTTTATTTCTTTGTACGGTATGCACTTGTCTCAGGATATGATCAGCCTAAGATCAAGGAGGACGATCCAAGTCATGCATGAATAGAGATAATCCTTGTCTGTTCTGCAAGCAATACTCAGGTCAACTTGATCCATTATATCAAGTTGCTTGTATTAACTTGCTATATAAAATCCATGTAAGAAATACTCTGGTCATCTTGAATCTTTATGTCAAGTTGCTTGTATTTTCTTACAACATTTTAAAGCTCAATGATGAAAAATAAAGCACCATGGATCGTCATTCCATCTCATTTGTATATATTGCATTTCGTTGCATTCCACCCATCCATACATTCATAATAGCTGCATATCATGCATACATAGTCATAATAATGCATACTCTATTTTACACATCTTCTTCCATAGGACTCGATCCTAGTCCTCCATATCTTCTATCTAACATCAAATCCCCCCTCACCCTCCCTATCTTGATCATCAACATCATCCTAATCCCTTCATCGCTTCCCATCCTCATTCATCCACACAATCTAGCAAGTTGCTCTGTCTACACAGATACATCGACTCCCACACACCTAGACTATCAACAGATACTCTGATCAAGTATCTTCGGGTCTCAACAGGTAATCGATTATGGTAATCCTAGACTACATCAGGCATTTATCATAATGACCTAGTCTCAACGGGACTGCCATGATTCCCCACAGCCATCCATCACATGCACACATTATCAATTGATCAAACCAATCAAACACAATCCAACGGACAATTACATCAATTGTCTACGTCTCAACGAGTATTTTGCTTCATATACCTTGACTTCATCGGACAATTACATCAATTGTCTAAGTCACCATCAGGTCACTTTGATTCACTTACTCAGACTTTATCATGTTCAAGCGACCAACTGACATCAACTGTCACGCTTTGACTTGACCGGGGCAATTCAACCGATTGCACCAGATTGTCCAACCAATTTTGATCAATTGTATAGCATCAATCCAAACCCCACACTACATCTGCTATGTATCTCTTGCATGACCTCAGGGTACTCGTTGGCTTGTTGTTTCTTCATATTCACTCCATTTTCTCCCATTCTTTCATCATTAGTTCTAATTTCTTCTATTCTACCTCCCCTCCACTTTTCATTCTTTTTCGAGAGATCGCCCGATTTAAAAAAAAAAAAAAAAAATTCGGCCCATCTCTCGAGGGGGCATACCACCCATTAAATTTACATTTTATGGGGCATTTCTTCATACCTATTTTTCTTTCTTTGAAACGACGCGATAAACTGCACCGTCTCAAAGAGGGGCAAATGTAGTCACATAAATCTGTCCACTTAATTAAATGAATACTTAGTATTTATTTGATTATTTAACCATCAATTAATAATTAATTAAATTAATATTTAATTAATTCATCTTAACCCTCTTCTCCTATTAATTAAATAAATTATTCAATTTATTTGATTTAATTCACTTAACCAAATTCATACCATTAATTAAATAAATAAATCATATTTGTTTAATTAAATCTTCTCTCACATTTAAATAAATTAATATTTATTTAAATCTCCCAAAATCCCACCTCACATTTAAATAAATTAATATTTATTTAAATCCCCCAAAATCTTCTCTCACATTTAAATAAATTAATATTTATTTAAATCCCCCAAAATCCCACCTCTCACATTTAAATAAATAAATCATTTATTTAAATCACCTTTATCCTCCACCCACTTGTATTTTCCTACAAAAGCAAGTTGCACAATTATTTTAAATAAATAATTTATTTAAATCACCTTTATCCTCCACCCACTTGTATTTTCCTACAAAAGCAAGTTGCACAATTATTTTAAATAAATCATTTATTTAAATCACCTTTATCCTCCACCCACTTGTATTTTCCTACAAAAGCAAGTTGCACAACTATTTTAAATAAATTATTTATTTAAAATCCTATTTATCCTCACCCACTTGAAACCTTTAATGGTTTCCCTTAAAGTAGTCAAACTTGATGGCTTTAAAGTCTTCAAACTTGATGGCTTCCTTCTATAGTCTTCTTAAGACTTTAATGGTTTTCCTTAAAGTCTTCAAGCCTTTAATGGTTTCCCTCAAAGTCTTCAAGCATTTTAAATGCTTTATCTTCATTTTTCTCATTTAAATAAATTAATATTTATTTGAATATTTATCCAAATGCAAATTACACCATTTAATTGAAATAAATGATTTTATTTTAATTGAAAATACCAAAATTTCTCCCACTTGCATTTTCCTACAAAATCCACTTGCATGCCTAAACCCCTTCTAAATTCTTCTAAACCCTTCCTAATTAGCCTAATCCATCCCCTAAATATTGTCACATTCCTAAGCAAATTGGAGTCACTTCTCAAAGACTCCAAAGTCTTTGAAAAGCAATTAATGCTTTGTGTGTTCAACAAATTAACCCTCAAAGTCTTGGATAACCTTTGAAAGCTTCCAACCTTCAACCACTAAATGGCTCAAAGTCTTGGATAACCTTTGAAAGCTTTCAACCTTCAACCACTTAATCCCCAAAGTCTCCAATAACCATTAATGGTTACCTCAAACCCTCCCACATGGTTAAAACATTTGTTTTGACTCAACCTCTACCCAACCCAAAGGTCTCATCAAGCCTTTAATGCTTTGACCATGATTATCTCTTAAACATTTGCACAAAGGTTTATCCTTGGATTAACTCTTAATCCAATGGGTAATCTTAATTTAGACTTGACCCTTACCTTCTAGATAACCATGAGGTCTTCTCAGGCCTTTAATGCCTCCAACCTCTTCTCTCAACCCAATCCTATGTTGAAACTTGTCACCATTTTATTGGTGCCAATTGTGCACATGGATCCCCAACTTTCAATCCTAACCCTTGTTAAGATTGCTCAATCTTAACCCTTCATTTCCCTATTTCTTCTATAAATAGAACCCTTCTCCTCAAGCAAAAAAGAAGCATTTTAGAGTATTGTTGTTATACTGGTATTAGCATAGAGCTTTTTCATAGCATCACTATCTACTCTAGCATAGTATTTAGCTTTTCATTTCATATTTGAAGCTTAGTATTAAATCTCAATCCTCCATAAGCATCCATAGTGCAAAAAGCTGCTGAGAGCTACACTCATTTGGGACTTGGAGAGGAGAGGAACAAGGGAGGAGCAACTATGAGCATCTTGATTAGCTATTTCATTTTATGTTTATATGCTTTCTATTTCATGCTTAATATCTCTCTTGATATGCCTGTTTAGGATAATCTTTTGTTGCTAACACTAATGTTTGTTTCTTGTGCTCTTGTGTGTGTTGCCATCAAACAGATTTTCTAATCCTTTTTGCAGAGCATCAGAAACAATGAAAGATAGAACCATAGCTAATCGACTTATTGTCTCCTAGTAAATGCGAGTATGAAAAATGCTCTTGGATCTGATTATGCATATTCCAGTGACTTGACTACACTTAAATGGAGGAATTGAATGATTAAAATGCATGATCTATCAAGAATAGCATGATTAAGCTATATGATTTCATGATTGATCTAGAAAATGAACTAAGATTAAGATGCAATTAAGCTAAAATTGAGCATGATAACAATGCTTGAAATGATAAACTAGAAGTTAGATGCCTATAGTAACAATGCATAAGATGAAAATGAGATGGGATCAAATGATATGAAATTGGGACCCATATTGCTCCAAAATGAGGTCTATTTATAGGATTTTCCAAGGCTAGGGGTGATGTGGCAAGAATCAACGATCAAGATTGATTTGAAGATATCAATGGTTAAATTGGAGGAGGTTGGCAAAGGGGTTGGATTAAAGGGAGCATTTGTCATCTCTATGGTGACAAGTGTCAAGAGGCTTCTAGAAGAGGTAGGATGAAAGGGAAAACTTAGTGACAAGTGTCACAAAGGTTCTAGAAGAGATTGGATGAAAGGGGACATGGTGGTAGGTAGAATGGGTTAGGTTTATGAATGGTTAGGTTTAGGAGTGGTAGAAGTTAGGAGAATTTGAATTTAGAAATTCAAATAATAGGAAAAGGCTAATTAATCTCAACAACTCATGAATTTGATTTGTTTTAATTAATTAAAGGATTAGAAGAAATGATTTTGGATGAAGGGAATTATTTAATTTGAATTAATTAATCAAAGGGGTTAAATGAACCTATTAAATAAATCCTTAGATTTATTAATAAGTAGATGAAAGTGGAGGATTTAATCAAATTATTGATGAATTCAATTAAATTGGGAAGGGAGATTAATTAAATAATTGCTTATTTAATTAATTATCTTCAGACCTTTTTTTAGGTGTATACATTTTGCCCCTCTTTGAAGCGAGGTGTGATGATGTGTTGATTCAAAGAATAATCTCATTTTGATGATGGTATTGATTTGATAGGATGCCCCAGCTCTTGATTGCTAAATTTCAGTATGATGATGCCCCCTCGGGAGATCAATTGAGATAATTGATCTTCGGATTTTTTGTGAAATTGATATCCCGATAGATTTGATTTGATTTCTACAACTGTGGTTGATGAAAATGCGAGTTCTTGTATTAGCTTGATTGAATAGATTGATTAGATTGATAAGATCAAGATTCTATCTGGTTTCAGGAAGGATTCATCCTATATAAGACAACGATGATCAAAGCGTCTGGTTTCAGGAAGGATTCATCCTGTATAAGACATGATCAGAACGCCTGGTTTCAAGAAGGATACATCATGTATAAGACATGAATCAAAATTAGATCGTTTGGTTTCAGGAAGGATTCATCTTGTATAAGACATGATCAGAATTGATTATGTTTGATTGATTGATTTGATTTGATAAGGTTGATTAGATAAAGAACTAACAGTTTATTGATATCAAGTTGCTGAAATTTTTGTATATGTTGATTGTTGATAGGTCAATAATATCATGAGAGAAATGAATCATCATTCTGATTGTGTATACACTTGTTATGATACTTTGATGATTCCTGTGATAGATTTAACCTTGGATAAAAGGAGCTTGTAGGATCCCATGCAAGAATGAAATGCAAGCTAAATGCAAATGCAATGGAATGCAAACTATGACCGGACTAGTCACTGGATTATTTTGTGTTTTTGTCATCATTGAGCTTTTTGAAATGTGGGAAGTGAGTGCAAACATTGATGGTATAATTAAACCATGATGACCTGAGCACTTTTTCCTAGATTTTGATATAGTAAGTTAGCACAAGCATCGAGGTATAATTGAACCAAGATGACCTGAGTGTTGCTTGCGTAAAACAGGCAGTATTAATCATTTCAATACGCAAATCAGAAATGTCTTCAATGATACTTCAATGATCATGTCCTGAGATAAATTTGCACATATTAATGATTAATTTTTAGATAACAGACAAGAAAAATATCATGTTCCTTCCTTGTTCCTCTAGTCAATGACATCCTGGAGTGACTCAGAAATAATGATAGAGAAAAACAATATAGAAAAGTTGAGCAATCATGTTACAATCATTATCCAAAAAGTATAGCATCCACTAAAAAGTGTGTGATGTTCTTAGATTGATTTTGTGATAGCTTAATAGTTGATAGTTTGATCTCGTGTTCAATGTTGGATGTGTCTCAGTTTTTGCTTGATAAGAGTTGTCTAACTGTTGTTCTACTTGTTTGATTTAGCTCAAAATGATCAAGAGTTTGCCCCTAGCTAAGTGTAGGATTTTTCCCCAAGCCTAGAAACAAAGTTGTTATGATATATCCAATGATCGAAAGCATGGCAAGAATTCACCTGGGATGTCTGTGTATGTACAAATTCTTTATGATGGATATGGATAGCGCTGATGGAAGATGAATGCAAGCGGAAAGAATGCATGAATTAATAGATGGAAGAGCTAGCGGACAGATAGTGCCTATTTGCCAGGTTTTCACCGTCTGCTTTTATTGCACTTTTTCTCATATTTGATTTTTTTCTTTCTTTTTTCTTTTCTTCACTTTTTAGGATTTTTCTGCTTTTTCCCTTTTTTTTTTATTTTCCTGATTTTTCACTGTTTTTTTTTTCCTGATTTTTCACTATTTTTTATTTTTTCTGATTTTTTACTGTTTTTGATTTTTTCTGATTTTTCAGACATATAATTTCTTTAGGTGCATGTTATTGATAGGTTCCTTGAGCTGATCTCCATCCCGTGTTGATAGTTGATATGCTCCTAATCCAAATACTGCTCTGACCACAAACAAACCTAACCAATTCGGTTCAAACTTTCCTTTCTTTTCTCAATCTGCCTAGTTGCGTGGATTTTCCTTTAGCACTAGTTCTCCAACTTGAAAGATTTGTGGTTTAACCTTGTGATTATAGCTTTGGCACATTCTTTGTTGATATACCTTTAGATGATCAAAGGTATTTTGTCTTCGTTCATGGATTAGTTCTAACTCTTGCAGTCTAGATGCTCTTTGTTCTTCTTTTGGGATGAGACCTTTTAGTGATACATGTAGAGAGGGTATCTCTACTTCGATTGGCAATATGGCTTTTGATCCATATACAAGAGAGAAAGGTGTGGCACCTATCGGTGTGTGGATACTAGTGCGGTAGGCCCAGAGAGCAGGATTTAGTTGAATATGCCAATCTTTTCCAGCATCATTCACTGTCTTTTTGAGGATTTTCAGAATAGTTTTGTTAGATGCTTATGCCTATCCATCTCCCTGTGGATAATATGGTGTGGACAATCTGTGCTAGATTTTGAACTTCTCGCATAGCTCTTGTACATCTTGATTCATGAATGGTCACCCATTATCAGTGATAATGGTCATTGGTATTCCATAGCGACAGATGATATAGTTCAAGATAAATGCAACAATTTGTTTTCCTATGATGTTTATGAGAGGTACTGCTTCAATCCATTTTGTAAAATATTCTGTAGCTACAAGGATGAATTTGTGTCCATTAGATGAAGAAGGATTTATCTTTCCTACTAGATCAAGACCCCATTCGCAAAAAGGCCAAGATGTTGCTAAAGCATGAAGTTCTTGTGCTGGTGCATGAATCAAATTCCCATGGATCTGACATTGTTTGCATGTTCTTGCTATTTTAAAAGAATCTCATTCCATAGTTGGCCAATAATAGCCCAAGCGTATGACTATTTTCAAAAGGGTAAGACCACTTGAATGAGTGCCACAAATTTTGTTATGGACTTCATGTAATGCCTTCTCGGATTCTTCTTGTTCGAGACATCTTAAAATAGTACCATCTAGACCTCGTTTAAACAGGGTATCCGCGATGAGAGTAAAATGAGAGGATTGGCGAATAAAGTTTCTCTTTTGGATTTTCGATAGGTCAGGAGGTAGGATAATGTCTTTCAAGTATGTGTAAGCTTGGCCATAGTGAGAGGAATTGTGTCCAATAAGTTGACAAATGGTTTGGGAATTAGGACAATTAAAGGCGGGATGAAACAACTCTTCAACCAGGAATTCATAACACTGTTGATTTTCCTATGTCTGCAATAGAGAAGCAAGTGTAGCCATGGCGTCTGCTACTTTGTTTTCATTTCTTGGAATCTGTTCAAAAGTTATTTCTACAAAATGTTTCTTGAAATCATCCACCATCCTTTTGTAAGGCATGAGTTTGTCATCTTTTGTTTAATAGTCATCATTGATTTGATTGATGACAAGCTGAGAGTCTCCAAAGACTTGAAGTTGTTTAATGTTCCATTCTATAGCCATTTTGATACATGTTACTGTGTGAGGTTGAATTCCATCCTCAGAATGTTACCTATAATAAGTTAGTTTCACAAAATACAATGGAAATGCATACAAGAAATCCAAAATCCACCAATGAAACTACATGAAATACATACTAAAATAAATCATTATTTTACCTTCATGACTTATGTCTCATTGTGTCCTAACTCCACTGTTCTTGGTTGCAGATGGTGTGCTCTCAAACAATGCACTGTTGGCTTCCAAGATGGCATATGAAGAATGGACTGATAACTTGTAGTTAACTCATAGTATGATATGCAAAGCTACATGATTATGCTAAATAATACTATATGATAATATTGCTAAAATGATATTTGATATTTGCTTCAAAAACTCACCGATGCATATGATTGGCTTGAAAACTATTTTTTTAAGACCCTCTTCCTCTCAACTGAAGCTCTTGGTTTTATAGACTTTGAGAGGATAAGATGATGTGGCTCATATCAACGGTCATGATCAGATCTGCAAATTTGAATGGCTGTGAGCAAAAGTGAAGGTTGAGAGAAAGGGGGAAGGAGAAGACAAGTGTCACTCATCTCACCTTGACTGGGTTGCTGACTGAGAGAATCTAGGGATGGTTGGAGGAAATTTAGGCATGAGAGGACAAGTGGACTCGAGTCCTTCCTAAGATGTAGGGGGTGTTGGAGAGAATATAGGAAATGGTTATGAAATATGTGTACGTATACAATTTCCATTGAATTTGGAAGTTGGAGATAAATCATGAATTAATATTTAAGGAATATTAATTTCCTTAGCCACATGTTATATGAGTTGGCAAAAGGGAAGATGAAGCGGAGATGGAGGGATGAGTTGGAAAAGGGATTAAATAATTTAGGAATTATTTAATATTTGAGACTATAGGATAGGAGAATAACTATTAAATATTTAATATTTAATTGTTTGGAGGAGATAATTAAATATTAGATATTTAATTAACTTGGTTAGAAGGAATAATTAAATATTAGATATTTAATTAATTAGAGGAATAAGATAGATGAATTAATTAATAAAATATTAATTAATAGAAAGACATGAAATGAATTAAATAAATTAATCTTTTCAAATTAACTATTTAATAGACGAATAATTATGAAATAAATATAAAATATTTATTTAATTGCTCATAGCCAATTTTTAGGTGTATACATTTTGCCCCTCTTTGAAATGATGTCGAAACAACATTGTTTCAAAGATTAAATCACGTCATGATAATGCCTGATAGAAATTGAAAATCTAGATTGTATGCGCCAGATACTGATTTTTGGATATTGATTTGATGATGATGCCCCCTCGAGAGATCGTTTGTGTATTAAAAACATGGATGATCTCTTGATAGAAGAAGAATGTTATATGAAAGATAGATAAGTGAATAGATTGCAGATTGATCAGATGAATTAGATTGATAAGATTCATTGGATTGAGATCAAGATTGATTAGATTGATTGGATTAAGATTAAGATTGATTAGATTGGTTGGATTGAGATCAAGTCTGGTTTCAGGTATGACACCTCCTGTATAAGACATGGATGATCGAGCGTCTGGTTTCAGGAATGATACCACCTGTCTAAGACATGGATGATCGAGCATCTGTTTCAGGAACGATATATCCTGTATAAGAGCTAATCAAAACGTCTGGTTTCAGGAACGATATATCCTGTATAAGAGCTGATCAAAACATCTGGTTTCAAGAAAGATACATCCTGTATAAGACATGATAGAAGATAGTTTGGAAGAATTATGAAGATATTAAACTGAATAATGATTCCATTGGATGATGATGCTGGTGCAGGTGATTCGGGTGCTAGACCCACAGGCTCGAGAGGCAGTCATGATTCTTGACTTGATTTGTATTGATGAGGCAGTTGTACTTTTGATCTGATATCATTGTATACTTGGACTTTTATTGTTTTATGATGATCTATATGCAGACATGGATTCTATATGATGATGATCTCTATTATGCATGTTACTCTATATGATGATGATGCTTTATATGATGATTATATGGATGCATGATTAGATGGATAATGATATTTATGCATGTTACTCTTTTTGATGATGATACTTCATATGATGTTGCAATAATAAATGCTTTTGTTGATTTTTTATTTTGATGACCTTGGATGCAAATGAAAATTATTACTTAACTGTTGCAAATGCGAATGATCTATATGAAAATGAAAATGAATGATTGATTAATGTTTACGATGATGTACATACAAATGATCTATATGAAATGTTTCTTTTGAAATTTTTATGCATGCAACTAAATGATAAATGGAACGATAATGCAAATAATAATGATACACTATATGGTTAATGAAATGCGCTTAAATGAATGCAATTAATATAATGATAAAATGCAGCTAAAATGAAATGAATAATGATTAAAAATGAATGCACCTACAATGATTAAATGCAAATTGTTTTTATTTGTCCAAGTATACTCAATCTTTATTTATGATTGTTGATCTGCTAATGAAATGATATGCTTATAATGCAGCTAACAAATGAATGCATAGAATGTAAATGAATAATGAGCTAATGAAATGATCTAACTAAAATTTATATTGTCATTCTTCATATGCTATCTTGTAACAGTGCTTGATTTCATCATTGAGTTTTAAAATGTTGTAAGAAAATACAAGCAACTTGACATAAAGATTCAAGATGACCTGAGTATTTCTTACATGGATTTTGATATAGAAAGTTAATACAAGCAAATTGATATAATGAATCAAGTTGACCTGAGTATTGCTTGCAGAACAGACAACGAGTATCTCCTTTCATGCATGACTTGGAATGTCCTCCTTGATCTTTTGTCGATCATATCCTGAGACAAGTTCATACCATAGTAAGAGATAAACCACAAACAACAATCAAAGAAAATAATCATGCCCTATCATAGCTCCTCCAGTCAGGGACATCATTGAATCGCATAGAGTACACGATTAGTAAAAATCAAGATATAAACACCGAATCTTGTATGTCATTCACATGTTCTTATGGTCATTAACTGATATAATCATCTTGATGAATGATCTTTGATAATCCTTTATAGCTTGCAGGTCGATTCTTCATTTTCTAAGTTTAATGATTCAGTTGTCGATGAGATGCCTTGATTGATTTGTTGCTTGTTATCTGTTTCAAAACCCTAGATGTTTTTGGATTTTCTAAGTTTTTCGAATATTTTTGGATTTTTAAATTTTCAAAAGATCATCTTAGCAAAAGGAATTAGGATTTTACCCCCAGTAGAAACAAAAATTTATTATTGATGTATGAATTGATCAATATCCAAACCATGACAAAATAGAAATGCAGATTGATAGATGCTGATAAAATCTAAGACAGTGACTGCGAAAAGTATGTCAAAAGGTTATAATTGTTGGTAAGCTGCATATTTCTTGCTAAATGGTTCAGAGAAATGGATGTGAAAGATGGAATGGATAAGCTAAGATATATGGAAGTGATAAATGTGAGAGGATGGAGTGGATAGGTGTGCAAAGCGATCTCATGGATGGAGGAACTCACTTTTTAGATAGTGCCTGTTTACCAGGTTTTCACCATCTAAATTTATTGCATTTTTGTTGTTTTATACTTTTTAGGGATTTTCTTCTTTTTTGATTTTTACTGATTTCTTTAGTACTTTATATGCCTTTTATTGATTTTTCCAGGACTTTATATCTCAAGCATAATTTTTTTTGAGATGGATAGAATTGATAGGTTCATCAAACCAATCACCTTCAGGGGTAGATAACTTGTATGCTCCCGATCCATATGTTGCTACTATGACAAAAGGTCCTAGCCAATTTGGTTCAAATTTTCCCTTCTTTTCTTGGTCTTGCTGATTTCTCGGATTCTCCCTTAGAACTATGTCTCCAATCTGGAAAGTGCGAGGCTTGACTCTGTGGTTATAGCTTCTTGCCATTCTTTGTTGGTATACTTTCAAATGGTCTATTGCATTTTGGCGACGTTCCTAAATCAGTTCTAGTTCTTGGAGTCGAGAGACTCTTTGTTCTTCTTCTGGTATAAGACCATGCAAGGATACTCGTAGAGAAGGTATCTCTACTTCTATAGGTAATATAGCTTCTGATCTATAGACCAAACAATATGGAGTTACCCCTGTTGGAGTGCGGACACTAGTTCGGTATGCCCAAAGAGCAGGATTTAGCTGAATGTGCCAGTCTTTTCCAGCTTCATTGACTGTTTCTTTAGGATTTTCAAGATAGTTTTGTTTGATACCTCAACTTGACCATTACCTTGTGGATAATATGGAGTAGAGAACCTATGTTGGATATGAAATTTTTCACAAAGCTCTTTTACATCTTGATTTTTGAATGGTCTTCCATTATCAGTGATAATGGTCATAGGAACTCCATAGTGACAGATTATGTAATTCAAAATGAATGAGGATATTTGTTTTCCTATCACTATTGTTAAAGGCACTGCTTCAATCCACTTAGTAAAATATTCAGTAGCAACTAGAATGAATTTATGGCCGTTAGAGGATGAGGGATTAATCTTTCCTACCAAATCCAGGCCCCACTATGAAAATGGCCATGATCCTGTCATAGGATATAACTCTTGTGCTAGTGCATGAATTAGATTTCCATGAATTTGACATTGTTTGCACTTTTTAGCATAGGTGAATGAGTCTCTTTCCATAGTAGGCCAAAAGTAACCCATACGAATAAGTTTCTTAGCCAATGTTAAACCACTTGAGTGTGTACCACAAATACCCACATGAATGTCATTAAGAACTCTCTCAGATTCATCCTTTTCAAGACATCTCAACAATGTACCATCTAGACCATGCCTATATAGGATATCAGAAATAATGGTATAGCGAGAGGACTGACAGATAAAGTTTCTTCATTGATTACGAGATAATTCCAAAGGAAGGATATGATCTTTTAAATATTGGTAGGTTTGACCATATAAGGATTGACTGGTTCCTGATATATGGAAAATTCGATAGGTATGTTGGGATTGAATGGTAGGGGTTAAGATATCTTCCATAAGAAACTCATAACGTTGTTGATTCTCTTTATTTTGCAAGAGAGATGCTATTGTAGCCATTACATCTGATGCTTTATTTTTATTTCTGGGAATCTGGGTGAATGTGATTTCTTTAAAATGTCCTTTAAATTCTTCCACTAGTTGTTTGTAAGGCATAAGCTTATCATACTTTATTTGATATTCATCATTTATTTGATAAATGACAAGTTGTGAATCACCATAGACATGTAGTTCTTTGACATTCCATTCAATGGCCATTTTGAGCCCTATAGCTAATGCTTCATACTCTGCAGTATTATTGGTGCATGGAAATGTCAATCTATACGATTTCGGAATTGTATGTCCTTGAGGTGTGATAAAAAAGATTCCTGCACCTGATCCATATTGAGTATAAGAACCATCAAAGTACAATTCCCAGAAGTTTGTACTTATTGTCAAGATATCTGCATCAGGAAATTCAATGTGCAAAGGCATGTCATTTTGTAGAGGTGCATCAACTAATTGATCAGCAATGACTTGTCCTTTGATGGCTTTCTAATCAACATATTCTATGTCGAATTCACTCAGTATCATAACCTATTTGGCTAGTCTCCCCATTAATGTTGACTTGCTCAATAAATATTTGAGAGGATCTATCTTTGCTACTAGTTTTATAGAATGAATCAACATATAATGTCGTAGCTTCTAAGTTGCAAATACAATTGCTAGACATATCTTTTCAATTGATGAATAATTTAACTCATATCCAACAAGTGTTCTGTTGATATAATAAACTGCTCTTTCTTTTCATTCATCATCATGTTGAGCTAGGAGAGCGCCTAATGATACACTTGTTGCTGAGACATAGAGTAACAAGGGTTTCCCTTTGGTTGGTGATATCAGTATTGGAGGACTCATAAGATATTCTTTTATTTGCAAGAAAGCTTCTTCACATGTTAGATCCCATTTGAATAGAACATTTTTATGTAGAAGATGGGTAAAGAGAAGACATCTATCGGCCAATTGGGACACAAATCTTCTGATTGATTGCAACCTTCCTTGTAAAGATCGCAATTGACTTATGTTCTTAGGTGACTCCATCTCCATGATAGCTTTAACTTTTCCAGGATCTACTTCAATGCCACGAGCTGATATAATGTACCCAAGGAGCTTTCCAAAGGTTACCCCGAATGCAAATTTCTTTAGATTTAATCTCAATTGATATCTTTCTAGCCTGTCAAAATCTTGCTTCAAATGTTCAAATGTTCTTTTGCGAGTATGTCATCAACATAATCTTCCATGAATGTATGCATCATGTCATGAAAAATTATCGTCATAGCTCTTTGATATGTCGCTCCTACATTCTTAAGCCCAAATGGCATAATATTTCAGCAGTATGTTCCCCATGCATAGGAGAAAGTTGTCTTCTCTTGATCTTCAGGTGTGATTCTTATTTGATTATATCCTAAGAAGCCATCCATTAATGAAAACATCTCATGTCCTACTGACAAGTCTACTATGATATCAATGTTTGGTAGCAGGAAATCATCTTTTGGACATGCTTTATTCAGATCTCTGAAATCTATGCAGATTATTATGCTCTTATCTGGTTTTGATACTAGTACAATACTTGAAACCCATTCTGGATAAGCAACTAGTCTTATGAATCCCACTTCTAATAATTTCTTGAGCTCAATTTTGACAAGGAGAGCAATATGTGGGTGCATCTTTCTTAGCTTCTGCTTAATAGGTTTTGCTTTTAAATTCACATTAAGATGATGTATGATAAGATCTAGGTTAAGCCCTGGCATATCTGCATAAGGCCAAGCAAAATTTATTTGTCGTTCCTTAAAGAATTCCATGTATTTTTTTCTCTCTTTTTCTGATAATGAGGCAGCAAAATGAAGTATTTTAGGATCCTTTGATGTATCAATATTTACTGCTTTTGTTGGTTCTATTAGGATAGCATATCTTTCTTGAAAATATGTAGGAAAAATGTCAAACTTTCCATCTTCTGACGCCTCAAGGAGGTTTTCATCATCAAATAGGCCCTTTATTTTCTCTTTTGATTGATCTAATGTTGCCATGAAATGGTTTTCAACAATAGGTCTCTTTCCTTGTTTTATTTCACTTTTGCGACTGAGAAGTTTGGCATTCTCCTGACTATGAGAAACATCACTTGATTCTGTAGTAGAAGATATCTTAGTTGGGATGGGTTCAATAGCATTAAGGTACACAGCTAAGTCATGATCATTAGAAAAGACATTTAGTTCAGCTTATCCCAATCAATTAGTTCAGGATGAAGAAGGGGTAAATCATATTCACTGCCATCATTAGGTGTTTCAATGTTCATGACATAATGATCATAATTTAGCATAGAATAGGTATTATCATAGATTAGATGTTTTTGAGGATTGTCTTTCTCAAGCATTTCTGAATTAGTCTCAACAAGATTAATATTAGCATTTTGTAGCTCACACTCAAGTGTTTCTTCAATTGACATTTGTCCCTTAAATGAATGGATTATATTAACACACAAGTCTTTGGTACTGCAATTTTCTTCTTGATTAACTTCATTTGCATTTTGGAGTTGATAGACTTGTGTACATGTTAAAGAGGATTCTTTTAACACATTTTGTCCCCTTTCAAACTCAGCTTCTTCTGGACTAATAGTTAATCCAACTTTACTATCTCGTATTTCTTCTATGGTTCTTGCATATCTGATTCTTGTTTGCACTTCTTGTGGCATTGTGTCATTGTTTTTGTCATTCTCTTTTCTTTTTGCATATGCCTCTTTTCTCTGAATTCTGAGTTTCTCTTGTCTCCTTTCTAATTTTATCTTTTGTTCTGTAATAGACAAGTCTTCTTTTGTAATAGCTGCTTGATCTTCATTGTGTTCTTTACTTGATATAGTAGATAAGGCATCTGGTCCCCATTCATACTCGTTGGAATCTGTTTCTGAATCCTGATATGAGATTACTCCACTATACCATACTGGAATGTAGTATGGTGCAAAAATTTCTCTGATTTCTGTCATCTCTATTTTTACTGCTTCTGGAATATTTTGTTCATTTTTTTTGTTTGTTTGTATTTCTAGGACTTGCTGAGAAGATTTTTCATTCCCTGGGATGATAATCTCCTCTTCTTTCTTTTCGTGTTATTCTTGCTCTTGTTGTTTATTGGTTATTGTTTTGGCTACTTGATGTAGCTTTTCTTGCCAATTTTCTTCTTTAGAAACTGATTTCTTTCTCCATTTTTGTTGTTGATGATTATGTTGCTTTTGATTAGACTTCAGATATCCTAACCCAGATTTATCTTTTGTGGATTGTGAATGTAGACAAATAGGTTCTGAAATACCTTGATGTTTCTTACCAATTGGTCCTTTCCCTTCATATCCCATCTTTTGCATGATTTCATATCATTTGTCATATTGTTTTATGGGAATATTGACTTCTGTTGCTATTGCTATAGTTTTATCTTCATCCTTGTATAACCAATCAAGAATACTTTTGTGTTCATTGTCCTCTTCAAGGGTTCCAACACTAACAAAGGTTCCTTTAAACATATGTTTTGATTTGCTTGATGTCTGTGACTGAATATCTATAGGTTTTCCATATGACTTAGGGGAAAGTGGAAATTTATTCAAAGAATACTTTCCCATTCCTTCATCATTTAACTTGAGCTTCTCTTCAAAAGTTTCCCATAATTTTGCTTGAATTTCTTTGGTAGGATATACTGATTCTCTGTTATGTGGAACTATGGTATCTTGTGTTGGCTTCAAATTATTGCAATATTGACTAGAATCTACAATTATAGTGATTTCTTTTCCTTCATGAGGAAATTTTACACATTGATGGTATGTAGAAGGAACTGCTTGCATCTTGTGAATCCATGGTCTTCCTAGAAGAATGTTGTAGGAGAGATTTAAATCTAAAACTTGACACAATGTATCCTTTTCCATAGGTCCTATCCTTATTGGTAGCATAATAGTTCCTTTAGAAGAACGTTTTGCTTCATCGTAAGCCTTGATGATTATTTTCTTTTTCGGGTCTACTGCATTCTCTGAATATCCCAAAGCTTTTATCAAACTTAATGCACAAATATTTAATCCAACTCCTCCATCTATGAGTACATGTTTGACATGAGTTTTATTAATGGAGACTTCAATATGTAAAGGAGCATTGTGAGGATGTTGTAAGGATGCATCATCATTTTCAGAAAATGATAAGCAATTAGGAGCTATAAGATGTCCTACCATGTTTTGGTACTGATCTACATCCAAATCTTTTGAAACCGTTGTTTCCACTAATGCTTTCTCCAAAATTTATTTATGCATAGGTGAAATTTTGAGAGAAGTTCTAGAATTGATATTTGAGTGGGTATTCGTTGTAATTGCTCTACTAAATTGTATTGTTGTGATGTAGACGTTGGGTCTTTTTCTATACCTGTAAAGGTTACCTTTGCTTTGCTTCTTGTGATAACATTGATTGGTTCTGAAGATGGGTTTTCATTAACAATGATCACATTTACTACATCATCGTATGTATAAGCGTAATTCACTTTGGTTTTCCCTTTGTCATTTTCTAATCGAGATGATTCACCTTTTATCATAGTTTGGAAGCGGAGTTTTAAAAGCCAAGTGTGATTCATTCGTCTTATGGCTATCCACCGTGATGGTTCCATTATCAATTAGATCTTGGATAATGTGTTTCAATCTTTGGAAATCATTTGTTAGGTGTCCTTTATTCCGATGATAATTGCAAAAGTGATTGTCATTCCACCAATTTGGCTTGACTGGTGGTTCATAAGTTCTTGCTTCTGGTAAAACAACCAATTTGTTAGCAAGAAAAGTTTTTAGAGCTGATTCTAAAGATTCTCCAATATTTGTGAATTTTCTTCGAGGATTAGAGAAAAAGGACTTGGCTTTATTGTTTTCTAGATTGTTGTTGCTTGGGATTTGACTTGATAGATTGAATATTGGTTGTTGTTGTTTTGCAGTATTGTTATCATCATTTCCTTCATTGCTGACATTCCTATTCTTTGACCAGGACTTGGGTTTGTCATTGTTGTTGTTGTTGTTGTTGTTGCTATTGTATGAATTATTGTAAAGTTTTAGTTCTCCTTTCTTTACCTTTGCGTTCTCTTTTTTCAGACCATTTTCGATGATTTTGGCAAAAGAGGGAGGACATTGCATCCTTAGTCGATAACTCATTTCACTGATAAGATTATCAATGAATATGTCCATTTTTTCTTGATCAAGTACATCCTGGGGATACCTATTAAACATGTGTTTCCATCATTGTAAAAAGATCATAAAGGATTCACCATTCTTTTGTTTAACATTGCAAAGATCTAGCATTGTTATTTCATTCCTTATATTATAGGAATATTGTGAAATAAACCTATTCACAAGTTCTTCAAAGGATTTGATTCTAGATGGTAATCTTGAAAACCACCCCATTGATTGTCCATTTAAACTCCTAGGAAAAAGATGCATAAGGTAAGTTTCCTCGTGAGAAAATTCCATGCTCATAGTACAAAACTCCCTAACATGATCTTGAGGATCAGATTTTCCATCATATTTGTCATATTTAGGGATCTCGCAATGTTGCAGAAATGGCATCATATTCAAATTTTTATCAAAAGGATATGGGCATATATCTTGTAACGAATATTTCTTGGAGCTTGTCCCATTTTGCATGTCTCGTATTTGTTGTTGTAAAGCTTCTATTTGTTGAGTAAGGTTTGATAAGGGATTATCTGCATAGTCTCTCCTTGTTTCGTCATGAGTCTTTTTGTCACTACGCTCTTTTCTTTTATCATCCCTTTCTTTCTGTGTTTCTTCATTGTTCATATCTTTGTTATTCTGCTCATCTGTGTTTTGGGTGTTACTTGTCTCCGCGTCTTGTTTTAAGCTTTCTATGTTAAAGTCTTGTGGTAGTTTAGCTCCAGATTTTGACAATAATTTTTCCATTAGCCTATCAAATTTGAAATGTTGTTCCACATCTCTAATGGTGTTATTGACATCTTATTCGTCAACAGCAATAAATCCAAAAGTGGTATCTTCTCCCTCCATTTGTTGTTGTTTTCTAAGTTGTTCGTATTGGGCTCTAGTCCAAATTGGCATGTGATTATTTCAAAGTTGTCAAAAGTTCCCAAGGACAAGATCAATAGGTGATTATTGGTTTAGGAAGATATGCTTTATTGATCTTACCACTATTGTTTGTTCATTGGGATAAAGCGTCTCTTTGTTGAAAAGCACGTCTTTGTAGAGTTTCACCGTCAAATTCTGTACCGCAGCCACGTAAGTAGTGACGAAAACGGTGTAGGAATGTTCTATGTTTCAGTAAGATCTTGCGATTGATATACAAGAATCTTATTCTCTTCTAAGTAGCTTTGTAACTGGGTTTTCTTTTCTTAAGGTGATACTTAAAAGTCATATAAGCATTTGATAGTTTACAAGTTTGATTCCAATGTTGGTGCAATTTTGATTTTGATGTAACCTAAGTTCAAAATAGGAAATATATATCCAAGATTAGGAACCTAGTATAGATTGATCAAGCTTTGTGATAGAGGATTTGATTATCCCAATTAGAGACTTGACAAGGATGTTGAGTTTTGCACTTAAGATGTTTGAATCAATAGCTTGTTGAATGTTGATTTTTATAGAACCTTTTGGGAATAACCTGTAGGATTAGCAACCTAGTTGTTTGAGATATTTTGAAAATACGTGATGTTTTAGAGACAAAACCTACTTCAAGAATTATTTTGATGTTTTGATACTTTGATTTTGATTTGGTGTTTCAAGCATTGGAATGCTTTTTGTTTTATCCTTTTTTATCACACTTTTTCATAAACTTGTTGATTTTGATCTCTTGTAGATGATAATTTTCTTTAATTTTTGACCATTTAGAACATGTTATAGATATAGAAGACACAATTTTTAATAAATGAAAAGCACAAGCAAGTACAAATCCCTATGGCAGGCTGAGACAATAGTTGTTGAATCTCACATGGAGTTTCCCCCAAGGCTACGCTATTCAAAGCGGATATTTAGATGCTTGACCCCACTGGCTCCACCCTCGGCACTCACTTCTTCAGGGCAGCCAAGCACCAGTTTCCATGAAATCTCCTCATGGAAAACTTTATATCTCTACTAGGAACCGTATGTGTGTGAGCCGCTTCAGAGGTCCAACCTCCTGCACCAACAACTATAAGGTTTTTGTTAACTAGTACAAATAGTTTTTAGTAAAGGCTTCCGGTCATGTGGCCATACATGTGGCACTTTCAGCTCTGTAAATACAGAAGGTTCCCAGCCTATAGAGGTTATGCTCCATAGGGCTTATGGGGAAACATAGTGTCGGTATGAACTTATCAGCACATGTTGTTTGAACTTTTGTCACAAACACGATTTATTTATAGTGGATCGGAAGGACTTGGTATTAGCTCGTTTCCACTTTAGGTCATTCCCCTCTCACTGGCCCCCTCAAGGCAGCTCAGGAAGGTAGGCCCTCTAAAGGATTTACTTGCTTGAAAGTAAAGAAAGCGTAAAAGAGTGGGTTTGGCTTTTTGATCACCCAATTAAGGGGAGAGCATATACCTACCACTTTCGAGACACGAAATACAAATGTTCTTTTTAACTTTCCATAGCAATGTGATCTATCCTCTACTTGGAGATTTTGCTCCAACAAGCATGGTGTTTATTTTAGCCCCATATAGCAAATGATTTTCTAAACTAGGATTTGGAAATCCTGGTCAACAAAATGAAAATTGTTGCAAAAAAAGTAACTTGCTTCGTAAGAACAGACAAGTTGATTGTTCTTTTTAACTTGCAAAATATAAGATTGATTGTGCTTTTTACCTTTGCAAGAAAATAAAAGATTGTTGTTCTTTTTAGAGCCCAAAATTTGAAATGTGAATCCTAACTTTGCAAGAAAGTAAATGTTTGATTTGTTGTTCTTTTTACCTTGCAAATGTGATTATTTTTATAGCTCGAAAACAAGTGAAGTACTTTTTAGAACACCAAATCTGAAAAATGAAGTTCTTTTTACCCAAAAGGAAATATGAGTTATTTTTAACCAACTTTGAAAAAGCCAGAAAATAAATCACTAAATCCTAACTCAACTCCTCAAAATCTGCAAGAAATTGTTAAAAACCTGCAAAATAGTAAAAAGTTAGTGAAAAACCTTAGGTGGGCTTCTACAAGCCTAATTTCAAATCACGATTACAAACTTTTCTATCAAATGCGCTAACCTATGATGCAAAGCGCTAATCTGTGTTACAAAAGCGCTAACCTGTGTTACAAAAGTGCTAACCAATGATGCAAAAGCGCTAACCTATGATGCAAAAGTGTTGTTTTTCAGACAAAAGCACTAACCTATATTACATATGCGCTAACCAATTATGCAAAAGCATTGATTTTCAGACAAAAGCACTAACCTACATGACATATGCGCTAACCAATTATGCAAAAGCGCTAACCAATTATGCAAAAGCGCTAACCTAAGATGCAAAAGCGTTGTCAAAATTCACACATGCGTGAATTTGCATTACAAATATGTTAATTTTATTTTTGTGATATTTTTAAAGATATATGCGAGGTCCAGCCCCACGGTGGGCGCCAAAATGTGTGAGCTTGAATTCTATCCTCAGAATGTTACCTATAATAAGTTAGTTTTACAAAATACAATGGAAATGCATACAAGAATCCAAAATACACCAATGAAACTACATGAAATATATACTAAAATAAATCATTATTCTACCTTCATGACTTATGTCTCATTGTGTCCTAACTCCATTGTTCTTGGTTGCAGATGGTGTGCTCTCAAACATTGCATTGTTGGCTTCCAAGATGGCATATGAAGAATGGACTGATAACTTGTAGTTAACTCATAGTATGATATGCAAAGCTACATGATTATGCTAAATAATACTATATGATAATATTGCTAAAATGATATTTGCTATTTGCTTCAAAAACTCACCGATGCATATGATTGGCTTGAAAACTATTTTTTTAAGACCCTCTTCCTCTCAACTGAAGCTCTTGGTTTTATAGACTTTGAGAGGATAAGATGATGTGGCTCATATCAACGGTCATGATCAGATCTGCAAATTTGAATGGTTGTGAGCAAAAGTGAAGGTTGAGAGAAAGGGGGAAGGAGAAGACAAGTGTCACTCATCTCACCTTGACTGGGTTGCTGACTGAGAGAATCTAGGGATGATTGGAGGAAATTTAGGCATAAGAGGACAAGTGGACTCAAGTCCTTCCTAAGATGTAGGGGGTGTTGGAGAGAATATAGGAAATGGTTATGAAATATGTGTGCGTACACAATTTCCATTGAATTTGGAAGTTGGAGATAAATCATGAATTAATATTTAAGGAATATTAATTTCCTTAGCCACATGTTGGATGAGTTGGCAAAAGGGAAGATGAAGTGGAGATGGAGGGATGAGTTGGAAAAGGGATTAAATAATTTAGGAATTATTTAATATTTGAGACTATAGGATAGGAGAATAACTATTAAATATTAAATATTTAATTGTTTGGAGGAGATAATTAAATATTAGATATTTAATAAACTTGGTTAGAAGGAATAATTAAATATTAGATATTTAATTAATTAGAGGAATAAGATAGATGAATTAATTAATAAAATATTAATTAATAGAAAGACACGAAATGAATTAAATAAATTAATCTTTTCAAATTAACTATTTAATAGACGAATAATTATTAAATAAATATAAAATATTTATTTAATTGCTCATAGCCAATTTTTAGGTGTATACAGTTACCAAAGCTTCATATTTTGCTCCTGATCCATGATGTGTTTCATTATTGATGTCTGCTCCTGGACTGATATTTGGGTGATGTATTGTAAGATATGGATCGAACCCTGGAATGTCTATATATGAAAAGGTAAAGTTGATTTTCCACCTTTTGAAGGGCTCCAAATATTTTTGCCTTCCTGGCTTTGATAGAGAGATTACTAGATGTAGATCAGTTGTGCCAATGATAATTGCCTCCATTGGTTCTATCAAGATAGATAACTTCACTTGATAAACTTCAAGTAAGGTGTCAAATCTCCCATCTTCCAGCGCCTCAAGGAGGTTTTCACCATTAGAAGCGTCCTTTATTTTTACTTTTTCCCCATCTAATGTTGCCAATAAATGGTTTTCAGCATTAGACCTGATATTGTTTTCTTTATTTTCAGTTTTGCAACTAGGAGATTTAACACCCACTTGACTGGAAGCTACGTTAGCAAAATCCCTAGTGAAATTTGTTGTGGGCTTGATTTCATTAAGATATAAGGATATGGCATGGTCATTAGGTAAGGTATCAATGTCAATATGTTCTTCATTTTCCTAGTCCATAGGTTCAGGATAGCTTAAGGATAAAGGATCTTCAGGTTGAATAGTTTCAAAGATATTAGGGGTCATGATAGAGATGTCAGAGCTTTTAATATGTATGTCGATGTCTAGGACGATACTCTCATCAGAATGACCTCGTATAAGAAAATTCTGATCATCCTCGGTTAAGTCCATGTCAGTCTAATGTGATTTTGATTCAAGTGAACTAGTTCCTAACGTTTGTCTTGCATACGTGTGAACTACATCGACTACTATATCTGCTTCTTCATCCCTCTCAATTTTAAGTTGCCCTTGTTTGTTTTTCCATGATATCAAATATTCTCCATTCCCTTGATCTTTCAACTACATTTATTTTTCCATACTTGACAGAATTGATGAAGATGATTGTTCCTTGGATTGTGTTCTTGGAGATGCTACCTCTCTGCTATGTGGGATAATGACCTCTTGAGACGATTTCAAATTATTACAACACTGCACTGGATTTGAGTCTGCTGATATTGTGATTTCCTGCCCATTGTAGGGGAACTTTAAGCATTGATGACATGTTGATGGGACATCTTGTAAGTCATGTATCCATGGTCTTCCCAAGAGTATATTGTATGATAGGTCCAAGTCTAGAACTTGGCATGGTGTATCTTTCTACAAAGGTCCCACTCTGATTCGTAGTATCACAAGTCCCTTGGAGGAACGTTCTTCTTTATCATAGGCTTTTATAGTGATCCTTTTTCGGACATCAAATGCATCTTCTGAATATCCTAAGGCACGAACAAGACGTAATGAACAAATATTTAGGCCAGCTCCACCATCTATTAGAACATGCTTGACTCGCATTTTGTGAATAAGGACTTCAATATGTAAAGAAGCGTTGTGAGGATGTTGCAAGGGTATGTCATCTTTGTCAGTGAATGATAAGCAATGAGGGGTTGTGAGGTGTCCCGCCGTGGTTTGGAATTGATCGATATCACGATCTTTCGATACTGTGGTATCTACTAATGCTCGTTCAAGAATCTCCTTGTGTGCAAGTGAAAGTTTTAAAAGCTCCAAGATGGATATTTGTGCGGGTGTTTTCTGTAATTGCTCCACTAGATTGTATTGTTTTTCTATAGTGGATGATGTGTTTGTTGTAGGACCCGGCAAGACAACCTTGGCTTTTCTTCTTGTGATAGCCTGAGCATGTTCTTGATTTTGTTTTTCTTTAACTACAATCACATTCACCACATTGTCATATGTATGAGCATAGTTTACCTTTGCTTTACCCTTACCATTGTTTGTTGTTGATGACTCACATTTCTCATAGTTTGGAAGTGGAGTTTTAAAGGCGGTATGAGATTCATTTGTTGTATGTCCATCCATAGTTATTACACCATTATCAATTAAGTCTTGTATGACATGTTTCAACTTTTGACAATTATCTGTGAGATCTCCCTTGTTTCGATGGAAATCACAATACTGATTATCGTTCCACCAAGGTGGTTTGATTTGAGGTTCGTAGTTCCTTTCTTCTGGTAAAGTGATCAATTTGTTTGCGAGAAGTGTCTTTAGTATTGATCCATGGGGTTCGCCAATGTTTTTGAATTGTCTTCGAAAAAAAGTTTTGATAGTTGCTCTTTGGTGATTGTTGTTTTGTTGTGCCACTGTCGAGTGAGTAGATAAATTGAAAACTGGTTGTTTTGGTTTCACATTATTGTTATCTACTATTCCATTATTGATGACATTTCAATTTCTATTCCAAAACTTTATCTTATCATTGTGATTGTTGTTATTGTTGTTGTTAGGAGGATGGACTCCTTCTTTGTATATTTTCAGCTCACCCTTCTTTATCATGGCTTCTTCCATTCTGATTCCATTATCAACCATTTTTCCAAAGCTTTGATTTCCTTTCATTTTTAAGTAATAACTCATTTGATCATTTAAGTTGTCGATGAATATGTCCATTTTTTTCGTACTCTAGCAATGTACAAGGATACCACGATACTAGGCGTCTCCATCGTTGTAAGAATGTCATGAAGGGTTCTTCACTTTTTTGTTTAATGTTACATAGGTCTAGCATTGTTACTTCAGGTTGTATGTTGTAGGAGCATTGTGAAACAAACTTATCCACCAACTCAAAAATGATCTGATTCCAGGTGTAAGTTTGGAGAACCATTCCATAGCTAGTCCAGTTAAGCTTTTCGAAAATAGTCTCATTAATTAGGTATCGTCATGTGCAAACTCCATACTAATTGTAAAAAATTCTCGTATATGATCTTGAGGGTCAGTGCTTCCATCATATTTTCGTATCTCAGAGTTTCAAAACCTATAGGAAGGGGTATCATGTTTAGATTTTTGTCGAAAGGATAAAGACAGATTTCTTGAAGTAAGTATCGTCTAACATTTCCTCTTTGCATCTCTTGGATTTGTGTTTGCATTGCTTGCAGTTGTTGTGTGAGAGTCATGATAGGATTATCAACATGATTTGTTCTTGCATGACCATGATTTTGCATTCTAGGAGGATTGGGATCTCTTCTTGTTTCATCTCTAGCTCTTCGTGTATCCTCATTGAATTGAATATTATTCAGAATTTCTACTTCATCTCTTCTAGGTATGTCGGTTTCTTCATTGGTCCTAGTGTTATTGGGAATTGATGTGTCATTCATGCAGAGACCAAAGATGTATTCATATTGTTCATTAAAAGGGGGAGGGTCATTTTTATTTTCTGTCAATTTATTCACATCAAAATCTTGGGGAAGTGTAGCACCAGATTTGGCTAGCATTAGAAAGTATTTTTCTTTTTCTTCCTCCAATAATTTCTGCATAAATTTGTCAAATTGGGGATCTTTCTTGATGTCTTTGATGTTTTGTTCTGTTATTTGTTCTTCAACTTGTATTTCATTTTCATGTTCCATGGTTATATGCTCTTCGAATGTTTTCAATGTTTCGATTTCAGTCTCTGCAATCCTTTGTTTTTGAGCTCTAGTTAGACCGGGCATACACGTATGTTATTTTGCTAGTATTCGATTGTCCAAAAGGTTGTTTTGATAAGTGATGAATAGTCAATTTCAAGGAAATAGAGTGATATGACACTAAAAGAGAATTCAAGTGTTTAAAAGTTTGCAAGTTTTTCGATCTTTAGTTTAGGAGTGCAATGGTGATGATTTGATAAGAACCAAGTCCAGTGGAATGATATATCCTACGATGTGGGACAAGATTATTCTGACCAAACGTTTCAATTTCGTGATAAAGGATGATTGATCCTGATGAGAAACTATATTCGAGTGATCAGTTTATCAAAGAGGGTGATAATGCACTTTGAGATGTTTAGATTTTGAACTTGTTGAGGGTGAGCACTTGAAAATCTTGGGGTGTTTACCTTCTAGAGTCTGATTTTGACGGGTGATAACTTGACCAAGCAAACCAAGATGATAGTCTAAGCATGGATTGACAAATAACAGGTGTTTATGTTTACTGCAAATTGATCAGGGAGAAATAATAAATCTGAAACAGACATGTAGGGCACAACTTTGGACTGACAAATGTAGAGTTTCATACAACGGGATATGCAGCTTAGAATGACACAAGATATGAGTCTGTACGACAGAGCAAAAGTTTTCATGTAAAAAGCAGAGGCTTGTACGACACACTTTTCTGAACCATACGACAAAATAGCTGACTCATACGACACAAAATTTTATGCAAACAGGTTCGTATGACAAAGATCCTAACTCGTATGACAGATAACCAGACAAAGATCAAAAATATTTGTTTGGTTGATTTTTTTATAACTGAAGTTTAATGTTTTGTTTATGTCTTCCAGTTTTTAGATATCTGATTTGTCGATTTAAGGATGAATACACAACAAACACATGATGTGATAAATGACTCCAATCAAGCTAAACCCTAAGGAAGCTGGCTGAGAATAAAAACCTTTGCTTGCTAACTTAGGTACACACCCAATAGCTAATCAAAATACGGTCGTTGAGTCTCCAACAATGGAATCTCAACGCCGTGTTATCTGACTCCAAATGCTAATGGGGGCATGATATGATAAGTGTTTTGGGAGAGTTACTATCTCTGTTGCACAAATATTATCATCCTTTCGGAGGTGAATCAGGTAGCTTCTATTTTAACCAGCACTAGTAAGGGATCCATTCGGCGCATCGGGGTATAAACTCAATTAAGGGGTCTCCCAGCCTTGAAATCCAAGGTTTGATATACCCGAAGGGATGGAGGAGATCTATTCCCGAGCACTATCGTTGCTTTGATTTTCATCAAAAACACATTTATTTTATAGTGTGTTGGATTACTTGGCGTTAGCCATTCCCACTTAGGTCGTTCCCCTCTCACAGGCCTTAATGGCTAAGAGTTATTACTCCTTGGGAGGGTAGGCCTGCTAAAGAAATGCACTAATGAAAACAAAAGATGAGTCTAGCTTTCTGATCACCTAAGAAAGGTGAGAGCATACTCGCCTATCATCAAAGACACGAAATACATGATTGTTCATTCCTTTAGCAAAATTGAACTGTGCCTAGAAAACATTAATGAATACACAAAGTTTAGTTGGATTCATAGGCAACTTGCAAAATAGATCCATTAGTAGTCATTGATTGGTTTTGAATTATGTCTTTGACAAGCGTATCTTCATCAATCATCCTGTAGGAAAGAGTTAGGCTATCAAAAAGCTCACAAACAGATCAGGGTTAGTGTTAGAAAATTTTAGATTAAAACCAGAAAACCCTAAAATGCAGTCTATTAAAACTTATAGAGACAGAGACTCATACGACACACTTTTCCACTTAGTACGACATAACTTTAGATTTCACACAGAGACCAAAATGAACTCGTACGACATAGGATTTTGCAGCCAAAAATTTGTACGACACACATTTAGCTCTCACACGACAATGAAATGGAGCTCGTACAACACAACATCAGCTATCTTGCAATAAGTAAAATGATGTCGTACGATAGAAGAATCACCTGATACGAGTTAAGCTGGCCTATCGTCTCGGGCTGAAAGGAAGTTCGTACGAGCTGAAAAAGAAACTTGTACAAATTTCTGAAACAAAGCCAGACAGAGATGAAGTTTGCTGAAGATTAAGAGGCCAAAAGAGATGATTCTGACCCCATGGTGGGTGCCAAAATGTCATGCTCTATGAAGTGTACCTATACCTGCAACCATAATGCACTCAATAAATCATTACAAGCAATGGTTAGTAAATTGAAACAATGAAAGACAAAACAATAACTAATCGACTTATTGCCTCCTAGTAAATGCGAGTATGAAAAATGCTCTTAGATCTGATTATGGATATTCCAGTGACTTGACTACACATAAATAGAGGATTTGAATGATGAAAATGCATGATCTAGCAAGAATAGCATGATTAAGCTATATGATTTCATGATTGATCTAGAAAATGAACTAAGATTAAGATGCAATTAAGCTAAAATTGAGCATGATAAGAATGCTTGAAATGATAAACTAAAAGCTAGATGCCTATAGTAACAATGCATAAGATGAAAATGAGATGGGATCAAATGATATGAAATTGGGACCCATATTGCTCCAAAATGAGGTCTATTTATAGGATTTTCCAAGGCTAGGGGTGATGTGGCAAGAATCAACAATCAAGATTGATTTGAAGATATTAATGGTTAAATTGGAGGAGGTTGGCAAAGGGGTTGGATTAAAGGTAACATTTGTCATCTCTATGGTGACAAGTGTCAAGAGGCTTCTAGAAGAGGTAGGATGAAAGGGAACACTTAGTAAAAAGTGTCACAAAGGTTCTAGAAGAGGTTGGATGAAAGGGGACATGGTGGTAGGTAGAATGGATTAGGTTTATGAATGGTTAGGTTGAGGAGTGGTAGAAGTTAGGAGAATTTGAATTTAAAAATTCAAATAATAGGGAAATGCTAATTAATATCAACAACTCATGAATTTAATTTGTTTTAATTAATTAAAGGATTAGAAGAAATGATTTTGGATGAAGGGAATTAATTAATTTGAATTAATTAATCAAAGGGGTTAAATGAACCTATTAAATAAATCCTTAGATTTATTAATAAGTAGATGAAAGTGGAGGATTTAATCAAATTATTGATGAATTCAATTAAATTGGGAAGGGAGATTAATTTAATAATTGCTTATTTAACTAATTATCTTCAGACGATTTTTAGGTGTATACACCTGCAATAGATAGGAAAACTAGGGGGAGAATGGAAAGGACGATTCCCAAGACTGCCTAGATTCCTCTGAGTCGAATGGAAAGGACCCGGTGGATGGGGACCCACAAGCAGGCGACAAGCCTATCGATCCTGATGGAGAAAATGGAGAATCACATGCTGGAGACATTCCTAGGAAGGAACTTGTTTGAAGGGACGACGGTCAATCTTGGAATTCTCTATTTGGTGTCAAACTAAGTGGAAATTCCTCACTCCCTCTAGTTTGTAATATCTCAGACCCTGAAAAAGGTAGATTCTCTATTGAAATTCTAGACCATGTTATTGAGCACAATATTAACCTTATAGAAATGATACCGGTTGGAAAATTTTTGGGCCCGAGGCCAAATATTCATATTGTCAGGGCATTTGCTAAACGCAAATGGGCGCTTAAAGGTCAAGTAGAGATCACTAGAATGTCCAAAGGGGTGATGTCATTTGATTTCTCTTGTAAGGAAGACATCTCAAGAGTTCTCTGTGATGGCCCTTGGTTGATCGGTAAATCAATGCTATCTTTGCAAAAATGGTCGCCTAAGATGGACCTAAAGGAATCCTTTTTTGTTCAAGCTCCAGTCTAGGTCAGACTGATGGGCCTTCCCTTAGAGTTTTGGGTGGAATATGTGTTTAAATGAATTGCTAGTTCTTTCGGTGAGCTCCCTTCTATGGATCCTATCAGAGTGACCAGAACAAGACTTACTTTTTCCAAGATATGTGTGGGAGTTATGCAAGGCACAGATATGCCCCTATCCATTGAGATTAACTCTAGATTGGGAAAATGGAACCAACCATTGGAATAACAAAGTGTCCCTTTCGCTTGTTTTCATTTCAAAAAAGTGGGATGTATACAACAAGGAAATGCCCTCTTCAGGCTATCAAAGAGTAAGAAAAGAAAGAAAAGGCAATGCAACAGAAAGCAAAAAACCCCGTTAAGCAAACTGAGGGCTCTGAAAAAGAGAAAAGGATTGAAGAGGCCCAGAGTGTCATTATCACTTATATGATAGAACAACAAGAGAATGTTAATATGGAAAACCCAGAAATACCCTTGCTTGAAGAAGGTAAAATGGAGTAAACATGAAAAGACAATAAAGAACAACAAGATACCAATCAGGAGGATCAAAGAAGTGATAACTTGGAAGAAGGAGAAATACAGGTGGTGTTACAGGACAATTAGGAAGCAGATTCAAAATCACATTAATAATAACACCACCAAAGATGACGTTAGTAGCGACTATGAAGAAGCCCAGAAGTGTTTGATCCTTGGAGGAATCTCATTGTTAGGATCACAACAATATATGGAGATGGTGAAATCAACCTTCCAACAATCACCAATGACCTCACTTCTTAATGCTAAGTGGGCAGAGGTCGAAGATGTTGACCAGAAGATAACTACCTAGAATAGTCAAGAGGTAGATTTCCACACAAATGAAGTAGCGGAGTGAAAGAGAGGGGGTAAAAAGGGCCTAAATCTACCCCTAGGGATAATTCAGTCAAGACAAGAAACCAGACCAAATATGTCATGGGTTTTAACCCATCTCAAAGCAATCCAGATCAGAGATCAAGAGGCAAGCAATAATATAGCGGATGGTACTCAATTGACCTTTCATGAGGTATGTTCCCTAGTTAGAAAATGAAAATTATTTCATGGAATATTCATGCACTGAATAGTCCACATAAACAAGATGTTCTTAGAAATTTAGTCAGAGAACATAAACCAAACATTGTTATTATCTAAGAAACTAAAATGACTAAAGAGAAAGTAGAAAAGATTAAGCTTTTTAAGGAGGGGGAAGTTTTTGGTGGGAGCTCTGAAGGTGCTTCTCGAGGCCTTGCCATTTTCTAGAACCTTAGGCATGTTTCTAGGGAGTTAGTCAAGAAGGATAACAATCTGGATTTTATCAAGTTTCATCACATAAGGGACATCACCTCTTTACTACTTACCAATATTTATGCCCCTAATAATAGACTTGGTAGAAGTAAGTTTTGGAAAAAGATGGAAGCTATTCGGGCTCCTTACAAGGAGGATATGTGGATTGTTATGGGGGATTTCAACACTCCTCTCTATGATAACGATAAATTTGGAGGTGTCCCTTCACAACTAGAATGTACAATGGATATTTTGAACTTTATCAAAAACCAGGGTCTTCATGATATTGATCTCCAAGGAGCCAATTTTACTTGGACGAACAGGAAGACAGGGGAAGATCTCATTCAAGTCAGACTTGATAGGGCCCTTATTTCTAATGATTTGTTTAACCATTATCAGTGCTCCCTCTCTCCTATCTATAGGATTGGATCTGACCACTTTCGTGTGATTTTTGTTGCTGATAAAACCATTGTTAGAAATTTCTCGTTCAGATTTGAAAGGATGTGGTTGGACCATGCTAACCTTGTGAAGGTCATTGAGATGTGGTGGTCTATTGATGTAAAAGGTACTTCTATGTTTAGAATGGATAAAAACTTAAGTAACGTGAAAGACAACATTAAAAAATGGAACAAGGAGATTTTTAGAGATCTGTTTGCTGCCAAGACCAAAATCTAGTTGGAACTCAAGGAAATGTAGGATAAAATCCAAACAAGTGGATACAATGAAGTATCAATCGAGGAGGAAAATGAACTGCTAGTGAAGTACCACAAGATTATCAGAAGAGAAGAAGAATTCTAGAAGCAAAGGTCTAGATCTCTATGGCTTAAAGTTGGGGATAGAAACACTAGATTCTTCCATATGACTGCAATGAAACACAAGGCTACTAATAGAATCTCTAAGATAGGAATTGGGAGAACTGAAACGAGGAAGGATGAAGAGATCGGGAAAGAAGCCAGGAACTTTTTTACCTCACTTCTATCAGTGGATTTTGGTCTGGATGGTCACTCCCAGAGTGCCCTCCTTGAGAACATTCTTTCAACTATTAATGAGGATCAGAAAAAGGCCTTGGTGGCCATCCCTTCTGAGGAGGAAGTTAAAAAAGAGGTCTTTTCTTTTGATGGGAATAAAGCCTCGGCCTCGGATTGATTCCGTTGTTCTTCTTCCAAACCTTTTGGGACATCCTCAAATTTGATGTGGTTAAAGGTGTGCGT
Source organism: Cryptomeria japonica (assembly GCF_030272615.1). Taxonomy (NCBI): domain Eukaryota; kingdom Viridiplantae; phylum Streptophyta; class Pinopsida; order Cupressales; family Cupressaceae; genus Cryptomeria; species Cryptomeria japonica. The sequence continues at coordinate 310,333,994 of NC_081405.1, read as the reverse complement.
GAGGTTTTTAGGGCTAGAATGATCTTAAAGGAACTCAATGATACTTTCTTGGTTCTGATCCCCAAATGCCCGGGGGTTGATTCTATGGATAAGTTCTGGTAGATAAGTTTATGCAACTCATTCTCTAAAATCATCTCTAAAGTGGTGACAAGCAGACTGTTAAGGATTCTTCCTTTGATTATTTCTCCCCAACAAAGTGGATTTTTTCCCGACAGGCAAATCCTTGGCTCTATCATTGCTATCCATGAAAACATTCACTCGCTGGTGGATTTGAAAAAGAAAGGATTTCTTATAAAGCTAGATCTATCTAAAGCCTATGACCAAGTGGAATGAAGTTTCATGGGTAAGGTGCTTGGTGCTTTTGGCTTTGGAGTTATATTTATTCAAATGATTGATCAACTCATCTTGGCCCCTTCTTTTTATGTTATTGTTATTGGGGTGCCTTCCCCCTTCTTCAAAACCTCTAGGGGCATCAGGCAGGGAGATCCCATATCCCCTATTCTCTTCATCGTTTTGGTTGGTTGTCTGGGTAGATTTATCAACAAATCTATTTCTTTGGGGCTTCTTTGTGGTTTATCACCCTCTTCTGGTTTTAGAGCCTATACTCATCAACAATTTGTTAATGATACCATTTTAATGGGATCATCTACTATCAATGAAGTGTCCAATCTGAAGAACCTTGTCAACACTTATAGCTCGGCCTCAGTTCAAACCATCAATTGGGAGGAAAGATTTGTTTTATTCTTCAACACCCCGGAGGATAGACAGACGAGGATGGTGTGGATCCTTGGATGACAAATTGGTTTGCCTCTTGCTATCTGCCTTGGTATCCCTTTGGGTTTCAAACCTTTGGAGTTGTTTTGGAATAGTCTAGTGGATAGATTCAGTAGAAAGCTAGCTGGTTGGAAATGTACCCTTCTTAGTCAAGCTGGAAAAGTCCAACTTTTAAAATCTTCTCTCCAGATTCTTTTGGTGTATGCTTTAAGCCTCTTCAAAATCCCTAGCAAATTTGTTGAAGATATTGAGAAAATTCATAAATCCTTCCTATGGTCTGGGGTTGAGGAGAAAAAGACGATGGCTCTCATAGCCTAGGATAATGTATGTAAACCCAAAAATAAGGGGGGTCTAGGCTTAAGGAATATCATAACCCTGAACAAAACTCTTCTTGCGAAACAAATATGTAGAACTTATCAAGGAAAAGGAGAATGGAATGATATTTGGAAGGATAATTACTTACAGAAGGCTCCCACCATAGTGGATTTCCTGGTCTCTGATAAGATACCAAGAGACTCTTTCATTCGGAACAGTGTAATCTAGGCTAAAGGTATTGCTAGTCTTGGAAATGTCTGGGCCATAGGTGATGGCAGGAAAGTGGACTTTTGGGACGATGCTTGGATTGGTGGAGACCTTCTTAATAAGAAGGCCTCTTAGATTCTCATCCAGAATTGTAAGGAGAAGATCGGTGCTAAAGTGGTTAATTATTGAAAAGATCAAATGTGGGTGGACCTCAGTTCTATTGATCCCAAACTCAAGCAGGTAAATTTAATGATCAACCATGCTATCTTAAATACCAGAATGGAAGACCACATGGTGTGGAGTGGGTCATCTTCAAGGACTTATTCGGTCTCTTTTGTTGTCCTTTAACTGGCTCAATCCCAAGACCCTACTCCTTGTTGGGCTAAGGCTTGGTATCTACGTTTGATTACTAAAATCAATATCTTTTTGTGGATCCTATTGAAAAATAAGATTCTAACTACTAATAATTTGAAAAAGAGGGGCTTTTGTTTCCCAAACATATGCTATCTTTGTCTTAATAATGAGGAATCTATTAACCACATCTTTATACACTGTCTTTTTACTAGTCCTATTTAGGAGATGTTTTTCCAAATGTGAGGGTTGAATTGGGTTTTCCCCAAGGAGATTCGGGATTGTTTTAGAAGCTAGCAATATTCTACCAACAACATCACCATAAGAAATATTTGGAAGTTTTCTTTTGCCCATATCCTTTGGGGGATATGGAAAGCGAGGAATAATAGAATATTCAAGAATGATATTAACACCTCTGAAGTGGTGTGGGCTAAGATAAAAAATAATTGTGTAGAGAATGTGATGGCCAAGGGAGTGCATTTTTGTAGCAATAAGAAGGATTTTGAAGTTCTCAATAGCTGGAATATCCCAGTCTATATGGGCACCAATATCAACCAAATCAATAGAAAAATGAGGTGCTGGTCTCTTCTCCTTGATGATTGGTTTAAGGCCAACTTTGATGGCACGGCAAAAGGGAACCCGATGTTGGCAATTGACACTCATTGGTTTCATATGTTGTCATTGATGGCAACAAGATTGTGTAGAAACCATACACTGGTAGATACCAACAGATACCAGCACCGGCATCGACATCCTACACTTCAGTGAAGCCGACATCAATCTGGGATCCGGGAAAAGGTTTTATTTATAAAATTATTTTGTAATTATTGTAGAGAGCAGACATTGAATATCTTTTGTATCATTTTGTAAGCCAACATAAGGCATATTGTTTGTAAAGGGTATATAAGTCAGTTTATTAAGTCATTTTGATATAAGAGAATGTGTATAATGAATGTGGAGAAGAAAAGTGATGTAAAGGATATGTATGTAGATCATTTGTATGCGAAAGTAATATCATGTAATGGTTAGTAGACAATTTCTAAATCTATCTTAGAGTAAAAGAGATACCGGTAAAAGGGTTTAGGGTTCATGAACCGGTACATAACAAAGTTATAATCGGAACTCTTTTTGGCATTACAGATGCATTTTGTGAGTTCACCATTATTGTTTTATCTTAGCAAAAGCTTGTAGTCAGTGAGACTCTTTTGTGTTGAGCAGTGTGCTCTAGGAAATGTGCCTTCCTACATGTGCAGGCACCCATGCCATGTAATATGTTTCATATGGCCAGTGAATTGATATTGTGGGTCACAAATCCCACTGTGATTTTTCCTCTTTGAGGTTTTCCACCTATAAAATTCAGTGTGTTATGGTGTTCATTCATGTGGCTGGTTTATTTACTTCATGTTATATGTTTCTTCATTTACTAGTTTACATGTGTACGTTATAGTAAGGTAAAATCTTATTTCACCGGCAGAACATTGATTGACCACCCCTTCTCAGTGTTGTTGGATTCCTTATATTCCAACAATTGGCATCAAATCCTGGTGTCTCAAAGGAAGTTTAATAGCTTGAGGAAGATCCTAAAACCAAAATCATTGAATATGGCTATGGAGAAGCAACTTGAGATGGCACTTGAGGATTATGATGCTGAAAGGTTGAACAACTTAAAGCTACAAGATGAATTGAATTATTCTAATGAATTCATTCTTGTTCTACAAGAAAGGTTATCATCTACTCAAGCTAGGAGGAAGGAACTTTTGCAAAACTAGGATGATGAAGAGAAAAATACACTTAAGGAACAATGTCAGAAACTGAGTCAAGAAAACATGCTCATGAAGAATGAAATGTAAGACCTGGCTATGAGGATGTCAAAAGAAATAAAGGACAGAAAGAAGAAGAAATAAAATCGTATTGTATCTATGAAGAACAAATTTGAAGAATGTGGCAGATTGGCTCATGAGAATGATATGCTGAGAACTGATTTGGTACAATCGTAGAATAATGAATAAGAGCTTGAAAGACAAATAATGACTCTGAGAAATGATCTAACTACTGCAAGTGAGTATAAAGAAAAATTTAGGATTAGTGTTGCACAACTGGATGATTTATTGAAAAGACAAAGCCAAAATGAAGATTCTAGAGGACTTGGATTTGAACAAGGCGAAAGCTCTGGTACTGCAAATGAAGATCAGAAAATTGGTATGTAGAACTCAACAGACTAGAGGAAACCAGTAAGGCAATCTAATGCTTACAAATTCAATGGTAGATGCTTTGTTTATAATAAATTTGGCCATATGGCTAAACAATGTAGAAAGAGAGCAAATCAAAGCTACAATTTAGTTCCCGATCAATGCACAAATTGCAAGAAATATGGTCATCAGTCAGAAGATTGCAGAATGAATGTTAAGTGTCATGCATGTGGAAAGTTTAGGCATTTGGCTGACCAATGAAGATCAAGGAATGACACCAGATATGGGAAAGAAATTCAAAAGAACAATGGTACATGTTATGCATGCAACAAAATAGGTCATATTCCTAAGTACTGCAGAAGCAAGACTAAACCAATTAGAAATGATAGAGAAAATGAGAAAGGAAAGAAGAAGGTAGATGAATTACAACAAGATCACACCAAGAGATGGGTTAGAAAGTCTAAAGAACCAAGTGGAGATGCAACTACACCAGTAACTGCACCAGTACTCCACTGTTAGGAAATTCAACCGGTAACTGAGGTAGATGCCTTAGGGGTTGGCAAATTCATTACAAATCTTGCATATTTCCCAGAAGAGATGTAGAAAGAGATCTGGAGAGTGGTATTGATCATTGATGGAGGTTTATCAGGCATAAAACTATGAAACCAATGTCTGGTAAGGCACACCGCTAAGCATTTATGACAATGGAGAATTAGGGTTTAGTCATTGAAAAAATGGGAAAATCAACTCATTTTCACTCACCTAGCACTCGAGAAAATCAGAGCGAAGCTAAGGCGAATCATAGGTGATCAAAAGCGAGAAAAGGCATTCTAAAGGGATTTCCAGTAGTTATCTGACAAGTCATCAAGATCTTTCAACTAACAATTGTTATCCAGGTATTTCTTTGAAATGGCATCTGAATCATCCTCTGCTCCTACTTTCATTGCAAATCCCACTGTAGTTGAGGTTAAGGATAGTCTTAGACCTGTTTTCAAAGAAGTTCTTCAAAAAGCAATGAAGGAAGACTCTACTAGCGCATTTTTTAGGGTTCTCGATGGCATAGTATATGTGGAAGATGTTAGAGCTTATATTCACTACACCTTGGAGGAATTAGGTACTAAGGAAATTAAGGGAATGTATCAATCTGTGATACTGGGCATCTCTTGAACAATCAAGCTAGAATACCAAATCATTGAAGACCTAGGGTTAACTAGAATCCTATATATACCAGAATTCGAGGATGAAATGGTTAGATATGTTCTAAGCAGGGTCCATAATGAATTCATCAGGCTGGACCGACATCATATGATCAGCAAAGAAGCAATTTAGGTGGTCACCGACTTACCCATAGTCAGGCAGAAACCCGACAAGAAGATCTCCAACACTGAGATTGAAAAGCTCACCGACGCAACCCATGATGGAAGGTCGATGAGGATAAGCACCATCAAGGACTTAGATGTAAAATTTTCCATCATGATCATTGGTTACAAGGTAACACAATCAAATAAATTAAAATTTGTTGCCAGTTCCTGTATCCATGCTGCATATCAAAAGATAAAGAATGATGGAAAATACTATTTGTGTGAATGGTTAAGAAGTGAATTGATGATAAATCTTGGAAAAATCAAAGGTGTTAAGAAAGGGACATTCTGGTATGGTAACCTTATTATCTGTTTGATACTATATTATATGAATGAGCTACCAGGATTGGGAAAGAAACGATGGGTTGATGACATTCCGGTAGGCAGGTAGATTAGAGATGCAATCATCGGTCTTGGTAGCAACAGGGATGAGAAGTTGTGGGGCTTATTTAAATCTTTCCAAAATAACATGAGACTGAGGGAGAGAATCTCCGAACACATTGTGGAGAGATACTCCACTAAAATTTGATTCATGGTGAAAACCGATGAGATTCTCATGGAAGTGGTGGAACCGAGAATAATATGGGTCATTGAACTGGGCTATGAAGTTGATGACATTATTCTAGAACTGTATGCAAAATTTTTGCTTGATGCTCCTTTGGATGATAAGACTGGACACTTTGGTACTACAGAGGATAACGCATTTGAAGTTAAAATTGGTTTCAATAAGAAAAGGAGGGAAAAGAAAATAGACAAAATGTCTACTTTCATTCAAAATGTAATTCACAGGATAGATACAAAACTAGGTTGTGGATCTAAACTGGTAGATCAATCGGCAATGACTGAAGTGAAAAGTGCTCAAGAGGTAAAGAGGCCAGAAACCTTCATATCTTCTATCACTTCTAACTGTGATACAAAGGATAATCAACCTCTTGCGTTCAGAAGGGTATAGAGGAAGAAAGTTGACAAGACTTCGATAGAAGAGAAGAAGATGGAACCAAGGAGGAAGCTAGTAAGAAAGGTTACAACAACATCCACACCTCTGGCAAGGAAACCTACCCAGAAGAGGAAGCCGACTCCATTTGTCCCTACAAACCTCGATAAGAAGAAGAAAAAGAGTGAGATAGGTGAAGCAATTGAATTGGGTAATATGACTTGTGCAAAATTAACTGATGAGGTAACTAAAGATAGAATTTTGAAGAATGTGTCAATTTTTTATGAGCATTTAGATGACAATGAGAACAATGAAATGGAAGAAGCAATTTTGTTATATTTAAACATATATAAGAAGTATTTGGTAGATATTTTGAAGGAAATTCCTTTATCTTTGTATAATAAGTTGGATGTAAGGAGATTAGATGTAGTCAAGAGGGACAAAGAGATTAAAGAAGTTGAACTTTTAGGCATTTGTGGTTCTATAAATAATGAGGAAATGAAAAGATGTATAGAAGTTGCAAATAGAACTATCTTTAGCAGAAAACCCTGGCAAATAAGATTAATGATGGGTAGTCAATGAAATAATAAATGAGACCAGAGAAGGATGGGCTAAATTTTTCCAAAAGAATCCTAATTTCCTTACTTACCAAGAAGAATTTGCTAAGGCAACTACTCCCACTATTCTAGATAGATCCAAAGGAAAATAAATTCTGGGGAACTCAAATCAAATTTTGAATGAACCAGTAGATAATTCTCAATCAAATAAGTGTGTACAGACTCCACTGGCAGATAAACCTAAAATTAATGAGAGTGTATAGGCTAAATCGATAGGGACAACATATGTACAGTCTGAGCAAGGTAATATAGATAATGTATAGGATACTAATAATATTGTGGATAATAATCAACCGACAATGATAGATACTGCACCAAGTGGCGAAGCCACTAGTGCAAAAGAGGATGAGAAAAGGTATATACCGGGAGAGGATAAGGAAAAGAAAGAAATGGAAAAGGAGACTGATAAGAGTAAAGTTGCACAAACATCTAGTACTAAACCAACAATTCATTCCTCATCAAAAAATTTGACAATTGACACTTCTCAAGTTGAGAAGAAATCAATCATAGAGATGATTCCCATGGAGCTAATGATGATGGCTGCTCAAAAATTAATGAAGGAGGGATCTACAGACAAGGGGATAATAGATCAGTCAATAGTAGTTTTTCACAGACTGATTCCAGAATGTATGATTGAAAATGAAGTGAGCCCTTCCAGCAAGCTTAAGGCATTGATAGAGCGCATCTCTAAAAACTTTCAATCATTAGAGCAGATTTCCAATCGACAAGCACTTGAAAGATTTACTTTGGCGAAGAAAGTCACTTTTGACCAGATTATTGAGACAAAAAAGAGGAAGATTGAAGAGAAACTTATACTTATTGAAAATTCTTTGAAACACTGGAGTAACATTTATAGGGTTTGTTGTAATATAGAGATTCTTACAAAAAATGTAGATAAGAGGATAAAGGAGTTACAAAAAAAGATTGATAATATTGCTAATTCTTTTGATGGACTAACTTCACTTCTATTGATGGACAAATTTTGACTTTGGAGAACTAGATTTTTTCTTTTGAAAAGGAAAGAGATTAGATCATTCGGAGAGCCATAAGTCTCAAAGTTTTGGTGAGTCCAAGATTGGATTCACTTGGTGTACATAAGAGAGAATGCGTGGATATGCTTGGGAAGCCCACACCGACAAGATTCACTGAGAAAGAATCACTTGCACATTTACTGAGTGGACTTGTATCTATACCCAAAACATTCAAAACTAGCTAGGATACGTATATACAGTTACTAGAGAAAGCTTAGCTGGAAATCTTGAAAATTATCAAGCTCCAATAAGTAATATGTAATTATTCATTCTTTTGCACAGATTCCTAACAATTCTTTTAATTCTTTCACTGGTCTTTGGCATTGATGCCAAAGGGGGAGTATATGTATGTGAAAAATGAAATGAAAAGGAAAGTATGTATATAATCCTAGGGGGAGGATATCAGACAAAGAGTATATGAATCAAAGGAGGAGATAAATGCAATCATGGTCAATCAGCTTAGGGGGATCATGTTTCAGTTTCAGTTGAACCGACGGGGAATCCATTTTTAACATGAGTATTTCCATCAATGCCAAAAGGGGAGATTGTTGGCAATTGACACTCATTGTATTCATATGTTGTCATTGATGGCAACAAGATTCTATAGAAAGCATACACCGGAAGATAACGACACCAACACCTGCACTAGCATCCTACACTTCAGTGAAGCCGACATCAGTCTGGGATCTGGGAAAAGGTTTTATTTGTAAAATCTTTTTTTAATTATTGTAGAGAGTCGGCATTGAATATCTTTTGTAACATGTTGTAAGCCAACATAAGGCATATTGTTTGTAAAGGGTATATAAGTCAGTTTATTAGGTCATTTTGATATAAGAGAATGTGTATAACAAATATGGAGAAGAAAAGTGATGCGAAGGATATGTATGTAGGTCATTTGTATGTGAAAGTAATATCATGCAATGGTCAGTAAACAATTTGTAAAGATTTATTAAAGGATATACTGATAAAAGGGTTTAGGGTTTATGAACCGGTATAGAACAGAGCTATAATCAGAACTCTATTTGGCATTGCAGATACATTTTGTGAGTTCACAATTATTGTTTTATCTCAACAGAAACTTGTAGTTAGTGAGACTCTTTTGTGTTGAGCAGTGTGCTCTAGGAAGTGTGCCTTCTTGCATGTGCAGGCCCCCATGCTATGTAATATCTTTCATATGGTCAGTGAATTGATATTGTAGGTCACAAATCCCACTGCAATTTTTCCTCTTTGAGGTTTTCCATGTATAAAATTTAGTGTGTTATGGTGTTCGTTCACGTGGCTAGTTTATTTACTTCATGTTATATCTTTCTTCATTTACCGATTTACATGTGTATGTTATAATAAGGTAAAATATTATATCACCGACATAACACTGATTCACCACTCCCTCTCAGTGTTCTTGGATTCCTTCTATTCCAACACCTGGGACCTACTTCTTGTGGTGGTGTTATCCGGAATGGGGCTGGCTTTTGTACTGGGGTGGTCGCCTATCCCTTGGGAATTCAGACCAATCATCTGGCGGAAGCTATGGGAGCCCTTCAATCAATTAAATTATCCTATAATATGGGGGTCAACAAGTTATGGTTAGAAGGTGACTCAAAAAAAATTATTAATTGCCTCCTAGGTAAACACCAACCTTCATGAACGATTAAAAACATCATTGAGTTCACCAAGGAGTTGCTTCGGGGGTTTAAAATATACCACATATCCCATATTTATAGAGAGGCCAATAGGTGTGCTGACTAGGTTGCCAATGAGGTAGTACAAAGTGAACAAATTATTACCTGGAATAACAAAGGGGAGCTACTGTGTGCAACTCATGATATCTTAACTTATGAAAGATTGCATGGTAAGTAGGGTCAGATTTGAAATCATTTCCCGAGGTGTAAGGAGAGGTCATGGCAGTAAGAGCTAGTTTTGTCTGTAGCCGAGAAGGAGGTACAATTATTATTATATTAATTCTCCCAGGCAAGTATAAAAGTGAATTTAGTCCTCTCATCTACATAAGTGGAAATTATGCAAGGATAGGTGAAAGATAAGCGAAAATTCAGGAAGAGGCCTTCATTATCGTCATCAAGAATTTAAGGTTTCAAGTCTTCAAACATCTTCTTCTTCTTCATGTGTCTTCTTCATTCATCCATTGGAGCAACATTACAACATCCATTTGTAAACATCTGTGTGTGTTAGGGTTTTTTCATGTTACAAGCTATTTCACACGACACTTGTGATCACATTCAAGAAGAAAAGAAATCATCATCAACAAATTGCAGATCTACAAGGTTGCAGGTGCATGACTATGATTGCAGGTGTAGGATTCATTTTCAGAGATGGAAAAACCCATTTTGGCTCATGGATTTTTTGGAGGACCAGGGGAAACTTCAACCTGGTTTCAACAAATTTTCTCAAAATTTGCAGGGCAGATCTGTATTAGTCTAAATATCTCAAATTTGAAGCTATAGCACAATCCAAAATCGATAGCTCCTTATTCCATCCATTTTCTCTTCATTTTCTGCATAGTCAACAAGTCAACATATCTATTTACAAAAGAGGGCAAACTACATTCCAACCCTTGCAATCCACTTGGTATTCACATCCTTATTTCTCTTGGATTTGGGTCTAGTGGATTCACGCCCCTCTTTTGAATGTAAAGTATCTCCCAAGTGAAAATCATCCTAGTGGTTTCCTTTCTCTCTCTTAGGTGGGGAACCACTAGGATCCAATTTTCCACTTTACAATATATATAACAAGAGATGCAATGATTCAAGATCTTGTCAATAGTGTGGTTAATTTAAAGTAGAAAATAGAAAAGCATTTGGAATAATGTACAAGGTGTGTGAAAGTAAGAGATATAGAGATGAAGATAGCGTTGGAGAAGGAGAGATAGGAATAGGGAGGGAGAAACTTTTTGTGTGAGAGAGAGACAAAGATGAAGATAGGGATAGAGAACCTGAGAGAGAGAAAACACAGTATAGTGATATAGAAAGGGACCAATAGGCAAAGAGGGATGAAAGAGAGTAAGAGATATATAGATATATAGTGGGAAAGATAGAGGGAGAAGAGAGGGATGCAAGAAGAGGTAAGGAGATAAAGATAAGGGAGAGAGATAGAGAGGAACAATAAAATAGAGTCACAAATGACATGAAGACAATGAAAGCTATGATAAAAACCATAAATGAATAAGATATAAAAAAATTCTTATGAAACTCAAACAAACATAGTGAGGAACTAAATGCTACTTTTTTTGTCCCGATTCCTAAGAAAATGGACGCCTGTTCCTTTCAGGACTTTAGACCCATTAGTTTATGTAACTTGATCTATAAAATCTTTACCAAGATAATTGTGTGTAGGCTTAAAATCTTGCTTCCCTCTTTGATTTTGAAGCATCAGAATGGTTTTGTTCCTTGTAGACAGATTTTGGATTCTATTATTGTTGTCCATGAGAATATCCATTCCTTATTTGTTAATAAGAAGTTGGGCTTCTTGTTGAAGTTGGATCTCCTCAAAGCGTATGATCGAGTCAATTGGAATTTTTTGTTTAAAGTTCTCCAAGCTTTTGGTTTTGGTAACCATTTTATCCAGCTTGTCAATCAGTGTGTTACCACTCCCAAGTTTTCAGTTTTGATCGATTGTTTGACGTCCAGTTTCTTCTCAGCCTTGAGGGGCATTAGATAGGGGGACCCTCTATCCTCATTCCTCTTTATTCTAATAAGTGAAGCTTTCAACAAAATTATCTAGAGAAATGTAAGGAAGAGTAATCTGAGGGGTTTGCAGTTGTCATCTCAAGCAACTATTTGCTCCCACCAGCAATTTGTTGATGGGAGAAAGCTTGATTAAAGAAGCCAATAATATTAAGGTTATTCTGGATACTTATGAGAAAGGATTGGGGCAAAAATTCAGTCTCTCTAAAAGCTCCATTTTCTTCATGAATGCTCTTGAGCATAGAAAAATGAAGATTGCCAATATCCTAGGCTGTAAGATGGGTATCCTACCTGATTCATATTTGGGTCTTCCCTTGTGTGTGGGACCTGCCCCAGATTCTTTTTGGTCTAGTTTGGTTGATAGATTTCAAAGGAAGCTGGCTGGTTGGAAAGGGGCTTTGCTAAGCCAAGTGGGTAAACTTCAATTAATTAAGGCTTCACTTCAGAATCTCCTTGTTTATGCTATGAGTCTATTTAAAATCCCAGTCAAATTTGTTGATAGAATAGATAGTATTCAGAAGTGCTTCCTTTGGTTGGATTCTGAATCCAAGAATAGATTTCATTTGGTAGCCCGGAATCAGGTTTGTTTGCCTAGAAATCGTGGAGGCCTAGATATTAGACATCTAAGAGACTTTGAAAGAGATTTAATGGTGAAGCAGCTATGGAGATGTCTAAAAGAGAATAATGAGTGGATTGATATTTTTAAGGACAAATACTAGATTTATGGCTTCCAAAGAATGCTGGACAATTATTCCCTCCCGACTTCTGCTTCTGATTTGTGGGATAACCTCTTCAGATCCTCTTCCATTATTTCTCAGGGAAGCCGATGGGTTATGAGAAATGATAAAAATATAAGGTTTTGGGATGATTGGTGGATAGGAGAGGGACCTTTGGCTATTTCAGTTTGGGCTTCACAATTCAAAGAGAAATGCATTAATCTAATTGGGTCATGGGCTGTAGATTATATCAATAATGGTGTCTGGGTAGACATCAGAACTTTGGATGCTTCTCTGTCTCCATTGTATTCTTGGCTGAACCTGATCATCATTCCTTCTTCTCGGGTGGAAGATGTGGTAATTTGGAATGGCTCTTCTTCAGGGCAGTTTCTAGTGGCAGATGCTTTTAGAATCATCCCCAAGTCTTTTCCTCCTCCCCCCTTTTGGGGTGGAATTTGGAATAATCTCTTAATTCCTAAAGTCAATATCTTCTTCTTATTATTCATGCAAAACGAGATTACTACCATTGATAATCTCTCTAAACGTGGGATCCCCATCACTAATAGATGTTTTTTATGTAAAGAGGAAGCCGAAAATGTTGATCATTTGCTCTTACATTGCTCCTTTGCTAGGGACACCTGGGCCTTCTTTTTCAACCTATGGATTTGCAATTGGGTCTCCCCTGATTCTATCTAGAACTTCTGGTTCCAATGGAAGTGCCTTGATGACAATCATGGGATTGGTATTCTATGGAACTTATCCCTACCTCATATTGTTTGGGGTTTGTGGAAGGAAAAAAAAAATAGGGTCTTTAGAGATTTGGAGTCCAATGCTCTTGTGGTGGTTGTCAAAATAAGGAATGCTATTATGGAAAAATTTCTTAATTACTGTCTTGGCAGAAAAGATGATCCTCCTCTTAAGTCTAGCCAAGAGGAATGGGATACTATCAAGCGGTGGCAGATAAGTTGGAATATATATATCCCTGTTTATAAGATCAAACATACCAAAGAGAATGTTTCTTGGAATCCGTCCCTCTCAGGGTGGATCAAAATTAATATCGATGGGGTGACCAAAGGAAATCTTGGGCCAACTGGCTATGGAGGAGTGGCGAGGAGCCATTTGGGTTTGCTGGTCTTTGCGGTGGTGCTCTCTTTGGGCACCCAGACTAACCATTTTGGGGAGGCCAGTGCTGCCTATATTGGGCTACTCATGTCGAGCAAGGAGGGGTTCAAGTGGGTTAGGCTGGAGAGTGATTCGCTTAATATCATCAAATGCATTAAGGGATGTACGGTGCCTAGCTGGACTATCTCAAACTTAATCAAAGATTGTCTTGAAATGATAGTCGTCCTCGAGGATTTTAAGATTTTGTATGTTTTTCGGGAAGGAAATAAATTGGCGGATCATTTGGCCAGCTTGGCAGTGGGTAACGTGGCGGTTAAATGGCAGTGTGGAGACAAAAATTTCTCGAAAACCCTATGCGACCTAGCAAGAAATGATGCCAAGATCTACGACCTTTCCAATAAAATTTATGCTGAAAGATTATGATGGGATGGGAGCCGTTGGGGTGGTATTTAGAATTATTACCACTTTGAGAAGTGTAAGAATGTTTAGTTTTCCTTTTTTATGGTTTGCTTTCCTCTTGGGTTTTCTGGAATCTTTGGTTTTCTCGAGCTTCAAAATGGGAGGTGAGAATAGTAGGTTTGAACCCACAACCTATGATAAATGGCAGAAGAACAAGGAGGTGTGGGAGGGAATATCAGATGGCGGGATGGTTCCTTTTTTGGAAAGACTGCATGGCCATTCAGCTATTGTTACAAAAGCTTTGTCAAAGGGTGGAATAAGGGTGTGTTGATTGCCTTTGGTGCGGAGTTTCAAGTTGATGAAATTTTGGTCGCCACTGTTACAGGGCTGAATATGAAAGGCAAAAAATTCTATAGAGACAGGAAGTCGGGTGAGGAGGCTATTGCTGCCTTCTATGATAACGAGAAGGAAAGACTGAGGGTTACGAAGATGGCGGTTATCAGCTATAACAGGAAAGAATCGATTTCCCTTTGGGCTGATACGACAAAATTTATCATGAGGTACATCACCCTGGATGGTAGATATGCTACTATTTTTTCTCATTATTTTACTATCTTAAACCATTTTAGGCATGGTAGATTGATTTCCATTCCCTTTTATTTAGTTTCGTCGTTGGATAATAGTTTAGTTAAACACTATGAAAATCAGGATAACCCTATGATTCATGAAGGGCTTATCTTGTTGATTACAGAATATGCCGAGGCCCATGAAGTGAAACCCTCCCCCAAGGATAAAACCCACATTTCCTCTTCTAACCTTGATGTGCAGTTGGTTTTTGATACAGAAATGGATGAGGATGATAGTGGTATGACCATGGACTGGCAGGATATCAAGGATATGGAGGACCCTGATTATAAACCAAAAATTAAAGGGGAGATCATGGTGACCCCGGGAACTCACAGCAGCAGGAAAACCAATCCCCCAAGGTGGGCGGCTAGTAAGTTTAAATCCAGTAGCATTAAAATGTAGGACCTAGAGCCTCCCACCTAAAAGAAATCGAAATTGACCAAATGTAGTGGGTCCAAAGCCTTGAACCATGAGATTAAGTTAGACATCCCTATCAAGGTGGTTGATGAGAAACAAGGGAGTGCGATTAAGGAAAATAAAGGCGAGATAAAGGCGGAGAGTGTGATGGGGAATTTTCTATTGAAGGCTACCAGAAGTCAGGAGCAATGTTGGAAGTGGGTCGAGAAGGAGATTGGATCCCTAAAGGATGGGATTAAAGGAATTGTTGACACCTTCACGGAATCCCCTAGGCCCAACAAGTCTAAGATGATCATGAGTATGATCCAAAAAAATTCGTAGGATGTGGAAACCATGAAGGTTAACCAAAAGCATATAATTAAGAAGCTAGAAGAGGATGTGAGTGAGATCAAGGAAAACCTGAACAATCTAGTGGAAATTAGTAGGCAGGCGATGAACAACAATGGTGATGGGTTGGAAAAGATTAATTCCATGATGACTAATTATAGAACCAGGACCATCGCCAGTGACCCTCCATTGGGTGAAAAGGAGAAAAATATTACTTCGGAGGTTGGACAGAGTGTTGCTGCAGGGAATATTAGTTCGGGTCCGTGTACTAGAACCAGGAGCCAAAGCCATGACTAGGGAACCTCCAGATTCATCTTGGATGACTTGGAGAAGATTAATAGGGGTATTATTCAGAAAAAAACATTGAATTGATGCACTTTCTTAGTTGAGTGTGTGGTCCTATTTTTAGGTTCAGCTTTTTTATTTTTTGTTGTCGGTCTGTGTGGGCTCATCCCTTGTTTTGCTTAGTTATTTGGTCTGGTTGGCTGCTAGCCTTGGTCTGTAAAACTTTGGGTTTCAAGTCCCTGTAAAACCTGTTTATCTTTATCGAAAACATAGTGAGGAAGTTATGAAGAATAATGCATGTGATAAGGAGTTGACATAAATATTTAGTGGGTTACGAATCATCTTAAATAGGCTTAGATAGTTGCAAAGAGTAATGAACAACTAAAAAATCTTAAGTATTGTAGAAAGTTAAAAATTAAAAGAATCTAATATTCCATAATGAAAAGGAATCAAGTTAAAAAAAATGAATATATACCTAGGAATAGAGCAAGTGTTTTCAAGTGTTACAGGGATTCTATCAGATAAACTCCATCAAGTGCATAACAAAAAGTCCTCTTGGTTTGAGATGTCATTCATATTTTCATAGGAGAGTGTTCCTTTTACATTATTTCAATTTCAACAAGCTTCTTTAAGCCTAGGAAGAGAGCTAGTGTTTTCAAATGTTAAGCAGAGACTTTGACAGCTAAACTCCATCAAGTTCAAAATAGAAAGTCCTTTTGGTCTATGATACCATTTATATTTTCTTAGGAGAGTGTTCCTTTTCCATTGTTTTAGTTTCATCAAGCCTTTGTCTTGACATTTTCATGTGTCTCAGTATTATCTTACTTCAATTTTTTTGTTTCTAATTTTTAATATTTTTCATTGTTATAACTTTTTGTCTTTATTATCAATTATTGCATTTGATCCATTACAAAGAGATGTTGGAAGAACAAACCTGAAGAGAAATCTCATTCTCAGCATTACATTTTTGGTGCTTGTTCTAAAAATCTAACATTTCTCCTTATCTTATGTTTCCTGTCATTTTTATCAGTGTTGGCCTTGGTGATTGATACTGACGTTATATGAGAAATTGCTCATCTTTTCAACAAAACCTCTATAGACTATGTTGTTGCATATAAACGTTATGGATTATATGCAATGCATTTAGACAATTGACAAGGTTGTGTTGTAATAATTGTTACATGATTAGAACCTATACTTATTTAAGGAAATTTATACATCCCTGGTAATCATGTTTTGAACCATTTATTAAGCTTCTCAGTTTTGTGACAATTTTGACTGATGGTCTCTATTGTCTGGTGATGATGCAGAAGCATGCTTAATGGATTTTGTGTTAGTTGAAGTCTAGATTATTTTGATGCTTATTTAATAATATTCTTCTGTTGGAGATTTTAAATTGTGTAGTTGTTTATTTTTATCTACACTCTACACGATCATATTAAAATTTTTCAGCAATTCTTGATCACTAGGGTATTTTAATTTGCCCAAAAGATTGTTTGATATCTATATGAATCTTGTTTTGATCTAGTGGTTTCATTGAAGTTTCCTCAATTACAAATCTCACTAATTAGTACTAGAACTTGTTTCTTTTTATATTAGCTTGACTTGCATAAATATTTTATCTAGGAACATATCTCTTAACAAAAGATGCTCCACCATTTTAATAGAAGATTTCAAATCTTCCAATGTACTGGTTAAGAAAACTACATGAAACCTCTTGCACCTTAAAAAAACTAAGCAATAAGTAGCTACAATGAATCATACTATTAAACCATATCTCACATATTTGCAAACATAATGGATCATACTAGTAAATCATATCTCACATATTTGCAAACATCCACAAGCACAATTTTCTATACTCTCTAAACTTGCAAACTCAAATACTTGCTCTTTTAAATTTGTAGTCACCAATATAGTTTTATATTGTACAATCCTTCTATGTAGAATGTAAAAGCATACAAGCACCTAGATAGTTGGCAACTTAGCCATTCCGAGTAGCAACGAAAATATGAAATGACTTTAGGAAATCACAATACACTAAACAACATAGATTCATAAATTCTCTAAATTTCATACTTAAAACCCTTTATTTCTCAACATAACAAAAAGTCTCTTATTCCTTGATTAACGAATGGTGATTTTTGTTAATCATTATATAAATAGAAAATAACTAATCATACAAATAAGAACTAATCAAATCTTATAAAGGTAAACCAATAATTATCTTGCAAAATACAATGGCATCTAATGTTAGATATTTCAAAAGAAAACCCTAAAGTCCAAATTCAGATGAAATAAAAATCTAGAATGCACAAAAAGAAATTTGAAAAGGATATGAAGAAAAACAATATTGGAACCATTGTCGTAAGTGATAACTTGTCCTTCTAAATCTTCACCCAGCGTTGATTTGATGGACAACTGCCATCCAACCATGAAATCACCATTCCCAGGCAGCTCCATGCTCACAAACCTAATTTTCTTGTACACGCTAGGGTTAAACCAAGAATGAATTTGTTTGTTAATTCTTTTTCTACAGATTGGGTTTGAAACTGAAAATAATTTTTCTTTTTTCATCTTTGTAATGGCTGCCAAAATTTTACTTTGAATATGTCAAATTTCTGTTCCAAGTACGCTACAGGGTAATTTATGTGGGAACTATTGAGGAAAAATACATTGGCATCTAATGTTAAGTATTACAAAAGAAAACCCTGAAAGTCTAAATTTAGATGAAATAAAAATCTAAAATGCACCAAAAGAAATCTGAAAAGGATACGAAGGACAACAATATTAGAGCCTTTGTCGTAAGTGATAACTTGCCCTTCTAAATCTTCGCCTAGTATTGTTTTAATGGACAGCCAGCATCTGGTTTGGTATTCACCATTCCCAGGTGACTGCATGCTCACAACCTTAATTTTCTTGTACACGCTAGAGTTAAAGCAAAGAATGAATTCATTTGTTAATTCTTTTTGTATAGATTGGATTGAAACCCAAAAGAAAAAAAACTAAAGCTCCCATTTTGTAACTTTTTAATGGCTGCCAAAATTTGGCTCCGAATATGCCAAATTTTGGCGCCAAGTACACTACATGGTAGCTCGTGTGGTAACTGTTTGCCAAAATGTCCTATGGAGCTTTTGTGAAAGAAGATGAACAAAAATAAAAATCTGAAAAGAGAACTACTTTAATCAAACACTTGAGCTATACATGTGGCATAAACGCTTGGGCATATAGATAAGGCAACCTAGAGAATGGCCAAAACCAGACTCAAATATTCGATAGATTTTTAAGAGAGATATTCATTTGAACGCACATGGTGAATCTGACTTGGTTACAGAGTGATCATGAAGGTCAATTAATGTGTGCCAAAGTTCTATAAAATTGTTAGAAAATAAGAGAAGGTTCTGGATTTCCTTTGGTTGGTACAATAGGTGAAATAGCCTAGTAAAGTTTCCAATGAAGGTCAATTCATGTGTGCCAAGTTGTAGAAAACTGTTAGAAAAGAAGAGAAGGTTCTGGATTTCCTTGGTTGGTACAAAAGGTGAAATAGCCTAGTAAAGTTTCCATTTTCCACATTCATTCAAAGAGATAATCTTTTTGGTGGAACACGTACACGGCAAACTGAGTGGAGTGGACAGGTAACATTCACTGAAATAAATGTACATCGCCTTCTTTATTGTCTAAGTCTATTACGTGGAAAAATAAGGCAGTCAAGATCATATCTGCTTAAATTAAATATCCTAAAGTATGTAATTTTAAAAAATGAAAATTTGAATTTTGTAACGACTATTTGTGATTGTACTGGTTATCCTCCATACAGATGATGTAAAAAAAGCCATGCGGTGGCATGATGCATTCCCAAAACATTCTATGGCATGATAGACACACGAGGTACTCAGAAACGTTAGCAGGCTGTCGGAAACGGAGAAGTAGACTGCTCCCAAAAGTTGCTGACCGGATGGCCAATTAAACTACGCCAGAAAGTGTCAATGAGAAACCCTGACTGTTGGGATGTTTGAAAAGTCTATTTGTGTTTTTGAGATCCAAATTAAATATAAAGGTCAGTATCAGTTTAGCATTTCATTCTGACTGTGAAGAAGAGTAATCTGGCAGATGGTAGGAGGTAGAGCGGGTAGGTAGAGTGCAGTAGAGGGCATCATGCAAGGTAACAAAGGATCGACCGTTGTATTTTTAGGGAGACATACATAATTTGGCTTCTGTCTTGAGCGACAGTTTATTTTGCTTGCAATGTTGTCTGGATTTTTGAATTTGTAGAGAGAAGGTGATGCGGGTGGCTTCATTTGGACGGAGAGGAGGGTGTGTGGAGGGCGACAACAGAAACCCTTTGAGGTATATATCATCCAAACCTTACCTGTTAGCTTTCCATTCTGTCAGAATGCTAGAAAAGGTTTAAAACATGATGCTAGGGTTTCATCTCTATGAAATTTATGTTGCATGCCATTCATGGGTATAAAATTCTTTTTTGTATGGATGATAGCTTGCGGAATTTATTTATGCATCAAAAATCTGTTGTGTATGATATGAATGGTCATGTTTGAAGTACTGGTTATCAGCCTTGAAATTTCTAGGTGGGATTCTTGTTTACGTGGAGGGTTTTATAATTTTTGGTTTCTGTATTGGAGCTTAGGTGCTTCTAAAAAGGAGACAGAAAAACACGCGTTTTTCTAAGAATGGATGTTGTTTTGCCAGGGCACGATGTGTTTTTAAGAATGGATGTTGTTTTTTCCGGGCACACTGTGTTTTTAAGCATCGATGTTTTTATCCCAGGGCAAATTATGCTTTTAAGCAGTGGATGTTGCTTTGCCAGGGCACGTTGTGTTTTTAAGCATGGATGATGTTTCGCGGCAGTTATTTTTGCGATTCCATAGGTTTTCCTTGTTCCGTTGTAACTTTGTCAATAATTTTAATTTCATCCGTTATTGTGGGCTTGCAAAGTATTCACACAAAGAATTTGTATAGCTATCAATTTCTGTGATGCAGCCCTTGTTAGCAAAACACAATTATCTATGTGGTAGGGTTGATTATACACGTCTAAATTTCTTATTTAATCTTAAATTAATTTGCAGAGATGTGAAATTATTTTATGTTATTATAATTGACCCTGGCATTATTTTTAAAACCTCCAGAAAAATAAAAAAATTCGGTCAATTAAATATTTTTTTGGGGAGTTCGTTATTCAATTATAATTTCGTCCATTCTCGTCAGCTTTCAAATTATTTCCACAAAGAATAGAAGAGTAATGATCTATATTTGTATTTGAGATAACCCTACACCTCTGAAATACTAACATAGGAATTTGGTTTCATACAGACCTATTTTTGTAACAGTACATAACCTTTCAATTTACTTAATGTAGACTTGTTGATTACCTAGATTATGGTATTGAAGTCATTCTCTTGATTATTTTTTATTAATTGTATACTTATGACATTTTTGTATGTGATATTTCAATGTGAAACATGAATATATGATCCGGGAGGATCTAAGAAGACCTAAATATTTCAGTCTCAGAATCTGACAAGTGTCAAGAGTTGGGTGAATAAAATATGGCCACGTGGCCCAAATCCATCTCTCCTCTTCTTCGTTCAAAAATTTGTTGAGGGATTTGAATCCCCAACCACTCACGATAGAAATTAGCTCCTCACCATTGCACTACGTCATTCTCGCTGTTCTAAATGTGGGGCAGATTATATTTAAACACAATATCTCCGATTTGTTAAAGGCAGTTTTCGGTTTTGTTAAATGTTTGTGGTGAGCCGTGAAAAGGGGGACCTCGGGCTTACCTTGCTGACCGAAAAAGATGAAATAAGGGCCATTTGTTAACAGATTAAAACAAGCCAATTTGCTTTAGGAGATAAGATAGGGGGCTCGATTAAGGGGAGCCATATTTATTTAAAATAAGCTCGATTATTAAAGATTTTTAAATATTAAGAGCTCTATTTAGTTGATATGAAAATATTATTGTTTAATCCCTTAATTAGAATATGAAAGTGTATATAAGGGGGAGTTTTTGGCTTGTAAAATCAATCAATTGTTCTTGGGAGGTTGTTGGGAGAATTAAGAATTAGAATTTCTCTTGGGAGGAAATAAGGAATTTTGGGAGATTGATGTATGCACAGAGACTTTGTAACTTTATTCCTTTAAGTGTAATTGGGATTTAAAGGCATTTGAAGCCTATCCCTTGGACGCCAGTAAAGGAGTATGCAAAAGAGACTTAGGTGTTACAGGTCTGAAGCTATGATGATGTAATAAGGTGAATTGTGCTTGGCATCATTAATGAAAGCGGTCCTACATAACCAGGCAATTCTGTTTGCGATCCAGATAAATCTATAATTTGAATTAAGTACAATTTAATTTTTAAGCCTTAATTATAAATCAAGATATGATCTTACGTTCATATATTTTGTGGATATAAATGAAAAGAGATTTGTAAGCAAACTTGATTTCTTCAAATCATCTATATGTATTCAAACAATATGTGAATTATATATATTAAGCAGAGCTGTAAGGAAACTTGATATCCACTTT
This sequence comes from Cryptomeria japonica, assembly GCF_030272615.1. NCBI lineage: Eukaryota > Viridiplantae > Streptophyta > Pinopsida > Cupressales > Cupressaceae > Cryptomeria > Cryptomeria japonica. The sequence continues at coordinate 310,312,078 of NC_081405.1, read as the reverse complement.
TCGAACAACAGTAGGTGCCCACGTGTTCTCCACTATACCTGTTATATTGTCTTTACTAATAAAGAAATTTTTTATATTGGCTTTACTAACAAGGGCTGCAGGGCAGCTTAGTTCCTGCCCAGTCTTGCAAAGGTAGGTTTGGATATTCCCATTTGAAAAGTAAAATCAGATTTTATTGTCATTGTTTCTGATCTAATATTTATCAGCTTGATCAAGGATCTTGAAATCTCTTAAACAGTTTTCCAACAGGTAAAGATAATCAAGTTAATCACATTGACATTATCTGACTCGTAGGGAAGAGCTAACTTATGTTGCTCAGGCAACAACCTAAAAAAATATTACCTAAGAGAGGAGATTGCATTTAGCTTTACTTGTGATGATGAATTGGTTCTACACATATATGATCTGAACTATGAGTTTAAAAATAGTAGCTACACATCCAAGCAATGAGCTGGATCTCAATATATGTAAATAGTTTCTGAACAAAAGACAAATTTACCAATAAAGAAAACCCAAAGATATGTCCCATAGATGAAGATTTCTACCAGTTGAAATGATTTTTTGTCAAAAACTCTTTGGATGAGTAGCTTAGAGTCCAAAAAACTAATCCTCTTAAACCATAAAAATTCTCCAACGCTTAGCAAATCACTGCAATTCTGTAGTTAATGACAATAGAAACTGCAGATCACAGGGCTGATTGTTCACAAACAAGGGAGCTACACTTTTGTCTGTACACACGAAGTCCCAGTGAATAGCAATACGCAAAACATCAGTCCCTTCTTGCCATCATCAACTTGCATATATTTCCTCTCTGACTAAACAAAGGAAACCAAAATAGGCTCCAGTTTAGATATCCCTGAGAATATTAATGAATTGAAATACAAAAATTTCCCATTTTACTTAACGAAAATCCCAACGGAAACAACCCACCTTCTGGCACATACAGACTACCATGGTTGATCCCTAAGGCCGAAACTTCGAATCCCCTTTCTTCAACAAACTGCAACAACGACAATGGCATTAAACACCAGATATTGTAAACAATATTTCCCAGGTGCCAAACCATAAAACGCATCCCCATTGTCAGATAGCATTTAATGAAAACATTATTCAATAGTCAATCACCAGTGTCTAAGTAAATGCCCTGTATACAAATCAAACCAAGTATGATGTAGTAAATGCAGCAGAAAGGTCAACACATCATAAGCACAAATGTGCAAACAGTACAACATATGTAAGGTGTACGATTATTATTTATACATAGTAAAAAACATGACAGTGAATTCATATCAATTAAGCTGATGTCAAGTCCTCATAGAATCTAAAATGTCAACCTACTCAGAGTAAATTCCCACGAAGTTGTATATATGTGATGCCCAGTCACAAAAGTACAGATGGTAACATGATGATAACATTATATTCATATTTTTTTCACAGCATAAGCTACATTATATTCACATTATATTAACACAGTAGCAGATTTTGTGATATTCAGACAGTATCATAGTTTGTAGGGCCATTGCCATCCAAAAAAGTAATAAGATTTACAAGCTTTAAAGGTCGAGGTTTTTTTCAAGTTTGCAATATTCATTAACATGGACAGTGTTAAAACCCAATTACATCAAAATTCCTATTGCTTGACAATATCAATAATGGTGTTGTTCACAGCTAATGTGAACGTGCCATAGAGGTGGAGCCTGCGCAACATAAAGACCATTGGCGAGATGTTTTGTTGGTATTGTTCGTATGTTATATCTTGTGATATCTGGGTAAGTTTGTTGAAGTATGTCTCCTTGCAAGGAGCAGTCGATGTTGCCTTCTTGTGTATTCAATGTGCAAAGTATGTTATGGTGGCAAGAGGTTTGTGTGTCGGTGTTGCAATACGTGCAATGGACAAAGTCCATGTCAATTGCAGCATCAAATGGTAGGGAGTGGTGGCACATTGAGCAAGATATTTCATAGGGTGGAAAGTAGGCATTCTTTGCTTTGAGGACACCGACAACCTGCAATTGCACTGTGTATAGTAAGCAAAGAATTATAAATACTATGTAGTAGAAAGCTTAGGGTAGAGTTGTAAAGGTACATGTGGTCACCTGGATATTACATTTGGCAAGTGTCTCCAAATGTGCTTTTGTGCACTGGTCATTAAGCTCTTCAATGAAAGTAGACTGCGATGGGCGGAATGACCGGGTTCCTTGGGGACCATTACGCACAATATTTTTGAACAGTATAAAAGGCATATCTACTATTGAGAAGAGTTGTTGCAAAGTTGCGCACAATTCTGTGTACGTGGTGGAGATGAGAACCTGCAAAATAAAAATGTTAGTGGGAAGGGCAGAAGAGAGCATGACAGGAGGAAAAAAAAAGGTGCAATTCAAAGTGTTCAAGATGTACAGTGGCCATATCTTCCTGCAGATCACCATCCTTTATATGTACTTCAAGGTGTGTTTTGGTCAAATGGTAACTAGTTCCAATTGCTCCGAATGAACCAACAGAATAGTGGCAGTGAGCTTCGCTTAGTTGTGAGATTGTAAAATCGGGTGCTAGTTTGTGTTCGGTACAAACGAATGGGATAGTTTCAAAGGTGCTTTTTGTAGTGAGAGCAATGCAACAATCTGCATCACCGCTTTCGCACTGTGATTTATTTTTAATTGTAAAGTTGCAAATGCGGATGCCTGATCCAATGGTCAAGCGTGGCAAAAAGGTGTCCACCAATGTGTTGCTAATATTCATTGTGACTGTCATCTGGCCTTTAGAATCTATCAGGTCCACATGCAATATCTCAGTTTTGTTTTGTGTGTTGGTGTACTTGGCAAGTCCATATAGAGCAAGAATGTCACCTTCAAACATACAACCAACTCGTTGTGTACATAGGTCCAGTATTGTGCTAGGTTTTGGCAGTGTTGAAGAAAGGCTGCACAAGGAAGGGTTAATAGGGAATTAGTGAAAGAGCATTAGGAAAGAAAATATGAAGGAAGGAAGAGATTTAGCTCCAACACCTTTTGATAAATCAAGTATATAAAATCTGATTTTAATTCGAAAAACAGCTCCTACAGAATCTTCCACAATTATTACAACATATTTTACACCATTTTTTGCTCATGTACCTATCTAAAATGGACTCGTAACTTCAATTCCACCACTAATTGTCAATCCTCCAATGTCTGTAACTGATGTAAAACAAAACAATTTTACTAACACAATGTCCTTTATGAATCTGGAAAAGTTTTTTTTGGGGGTGGAAATAGACAGTAAGAGACATTTGCATCTTCTATCTGTACTATATGTGGAGAAAATTCTGGAAATTTGGATTGAAAATGAAATAATAATAGAGACTAGAGTAAAAAGAATTGCATTGAATCATCAATTTTATACAAATTTAGGACATCTTTTTCTTAATAAAAGAAAGGAAGTATAGGTAATCACACAGTTTTATTAATGCAAGAGAATGTCAGAGATTGAAATGAGAATAAAGTTTGAGAGCTATCAAGCAAAGAAAGTGAAGTATAAATAAGAGTCAATTGAAAAGAAAAATTGAAATAGATGGCAGAATTTGAGAGGGATACCTGTGGCTTGAATGGCTTGTTTGTGGAGCATGTCTGGAAGACGGTGTTGTTTTTTGTCTCAGAGGTTGGAGTTGGCTACAAGACATGAGAGGAAAACATCAGTAAAGGACTTCAGGAAACATTGTGTAAGTGTAAGTGTTCTTACTACGTTGGGCATTTTTACCATTTGCTTATATGCAGGGCTTCAACACCACTCTCTTGCTGATCACATTCCATGTGGCCAGTGGATCTGCAGGAAAAGTGCAAAAAGTGTTTTAGTGACTTGAGGGGTTTGACAGGGTATGAAGGAATCAACAGATAATTTATGTCAAACTCCAATGTAAATGTGAGTTTCATAGGTAGAACTTTTGTTATCAGCATTGACATACGTTACATCTTGCTTGTATGTGGCTGTGGATTGGAATTTTGTTGTTTGGTGGAATGTGCATTAGGATTGTGCTGCTTGAAAGAATCCATCTGTTGACTGTAGATAAAGCAGGAAGGGAAGACAAAATATTAGTGTGCTTTCTGTACATGGCTGGTTGTGTCAAAAATGTCTCATCTCACCAAAAGGGAAATGAATACTGAGTAGACTAGTGACCAAGCAGAAATGTAATCTATTGATGGACAAGAAATAGAGTGGAAGTGAAATTGAAGGAGCAAATAAGCTGAAAGATAAATGGTGTTAGTAGAAATGAGATAGATGGTTTTGATACCCTTTTTTATGTTCACTTTTGTGCGGTTGCATTTTGACAGGGGCGAAGTTTTGTTGTTCAATGTTGCTAATTTGCCTACAAGAAAGCAAAGCAAAAAGTGCAACTTAGAGAGTGAATGAAGACATTGTATAAGGATCAATGTATACAAGAGCAACTTATAGAGTGAATGAATGAAAACGTGCTATGAGGATAAATGTATCTGTGGAGGAACACCATCTTTACCGTTTTATTGTGTGCTGTTGTGGAGAGGTGGCATTTGGTGCACTGGCTTCCATGTTGGTGAGGCATCTACAAAGTCAACAGATTGAGATCAATGCAATGGTAGCAGATTTATGGAATGTTGTTGAAAATAAGGTGATTCATTGACAAAGTGGGGAGTAAAGAGGCATATTTAGCTTCAATGTCATTAGTGTTTGACGACACTAGGAAATCAATGCAATATGGAAGAGGTGTGAAGTTCATTAGCAGAGTGCACATAGGTTACCGTTTCCGTATGTGCTTGTGTGAAGGAGTGCTATTTTTCTTATTGTATTCGACCTTGTTAGAGCTCCTGCAAAGGGAAGAAAGCATAGCATAGGATGGCAATCAGAGTGCAAAGTCAATTAGGTATGAATTTCTTTTTTAATTTACATGACAATAACTGATTGACATATTGTGCTATGTTGTATACATAATCGACATATAGACCTGGACTATAACAAATAATAAATTCAAGGTGCAATGGGCACTAGAAAGAGAGAAGTAATGCAATTTGTGAAAGCAAATAATTTGGGTGGGAATGAAGGAATTGAGAGGGGTACCTTTGTTTGGTATGACTTGCTTGTGTAGCGAGGGTGCTGCAAGTGTTGTCTTTTCCTTTGAGCTGATCGACATGGCTATAACACAACAAAGCAAACAAACATCGTAAGATTTGATGCTAATTTTATTGTTAAATAGCAAAGCAAACAAATGTTGTAAATTGTGATGATTTATTTAGTATAGTAGGCATGTTTTACCACTTCGTTGTTGGTATTTGTGCAGTAGGTGCTGGCTGTTTCAAAGTCTCTTTGTTGTGCACATATTTACAAAGTACAATATTCAGAACCATCCAATGTCAGGGTATTTGTAGAAAATACAAAATTATTAATCAAGCAATTATTGCAATATTCTTTAAAGTTATCACCATCCAATGTTAGGGCATGTGTAGAAAATGCAAAATTATTAATCAAGCAATTGTTGCAATATTATTTAAAGTTACCACTGTTTTCCAAGGTGCTCTTGTAAGCTATGAGCATCTGGCTGACTGCAATGGGCATGTATGGAAGATCTGCAAAAGCAAAGCAGTGAGTGCTAAAGAGACAATAAAAATGCTTGTTCAGTGAAAATGTTTGTGCTAATTCTATGTAGGTAAGCAATTTGTTGAAATTGTCTAAATATTGTACTGTTTTTTGGGCAAATGATGTTCCTTGGAAGACATTGATCCAAATGATGTTGCTTGGCTGGGGTCCATGTGTTAAGTGAGCTGCAAAAGAGTGGCGACATTAGATCGTGTGAGGGGAGCTTATGCTATGCATGTAAGAATAAAGCATGTTCTGCAATGGTATTAGCACAAGGAATGCTACAGGTAGATAGTTACGTGTTGGCTAAGGGGTATCTTCTATTAATGTTTGCTCATTGCATAGCATATGCCATGGCTAGACAATATTGTCTATGTGTGTGAGAACAATATCATGGTCAGTCCAATATGCTTCCAACCTCTTGGTCCTAGCTATGTGTGCATTATTGTTTGTCCAAATGTGATCAATGTTGCTTCTTGGCAAAGTATCTTGCTGTTCATGTAACAAGTGCAAGTTTTGTATTTGCATGTGTCTTTTAAACAATTGTATTGTTTTTGACTGTATTGATATGTCAATGTTGAAGTCACCTGCAATATAGACAATGGCGCCAGTAGCAATTGCCATTGCTTCATTGATAATAGCAATGATGTTGGTAACTAATGTTCTTGGTTTGGCATAAATATTACAAATGGAGTGTGTGTGTTGATTAACACTGCATGAGAGGAATAGTGCTTCAACATTGTCTAGTGTTAAAGGTGTTGTGCCAACCACGTGTATGTTTTTGTTAATACAAGTCATTATGCCATGAACATGGAACACTGCAAAACAATTGTAGCCTGGAAGTGTATTGTCCGTTGTTAGTGTATACAAGTATGTTTCCTGGAAGCAAATAATGTCTGATGACATTAGGTCTGTGTTACGTAGGATGTCTTCTCTATGCGTTTGGAAATGTCGAGTGTTTAATGTAGAAATGACTATTTGGGCTATACTTTTTGATAGTACACGTCATTTTGAAGAGTCCAATTAGCAGTTGTGGTGAGTCGTTCCATCTCATGTATGACTGTTGGCTTTATCTTGATGTTTCGTGGTGTTAGAGGGCTTAGCAAGAATAATGTTTCAATAGTTGATGTGTGACTCAGAGCTGTATAAGACAAACCATGTTGGTGGACACCGGAAGGTTCAAATGCAAGACCATGCATGCTGAGTCCCTATGCTCTATGTATTGTTCGAGCACATGCCAGCTGAAGTGGAAATTGTTTTCGAATAGTAGTCTTCTGTGTTGAACTGTGTCTAGGGAGTGGTCTTGCAACTCGAAGAATTGGCACCCATCCATTGTTAGCATATGTTTGGTTTGGCTGTGGTAGTTTTGCATTTTGAGATCTTCCAATGCGTTGATCGTTGAATTCAACCCAAATGACATCGACATTGTTGGTTTGTGTATATGATTTGAATCGTCCATCTGAGCCGTTGACAAGACCGTCTTGTATATCATAGTTACCACCATATATCTCGATCAATATGTCTTCTTTTAACATTATTTGATTTGCGAGATTTGCACTATGTTTGTACAATTGTTCTATAGGAACAATGTTGTCGTGTTCATCAATTGCATTAATTATGAGTAGTTCTCCAGGAAGAGTAGATAATATCTTTTGGTTGTGTGCGTCAACATCTTTTCTTTTGTAAAAAAGAAATGGAAACGTTGGGTCTACAGGTGGGGTGCGTAAACATTTTCTATTCAAATATGCTATGTCTTCCTTGGTTTGCGAAACCGTGCATATTCTGTTGAGAACAACAACAAACAACTGATCTGTTTGCCTCATTGTAGTTTGTAGATTGAAACATTTGACACGTTGTTGCCAAAAATCATATGGCAATAGGTCAGTGTCTATTGTTGGTGGTTGAAACACTAGACAATCGTGTATAGGTTCTGCTTGGTACAAGTCACCACAGAATATAATGTCCAAGCCACCGAAGTGTTTAGTTGGGGTTTGCATTTTTTCTCGAAATCTTTTGTCAATGCAACGCAACATTCTAGCTCCAACTAGAGAGATCTCATCAATGAGAACAAGACGCAATTGCTTGTATTCCTTTGTCAATACATCTAATCTTTCTAAACTTAGAGTATTAGAAGTGGATTTGTTAAAAGGTATGAACAATGCAGAGTGCAATGTTGTGCCTCCTATATTATAGGCTGATTTTCCTGTGTATGCAAGTAACAAGCCCTTCACTTTGTCTGGGTGACTATCTATTGCGTTATTGTATAGACAAAGAAGTCCTTGATACATCGCCTTTGTAGTGAAGGTTTTCCCTGTGCCAGCACCTCCTGTTAAGAACAAGTACAATGGCTCGTCTGGGTTTTGTTGTTTCTTCATTAATATGTCTTTTACTATAGCTTGTTGTTCTTTGTTCAGCATTCTACGAGTAGCATAATATTCTGTATTGTCATTCAGGTGGGGATGTCCAACTATTTCAAATGGTCTTGACACTTTTTTGACGTAGACATTATGTCTTAGTGTGGCTATGTTTGGTTCCAAGTTGTACTCTTCGTTGTCATCCTTATTTGTCTTTTGTACATCGTGTACATTTCTATAGTATTCGTCTTCGAGCTTTGCATCATTCATAGCATCGGTCATATCACCCCATGATTCGTTTACATTGTATGTGTACTTTGCTTCATTAATGTGTATCATTTTTTCATTGTTGGCAAAAGCATCTTGCCAAGTTTTGAAGCCTTGCTTCAACGTGTTTTCGTCGGTGGAAAAAGGAACGTACAGTAGAAGTTTCTCTCTATAATAGTTGTCGGTGTCAACATGCTTATCATACTTGATAAATCTGATAATTTGAGGTCGACCGCGCTTTGCTAATTTTCCTCTTGTCATTGCATATTTTGCAACAAATTCTGCAAGACAAATACTAGCTAATGCTTCTGGGCGTGCAATATAATGATCAACGGAGCTTTTGCAAGCAACATTTTGCGACTCGTTTGGTTCATTGTCAAGAAACTCGCGAGTCTTTAGAATAAAAGTGTGGTTGTGAGGGGTGGAAGTATCAATGAATTTACAAGTATTTGAACTATAGTTAAGGGGAAGAGAGAGGACAATGTGTACAGCTTGTTGAGCAGACATTTGTTGCAAGTTGAGCAAGGCATTTCCTAGTTTTGTTACCATGTTTATGGCGTCAATGTTATGTTGCTTGTGATCTCTTCGTATTTTGTTGAATGCAGTTGTCATTGAATTATTGGGTTTTATCATTTAAGAGCTACAGTACATTGCTGCAGCATATGCATTGAGGACAAATTGTGCATCCGTGTTTGCTTGCCATAAATGTGGAATGCGAGGTGCAAATGAATTATTCCATATATGAGCTGGATTTCTTTTGAGAAATAATGTTGGCCTGGTCACTGTAGACCGTATGGCTATGATGTATTCATGGTCAGACATGTTTATGTTGGCTAAGAAATCTGCAAAGGAGACACATGGCTCATAGCTTGATGTCTCTAAAATTGATCTAAGGTTAGGAGTAGTGTGCATATTGTCACGGTCTTTGTTAATGAATGGTTCAAGTATTGTTGTTTCCTTCATTGGAGGCTGTGGGAAACCAAAGCAGCACTTTCTTGTTCTTGACTTCCCACATTGCTTTGTGTGATGGTGCATATGCATTCTAGCTATGTGGTCATCTAAAGTGTCTGAGTTGCAAGTTATATATTTGTCGACAAAGCGTCTAATAGTAGCATTGCTATCTTTTCCATAGATTGGCGCGTCTTTAACCCATAACGTGAAATGGTCATGTTCATTTCCTCAACTTTGGAATTCTGTAACTGAGAAGTAGTCCAATACATTTCCAAAAAAAGTTTCATCTGAACAAAATAATTGTTTCATTGCATTAATTATATGTTTGTAATAGCGAGTACAAGTGATGGGATCTTTTTTTATCAAAGATAAAATGTCAATGTCAAACAACGAATCAAGTTGCATTTGTCTTGTGGTCGTGTGATGTGTCATGTAGAGTTCTCTTAATGTTTGTGTCAATGGTCCCCAATTTTGCTCTGCACTAGTGAATGTCAAAAAAAACGTTGGTGGGCCTAATTGTCATATCATTGCAAAAACGTTCTTCTTGAGATGTTGCAAATAATTTGGTGAATTTCTGATCTTCTTGAGATCTGTATATCCAATATCGGATTGGAGAATTTTCTCGAGGTTTGGTTTGTACTTGACATCTCTTGCTTTCAATGTTCTTCCTTTTAACTTTCCTTTGCGGATTCTTATCCAAATGCAAGAAAACACTTGAGCAATTAGTATTTTGATAGCTTTGAAAAACAAATTAGTGGTGTGATATGCAAATGCTCGATTTGAATTTTGCAATTCCCATTGAGCAATTCTTTGATATGAATTTTTTTTTGAAATTTGTTCGTCATGTGGTTCGCCAAAAAATAACGTTGGAAAGTTCATCTCTTCTGCATACTTGTCCTAGAATATTCCCAAAGGTTGTTTCCCTTCTGTAGGTGCGATTTCAATCATTTTGTCTTGAAGAGAATGTATAGTTCGCGACTCGATGAACCCATGTATCACGGTGTCTGTTTCGACCTCCATGGCATTGTCAATTTCATTGTCAGTGTCAGTTGATGAAGAGTCGCTACTAGGTGCCTCTTCTTGTGAAGGGTACAAATGGTCATGCCATTTTTTTTGTTTAGTTTCACATTTTGCATTTTGTTTAATGTTGTTTTACACAATTCGTTCAGAGAGTTCATAACAATGTTCGGACGCACTCTGCCTTTTTGATATGCATTTTTGTATTGCAAACGTCTCTTCAATGCAACAACAACTATCCATGTTTCATCATATGATCATGGCAATGCTGTTTGTATAATATTAATATCTGTTGGAACATTAATAATTGTTCTAGTTAATCCAAGTTGGGATCTTTTGTGTCCTAATTGCCAAATTTGTGCAAATGCAATTCGAAGTGATACTAATCTTTCTTCAAGTTCTGAAAGTGTAGATGTGTGTACTAATGTCTTATGTGTGTTGATATGTTCTGGAGTTGCATATGATGGTTTAATGTTTTGGTTTAGTTGTTGTTTACAAAATTTGCATATGTTTTGACCAGAAGTGTGTTTTTTGTTTGGTAGTAGGTGTTGGTATGCTTGTATCGTTTTTGGTGTTAAATTTATCATGTTCTTCTTAAAATGGAGTCGGACACATATTGTACAAACATGTTTTGGTGTGTCTTGTATCTTTTCAATGTAACGTTCTTGTTTTGTTTGTGAGCTTCTCGTTGAGTTTCGAATCCCCTGATATGCAGTTGCTTTATGTATTTGTTGTTTCACTTTGCGAAGTGAGTCATGTGTGATTTTTGTCAACAACTTTGTAGATTGTTTTTCGGGTTCGATAGACGTTGATATATGCATAGCTGTGTTTAAAGCATGTTTTGATTGTGTAGATGTATTGATTCGTGTATATCCATTGTTCCGAATAAATTGTTTGAGCCTGTGCAAATTAGTTGTTGGTCTTGCTTGAACCAATGTCATTGTAGGTGGTTGTTCAACATTAATTTGAGTTGTTATTAGATTGTCCACTCTAGATGGGTTATAGTGTGTATGCATTTCATTGACTTTGTAACTCATGATATTGTATACTTTGGTAGGTGTCAAGGATTTGCAATATTCTTGTATGCACATGTTGGTCATTCTTGACCATACTTTAACTCTTACTTGCAAGATGTAGGATAGCCACTCAAAACAGAAATCTGCACCTTCAAGTTTGCTTTGCTCATATGGATCTCCAATTTTTGCAATATATGCTTGCCAACTTGACACACCACAACTAATCGTGAGGTCACAACGGATACATGTTTCTATGCAACCTATTGCTATATTGTCTTTGGAGAGTAGTGCATTGCAAAACGATTGAGCCATGTATCGTCGAACAGATGGGCCATCGTATTCATTGTTTGTTAGAGTGGCTATTGTATTGAACAAGATGTCGCCACAATCTGACATTGACAATGCATCTTTGCACAAGTTGGGCACTGCATTTGCAAATTTTTCTTTTACAAAACTAGTAGTAGCTGTAGGAGCCGTCTCTAAATTGTGGAGTAATCTATTTTGCATCATGTATACAGTCGTTTTCTTGTTAATTAGCGGTTCAAAATGTCCACGAGTAGGGTTTTGGTCATGGAATAGAATAGAATATGCATTGCTTTGTAAGTTCTTATTGAAGTGCAAGTACTTTGATTTTCTTGTTGAAGACCAAACACATATTTCAATTTTTAGCCATTTGGCTAGCCATCCAATACAAAATGCATCTCCCCAAAGGCCATTCTCATTACAACCTGGTAGTGGAATTGCTAGGAGACACATGCGTCGTAGATAAGTGTCAACGTCACATACTCCATGCATTTCATACAATCCTTGGGGGTCGAGTTCATGGTCGTATGAATATAAAGCATCATGATCATTGATTTCTAGGCAATTTATAAAATGGTAAATAGTTCCAATGCGTAGCTCTGTAGAAGTGTATCGCATTTGTAACAAGAACTGGAAAGAGTCAAAAAGACAATAGCCTACATTGTATACAAATGATTTCACCCTAAACATCTTATTTTTTTCCAATACCATGTCAATTGTTTGTTTTGACAAGTCCACAATACAAGGTTTATAGTTCTTTGTATCTATAATATTATTTAATGATTTTGTTGACTGCAATTTATGGTCCATGTTGCACATTATCGAGCAATGGCCAAACGGGTAACAATAAAAGTTCAACAATATTATCCTAATCATAAAATTCATGCCAATTAGCCCACTATTTGAACTCGAAGGTCTCAACAAAGGCCATGCCCCTCGATCTTGGAGCATGCAAAACAATTTTCTAATCATTGACATGGAAAATGAAAAGTGCATCTAGCTAAGATGAGGCATACATAAAGATGTAAAAGTGGAGTCTGCATTGCAAGAGGAGAGGCATGATTTAAAAAGGCAAGAATAAAGATGTTTGATGATCAACAAAGCATATTGCATAAAGTTTATTAATATCTTTGCTGCAAAAAAAAGTAGTTTGGCATATATAGTTGTGGGTATGGAGACTTGAAGTTGTTTCTTTTAAAGTAATCTAAGGACATGGACTAAATTAAAGAGAATTTTAAAACAACCAGAAAGCTTCAAATAGTCGAGGCAACTAACCAGATTTGAGGGCATTATTTCAACTGTACAATGCACAACAGAAGCGCAAAAGTATCTTACCCTTTATGTGTTCTGTAATTAGATGCTACCAATGCTCAATGTGCTTTGCGATCCAGAAATCTTGTAAATGAGATATGCTGAACACACAACATAAGAAAGAAACCAGACACATTAAAGAGAGCAAGGGAAGAAAACATTCAATGAATGAGTAGTGTGTCATAAAAGAAGAGGAGCCCAAAAGAAGAAAACATATATATCAAGCATTCGATAGTAGATCAACTTTATCAATTCGCATATATTGTGGGGGCTACACAGTTCGAATGGCATCAGGAATCGATTTATTTTTTACATTTTTACTAATGTAGACATGACCATATAGAGGGAGCTGCGATGCACGGTGTGCAATTTCCGTGAGGACAACATGCCTAGGAAAGAAAATATGAAGAAAGGAAGAGATTTAGCTGCAACACCTTTTGATAAATCAAGTATATAAAATCTGATTTTAATTCCAAAAACAGCTCCTACAGAACCTTCCACAATTAGCACAACATATTTTACACCAGTTTTTGCTCATGTACCTATCTAAAATGGACTCGTAACTTCAATTCCATCACTAATTGTCAATCCTCCAATGTTTGTAACTGATGTAAAACAAAACAATTTTACTAACACAGTGTCCTTTATGAATCTGGAAAAGTTTTTTTGGGGGTGGAAATAGACAGTAAGAGACATTTGCATCTTCTATCTGTACTATATGTGGAGAAAATTCTAGAAATTTGGATTGAAAATGAAATAATAATAGAGACTAGAGTAAAAAGAATTGCATTGAATCATCAATTTTATGCAAATTTAGGATATCTTTTTCTTAATAAAAGAAAGGAAGTATAGGTAATCACACACAATTTTATTACTACAAGAGAATGTCAGAGATCGAAATGAGAATAAAGTTTGAAAGTTATCAAGAAAAGAAAGTGAAGTATAAATAAGAGCAAGTGCCAAGTGCAACCCAGATTTGTATTAAAATGAAACAAAACTGTGACAATGAAGACAAGGTTCTCAAAGTTTTTAAACACTTAACGTTTTTGGAGAATTCAAGCTGAATTGACAAAGGAACGAATATGAGGAAATTATGCAGTTTCATTTGACTATGCTCAGTGTGGCATTTTCTTTTTCTGAATCAGCTTGTCTGTGGGCTTCTTGTTTGTTTTGAGTCTCTGCAATCAAAGCCCTACAAAATAACTCAAGTTATGCTGAACGTAAATCAACCAGAGGAAAAATCAACTGGGGTACTGGATTTTTAAATAATTTGCAGTCTGCTGGAAATGTGAAAAACTCTAGTAAGAACAGGGGCCATATGAAATTTTCTATGAATGGTTCTCTTCCTGAAAGTATGGGATTGCGAGGTGATATTTTACACCATTTTTTGCTCATGTACCTATCTAAAATGGACTCGTAACTTCATTTCCATCACTAATTGTCAATCCTCCAATGTCTGTAACTGATGTAAAACAAAACAATTTTACTAACACAGTGTCCTTTATGACTCTGGAAAAGTTTTTTTGGGGGTGGAAATAGACAGTAAGAGACATTTGCATCTTCTATCTGTACTATATGTGGAGGTAATTCTGGAAATTTGGATTGAAAATGAAATAATAATAGAGACTAGAGTAAAAAGAATTGCATTGAATCGTCAATTTTATGCAAATTTAGGATATCTTTTTCTTAATAAAAGAAAGGAAGTATAGGTAATCACACACAATTTTATTACTGCAAGAGAATGTCAGAGATCGAAATGAGAATAAATTTTGAAAGCTATCAACCATATTTCTATTTGAAGAAATTGTTAAAACTTCAAATCAAAAGCATCTCTATCCTCAAATTTAATAGTAGCATTTATTTTAAAATTGAAAAATCGGGTTGCTAACAAATTTTGAATAAACATGCAATGTTATACACTAACTGGCATGTTGGTCATCACCAAGAGAAGACAAAAAAATATGATCCTTGTGACTAATGACAATGACTTCGACCGGTAAACAATAGTTTGTGTTAGTGACAGAGACAATAGTGAGATGACCTATGTATGGGTGTGATTGTAACCTAAAGTTAAAAGGAAATAATATCTACCTAGAAAGGTTCATGAAAAGCTCCTCACAAAGAAAAGTAACGGTATTGGTACACTTTAAGGTGGTTGTCAGACTGCAATAAAGTGATGTAAGATATTGTCGTGTATGGCAGTAACAGAGATCCATGATAGTGTTAACAGTGCTGATGGGAAATGACAGTGGTATCTAAATCAAAAGGACTGTAGCCAAATGACAATCTACTTCCCAATAGATCAAGATATAAATGACAGTCCTCACAAGGAAAATGCATGGTCTTATCAAAATGCAAAATAAGGATAGGATGTATAAGGAGAAATAAACCAATATGAGGTCTTAGACATGGAAACGCAACAAGAAGGAGCTTGTTATGACAACTGGACAAGGGAAGGTCCCATCTCAAACATTGCATGAAGGGTAGAGTTATACGAGGGATTAGAAAAATAAGTGTCAAAATGGTGCATGTTAGAGGGTAGTCAAAAGTAGATGTCAAGCTCGTTCATGAAGACAAGTGCCACTACAGATCAACAGAGTGAACCAGTAACCACAGATCAGGAATTATCAAGTTGTTAAGTGATGGAGGACTAATCACAGAGGTTAACCTCTTCTATGAAACAAACCACAATAACAGTGCATCGGTAGACGTTCCAAGGTGTAGATAACATATTAACAATCAAGACTATCAAATGAATGAGGTTAAAAAATGATAATTGTGAGTAGGCATTCCATAGAGAATAGGGGAGTAGGCATTCCATAGAGAATAGGGGACACTATGGTGGCAAGGGATTTGGTATGACAGTTCATGAGACAATATTGTGAACATAGCAGTACTAGATGGACTTTTTTATCAACTACATGACAATGTTGCAAGGATCTTGATGCAGGGGCATTCAATTTCATTTGAGTGAACTGCAAATTTCAGAACTGATAATTAAAGCTGGTAAAATTATTTTCATTAGAAATTAACATTTTCATTAAAAATTATGCATAATTTCATTAATTTGAAGTGGCTGAGTGGAGCTGTTAATGTTGACAGATACAGCTGGTGGCTTGGAAGACATTTTTGGCTTTTTTCCTTAAATAAATTAGTGGAGGCAATTCTCAGCATTGAATTCGATTTCCTATTATTAGTGATTGTTCTGTGACTGCTGTTAAGGGGCAGCTTGACCTGCCTTAATAATTTAGCCTTTTTCCATGTTTGGCTGGAAGGAACCAATCCTTGAGGGGAACCTTTATCAAGATAAAGCAAGTAAAAAAAAATGGGGAGAGGGCTGCCGATATAGGGAATTTTCTGATATGAGGATTGGACTTTTGAATCATAGTTCTGATGTCTGGAAAAGATTCTTCGACATTGTAAGAAGATATAGTTTTGTTCTAGGTGTGTTTACACATTGTAGTAGGTTTTGTCTTGTTTTGTAAGTGAAGTTTTTAGGTCATTATCTGGCCATATGAGGAGATCTGGAGTTATGTACGTCTTATTAGTTCAATAGATTGTTATCGAGATTTTAAAGTGTATGTATTCTTAAAAATCTGTGTTGGCTGCAAGGATTGGCTGCCTTTCATTAGGTACGTGGTTGTTGCCTGCATCAGAGCTTGTCTAAGTAGTTGAAAGGGCTTGTTGAAGACAACAAAAGCTGTACAGAGAACCCATCACATGATTGTCATAGAAAACAACCCATCAAGCATAATTATTTCAAAGTCATAAAGAAAGGCAGTCATGAAACTTCAAGGGGTAGTCCATAGAGGGCTGATTCAAGACACCCAAACACTGACCTAAAAGATAGTCATCATGGATAGGGTACTATCATGTTAAGCATGGGAGATATACCAAGTTACCAACAACTTGCGTGCTTGTTTAACGATCTACACACTTTAGGTAACATTATTAGGGCATTCTATGGGCATAATACAGTGACAATATACATACCCATGCATGATGACAACCCTATGACAGTACAAGGTAAGTGATAGGATAGTGTTCTACAAGCCTAGATTAGTCAAGGGAAGGCATTCAAAGGACAATACGAACAAAGAGTCAAATTCCAAAAAGCTTAGTCCATAAAGTTTCAGACCAGTCATCTTGAAGCATGACAGCCCAAGGGACAGAGTTTAGAGTGCATGATTGAATGCCACCGTTTCAAGAGTTATGACTAAACATGATGACTTATTACTGTTTTTCCCAAATGAAGACTATATAAGGTTGTTTAAAAAACAACATGATAAGATCTGGAGACTCATCAAGTGCCAAAGCGAGCAGTCTTAAGGTAGATCTCAATCATGACATGGACAGTCTGGGAGGATAGTCTAAGAGGACAGTCATTATGAGGACTGATTATTGTATGGCAGTCCATGAAAACATGAAAAGGCAATGAAAGTGATAATAAAGGATAGCAAAACTTTGTATGGCATAAGTTCCTTATGAGAAGTGACTCCAAATAAAGAAGAGCCCTTCAAGTGTAATATAATACCATTAAAATCAAATGAAGTAATCATGCTTGAGATACATGGTAGCAACTGTAATAACATAAATCATAGCGGCATCAAAGGAGGTTTCAAAGGACCAAAGGACTGTCATATGGATGAGAAAGAAGTAGGAGACAGGAGATGATATGCCATGTGGAAACACTGGCCATTGTAGGGTTGGACCAGTGTATAACTTAGAATGCTACTCTCACAAATGAGAGAAAGATGGATGCCCACCCTATCAAAAGACTGAAGTAATCTATCTCACTTGTTTATTGCAACTATAACAATGTAATCTGATACCTTTTGATCTTCCAAAGCTTGTTGAGGCTTGAAATGCCTGATCAAATCAGACTCTATGGTTGTATGCACTATTGAAGAGTCAGGGGAGCATGCATACTAAAGTAACCTGGACAGTCATGAAGAATAATAGGAGAACGTTTTACTTTATTGCAAGGTGCTAGATGAATTTGCGAGTTGATTCCTGTAGTCTCTAAAAATAGGGTTTTCTAGTGTAAAACAGTTGCTTCAATTTTTGAATTGATTCTCACATTATTGTAGATCCTACGGAGGCACGTTATTCAGAACATTAACTTCCACACTAATATGGAAACTGATTTATATCTTCTTTCTATCAGTTTTTCCTACCAGTTTTATTTGTTTACCATCTCCATTGTTACAACGAACAAAATCCAAAATGGAAAATAAGCATTTAAACGATTGGCATGTCTAAAATGGGTTCGGAGTAATGGTATGCCGATGAAATAAAAGAGAATGTCACTTCTACGACTGTGTTATGATCACACAAAAGCTATATACAATGAAGGCTTGAGGCAGCAACATGAATATATGGGTAGGTAGACCCACTGTTTAGAAGCTAAACAAAAATCAAATATGATCAAGGGTATCTGAGAGTAGCTCTTTCAAAAGACCAAAAGAATACCCATTGCACGGTTTCTATTTCTTCACCTTTGGTGACAATGTCTTGTTGAATTCTTGCACAAAAGCAAGTGTCCTAAACAAATTCACAAATCTTCTAAACCTTTGTGTAGATGATAGTTTGGGGAAATCTTATTAGGATTCTTTGACAGATCATGGTCAATGTCCAAATAAATAGGAGAAACAATAATATTCGCGAACTTTATAGAAGCAACAAGAGAAATGACCAGATCTTGGTTTCACTAGAATTCACATCATTGAAATACATGATATCAAGGCTAGGAAACTATGTACACTCATGTTATGTGTGGCTTACGAGTTTTGGAGAGGCGATCCCCACTACAACAAAGCTTAACAAAGCCTGATTTTGTGATGTTCATAAGCTAGGAAACCAAATATGCTCAAATTCTGTATGGCTTGAGGGTGCTGGAGATATAAGCAAATAATAATATTTATAATGTAATGAATTTTGCATTACATAATGTTTAATACATTACACGTTTTTTCATGTGCTGTCAAAAGCAGACTTTAGTTTCTTTGACTTTACATCATCAGATATTGGACACAATCGATTTTGTATCATGTCAAGAAACTTTGACTGTAAGTTTTTATTAATCTCAATCAAGTTTTTGATCATGCTCCTAGCCTGCATGCAGTTCTCTACTCAACCATCATATGTATTGCTTCTGGAGATCATTCTGGCTGAAAATTCAGTATTACATTAAATAACAGTAGGTAAGTGTTGCAAACATTCAAGAAGAAAGTCTCTTCTAATACTAGAAATGCAATCTGTGACCCGAAACTCCAAACCAGACACAATGATCTTTTACATATGGAGTTTTGTCTAAGCAGGTTGTGAATGAGACTATCCCTGCTCTTCAAAAGATAAGAGAAACCTGAAAGATTCGATACAGTAGCATGTGACATTTTCTTTTTTTGTCTTTTGTACATTTGATGAGCAATTAGTTGGGTTCTATATTGATTCATTATCCTCTATATAAAAATTTATCATTGAAATAGGCCTTACTAGGTTCTGCAAATACTAGAACAGAGAAGAAAAATAATCCACACGCACATTTTGCTAAATGGGGTTCTGTAAATACCAGAACAGAGCAGATTTCGCTGAAGAAAAGCTGAAGGTAAAAAGGCCACGTCGTGCTCCAGGATAGCTAAACACTAAAAATGAGGTATCATGCATTTATTAATATTGTTTCATTGTCATCTCCCACCTGTGTAGTAACGGGTCCTCTGGCCTGCATGCCCAAAACGAAAACCCTAAGAGCCATCTGTCTATGGCCTTTGTTCCTCTTGACAAAACCCCACCAAAGCCACCATTTTGCACATCCACGTCGCACAGGTGCAGCCGTAAATGCCAACTGTGTGCAATAGACGCTAACCAAGATCTAGTTTTTGCCCCCTTCCTCTGTATCCGGGCGTTCTCTTGCCTTGGGCTTTGCATTGCCTATCCGTCCGCCATCTATAGCCTGCCAACGCTCCCACCTTGCAAACAATGGTTAAAACCCAAGCACATATCTCTGCCAAATTGGGATTTAGACTTAGGATAGTCTTGACATAGCACAAAACAAGCCATGCTATTGGCTGTCAAAAGATATGATTATTAACTATTTAATGTGAAGCCTTGCCAATAGTTCCTTGCGGGGCAGGAACTAATAACACCGTATAAATGTAAGGATTACGCCCTCAAACCTTATACTGCAAAGAATGAACTCAATATGTAATATATAATAAGATACACTAAATTAATGGTCGAGGTTAAAGTGAGCAATCAGAAAAGATGTCAGACATTCAATTTATGCTATGGAATGTCCCAAAACAAATTTTTGACCCACTTACTGAGGAAAAATTGCGAGTCTCTGGAGCTGCTAAAATAAATGGTGATATTCTAGAAAGTAGGATGAGCAATCTGGAACAATAATAACTCATTATCATAACAGCCAGGGCGTCGCAATGTTTGCACATGGAATGCTACTGCGATAACCTCCTTTGGTCCTCTAGTCTGCTCTGCCGCCCTTGTTTCTATAGCATCGGCGCCCTCTTAACTGGACATCAAACTAATATTAACCATGGCCAAAATTGCGTAGAGACAACCAGGTGAAGGAAGTTAAAGCCATACCTTTTCATCTGAAGGGAGCCAGATTAAATTTATATAAAGTTAAATGAGGTTTTTTGAATCTTTTATACTCCACAATTTCAATTATCTATGTGTAGGTTCACAGATGAGTTAGATATGGGACTACCTCAAACCATCTATGTGTAGGTCCACAGATGGGTTAGATATGGGATTACCTCAAATGAGGCATACATATTTTACCTCCTGTCATGAGATTTGAGCTTATGACCTTTCTTTCAAGAACACAAATTCTCCACCATTAGACCAACTCAACAATAATTTACAGCACTCAAAATAATGATGTGACCTTCCAATACGAAACCATAATAACATTATCCTCCAATCAGATTACACAGAAGTTGTACTTCAAAAGCTTAGTAGGGAACAATATCTTGGTAACTTCTTAATTACCTTACAGAATAAATGGGTGAAGACTGCTTATGTGTGAATCAATGCCACTGAGATGCTGATGGTGCCATCCTCCATTGTCTTCCTATAGGCTGAGAAAGCTGCAACAATTACACTACTTACACAAGGCTCCACTTTACTGAAGTTCCCCTGTGACCCAGTTAGAAAATTGATCTCGAAGCTCCAAACAAATCAATGGTGCTTAGATTATCATATACACACATCCTTACTCCTTCCTTGTACTGAAGATAGCCTCTAACTAATCTGGGCATAACTCGGGGATCTGATAGTGCAGCAATTTTTTTTCTCTCACGATGCTTTCTACAGACGAATTTCTCAACACACACATAAAATCACTTATTAAAAAAAAAAATCATGGTAACATCATTCGATAACGTTATCTAAAAAGTAGCATAAAATTAATACTTATCGAATAATGTTACTTATTAATTATAAAAAACAAAAAAAATCCTTCTGTGTTAATTTTTTGCTATAATATTACGGTTGCTTTGGAAACATTCTTATTAATAAGTAATCTTTAAAATAATAACACAAAAAATAAATCGTAAGATTAATAAGTATTAAAATAAAAATTGTTACTTTTTTATAGTAACATCCTTATTAATAAGTATTAATTTTGATCATTATCGAACATATTGTTATTTAAAAAGTAACATTTCAATGATGAAAGGCAACATTAAATTTTAACTGTTATTACTTAAATAACGTGTGACATTATAGTGTGAAATGGGTTTTAAAGCACTTGCAATTACTATTGGCCTAATCATTAATGGAAAATTTAATGTTAACCTTATAGGTATTAATAAGGGTATTAACCTTGATATTTTATTAATTAATGGGATATGATCATATGAATTCCGATGTTTTTTATTATCAACAAACAGGTTTTGAAGGGACCCAAAACCCTTGAAGAGAGAACTACATCAAAAAGTTGCATTAAGATAAGCCAATTTCACTATAGCCCAAAGAAAGAAAAAACTAGCACTATGCTAGAAACAAGGAAAGAGACAACAAAAAGGAAGAAAGTAGTACAATTTTTTAAGGGCCTCAGTGGCCTCAAGTTCCAGCTTAGTCATATTTAATGCAATCTTCTTTAGCTCCTGAATATCCTGATTAGTAGGTTTTTTCTTTAGATTAGCTTTGCTTCTCTTGCAAGGTCCCACCGTGTCCTCTAGATTTTTATCCAACACCTCCACGTCCACTATAGATCCTTCCTAATGGATGGCTTCTAGCTTTCCAACCATGGTATTTAAACTCTTAGTCGAGTTCTTCACCAGTTTGTGACATAAGCTAACCAAAGATATCAATTTTTCATTAATTTCCTTGCATTTATTCTCCATCTTACTCAATCTACCTTCAAAGTCTTTCTTGACTTTTTCGTCTAGCTAAGAAATCCTATAGTCATAGTCATTCTTCATATCATTAATCATTCCCATAGTCTTTTGCATTGAATCCACAATTGCCTTTCTCTAATCAACCGTCCATTTCTCTTTAACTTGAGAATCTTGTTTACTGCTAATTGCCCAAATTTTCACATTAGTTTGGGGCATGTCCATGAAAAGAGAAAGAAAAATTAATATTATGGTAGTATCCTGACGCTTAATCTAAAGAAAAATAGAGTGGTGAGACCATTACTTATATTAATATGGCCAATACCATTATTGTGGATAGTCTAAATTATTCTAACATTGCTTACTAATTTATTAAGTCAACAATAGAGTTGAGGGTTTCATTGTTTTAAATCACATTATCCTTCTAATATAGATCATACCATAGGGGTTTCTAGATTATCTCATAAAATTGGCTAGGACAGATAGAGGAACTTAATATAATAACATAAAGGCAAGTTTAAATGTAAGTTAGCTTAGCCCACTCATGTTATTATTTATTTTTTATACACATATATATGCCAACAATATATACATACTTGGGTAATGGAAGATTTAGTAAAATAGTTCCACCCATTGTACTCAGTGATTACCGATTGCGTAAATGCTCAAGTAATGCATACATGTATGTGTTTTATGTGCTATCTCATACCCTTCATTCTTGAGCTCCATCTGAAGTAGACATATGTTGCGAATAACATCCAAGGAGATGGTAGTGACTCTTGTGGTAGTAAGCAAGAATGAGAAATGTGAATTCTTCACTTGCTTTTCTTTTTTGAAATGGTTGGGTTTTCCTAGTCAATTCTTTTTTGGGTCATTACAAAATGAGAAAAAATCTATTCATGTTTGAAATGTGTAAAATTTATGTTAGAGATTATGCTCACTATGACCTATTCATAATGGTTTTTTAGATGTATGCACTAGAAGAATGACATTATGCATCAACTAGATGAAGTGTGTGGATTTTCACTAGGGATAGTAGAGTGTGTGTTCGGTAATGAATAGGTTTCCTCACTCCAGGAGAATTTAGAGTAATCATATTGTAAACTACTAGGGATTGTGATGAAAACTTTGAAGGAGAAACACTAGAAATGACTCAACACTATAAGAGAAGCATGTAAATAGGCAATAGTGAGATTGGGTATGGAAAAAAGATAAAATAATTAAACAGGTAATATAAATTATTAGAAGGGTGTTGTCATATAAATTAGGAATATATCTGTACAAGTAATTTATAGATATACTTTTCTTTTCATGAAATACTATAAATAAAAAATACTCACCTAGACTAAAACCATAGAGATCAACTACCTATTTTAGTAAATTAATAGAAATGATGTGTAAGAGAAAGGTAAGGATTATTGGATACCTTGGGACTAAATATATTTTTTTAAAATAATATTGTAGTGTTAAATAATAAAAATAGCAAAATCTTGACAACAAATGTAATTTTTTTTCCTAATTTAATATGAGGCAAAAGTGGCTATCCTTTATAGAATTGTTTTGGGATTTTAGGGATGGGAGGTTTATAGGTAAAAAAACATAAAAATTATAATATTTGATCAAACTATTTTGATGGGATGACTAAAATTAATCATAACCCTATTCAGTGGTAAATTATAGGAAAACAATAAGTGAACATTAAACTCAAATTCTTAGAGAACCTAAGTTCAAAGAGAACCATATAGGGATATAAGTATATAAATATTTTAGAAAGAGAAAATATATGTTATATATAGGATGGGGCTGCCAACAATATTTTAACATTTAGCTAGTTGTAGGAAAGTGTGAGATTTTGCCAAGATCAAGAGCTCAATGAAATGTACAAAATAGAGACACAATATAGGACAAGAATAAACTGTATTTATTAATAGAAAATGATCAATATCAATTAAGCATTACATACAATGAATATGAGCCTTCTTATATAGGCAAGGCTATAGATATGTGAGCACACAAACATGACATGTGGCTCAATAAGAAACAAGGGTAGGTAGGAAATAGGTGTGGGTAGGTGGGAGAAATAATATAGTAGTCCACATGAGGTGGATCACCCACTGAATGTGGAGTGTAACAAGAAGATCAACACTATAAAAGGTGGAATTTCTCCTACACACACTATTCCAATGTGACACAAACACCTAAGTGTCTCATACCCAAACTACTATGAAATGCATTTCTTAATTTAACTTAAGTAAAGTGTAATAATATCCAAGATGAATAATTATTTACACCAACACCACCCCTTAAGTGCAACTTAGGGGAATGCACTTAAGTCTACAATGCAACTAAGCAATGCAAGATGGGTCCCGACTACGAGGCCATGTTAGGTGGCCATGTACAAATGCGAATGCATGCAAACCAATGCAATGAAATCTCTCACAAAGTGGGGAAAGAGAGAAAAACCCAATGGGAAAAAACCCTCCCCCAAAAGAGAGATGAAAAACATACAAGAGAACTCTTATAGAAGAATGTGAAGGACAAAACCCCATGTGAGGAAAAAGTCCCCCCCCATATGAGAGAAGAAGAGAAGCTAGGAAGCCCCCCCTCAATGTGGAATCTGCACCAATGATAGAAGCTCGATGTATGAAGAAACTGCTCCAAGAACGTCGAACAACATTCCTCCCCTTAGGAAGAAACAAAACCAAAGGTGTATCCATGAAGTCTCCCCAATCATGAAGGGAAGATGTATTAAGAAAACTCATGATGAAAGGAATCCCTGAAAACTGCTCAAGTGTCCCCATGTCGATGCTGAAAGATACCCCCTCCAAAGGTGGTAAACTGTGCCACACTGCTGAAAAAGGCACTCCAAGATCTAGTGGAGATGGATGTAGATCATGTCCCAAAGACTCACTTGTTTCCTCAAAACATAAAGAGACCTCCTCCAACTGCTGTACATAAGTATCCACAATCATGTCAACCTCGAAAGAATGATCATGTAGAGAATGAACAAGAGGGTCAGAGTGTGCCCTCGCAACAATCGAAGAAGGATCACCTTCATCAAAGAGAAGATGAATGCCATCAATGATGTCTCCCAAATCTATAATGTAGGATTCCATAAACAAACCTGCAATATCTGTCAAGTAATCATCCCATGAATTTGAAGCTGGAAGACAATAAATATCCTGCTGCATTGAATCACATGAAGGCAAAACTGTTGCACTATCCGCATCATCAGGTGCAATAGGTGATGTGATATCAATATGAGGAGATGAAATACAAGGCTCAAGAATGGGGTCACATGTGAGAATCCCCATGTTCAAGTGCCCAAAGTTCTCCTCAAAATCTGAACCATCACAAGAAGTGTGATCATCAGGTGTAGAATCATCAAATGTGAAATCATCATCATCAACAAAATCTGAAAAGGAGTATAATCGAGATGCATGATCAACCACCTTAGTCGCAATGATAGCTCTACTCTCCAAGTCTCTAATGAAAACTGAGTCAGGTGTGAACTCCACAACCCTCTTAGTTGCGCCATGTGTGATTTGATAGATAGAAAGGAGACTGTTTGTCAAGTGGGGTACACACAACACATCATTGAAGGAGTTATCCCCAATGTCAATAGATCCTTTCCCAATCACATCCATGTATGTATGATTGCCCATCAAAATCTGTGGCATGGTGCAAGGCTCAAATGTAGAGAACATAGACTGCGAAGATGCCATATGATGAGAAGCCCCTGAATCTAGAAGCCATCTCTTTGAATTATGACTGATAGTAGCACATAGAGCTTTTCCTTTTCTTGTTCCAAAAGAGTGAGTCTTTCCACTTGTAGAAGCCATGAATGCTTGCCCTTTTCCTTTTGAATGTGAGGAAGTGGAAGTTGATGAATCATCCTTCTTGTAGACTTTAGGCAAATCAATGTTATGCTTTTTGATGATATGTGTGAGCTCATCAATCTTCTTAGAATGGCAACGATGCTCCTCATGACCAATCTTTTTACAATAAGCACAAGTAGGTCTCTCCCTCTTTGGTGAATTATCTCTCTTGGAAGAGGATGAATCTCCTTGTTGTGAGAAGATGGTGCTTTTTCTTTAGGCTTTGATTGCCATTTCTTCTTGTTTGAGTTGTCCTTTCCTTGATTTCCTTTGTTCCTTTGATTTGCCACTAATGCTTGAGACTTAGAAGCCTTAAGAATGCCCATGCTTATCAACTTAGTTTGTTCCATCATCAACATTTCATTGAAAGCATCAAATGTAGGCATTTTGTAGCTTGAACCCATTGTCATCCTATGGGTTTGGAAACTAGAAACAAATGCTGCATATTCTTGTGGAAGCTTGCCTATCAAGTTGAATATCAATTGAGTATCCTTTTTATCAATGCCACAATCTTTGAGTTGTGCCCTCAACTCATTTGCCTTAGTGACATAATCTTGTATAGTATCAAAGTTCTTAGGATCTAACATGGTGAAATCACTATCAATTTGATATCCCCTAATCTCATCAACTTGACCATACAAGTCTTGAAACTTTTGCCAAGCATCTTTGATTAGAGTACATTTCTCAATATGAAAAATGAGATCCTTTGATACATACTTTCTTAAGGTACCAATTGCCATGATATTTTTAGTGAGCCAATCCAAGTGACCAACTGGATCAACCTTAGGATCAGCGGGAGCAACAATAGTTCCATCAATATAATGAGTGAGTCCTGATTCCATAAGTTTACTCCATGCATCAATTTTCCAAGTAGCATAATTATGAGGAGTTAAGAGAGGAAACTTAGAAGAACCCATAGCAACAAAAAAGAAGGAACACAAGAGCACAAAAGCACAAGTGACACCCCCCCAAATTCACTTAATCAAAGTACCCCTCTCAAAGTGATGATTTTGGCACTTTATACTTAGTGCGTTCACAATGAGCCACTTGCAAAACAAGACAAAGTGGACTTATGATGCAAATTTTACAACTTCTCAAATGAGATACAAGAGACTTCAATCAATAGTGCAATGAATCTAACTAAGATTCAAGCAAATATACAAGTACTAAGAGAGCCAAAAATAGCCAAAATCTGAAAGTACAATTTCTACTTACAATGGCATCAATTTGATAGCATCATGTGAAAGTAGACGAAAAAATACGCACTTTCAAAAAAAAAGGGCACTTGAAAAGGAGGTCGTATGACCCTAAACGAAGCCTCTGAAGTTGCAAAAACTGGGATTACTCAGGTACAGTCACCAAAAAAGGAATTTTCTGAAAAATCAGTGCATCAAAATCAAAAAATTTCTTCACCACTGCGGAGAGCACGAAATTCTAGCTCATTTAAAAAAAAAATTGCTCGAAAAAGGAGCAAAAATGAGCAAGTTATGGCCATTTGAAGTTGAACTGCAAAATCAAAAAGCTCAATGAGAGGGGCCTGCAAAATTTTTGAAAAATGATGATGTGGCGCTGACGTCAGCAAGTCACTGTTAAATTTGACGGTCGTATGACCGTCGCAAAAACTTCGCCTCCCTGCTGACCAGGCGCCCGTACTGTACGGACTGCTGACTGGGCATGTCTGCGTGGAAGATGAGGTGGCAGACATACGAATGTCTGCGTGGCGCAGGTGACTGTGTGTACGGATTGTTGACTGCGTGAGCCACGTGGCGTCTGCGTGGCGGCCGGAGGTGTTTTGGTGGTCGTCGGAGGTCTCTACCGGCGGCGGTTGGCGTCGCCGGAGGCGGGAGCTAGTGGAGTCGGAGAGTGGCGCTGGGAGTCGAGGCGACGGCGGGAAACCTGGGTGTCGGCGACGGGAGACAGACAGCGGGAACAGAGCTGAAGGCGGCGCTGTCAGGTGCTGCAGACTTGCAGACGCGGTACGGGGGTCACGGGGGGGTTTGCGGACCCCCCAAAAAATTGCTTTTTTTGATTTTTCAATTTTTCAAATTTTTTTTTATTTTTGATTTTTCGAAAAAAATTATAGAGAATTTTTTTTTTTTTTCGAAAAATTAATAAAAAATTTGGAAATCCGTACAATAATAGCAAAATTGGCGAAATTTTTTTTCTCACCAAAATAGGCAGACTTTATAACCAAAATTCATGGAAGCGGCCTTCTGGACGCAATGGCGGGGTCGGATCTAGTCTAAGACGCCTCCAAAAGATGCTGCTCCTCAGATCTGCCTCTTGACGTCGCAATAATGCCTCTTCAAGACGAATCAATGAAGCCCCAATGACTCTGATACCATGTGAGATTTTGCCAAGATCAAGAGCTCAATGAAATGTACAAAATAGAGACACAATATAGGACAAGAATAAACTGTATTCTCATCAATAGAAAATGATCAATATCAATTAAGCATTACATACAATGAATATGAGCCTTCTTATATAGGCAAGGCTATAGATATGTGAGCACACAAACATGACATGTGGCTCAATAAGAAACAAGGGTAGGTAGAAAATAGGTGTGGGTAGGTAGGAGAAATAATATAATAGTCCACATGAGGTGGATCACCCACTGAATGTGGAGTGTAACAACAAGATCAACACCATAAAAGGTGGAATTTCTCCTACACACACTATCCCAATGTGGCACAAACACCCAAGTGTCTCATACCCAAACTACTATGAAATGCATTTCCTAAGTAAACTTAAGTAAAGTGTAATAATATCCAAGATGAATAATTATTTACACCAACAGAAAGTTGTAAATATTAAAGTAAAAATCAATTGAAATCCAGGAATATAAGAATGAGACAATCTTTTAATCATGGGAAACATTTAGGATGGATAAATAAGGCTAAATAAAAAATTCAAAAAGGGATAAAAATGATAGGGATGATAAAAGATATTTGAGAAATTAAGAAATACAAGCCATGTTGGTAACAATCCATTTAAGGCCAAGGAACAGTGCATGGGTAGATAGAACACTTGTGTTTCTAATTTCTACCTTAACTTTTTAACATTATAGGCATCTAAAAATAAATTAGATACATAATACCACGTTTTTCACAAATAAAAATATGTTTTTAGTCTATGTAAAATCTTATACACACAAGGATGAGTAAAATGTATTAAATGTATGAGATTTCATCATTATTTATTATATAAATTTTCACCATAGGTACATAAATGCCTCCCTAAAACCTTGAATGGTTACCCATATCAAAGGAATATCCTATTTCTCAAGATTATCAGCTCTAAAATTATATATATCTTTGACTAAAGTGAGTCCTTTTTATGTTATTCTAATTTTTCATATTGCATTACATTATAGTTGTAAAAATAATATCAGACATTAGCTGTAATCAATACAATTATCACTTGATTTTATTTTTTGTTAAAATAGAAATTTTTTATATCTTGAAGTCACAAATAAGTTAGTCATTTTTTATAATTCTACATTCATATATACCTAATTAAATATATAGATACAAATTTTGTGATATGTGTTTAGCTAAATATTATTCACTAATAGCTAGTGCTATTAAATATTTAAAGAAAAATAAATAAAATCCAAATCTAAGACATTGGTGGAAAAAAAATCTCATACCACTTGAGTTTCTATAACTCATAAGACAAAACTTGACTATCTTTTACAAAGATCCCTCCTGATCCTTCTAAAGATAAATTCAATTTAGATCAAGGATTGTAATGATAGGGGTGGTGATGAATCGTTTATATGATTTATGGAATTCTACATCACACTTTATTGTCCAATCAAACTTCTTTACCTTCTATTTCAATATAGTCATAGCAAATAGAGTTTTTACATTCATAAAAACCTCTATAAACAATTCACAAGGCTGATGTGGAATGTCTCACCTTTGTAAAATTTTGAGGTGTAAAAACGCCCATTATTGCAATGATATTTATTTAGTATACTATATTTAATTTTCAAGAGATAATATGGACCAATTAACACACCTCTATTTGGAAAAAGAGAAAATTTGATATGATTTTTTTATATTTTTTGCTTTATTATTCCTTACAACACTAAATTATATTTTATTGTTTCATATCATTTGACTAAATCATAATATTATTAAGGAAAATCAAAATAAAGTTCTATAGACAATCCTAGAAGATATTATACATTGCGCTCATGATAGAAACAAGTGGAGTAATCGTCTAAAAAGGAGTACAGTATAGTCATAGTGACCATTATGGATCATGAATGTGGTCATGTGGATATATTTTGATTTAATTATTAATTGATTATTTCCATATTTTATACCAATCCTTAAAAAATATTGTTCCTTCCTTCACTTGATTTAATAGATCGTGTACCTAAGGTTGTAGATATCTATTTCAAACTATAGCTTGATTCCATGTGTAATAATCTATACAAAGCCTAAAGGCTCTCATATGTGTTCTTCTGAAGAGCCTTGATACGTCCTAAGGAAGACCATTGAGCCTTGTCAAATCTTTTGGAAGAATTTAACTATAATGTTTTATATTTACTCAAAATTTACTATAGGTGGTCAAGATTGTCTTATTATAGCTTCATTTTTTAACACACATATTCATCTAATTGCAAATTTCATTAATTTTTAAAATTAGAAGTCTTCACAAAATCTAACCATTGGATAAAGCAATTAGGTTTGTGACAATAAATTAAAACTATTATCATATCATAAGAGCCTATCGATGTCCTCGGTAATAGAAAATTTATTATTTTTATTTATTTTAATATTTGAAATTCTTTTTATGCCAATATTTTCTAATGACTTTAAATGGACTAATAAAAATATTTGATCATTTATTTTACATTTTCTAGTCATCTAATGCATACCTTCATGAAATACCCTAAAATTAACTATCCTATACCTAACATAACATAGATTATATGAGGGAACAAGCCTCTCTCATTTCTTGGCTTATTCACCTAGCCTTCTAATAATATGAATTCATATTACTTTCAACAAGAAATTCAAATCTCAAGGGTTTGATTATAATTATTCATTAAGATTGATAGAAATTGTAGATTTCTAATAAAGAAAGACAATAGATTTTACTATATATGTCAATATGGACATGGTTTTAAAACCAGAAATTAAATGCAGCCATGGAATTACCTCATCCCCATTAATGAATCACCTCAAATCTGAAGCAGTGGGGATACCCCAGCGAGGGTTGGCATAATAAAATACCTCCTCCATACCACCTAAGTATTTTATGAAAAATCTCGTCAGTGAGTTGCAAGAAAAGGTGCTTAGACACAATGATGTCAAGCAAAGAAGCTACGAATCTAGAGCTAATATCCGTGGTTACACAGTAATGGTCCTCGCATCCTACAAATTCCTCTCTCAAAATCCATTTGATAGCAGTGATGATGAAAGGATTAGTATGGTCTGTCATCGTCTATAGGTGATGGTTTGAGATAGTTCCTAGGAAAGAAACTTGACCTCTCCTACCTACTAGCCTAATAGGTGTATCTATTACTCCTATCCTAAAAAGCTACTCAAGATTTTCCTACAACTGCTAAGGATTAATTCTCTGTATGATCGAAACTTCCTTCTCTAAGTGGTATTTATAGAAAATATTAGGCTAAAAGAAGCTTCAATGGCTCTTGCATTGGAACAAGTTGGTGATTAATGAAGGTTATTTTCACACAGATCAACCTTAATCATCCCTCCTACTCAGTCTTTTTGAACAATGTGTGAATAACGAGCTAGTGCCACACATCTGAGTGAAATATTTCCTTTTGAAGCAAATCTTAGGTAATCTCACACATTGGTATGTGCGAAGAGATTTTGTAAATGCACCATAAAGTGGGAAGTCATTAATCCAAGAAAATCGTATAGTTTAGTGCAAAAGGTTTTAAAACGGCAATGTTAAAAGGCATGATTGTCTTGCTCTTTAGTGAGCTGGCAGTAAGGTGCACGATATTCAAATTAATCTTAAACGTATGTGTGAGTTGACATTTCCACTAAGTTAACTCTCAGCTAACTTGTCGTGCAACGTTAATTTCAAGGATTCCATATTCATGAAAGTGGTTTTATTAAAGATAGAGTGCATGCAATAGCGAAGTGAAATAAGAACAAGTTCTTTTCAGCCTCTAAGTGCAGACCCTGAGAAAACACAAAATGACATCATCTGTAAGAGTTTTTGGAATTTTTTCAATAGTCAATATGTGGATATCTTATAAGAAGTGTCTTTTGCTTCCCACATTATGCCTCCTAAGGCCACCCATCCTTTCACAAAACCATAAGGAAAGATATATGTCAAGGACACAACCGTGGTTGCGGATAGATTCAAAGACATTTTCGACCTTGATCTCCGTGTTAAACCAAAAAACCTTCGAGAAGATGCTTATTAGAGATGGAAAAAGGGTTCAGGTAGGCCCACTTTTTAGCTTTGGCACTTTGGTATTCCGCAATACATGGTTCCTTTGGTCCCTCATTGACCCAAATTCATTAACACATGTGCTGCAAGGTTTACCCTAGAACCTTCTACAATTGAAGGAGAAAAAACTAAAGATGGTGATAAGTGTTGAAGCTATCAGATATATGTTGTGTATTCCCCATATTGACAAACATATGGTGGTTTTTAAGAAAAAGTGCTCAGAGGGTTATTGGAGGGAGAGAGATACCATTGTTAGCTTTTGTAATAATTTGATGAATAGGAGTAAGGAGAACACCGAGCTTCCTCCGTTCCCAATATATTATGATGCTTTCCATCAATAAGATGTAAAAGATATGACATCCATGCTAGCATACATTTTTGTTCTAGATAGTGATCAAAACATTTATCCATTTCTAATGGGTTTCCAATTCAAATTCCTCAAGCAAAGAGAAGTTTTCCATTTTGACTTTATAGATATTTTGGTGCAAGAGATGGTAGAACAACTGGTGAATTTAAAAAACCACCATAGGTTCAGGTACACCTCTTTTCTTATCCATATGTTTCTAAACCAGAATCCTAAATTCTTTAATGAGACCACAGAGCTTGCAATGTATGATAGTAGAAATAAGAAGAATCTAGTAGCTGTGTGGACTCACTTGCTACATGCCACATATGACCCTTATGCATTTTCGGATGCGTTCATGGCTCCGACAATGCAAGATTTAAGAAAGATACAGACTCAATCACATGCTTCTCAAATTTATAAATCGCCTAGATGACATCCAATTTTCTCCCATGTGATTGGTATCTAGGGTCAGATATTTCTTTTGCCATGACTCATGGGTTCACTGAAGAACCTTTTCACCTTCTGCAATCCATCCTAGATCACACCTTGGCTCTCGAAATATTTAGGTATCTATTCATTATTGAATAGCGTATAGGGTCAGGAAAGAATGGAGTTGGCATTTTTAAGGACCACGCAATTATCGGACCTATTGTTGTTGTCAAAAGATGTGAAGCCGGAGGTGTACTTACCTTAAACATGGTCCAACTAGGCCTAGTGGTTATTGATGATAAATGGAGTTATTACCCAAATGGATGTCTATCTAAAAGGAAGAACCCAGTAGTGCATGTCTCATGTGGCCCTGTTTGGGATTCTTAGAGAAACCCATAGAAAGATGACTAGGTAGTATATGTGAACCTGTACGCCATCCCAAAGAAAGAAAGACCACCCAGGTTGACCTTCTACGCTATGAAGGAGAGGTATGATCTTGCTAAGAAGTTCCCACTTCGCTTATCCAGAAAGATGGCGGAAGAGGATTGGTCTGAAGATAAGAGACAGGCCTTTTGGAGATATAGGCAAGAAATCAAAGAGGTCAAAATAGGACTGGGGAATCTTCACAGTGGCAAAGAATTTGAGCTAGAGTGCCAAAAGTACAACAGTGATGAAGATGATTATAATCGTCCTCCAGGTTTCACTGATAAAGGAGATTTCCCAGAAGTAGTGGAGCAACTTGGAGGGAAAGGAAAACAAATCAAGATCATCTCCTTGGGCGCCACAACTATTTCCAGTTTGCCCTCTATAAAGAAGCCCGTTAGTAGGCCCAGGTCTTAGACCCCAAGGTAGAGTTCAAGTCCATCTCAGCAATAGGGTTCTCTAGAAGAATCCATGGCCTCCCAAAAGAAGCAGAAAAGCATTTAAGTAATCCGGAGGCTTTAGAGACTCAGAATCTTATATCAACACAAGCTTCTCTTGCACCAACAACTGCTCCAGTATAGGTACTCTTCTTTGCCCCTCTTCTTTGTTCTCAATCTCTAGTTTCAATGTTGACGTCACCCTCTATCAACCCTGTTATCATGTTAGATAGTCCTATAAGAGCCATGTCTTTCGCACTGTCTGTGCAAACCCAATCAATTGCAGCTTCCACAAGTACATTTACATCTCCCTTACCTAGAATTAGCACTTTTGATAGCTTAGTTAGTATGACCCACTTTTTTCAATCCCCAAGCTAGCCAACCGATATGTCTTCTGCCTCGCACAGCCTTGGGCTTGCAATTTTTACATCTGCAACTTCGTCGAGTATTAGGTCATTTTTCTGTTCACCCACTGACATCTTCCCTAGGATTCTCCCTTTTCCCCAACCACTCTGTCCTTGACAGCTCCAACCTAATTGCAAGCTACCATGGCTCCTATTCCTTTCATCCCACCCCTAGGAACTCCTTTCGTAGGATGAATGATCTTTGCACCTTCATAATTCCATCAGTATGCAGAACAAGGAAAGCTCATTCGTGCTCAAAGATCACAAAAAAGAAAGCCTAATGATTCTCAAAATCCTGTTGAGCCTTTCATTCAGACTATCTTTAAGGAGGATCATCAAATTCTAGTGTTCATGGCCATTACACAAAACATTGTCAAACCAACAAATCAAATATAACCTGAAGACTATTCCATGTATGCCATTGGAATTGATTTGAGCAGAGCTCAACCACGGGATAGAGTGGAAATCATGGAAGAATCCCACAAGGTAGTCTCTTTGGACTACCTAAAATGTTCACATCACTTGGAGAAACTCATGGTCAATTTGGGAAGAGTGAAAACTAGAAATGAACAGTTCATGGAGGGGAAGGCTAGAGAAGAAGAAGAGGTAAGACACCTATAGCCTGCAATACTTCGCGGAAAGACTGAGAGATATAAACTTCAAAAAGTATTAAAGGAGTCTGAGGGCCTATTGTGCATAGAGAAAAATGCTAAGAAAATAACTTTTGACGTGCTACTAGATAAAAATGCATGAATTATCGTGCATCCAATTTGCCTCTTCCGATGTGGACCAAGCTCAAGCTCAGTTGGAAGAAGTCATTTTAGAAAAAGAGAAGGAGCATCAAGAATTGGTCAGCACTCAAAGCCTTCTGGCAGAGGAGAGAGCAACAAAAGATAAGGTTTTGCAAGATTTCCAGACCTTGTAAGTTTAGTCCACCCAAGAGCTCCATGAATCTCAAGCGGCTATTACAAATCAACAAGCAAAGGGCAAGTGATTGCAGGATGAGGTTCAAGATAAGTAGACTAGGATAATAGCATTACAACATCAGGTAGCAAGGAAAACACAATGCTTGAAGGAAATGCATGAGAGTTTAGAATCCAAAGAAGCTAAAGTAGAGTTCCTCTCAGAGCCATTGACCCCTTAGTCTTCTCCTCCCATAGACTTCAGTTATTTGATGCGGGAGCTTCATAATGCATATTGGGAAAAGATAAAGCAGTCCGCCCTTCTCCTGGAACCTGCTCTGCATTTCTTAGCAGTCTCTCAAAGTTTGCATGCTAAGGTTGACCCTTTCCTTGAGCATGCCATGCAAGTTTTGGCTTCTAAAGTTCCCAAGGCTCAGAGGTTAGTTGATTGGCTTTATACCACCGCTCCACAAGATTTAGCTACAACAAGATTTATAGATATTGAGGGGATAATTTAAAAGGCTAATCACTTTCATGAATTGCGGCAAAATGGACAAATAGGCTACTTCAAGTCTGTCAACTTTAAAAGACTCCATCAACCTTGTCTTAGAGCACCTTGAAGATTTTGTCAAGCTTGGTCTACCTTCCCCTTTTCTTCTAGATGGTGCAATCACGAGAACCGATAATCTATCAGATTTGATAATGTAGAAGCAGTAGGATCAGTCATCCAAACTTTGAGAGAGCCCCCTGAAGTAGATGAGTTTGTGGCCTTGTTTCTTCCTTTGGCTAATCTCCTTTCTATACTTGAATCAACTTATAATGAAGCAAAAATTGTTCCTTTCTAATGGGTTTCCAATTCAAGGCCAAGGAACAATGCATGGGTAGATAGAAAACTTGTGTTTCTAATTTCTACCTTACCTTTTTTACATTATAGGCATCTAAAACTAAATTAGATACATAATACCGGCTTTTCACAAATAAAAATATTTTTTAGTCTATGTAACATCTTATACACAATAGGATGAGTAAAATGTGAGAAATGTATGGGATTTCATCATTATTTATTATATAAATTTTCAGCATAGGTATATAAATTCCTCCCTAAAACCATGAATGGTTACCCATATCAAAAGGAATATCTTGTCTCTCAAGATTATCAGTTGTAAAATTATATATATTTGACTAAAGTGAGTCCTTTTTATATTATTCTAACTTTTCATATTGAATTAGATTATAGATGTAAAAATAATATCAAGCATTAGCTCTATTCAATACATTTATCACTTGATTTTATTTTTTGTTAAATAGGAATTTTATATCTTGAAGTCACAAATAAGTTATAGTCATTTTTTATAATTCTACATTGATACATACCTAATTAAATATATAGATACAAATTCTATGATATGTGTTTAGCTAAATATTATTCACTAATAGCTAGTGCTATCAAAAATTTAAATAAAAAATAATAAAATCCAAATCTAAGATATTGGTGGAAAGAAAATCTCATACCACTTGAGTTTCTATAACTCATAAGACAAAACTTAACTATCTTGTACAAAGATCCCTCCTAATCCATCTAAAGATAAATTCATATAAACAACTATCATTCAATTTAGATCACAGATTGTGATGATAGGGGTGGCGATGAATCGTTTATATAATTTATGGAATTCTACATCACACTTTATAGTCCAATCAAACATCTTCACCTTCTATTTCAATATAGTCTTAGCAAATAAATTTTTTACATTCACAAAAACCTCTATAAATAACTCACAAGGGCCATATGGAATGTCTTGCCTTTGTTAAATTTTGAGGTGTAAGAAAACCCATGATTGCAATGATATTTATTTAGCATACTATATTTTATTTTCAAGAGATATTATGGACCAATTAACACACCTCTATTTGGAAAAACAGAGAAATTTTGATAGGCTTTTTATATTTTTTGTTGTATTATTCCTTACAACACTAGATTATATCGTATTGTTTCATATGATTTGACTAAATCATAATATTATTAAGGAAAATCAAAATAAATTTCTCTAGACATTCCTAGAAGATATTATACATCGTGTTCATGATAGAAACAAGTGGAGTAATCGTCATCAAGATGGCGACAACGAGCGAAAACAATAGCAGTTGTGGAGCAGGGACTAGGGTTTCAGAGGATGAGGGAGATTCTAAGGAGGCGTATGATGCAGAGATTATGGAAGAAGTAGATGGAAAGGCTTGACTGGTTATGGATGGTATTGCTGGGCTGTGTGTCCCTTGGTTGCAGTTTTATTGTCCTCTGCCTGGGTTCGAACCTAGGTATAAAAGGAGTGTTGTTTAGGTGTCGGTGGTTGCTATTGCAGAGGCCCCTGTGATTGGGTTTTGTGGATGTGGGGTTTTGGGTGTGTGTCCCTATTTTGGGAGATGGTTCTTTGTGCCTGTGAGGCCCTTTAGCTCATTGTTTTGGCCCCCCTTTTTCTTTGATGGGCAGATCGTTAGGGTTTTTGGAGGGTTGTGGCTTTTTTACTCTACTTTGGTGGATCCCTCTCTTTGTTTCTCCTCTGTGTAAAATCTCTTCTTTCTTTTTCATGGGTTAATCGCGACCTTGTCTTTTGAGGTGAGTCCATCTCTTATTGAGGTGGAGATGGG
Source organism: Cryptomeria japonica (assembly GCF_030272615.1). Lineage (NCBI taxonomy): Eukaryota > Viridiplantae > Streptophyta > Pinopsida > Cupressales > Cupressaceae > Cryptomeria > Cryptomeria japonica. The sequence continues at coordinate 310,274,011 of NC_081405.1, read as the reverse complement.
TTGGGTCTATTTTCCTATGATTTGTTTAGGGGAGTTGTTAATCGTGGGAGATGGATTTCTCTTGCCTCTGCTATGGGAGTCTTGTTGGGTTCTTTTCTTGCCCTATACTCTCTTGTGCTTGGCTAGAAGCTTCATTGTTCTTGTTTTGTTTTGGTTTTGGGATCCATGCTAAAACCTAGTGCTTCTGGTTTGAGGATCATTTCAAAATCCCATGGGGTGGTTTTTATTGTATTTGAGTTATTTGTGTTAACCCCGGTTGTCATTTTTTAGAGGGAGATTAAGGGAACCTTTTTAAAACTGTTGTGTTTTCTTAAGATAGATAATGATCCTTCACGTTCAAATCTTTTGCTCCTCAAGCCTCTTTTTGTTGGGTTTTTTTCTATTCCCCACTGCTCTATTATCTTGGTTCTGTATGTTGAGCTTCATTGTCTGCATTCTGGGGTCTCTCTAGTTTTTCCTTTTGAGGTGGTCCCATCTTCTATGGATGGGAAGATGGATGTGGCTGGAGGTGACCTGCCTCCTATTAAGATGGAGGTGGATGCTACTTATTTTGCCTGGAAGTGTTGTGGGGAGGTTGGCGGTGATCAATTATTTGGTTGCAGAGGTGCTGTCGGTGGCATGGTTGTTTTCATCTTCCAGTTTGGTTGTGGGAGCCTTTTAAAACTGACTCTTGAGGGTTTGGGGTGCCTTTTAAAACCCTTGGGTTCCAATGTGCATGTGGTTGCCTATCAATTAGAAGGGTGCCTTGTTAAAAACCTTTATGGTTGTGGGAGCCTTATAAAACCCACTGTTCTTGCTTGTGGCAGCCATTTGAAATCTATTTCAAGTTATGGGAGCCTCTTAAAACCCACGCTCATGGTTAACGGCCCTTGGAATTTCCCTTGTTGCTTTGCTTCTATCGTGGACAGACTGGATGTTGGCAGTTTTCAAGGGCCCAGTTTGGATAGTTTGTGTTTTTGGTTAGAATCAGGTTTTTCTATTGGTGAGATGGAGACTCTGTTATAGGTTAGGGGAGCCTGGGAAAATCCTGATGTTTGGCTGGGGGTGCTAGATAAACCCGCGTTTTTTGTTTCTCAGATCTACAAGGTGGTTTATATTTGGTGTTGTTGCCAGCCTGGTTTGTATTTTCTATCTTTTGTGTGTGGCTGACAGTTTATCCTTCAGGTATTTATGTGGCTTTGCTGCTATTTAGCTTTGTTATATCTACCTGCAACATCTTTTTGTTGGTTTTGAATCCGTGAAAAAATTGAGGGTTTTAGGTCCCTCCAAAACCTGTTGTATGAGGTTTCTGGTCCCCTCAAAATGTGTTTATCCTAATAAAAAATAAGTGGAGTAATCATCTAAAAGGGAGTACAGTATAGTCATAGTGACCATTATGGATGATGAATGCGGTCATGTGGATATATTTTGTTTTAATTCTTAACTGATTATTTCCATATTTTACAACAAACTTGGAAAAATATTGTTTCTTCCTTCACCTAATTTAATAGATCATTTACCTAAGGTTGTAGATATCTATTTCAAACTATAGCTTGATTCCATGTCTAATAATGTACACGAAGACTAAAGGCTCTCATATGTCTTCTTCTGAAGAGCCTTGATACATCCTAAGGATGAGCATTGAGCCTTGTCAAATCTTTTGGAAGAATTTAACTATGTTTCATATTTACTCAAAATTTACCATAGGTGGTCAAGAATGTCTTATTATAGCTTCATTTTTTAACACTTATATTCACCTAACTGTAAAGTTCATTAATTTTTAAAATTACAAGTCTTCACAAAATTTAACCATTGGATAAAGAAAATAGGTTTATGACAATGAATTAAAACCATTATCATGTGATAAGAGCCTAGCTATGTCCTTGGTAATAGCAAATTAACTATTTTTATTTATTTTAATCTTTTAAATTCTTTTTATGCCAATATTTTCTAATGACTTTAAATGAACTAATAAAAATATTTGATCATTTATTTTTAGATTTTCTAGTCATCTAATGCATACCTTCATGAAATACCCTAAAATTAATTCCCCTGTACCTAACATAATTTAGATTATATGAGGGAACATACTTCTCTCATTTTTTGGCTTATTCACCTAGCCTTCCAATAATATGAATTCATATTACTTTCAACTTAAATTCAAATCTCAAGGGTTTGATTAAAATTATTCATTAAGATTGATAGAAATTGTTGATTTCTAATAGAGGAAGACAATAGATTTTACTATTTGTGTTTATGTTCATGAATGCAACATTGGGAAATTTATACTTTTCATGAGTATTATTAGCCATAGAAAGTGCATTGACACTATCTTAATCAAACTTATTCTATTAACCCTACCCTGTGTGTGTAGAATGCACATAGTATTATTTATTAAACTTAATGGGTGTCTCAACCATTAAGAGAGACACCACCATTTTGTCATTTCCATCCTAGGGAAGTTGAACTTATTTTTTATTATAGTATTAACCATTGATAAATTTCTTAAACATTATACTCTTCTTTGTATGATTACTATATATTTAGGCTTGGATGATTGTATGTAGATATATCCTTACTATGTTTTATTCATGTATCAAATGGTTATGATTTAGAGTATCTTATAGTTCATTGTATTCCAATCTATTACTATATGTTCATATATTATTATTGGTACATCTAAGCAATCACATAAAGATCTTCCAGAAAAAGAAAAAAAATGGATATACGATCATGTTTCCAAAAATTATGCTCAATGATGTAATTTGATTAAAGAGGATGCCATACATGATAAATAAATTCTCATTTTCCTATTCAATATATCTTATTATTCAAATTTATTCATTTAATCTTTAATCACATCTTAAAAAAATTAATGGGAGTGTGTGTGAAAGAGGAAAGGCATGCAAGAAAAAAATCATTCGTTATGGATTGTTTTTTAATCTACTTCTTGTATTTACTTTATGCATGTTTGAGAATTTTATTTACTTATTAAAATATGATTCCTACATAGATATTCACTTACACATTGAATAAGGGCCGAAATGTAATGGTAAAAAACGCACTCTAGATGCATGTCCCATTAATTTAGAGGAATTTCTTAATGCATTTTATAGCTACAAATAACTGATTTGCACATATTTTGGCCTATCTCCCTAGCCTTGTTTTCACATATCCCTATACTTGTCACTTACTAGATGCTTATACACACAATCCTAGTCCAATTGTCTTTTCTATCTAACATAATCATTGTTCAAAAAATTATCCATACTGTAATTGTATTAGATGGAGCTGGAAAATGAACCACACTTGGACCATAGATGAACTATTTATAAGTGAGCTTATAGATTAATATAGAGAACCCAACAACAAATCAATGATCATAGATTGGATTTCTAATTGATCTAAGAAAAATATGCTACATAATATAATAGCCAAAACAAGTCTAGGAGCCCATAATGTGACTCAAGAGATAGATAAAATAAAATTCTCAAGTTCTTCACACATAAACCTATTAGAACATCTACAATCCATTATGTTTTATCTATTTAAAACCCCGAGACACAGTTTTTTTTAAATCCGTAAACCCCTAAATACATTCTACACTCTTAAACTAATTGATATTTAAACCACTCATCAAGTTTTACAATGTCACTCTCAAGGCGAACCATAATCATTAAATATAAAACATATCACTTCGGAAATCTTAAAAGCTGTAGACCTAGATTTCACGCGTCTTTCCTACATGAAGATAAGATTTCCTAACTATCTGGGTTCGGGCAATTCACTTGAATTTAATATTTTGCTCCTAGCATGTTCAAGTTGATTGCCATCTTCAGAGACAAGTCCCACTGCTTCTTCTAGCTCTTTTACAACTGTACTCATTTTGGGTCTATTTGTTGGTGTTTGTTCCACACAATTAAAGGCAATCTCTGCAACTTTCCAGGCAGACGTTAAACTGTATAGCCCATCCAATGAAGTATCCATCAGGTCTTGTAGTCTCCCACATGAAATTAAGTTTTTAGCCTGTAAAATATAGAAGATAAGAACTATGCATTCGTTTTTCTTAATGAAATTTTCAAAAAAATTATAAATTAACAGGAATTACCAATTGGACAACTCCATCTTTGGGTGATATTCCAGATATAATCTCCAACAAAACTACACCAAAACTATAAACATCACTCTTCTCGTTTAACATTCTTGTTCCAAAATATCTGCATGTATCAAATCCCAAATTTTAATACGGTATTCGTAACCTGACATTAACGTTAAACTTGTCAAATTGTTGAATTAAATACGTAAAAGAATTGGTAAAAGTATGAAAATACTCAGGGTCAACATAGCCAATAGTGCCCATCACATTTGTTGTTGTATAGCCCTTGGAGTCTTCCAATAATTTTGATAGACCAAAATCAGCAACCTTGGCATTCATTTTTCTATCCAAAAGTATATTAGTGCACTTTATATCTCTGTGTATTATTGGAGGACTACAACCTTGATGCAGGTATAGTAAACCTGAAAAGAATATAAAAGAAATTTAATATATACTAAACTTTATTATAGGAAATATATTTCAAAATTGCAACGAAAGTACCAAAATTTTTTTACCTTGGGCTGCTTGGAGTGAAATGTTAAGTCTAGTTTGCCAATCAAGTGGTTTCTCCAGTTTAGCTCTCCCTGTAAATATAATATCAAGCCTTTTGAAACCAAAATTTATATACATTTAATTTTATTTACAATTAAATAAAATAGACGAATACCATATAAATGATCCTTCAGTGTTCCACCGTGCATATATTCGTATACCAAGGCTACTATGGATTGTCTGCAATACCCAACAAGATTTACAAGATTCTTATGGTAGATCCTTGACAGGAGGGTCACCTGTAGCCAATAAGAGCACAACCTATGTTAAATAAGGAATTTAGGCTGAGCTTTTTCAAATTAAAATTAGAAAATAATTTCATGACAGGTTTGATATTTGACATTCGTGGGAAAAGGCAAACCTCATTTCGAAATTCTTGTTTCCCTTGGTTTGAATCAGATGAAAGTATTTTGACTGCAACATCATATCCCGAAAGTTTACCGTAAAATACAGATCCAAATCCTCCCTTGCCAATTACTGTGGAATAATTATTTGTAGCTACTTTGATGTCTTCCTCAGTGAATTCGATCGCCAATTTATGATATTCATTTGGACCATCTTCATCTGTTTACAATAAGTTTTAGAACAAAGTTTTCTGACAATAAACAGAGGGTTAAAATAAAATCTTTTGGTTTCGAATATATATATATATATTCATTTTAGGAATTTCGGAAACACCTGAACATGAATGTTGAAGCTGCATGATAGGACCATTTGTGATACGTGATCGTTGTCTATGTTTGTATCTCCATAAAATTATGGAAATCACAGCAATCAAGAGGACGGGACAACCGGTAGAAAGTCCTAAAATCCATCTTTTCGCTGTGTCATTTTTACTGCCCCCTGGAACGTTACTCTGAGGAGCTAAATGGAAACTACTTTGAGGGGAAATATTATTGCTTTGAGGAGAAAATCTGCATGGTAAAGTGAAAATAAAGGTGTCAATTTTTTCCAAAATATTTCTACAATTCCCTTTTTAAAATATAAGGTGGCAATAACATCTCTTGGCAAGGAATTAAACAAGGTCCATGTTCTCCTACCGAAAATTTAAACCGGATTTAATTAAACCAGGTGGCACTGCTCCATTTAATTTGTTGTTCTGCAAAAATCTAAACAAAATAAAAGGTTCTAATTAAGAATATACAAGAAAACAGATTCCCTTTACCTACTACATTGGGTAAACCTGACCATTCTCTTATATTGTTTTGTTTTTTTAAATAGAAACCACACCATATTTCAAAATGTTATGAGAAGAGATAGAAGTATAAGTAAACGTACAGTTCTTTCAATAGAGTAAGCTTCTCTAACGAGCTTGGAATATCTCCTGTGAGTTGATTGTTTTGTAATTGCCTTCAATAAACCAAGAAAGGAGGTTAGAGATCAACATTCACAAAACCTAAATCGTTTGTCTTTCATATACATAATAATAATAATTTCTCCGAGAGTCATGGAATCCCTTACAGTATTTTAAGGTTCTTCAATGGGCTGAGGTCCGGAACAGAACCTATAAGATTGTTGTTTCCTAACAGCTAAACAAACAACAGGGAAAAAGCAGTCGCCTTTAATTCTTAAAAATTATAAATCATTAAAAAATAATATAATTAGGAGCTCCACAGGACAAGTGTAGGCTGCCAAGGTCTTACCAACTGAGTTAGTGCTGATAAGTTGGCTAAACTTGAAGGGATGTTACCAGCGAGACCCATGTTTGTCAAATTTCTGGAAACAGTTGAAATGTTATGATTAGAACTTAGTTGCATCTTTATTGTTGAAATGCAATGAAACGAATTACTATGAGTTTTAAGTGATTTACACAATAATAACTCGTGGGGGATTATCTTCATTGCAGAGAATACCCGTTAACGGATAATCTGCTGGCAAACATGGATCTCCCACTGTCCAATCATCTGGAACATTCAATGTATTTGCTATTTTCCGAATAGCAAGAACTGTATCAATCAATTTGTACATATATAAGACATGGTTTAGAAATTGTACAGAATGATTTTAAAGAGCCCGTGAATTGCAATGAATTATACATTGAGTTTCCATAACAACAAATTTAACACTTTGGTTTATGTACTTTTATAAAAGAAATCAAAGAAATCATGTCATGTTTTTGATTAAAATGCAGGTTAATTAAGACACTGATTCTTAACAAAGAAAGAGACTAAGTTCGTTGACAGGAAAAAAAAAACACACATGGAAACAAATCCGAGACCAACAAAGTCAGACAAAAAGAACTTGTCCAACCTTCAACAACTCAAGTCCATGTTGACTCAAAAACAAGTGAATAATTTATTTATTTTTTTCTTGTAAGAAGAGAAAAAAGCTCTTTAAACATGACAACTTTTGAGCTTAATAAATGAGATAGAGCAACTTACCGTCTTCGGCGTGTGTCATATTGTTGTTGTCTACCCTTTGATACGCTTCAGCTGCATTTATAAATGGCCCCATGTCTGATCCTTTTCCAGGACTCAATTTTATGTTCATAAAGTTAATTGTGGGGAAATATAACATCCGATAGATGGCTATGCATTGCCCATATGAAGTGAATTCTAGCAATTCTGTGACTGGAACATCACTAATGAAGACTTGGAAGCTGCGTCTCGAGGAATGGCTTGTCTTGTTGACGTTGCAGAAGTAAAGAGCAAAATAGCAAGAGACGTTGTCAAGGGCAGATTCAAGCTGGTCTGAAATTATTAGGTCTTCACCTACTTTCGATGTAATGGCAGTCTGTAAGACAGAAACAGGCGGTTTGTTCCATAAGCCATCACCTAAAGAGGAATCCTGCCTGATTATGGTCGTTGACGACAGCATAAAAGTCCTCCAAATGCGATCAAATGGATCGTTGGGATAGCTATACCACCACACCATCACTGGATTAGAACATTAGAAAATATAGAAAACAGATTTGAAACTCACCCTCAAACAAAATTATTACTGAACTTACTTTGAATCATTATAACTGCCATAATCCCTACGACTGAGCATAACTAAAGCAGCGTTGTTGAAATCAGTCAAGTTATACATTGGATATTCTAGCGGCCTCAACTCAAGGGTAGAAATGAAAACATATCTGTCATCTTCTGTCTCTGAGTTTCTTGCAAGACATAAACTCAGACTGTTGCTTTTGGCAGCCAAGATGATCTCGCGATAACGGAAAGAATGCTTTGGTAAATTTCTTAAGTCAATTTTGGTCATCTTGATCCCCTCTACAAATACATCAAAGACACTTGCCAAACGAAGACCCTCAAATCCTCCATAAGAAAACCGAAGCCTTACCAGGTAGAGTGTACCAGACGTCACGGGAATCAAATAACAATATTTATTTACATGCAGATTTGTAAAATAGGCCACGGACTGATACTGGTAGGCCCAATCAGTAGAACCCAATGAAGGCATACTCGAAGCATTTCTTGTTTTGACGAAAGAAGAATCGGTAACCCAATCTATGCCTACAACGTCCGTCCAATTTTTTGAAACGCCACAGTTAATGCTTAGAAATCCTGCATTCAAAGTTGAATCTATGTTTTAGAATTGCACACCAATTTTCACTAGTATTAATCTAGAATGAAAACAATTTGTCAACAACTTACCATCTGGGTTTGAGAGCGTGCAGGAAATGCATAATCCAATAATAAGCAACGAGGTTAAACTTGTGATCTTCATTATAGATCGATGCATCACAAGTATATGAAATGAAATGATATGGTTTGGTCTTACTAACAACACACACAATATATAACTAGACGTGGAATTAAATGCAAAGAGGGTATATGGATTGACTTGACTTCCGACTCCCTCAAGATAGCGATTGAACTGAGTAATTGACTGAGTCAACACGCTAACTAGTGGACTAATGATCCGTCACGCATACGCTAGAAAAAAGGGAGTAGATGCTTCGGCTCGTCTTTTCACTCTGTTTCTTGACAGTTCACTAAGTGGAATTTTGAACATTCCAACCTAATTTTCAGAGTAAAAGATGTTAAGATTAGAAAGAAATGGGTATCATTCAATCATTCATACTAACAACCGACGAAATAGGCCTTCCATATGCTTTAAAGTTTCGTGGACATTTAAGGCTCATTTACTTTACGGTGACTCGAGTCTTGACGGCTTGTTCGAGATGGGTTACCTACTCAATAGACTAGTTGATAGTTAAACAATAAATTTATATTAATCTCTAAAGTACTCACAATTAAATATTAATAGTATTTGGGTTTGTAAAATATATCGAAAATATTAATTTCTAAAGTACTCACAATTAAATATTAATAGTAAAATATATCGAAAATATCGTATTTGGATTTGTTTATTATTTCTGTAGACTCCAAGTTCCATTTACCCTTTCAGGGGTTAGGTTATTATTTTTTTTGTTTTTCTCGGGCTTTAGTCCTTTTCTGTCTGAAGAGTTTTTTGCCTCCTCGCATCCATGTGGCAGCATGGCTCGTAGTATTCGAGCTTCTCTTCACCCTTTGACAGGAAGACGAGCGATGTTGACATGTGGTAGTCTGTTTCTTCACTGTCTTGGTGGGCCCGGGTCTTCAAGCCTATGTGTTTGCAAGTTTTTCACCAACAACACGTGGAAGTTCTTTGCGAGGTACTCTATGCCTTCTTATTGCATCCTCAAAATGCTCCCTCTTGATGTCACGTTGGAATTAATGCAACCACCGACGTTGTTGTTTACTGATTTGAGGAGATGAATTTTCGGTCGTTAGTGGTTTGTAGTTGCGGATTCCTTTAATTTGATCCGCCATTAGGAGACCTGATAGTGGTCGCATGAAAAGTTGAATCTTTTCTATTTTAGCTTGTGGGAAGTCGTTTCACAATTGCTAACAACACTGCTAACTATGCTTGTGGTTTTAAGTCCTCTCTCTGTTTTGTCCACCATGTCGTTGGTTGGGATTTATTTAAGGGATGCTTTTTGCTTTTGTAGGGGTTCAGAAAATTAGAAGGAAGAAGATAGACAATTGACTAGTAGAATTGCCCCTCTAATTTGTAGTTGTTCATTGGAGACTCTAGTCAAATTGTGCCTTTGCCCTTTTATGATAATTGTGCTTCTGTATAAAGACTTGTTTTTGTGTAACTTTGTAATTATGTACGACTTCATAAATATATGTCATAAGACTTTGCAGATTGAACTATGTTTTTATGAACTTGTTATCTAGTGGATGAATGTTATATATTGCTTTATGTCAAATGAGTTATTGTCTATGTTTCATTTTCAAATTTTTGGGCATTTAGATTGTTGAATGGGCCTTAGAAAAGCATGTTTATGAAGTTATCTTTGTGCCTTAGTTCTAAACTTATCTCAGCATATTGCTATAGTATAGTTTTTCTTTCGGTTATTCCTTCTATCCCTTTTCACCCCACATATATGAAGAGGCAACTTCTAAAATTTCAAAGGTCACTTAGTGAATACGTGCAGGTCCCCCATCAATGAGTTTCCCATAAGGGTGTATTTAGAAAAGCAATTTTATCGATCAACAATTTCACTTATAAAAATATTATACCATTATATTTCTACAAAAGTATTGATTAGAGCTAAAAATCTATTAAAATCTATTAAGATTACATTATTATTATATTATCGTATCATTCTATTTTTATTTTATATTCATTATTATCATTTTTGCTAAGAAAAAAGTGGATTTTATGTAGGTACACTCTTAGTCTTTCATAATTAATAATATTATTTCTTATTTATTATTATACAACTATTTTATAGGTTATCTGATATCGATCAATGGTGGAGATTTCATGAGAAGAATTAATAGAGATGATTACGAAGTTAACCGATTACATAATTGAGATAGACAAAGTCATTTGATTAGTTAAACTCAGAGTGGGTGGGAGTTGAGAGGTAGAAATGAAAATAAAATAATCTAAAATTAAAAAAATATAAATTAATTATTTTTATTTTTCATGCATTTTACTATGACAAACATGTCAAACTAAATAATTCTAATTTTTATTGGATATTTTTGTATCCATATGTAACCATAATATGCGTTCAACATAATTTGTGACTAGGAAGTCCATCAACTTATCTTGATTATTCAAATATTGTAAACCTTTATGAGCAATATATAAAAATAATCCTTTAACCAAAGATAATGTCTCTATTTATTCAATGCATGAACTCTAGCATAAAAATCTTAATGATAAGCATAATACTTCATCTAGTCATCACTAAACTTTTCACTAAAATGAGTAATGCTTTTACCATCTTGATTCAATATTGGTTGTATGGTATTGCCACTAGAACCATATTCTACCTAAAGTACCTTTCTAAAATTGGGAAGTACAAAAGTAAGTTGATTCATGACTTTATTTTTCAACATAATAAAGCTCTTTAGTGTTCATGTAGTCCACCTAAACTCTTTTTTATCTTCTCTCATCATTTTAGTTAGGGGTGTACACATACTACTTAAATTCTTGATAAGTTTTCTATAAAATCTAGTTAAACCATGAAAATATTTCATCCCCAGAGAACTTCTTGGGGCATGCAACTCAATGATAACCCTCACCTTCTTTGGGTCCATTTTAAGACCATTTCCTAAGAAAAAAATTTAGGTACACTAACTAAAATGACTGATTTTATGAAGAGAATGCAAGAGAAACCACCGAAAATAACAAGGATTTTAAACAAGGGATGGAATAAGGGCACCTTGACCATTGGCAGTAGGAAGGTCAAGGTGAATGAGACCCTGATCACTTAGGCTACAGGTTTATCGATGGATGGTATCAAGTTCTATAGGGATAGGAAGTTGTCAGATGCTGCAGTGAAGAAATTCCCTAAGGACGAGGAGGAGAAAGCCGAGCTGGTGAAGGGAAGGCACACTTACTACTCCCCTGAAGTAATTAAGTTGATATGGCGACGGGTTTTATTTGCTATTATGAAATTGATCACTTTAGATGGGAGATTTACTAGGGTTTACAACTATCATTTTGTTATTCTCAACCATTTTCGGTATAAGGAGAAAATTTCCATCCCATATTATTTGTTTTGTGCCCTAAATGATGGAATAAAGGATGCCATCTCCAACCCCAAAACCAATCCTTCTATGCATGAAGGTCTAATGGTGATTTTGTAGAATCACATCAAGCATACCATGGTTCATCTGAACATTGTAGAGGTTTTTGAGTTGGAAGAGGAATTGGAAGACTCAGATGATGATGATGGTGAAGGTTACGACATAGAAGCTGATGTTGAGGACGACCCCCATATCGTTGGGTCGAGCAAGCGAAGAAGAAAAATAGGGCAAGAGGACTAGAGTAAAGGGTCAACTAGAAGGAAGTAGAAGGGGGAGGATGATGAAAGCTGGTATGAGGAGGAAGACGAGACCGAATATGATATGGAGATTGACAACGAGAAGGTACAAATATCTAGCCAGAAGCAAAAAAGGAAAAAACTAAAAAATGAGGAATTCGAAGCTAAGAACTGCTCACCCTTCTCGATGGGTTCTAAGGATAAGGGCTAGGTTGGGGAGGACACCTCAATGAAGGAAGCTAGGAGTTCAAATTTTAAGGAGGTGGGTCTGGAGGTGAATTTGGAGCCTACGGGAGACAAGGCCTAAGATGTCTGCCATTTGGATATTGACCTTTATTTTAAAAATGGTGTTGATAGATTCAACAAGGTTTTCCTCTGGGTTTAGAAGGAAATAACAAGCATAAAAGCTAAGCAAACCTAGGAAACCAGCAAAATTGAGACTTTAGAAGCTATTGGCACTAGTAAATTTATCTCCCTCCCTAATTGTTTAAGTGAACTTACCAAAGAAATTAGTAATGCTAAGGAGATCATTAATGCCCAACGTAATAGCTTCCAAATCTTGGAGAACAGAGTTGGGGCTATTGAAAAAAGGCTGGAAAGGGTTGAGAATATGCTCAAGAAGATTGGGGAGCAGAGTCATAAGATCTTAAAGGCTGCCTGTGCAAGCATAAGGGTTCTTATCAGCAAGCTTGATAGTGATCAAGGAGAAAAGGCCTCTGGGGACATCACTAAGGTAAAGGAAGACACCCCTGAAGATAAGGAGATCGGTCACGGTAGAAGAACTCGCGCGAGAATCAAAAAAAAAAAAAAGCCAAAGTAGGGAGATTGAGAAAATTAAGCGAACTATTGAGAACATGGAGCAACTAGAGCTGGGCGCTGCTGAGCTACTTAAGAACTTTACCTAGCCTTGGCTTTTTCTTTGACAGGTCTTGTTTGTTATCTTTCTGTTGCTGCCCTTTTGTTTGTTGGTCAATTGTCTTTTCTAAGTTTGTTTTCTCTTGTTTTCTTGTAGTTCTTTAATGGATATCATTTGATCTTATGTTGTAATGGGTTTCTGGGGCCCATCAAAACCCGTTTTCCCTTCAAAAACTAATTCTTCACAAAAAAATTCAATTCTTTAGATTAATAAACAACTTCTATTAGTTTCTTTCATAAATATCTCACACTCACTTGTGCTCGTTGTTCTTTACAAATTTCACATTTTTTCCCCTACTGGCTACTCAATAATTTGTTGTAGATCCACCTCTATTGGATTTGGTGTTTGATCTTTCATCTCTTGGTTGTGGCTCTTCTCAGCCTACTATTGGTAGTATAGTGGTTGTGATGTGGACGGGAACAACTCTTTTGAGTTATTAGTTGTTAGTGTTGGGGGCTTTTCTTCCTCTAGCTCCAAGAAACATGCATCCTATGTAGATCTATTAAGAAAAAAATTGCTGGTTGCTAATGTAACTAAGACTGCTATTGTTCTTGGAGCTTCTGAGAAAATGTGAAGTTTTGTCAAGACCATAATATCCTACACTTTAATATCTCCCATGATTTCTTGAGGAAAATAAGTGCTTAAATGTGAGGATTATTTTTTTAAACATGCTTGAATCTATAGGTTTTTTGAGCTTTTGGCCTTGACTTCCTCATTTGCACCTCTAGATTCATGAATTCTAGTATCCTCTAGGCATGTTAAAAATGTAGCTTTACCCTTTTTCTGAAGGTTTTTTAATGGTTTTATTCAATTTTTGAGGATGATCGACAAGCTATTCTTGATTATGTGCCGTGGAGATGAAATTCACATCCCCTCTTTGGGCATCTTTTGGTTTCTTCTTTGAATAATTTAAAATATATAATTGATATATTACTTGTGTAAGGTTTCAACAAGTTTGAAATGTTATCAAACACAATATCTCTTTATAATATTCTCTATCAATTATAGGAATAAAAACATAACACATATGTTCAGGCTTCATAAAATCCAAAAAAATTCTTCGATGAACTAAAATTTCTCTTCCATGAACTAAAAATTTTAGGGGCTTCAACTTATGATTAAATCCATTCTTTTTCAAGGAATGGGTGTTGGCATGGCCATCATGAAGTACACTCTAAAATCAAACTACCATGGTCAAGTCATAAGAACATATGGTAAAAATCCATAGGCATAATACCACATAATACAGGCCATCATGATAATTTTCAATATTGAACTTTACTAGTCATTTCTCATGGACCAAATCTTTATCATCCTTCCATACACAACCAACATGATATGAATTTAGATACCATCTCTCTAGTACAACCTTTTGACCATTTCTTGCGAAACAAGGTTATTAACTAGTATTGTAGGTCCATTAATAATGTCATTTTAAACTTTTCCTTCACACTTAAATCATGTGTGAAATAAATTCTTCCTTTGAGTTGGTTCTTTCTCTTCATTCAACAATGCTCTTTTATCAACAAGAAACTCTCCCTTTTTGGAATCTTTAGAATTTTACGACTCAACATCCTCATCTACATGTGCAACTTGTATATTATCTTTGAGTCCTCTATTTGTTCTCCCTTGATGTTGGGGATACTCATATGCTCTATTTCCTTCTACACCACATTGGAGAGAAGATGCATAGAAGCCTCATCTTCTAGATCCTCATCCAAATCTTCCTCCTCCTCTTTGATCTCCATTATTTTGATCATGAGGATGGTAGGTGTTATTTTCCTTTTGGTTGAAGACCACTATAGGATTGTTAATTCTTCTTTTAGTCTTCATTTTGGCCTCAATAAAACCATCCACTAGTATTTCTACCATGACCTCTTATTTTTTGGTTTCCCTCAAATATTTTTCTCAGCTTCTCTTCAACCTTCAACAAAAATTGATACTGGCGCAACATGACATGAGTAAGCCCTCAAAGAGAATAGTTTCTACCGTGCAACAAGAGTAACAAAATAGAAGAAAAATAATGTAATGGAGGCAATGTATAATAAAACTTTATTGTATCAAAGAATTTAAATACAACTAATCAGTAACATGTGGGCTTACAAAACCTGGCACATAGGCTTGATTACAAACATGTTCAAATGTAGTATCTAGGCTCAAGAAAGAATGTGAGCCAACTTCAGACCTCCTCACCTTTAGATTGATCTTCTGTATGTGTCTCCCCTATCTAACTATTTGAATACATTTATTTATATGATATTCATAGCTCAAGGATGCTCTGGATTGATCCAAGATGAAAACAATTGCTGATGAGGAAGATGTAACGTGTAAAACAAGGAAGTTGGCCTCCACCCAAGGAATCCCTCTAGAAACAACATAGAATGATGTGTGGACCTAAGGAAAAGGTTGGTTACAAGCCAAGAAACATTGCAAGAAATGAAATTAGGTTCAACAATCTATGAAAATGATCTGCAAGATTGTCCATTAGCAAAATAGGTCCGAGCGGCTCTGATGTTTAGGTTAGAAAACTATCTCACATTTTGGAAGTGATAAATCTCTAGAAAAACATCTAAATGTCTAGTGAACATAGGATAAGGTAGATTAACATATCCATGAGAAAAATCTAGCTCCACAAGATTTGGTCGATAAACGTGGCAAATGTGGGATGAAATATTGAAACTACAAAGGTTGACTGAATAGAAAACAAACTGGAAAGTAAATATTTGTTTGGTTGATGCAAGATTTCCAAGAACTAGGGATGTCGTTGCATCAGACATCCAGGGTTGATGAAAAGTGAGCCCCTCACTTTGTAGGGACTAGAGAAAAACCAAGACTGTCTACCTTAGCTTGAGATATCCATGAGGAGTCTTCAACTGGTTTGTCCTTCCACTTCACAAGATATTCTCTATATTGTTTTCCTTAGGTGCTACACTCAACTTTTCTATCCAAGATGTTCTTAATACAATCTGATTCCCTGTGGGGTATCTAGCTGTCCAAGTTTGCTACATTGTCTTCACTAAATTCTATCTCATGATATTGATGTAGGTCTACAATATTGAATATTGATGAAATACACAAGGTATAACGTAACTCCACTTCATATGCATTTCTAGAACTAATTTTCCTCAAGATCATACTATTTCCAAAGTTATTCATCTTCAACTTATTATAGGTACCAACTAGGAATCTTTCTTTTCTCAAATACACCATTACTTCATCTCCAACTTCAACTTCCTTGTGTCTCCTCTTTTCATCTTCTTTCTCCTTATTCTTATGATTTATGTCCTCAAAATGCCACTTGACCTAACTATGCACTATCTTCATATGTTATGCAAATTTTTTCTGATTGTACACTCCTTTTATCCTCATTATTGATATCCCTTCTTTGATATACCTCCAGGGTGTACTCTATTAACAATTTCAAACGGTGTTCTTCTGATACTTATGTTCACTGAATTGGTGTAGGCAAACTCTAGTTGTGCAAGAACCAAGTCCCAACTTTTGGTTTTCTCTCCAACCAAGCATCTCTACAAATTTTCCAAACTCCTATTTACTACTTTTGTGTGTCCATTAATATGTGGGTGAAATTTAGAACTAAATTTCAAATCTGTCTTCATCTTCTTCCAAAGTGTCCTCCAAAAATATCCTACAAATTTAGTATATGTTGAAAACTATTCTCTTAGGTAATCCATTTAGTCTCACCAACTCTTTAAAAAATAGGTCAGCTATATGCATGACATTATTTAACTTGTTACACTTTAATGAAATGTGTCATCTTTGAGAATCTATCCACCACCACAAATATAGAATCATTTCTTATTCGTGTCTTAGGCAATCCAAGTATGAAGTCCATGCTTATGTCCTCCCAAGGTCTCTCTGGAGATGCCAAAGGATTATACAATCATATATTTTGAGTCCTACCTTTTTGAAGTTGAAAAATTATATACCTTTGCATAAATTTATTAAAATCATTATGTATCTAAGGACAAAAGTAATTCCCACTAACCAAGGCTAATGTCTTATCAATAGCAAAGTGTCCTACTAATCCTCCACTATGCTTCTCTTTTTTCAGATTCTCCATCATAGAGCTCCTAGGTATACACAAGTGGATTCCTATTAATAGCATCTCATCTTGAATGAAATAATCTAGAAATTTTTTATTGTCCACAATAACTCGTTCTTTACAAGCTTTCCAAGGTTTTGTAAAATTTGGGTCATCCTGATACAAATTCTTCAATTACTCAAAACCAATACATCCACTCTCATCTTTGTCAGCAAGTTCCTCCCACTACTTAGGGCATCAACAATTTTATTTGACTTTCCACTTCTATGCTTCAAAACAAAGGTATAAATATACAAGAAATCCACCCATCTCATGTGTCTTTGATTCAACTTACCTCGATTGTTCAAATATTACAAGGATTCATGATTGGTATACAACACAAACTCTCTAGGTAGTAAATAATGTCTCCACTTCTTTAATGATTTTATTATAGCATAAAACTCTTGATCATATACAAAATGTCTTCTTGTCTTATCATTCGATTTCTCATTGAAATAAGATATTGGTCTTTGTTCTTGACTTAACGCTACTCCAATTGTATTTCCACTTGTATCACAATCCACTTGAAATACTTTGCTAAAATCTGGTAAAGCCAACATAGGTTATTCTGTCACCTTCTACTTCAATAACTCAAAAATCTTATTTTCTCCAAATGTCCACTTGAAATCCTTCCTATCTCCTGTCATTGTTTTTATCATAGGACTATAATTTGAACTAAAATTTCTAATGAACTTCTAGTAGAAACTAGCCAATCCATGAAATGATCTTACCTCCCCAATGCTTTCTGGTGTAGGCCATTTAACAATTTTTCTTACCTTCTCAAGATAAATCTTCAATCCATCAAAGAGCTTCTTCAATACCTCTTTCATCAACCTCATGAAAGTACTTGATGCATTAGTTAGTCCAAAGGGCATCACCAAAAATTCATACAATCCTTCATTTGTCTTGAATGCTATCTTCCACTCATCTCCTTCTTTGATTATGATCTGATGGTATCCACTTTTCAAGTCTATATTTCTATAATATTTGGCTCCACTTAAATAATCCATTGTGTCATCCATCCTAGGAAGGGAATTTGGTACTTCACTGTGATCTTTTTTATTTCTCTAGAGTCAGTACACAACCCCCATTCTCCATCCTTCGTAGGTGCTAATACTTCTAGAATTACACAAGGGCTCAAACTTTCTTTGATCAAACCTTTATTCAACAACTCTTGCACTTGTCTATTCAACTCCTCATTTTCTGCTCGTGTCATCTAGTGTGCTTCTTTATTAGGCAAACTAGCCCTAGGAATTAGGTCCATGCAATGACTAATACTTCTCATAGGTGGTATTCCAAAACGTCCATTATCTAAAATGATGTCTTCATATTCTATCAACAATTATTTTATCTCTTTTCATTTTTCTTCCTCACTCTCTAAATTTTTAGTCTTCTTAGGAACTAAATAAAAATACATATTCTCATGTCTCATCCCATCAAGGAATTTCCTTCCGTCTACCAGAAAATCCTAGCACTTGTACAAACTTCACTCTTAAGAGGCTCCTCCAAGGGCATCAAGGTTTGTTATGTTCTTCCTTCCATCATGTATTGCTTGTCTACCATACTACCAAGGTCTACCCAACAAGATATGACATATATCCATTGGCATAATATCACACAATTGGAAATATATGATGGCATTCAGTCTACACTTTTGAGCCTGGGCTCTAGTTCTGTGAAAAGGAAAAAAAATATTTAGTCCTCCTTTTACAAGGTCGGTTGCTTCCAAATGTAGTCTTTAGGCATCTATTGGGGTTGGCATAGTTGGTTTCGATGATTCTATTGAAAAGAGGGGAGAGATTGCCTCCCCTCGAGGACAATGAAGGTCATTTCTTGGAATGTTAGGGGCTTAAATGCCCCTAACAAGAGACACTTAATTAAGTCGCAGTTGGACTTAATGAAGTGTGATGTGCTTATATTGCAAGAAACTAAATTAAGTATGAAGGGTGCTGAATTTTTGTTTTCTAATTGGAAAACTTGGAAATTTTGTGTTTCCCCCTTTGCCGGGGCTTCAAGAGTTTTAGCTTTTCTTTCGAATTATATTTCTACTGAATTATCTCTAGTTGTATGTGCCCCTTTCTGTATGTTGGTGTTGGTAAAAAGAAGGGTTTCTAATATTTAATTTTGGTTATTTAATGTTTATGGTCCAATGTTTATCTTGGGGAAAAGAACCCTCTGGGATTCTTCAACTGTTGCTTCCTTCCCCCTTCGAGGATAGTTTGTGATTTTTGGTGGATATTTTAATGCTATTTCTTGTGAGGATGATAAAATTGGGGGCATTTTACTGAATAAACATATTGTGGTTGATTTTACTACTTTCATTCAGAACAATTGTTTATTGGATTGTAAAACTTTGAATGGTCCTTTTACGTGGACAAATATGAATAAATATTTTTCACAGATTGCTGAAAGACTTGACTGGTTTTTGATTTCTGATAATTGGATTTCTTCAGATGTGGATGTTGTTGCTATGGTTTTTCTTAATTCAAGCTCTGATCATTTCCCAATTATGTTGTCTATTTTAGATGATAGGGCTCTTGGGAAAACTTTGTTTAAATTTGAGCCTATGCGGTTTAAAGATCCTTCTTTTCTGATGCTCTTGGAATCTTGGTGGGCCTCGACCCCTTTTATGTCTAGAACTAGAATGTTTCTCTTTGTCAAAAAACTTTCCTTTATTAAAGAAAAGATTAAGTCCTGGAATGTCTTGCATTTTAAAAATATTTTTTCTGAGAAATCTAGAATGCAGGAAGATCTTGAAGCTTTAAATTATGTGGTTATGAATATTGGCATGGATTATGCTGCCTTTGCTACGCATACATTGTTAAATTTTCAGCTTGAGGAAGTTCTTTCTCTTGAGGAAACCTATTGGCGGCAGAAATCTAGGGATCTATGGCTTGTTGAAGGAGATAGGAATACTAAATTTTTTCATTCATCCACCAAAATAAAACGTTAGAGGAGTAGGATTTATTGTATTCAAGATTTTGATGGGGTATTTATTTATGAGAAGAAAGATATTTCCGCTGAGGCTGTCAAGTTTTTTAAATCTTTGTTGACTAAGGAAACTTCTACTTTTGATGATAGCTTTGCTTCGGTTATCCCTCAACTTATTTCTACAGAGGATAATAAGATGCCAATGGCTCCTTTTTCCACTCATTAAGTGAGGGAGGTTGTCTTCTCTATGGCTCCTGATAAGGCTCCTGGGCTGGATGGTTTTATTGCTCTATTTTTTCAGAAGTGTTGGTCTTTTCTTAAGGAGGAGCTTCTTCTTGTCTTAGAGGAGGCTAGGTGTAATAGGTCCATTCTAAAAGAGTTAAACACAACCCTTATTACCATCATTCCAAAAATAGAGAATCCTCAGTCTTTTTTTGATTTTCGACCAATTACATTATGTAATACATTATATAAGATTATAACTAAGGCAATCTCTGTGAGGCTTGCCAAGCTTATTCCCAAGATTATTTCAAGTGAGCAGGGTGGTTTTGTTTTGGGTAGGGAGACGGTTGAAGGGGCCATTGTAGCTCATGAGATTTTACATTCTAACACTCATCTTTCTATTCCCGCTATGATTCTTAAATTAGATATGATGAAAGCTTATGATAGGGTTAGGTGGAAAGCTCTCTCATGTGTTCTTAAAAAGTTTGGGTTTGGGGTCAAGTGGGTGAGATAAATTTATGCATGTATTTCTATTGCTAGGTTTTGTGTGATTTTGAATGGCTCCCCGTGTGCTTTTTTCGCTTCTTCCAGAGGCCTTAAGCAAGGTGACCCTTTCTCTCATTTCTTGTTTATTATCTTAGCTGAAGCTTTTAGCAGAGCTATTTTGGTTACAAGGGAGAGAGGCCTTTGGAAGGGTATTAGTATTCCAAATATGGCTATTAGACACTCCTTGCTTTTTTGGTGATGATACTTTATTGTTTGGACATGCCACTATGAATGAGGCAAAAGTTATTAGTAGGATTATAAGAGATTATACTGCTTTCTCTGGTCAGAAGTTGAACAGTGCTAAATCTAAGTTTTTTTCTTAATGTTTCTCCCTTGGTGCAATCAAGGTTGATTAACTTTTGGGGTTTTTCTCTTGGTTAGTTTCCTTGTAAGTATTTAAGGATTCCTTTTTTTACTGGTTTTGAGAAACATAACTTTTGGGAAAGAATCTATGCTTCTGTTTCATCAAGGATTCTCTCTTGAACTCACAAATTGCTTACCTTGCCAGGGAAGATAGTGCTTATTAAGGCTGTTTTAAATGCGGTTCCTATTTATTTGATGTCCATTTTAAAGGCTCCTAAGAAATTAGTTACTAATTTGCAGTCAACTCTGACATCTTTTTTGTGGAATGAGAATATGAATAATGGGGCTCAAATTCCTTTGCTGGCTTGGATAAGGTTTTATCTTCGGAGGATAGGGGTGGTGCGGGGATTAGGGACTTAAGTAAGAAGAATTTGGCTTTAGGAGCTAACTTAGTGTGGAAATTATATAAGCAACCCTCTTCTAAGTGGGCATCTATTTTATTTGCACAATACTTAAGAGATTGTCCATGGAGGCTATTTTCACTGCCTCCTCGCTTACTAAGGGCTCTGCAATTTGGAAATTCATGTTTGAATGTAGATATGTAATTCTTCCTGGTTTATCTTGGCTTGTACATAATGTTCCAAAAGCTACATTCTGGGAGGAAGTTTGGAATGGATTTTCTACTCTGACTAGTCTTAGAGATTGGTTGTCTCTTATGTCTCATTTGAAACTTTCTTGGGGACTTTTTGTGGCTGATTATTTTTATGTGGATTTATCTGGTTCTGTGTCTGTTGCCAGATGGAAATTAGTAGAGTCATTTCTGGTTGATCAAGAGCTCAAATCTACATATGTTGAGGAGTTAAGTAAGCATCAACTTGTTTATTCTGAGACTGATGATGAGCTAATTTGGGTACATTCTAAGTCTGGGGAGTATTCAGTTAAAGATGGATACAAGTATTTATCTGCAAATTGTAGGGGGATGTATGGCCCTCTAGGAAATTTTGGCATATTTCCTGCCTTCCAAAGATAGGAGCTTTTGCGTCGCTGGCTGTCCAAGATAGAGTTTTGATGATTATGCGGTTGGATAGGCTGGGCATCACTGTTGTCTTTCCTTGTTTTTTGTGTGGTTGTTCCTTGGAATCAGTTGATCATCTTTTTCTTCATTATTTTGCTTCAAAATTTTGGTATTGGCTTTTTAATAAATTAAATTGGTCTACGATATTATGTGGGGATCTTCGGTCTCACTTCAGGGGTTGGCCACTTTTATGTTCATCTTCTTTTTATGCTTGTTTGTGGATTATTGCCCCTTCTACTCTGATTTGGAAGATTTGGCTAGAATGGAATAATGGAATTTTTAGGAAGAAGTTTTCCTCATTGTCAGATGTTCTCTTCTATATTGAGAAATCCATCAGTGAATCTTCCTTGGCTTTTATTTACAAAGGTCTGAGTTCAAGATGCACTTTCACTTCTTGGGATAGCTGGATCATAAGACATTGGTCGTCTTTACATTTACTTCGTTTTCAAGGAGCTATTTCTAAGAAAAGGTTTTCCTCAGCTAATAGAAAAGAGGTGGTTTGGTTACCTCCGCCACCCCCTCCCCCCCAACCAAATTTAAGTTAAATTTTGATGGTGCTTCTCGGGGCAACTTGAGGAAGTCTTCTATTGGGGTGGTGGATTCTGATGAAAGTTCCAGAGTTATTAAAGCTAGGTATCAGTGTATTCCTGATGGGAGAATTAATGTGGTAGAAATTCATGCTCTATCTGTTGGGCTTGATTTACTAATTTCATTAAATCTTAAAGATGTTGTGATTGAAGGAGATTATTTAGTTATATTTTATGCAGTTACTAATCGAACTTGTAATTCTTGGCATTTACAATATTGGTTGGATAAGGTTTTGTTTCAGATTAAGCTCTTTAACTCTTCCTCTATCTCTCATTGTTATAGAGAGGCTAATTTTGTCACTGATTTTTTAGAAAATAAGGCTTTAAATGAGAATATCCAAAATTTGTTTGATGTTGATGAGAGTTGTCTGCCTCCTTTGCCTTCGAAGTATTAAGATCTCCTTTCGGTCATACTCTTTTGCTTTTCCTCGACCTTGCATTTTGTTTGGAATTGTTAACATGTATGCAGTCTAGTGCGATGGTGTATGGGGCCCTTTGGCTGTTTTACTTCAACATATTAAATTTGCATGCTTGTTCATAATTTCAAAGGATGTGCTGGCTGGTGTCTAGGTCTTGAGATAATTCGTTATGGGGTGTCGTTCTGATTGTCTTTTCTTATTTGCATTAGCATAAAGTTTGTGCTGGAATGCTTGCACGACATCTTTGTTAATATGTATGGTTTAGTAATTATAATCCTCAGTAGTAGCGACTTCCACGTCTGTTATTTGGCATTGCTTATGTTTATTGCCCTCTGATGTGGTGGCTTGTGTGTGATTTTTGGCATGGTGTTGGGGATATGGCTCGTACAAATATCTTTCAATGGCTGTGGGGGTTATGCTTGCTTATTAATGATGATTATTGATTGTTTTCCTCTAAAGTGGCGGCCTGCGTATGCTTGTTGGTACGATGTTCTGTGATTTAGCTCATGTAGATCTCTGATCTTATATCATTTTTATTACATTTGGGTCATTCCCCGATCGCTTGTGTGATAAGCTTCCTTATTAATGATGTCTTAATTGTTTTTTATATGCTCACGACATTCTGTTGTGTGTCTTCTTTTTCATTGTGGTTTTCTTGTGATGGAGGCTGCTGGTTATAGAATTTCTTTGCATGTTAAGCAGTGTGATTTTAAGGATCCTCATGCCTTTGACGATGAGAAGCTTGGCAAACTGTTTAAACTTCATTTTTCAGAGTTTTCTATTGCTATTCGTAAGGTGGTGGGCAAACGGTGGTTGGTGGAGAATACTAATATTTTCCTTGCTGAAGTTGCTTCTCGTTTTATTATTGTGTGAATGGATATGCTCTTGGATGCTTCTTTAGTTCGGGCATTATTGGATGCATACTTTCATACCTCTTTTCATTCTGCTTGTGATTTGGATAATACTTTGTCTTCTTATCATTTTGAGCTTGGTGCTTTTCCTTATGGTGGTTTTGTATCTCGGTCTAAACTACTATCTAGTGGCTGACATTGTGAATTACATTCACTTTTAAGAGGTGGTTTGATTTCTAACCTATATGATGACACGATGTTTGCTCTTGCAGCTTTTTTAGATCATGTTTCTCCAGATATTTTGGCTGTAGCTATTAATGTGTTTTCAGGTATACATGTTCTTTTTGATTTGATGAAGGCAGTTATGTCTCTTCCAAGTGTAGTTGTGTCTCTACAAGTGGTTACTACGGATATTTAGAATGTAACTACTTCCTAGCCTTTGTCCCCTCCAGATGAGGGTTCTAGTACTTGGTTTCTGCACTTCTGATGCTCATTTGCTTGGCTTCTTCTTTGGTAATTTTGTATTTGCTTCACATATTTTTGGGGGTTGGGTACTATCTTTGTAATTGGCTTTGTTGGCCTTTATGGTTTTTTGGGATGGATTGGGGCTGGTTTGGAATTTTCACTTCTCTACTTCAAATGTAATTGGCTATATTATCTTCCCACTGGGACTTTTATGAGCAAGACCGGAGGTTTTCTTTGCCTAGTTATTTCCTATCAGTTCTCTTTGAACCAGGATTATATAAAAAATATAATTAATAAAGTTAGTGGTCTTCCACTTTTATTGAACAAAAAATATATCACATAAAACTTCATCATGATAAGATCCAATTCTCAATTTTACCAGAGATTGTTCACTTACTAGTATCTCACGATCATCCCGAGTCCATGCTATTTGGTAAGGCTTAGGGTGCTTCAATCTTTATAATTTTAGCTTATTCACCATCTCCTATGAAACAAGGTTATTTGACCTACCACTATCAATTATAACTTTACAACACTTACTGGCTACTTTACATCTTGTCTTGATCAAATTCCTCCTCTGCAAGGGCTCCTGATTATCTCCAATGTGGCACAATGCTCTCCTCATCACCAATAATTCTCCATTTTCCAGTTTATTAACTTATTTGATAGGTTCTTCTTCCGCCAATGCTGCTACTCCACTTTTCTATGTCTTATTGCATTCAAAGGCATGATGTCTTTCTCATCTAGTGAATTTTTTTTTTAACCTTTTAATAGCATTTAATATTTTGTTATTTTAAATTGACCTCTTTTTGAACTTAAAAAACCTACTTGCAATGTTTGAAAAATGAAAAGTATTAAAATCAATCAAAATATTAAAAAAATTATATGTCCAGATTCTTGACTTCGAGTTGTACAAAAGGTTTTTTTTAATCTCTGTAAAAAGGTATTTTTCCTAAAGAAAAATAGAGCAGAAGTAAAAAGTCTGAAATATGGACAAAATGGTGATTTTGTTGCCACATCACTGACACATATGCTAGTTTGGCCTAACTATTTTGAATAAGTTCGACTGAACTATTTTGAGTAAGTTCTATTGAACTTTTGGCTCCATCTAGGTGCCACAGTTACACCAACGGGCACCACCTCAACATGAAAATAATTCTACCAAACTCAGTTCGGCCGAACTACGCTAGTTAGCCCAAAGGGTGGTCCCCAATTTTGTGATTTTATCCCTCTAATCTGCTTTCAGGGCATATTGATAAGCTTCCTCAACACTCTGCAACTTGATTAGATAGAGTTCATCCTACATAAACATCCACAACCCTTTCAAGTATCTAGCAACTTGTTCAATCTCATCATCAATATGTTTGGATTTGATAGTCAACTTATAGAATGCTTCGGTATATTCCTTCACACTAGATTCCTTTTGCTTCAAGTTCTGCAACTTCAAGAACAAATTCATTTGGTAATCAGTAGGAATGAACATTGATTTCAACTTGTTAACCATCTGCTCCTAAGATTTAATCTTTTCTTTGCCTCTTCTTTGTCTATCTACGTACAAATGTTCCCACCAAAGAGATGCATGCACTTTCAACTTAGTGCAAGCATAACTAACTTTCTTGTCTTTAGTTGTGCTCTCAAAATCAAAATACTTTTCCATATTTGCGATTCAATCAATTAATTCATCTGAATCTAACTTCCCATCATAATCTGGTTGGTTAAAATGTGGTCTGGTATTCACTCTTTTCAAGGCTCTTATGAACCTCTCTTCTTCAGGATCTTTCACAAGTGGATTTTCTCCTTTTTCTCCCACCAGCTCTTCCTCTTCATCATCACTTACATCTTCAACATGTCATCCTCCTCTCTAGGGTGTTTCAATAGTTTCCGATCAGGTTGCGATTTCTCTTAACATTTCCATCATAATAGGGTCTGCATTTCCGTGCATCCACCACCTCTAAAATTTTCTCTTTGGGTCATCTTTATGGAATTCCTCTGTAGCTATAGTCTGGATCCTCAATCCAACACCCCATAATCCTACAAAACTCTGCAATCTTCTGAACGAAAACTTGCTCTAATACCACTTGGTGCAGTCACAGTAGGAGTAAGTCCTCAAAGAGAAAAAATCAAACCATGTCGAAAGAAACATAATAGAAGGAACACGATGCGATGGAGGCAATGAATAATTGGACTATTATATCAAAGAATCCAAATACAATTGGCCTGCCATCTTGAACACCGAAAGAGTGGGATGAGCAGGAGCGGGAGTTCGAGTAGGAGTTCAAGGATTTCTTTTGCAGATGGAGATGATGAAGGGGATGAAGATGCTGATGGTGGCACTCATTTCTTTCACCTTGTTCTTCCCCATGCCTTGGCTCTTTCGGGGCTTGTTTCTTGGTCAGCATCAATGTCTATGTTTATCAATTGCAGATGGTGTGGGGGAAATACCTTGATGCTATGGGATGTGCCTATCTTGAAACTTGTTTTCTTTTGTGTTGTGCTTTCTGCGGTTTGTGAGTTTCTTCCTTGTCTTTACACTGCTCTACTTGGAAGGTTTAGAGGTTTGTGGTCGCTCTCCTTGGCCAACAATTTTTTTATCTAGTTGCTCTTGCCCTCTTTCTTCTTCCCCACAGGTAGGTGTTTTTGTTTTGGGATGTGGGTCTGCCTAATGGTTGCTTCTCTTGTGGAGATGCTTGTGGCTGAGGAAGGGGGTGTTGTGAAAGGGTTCATGCTTGGCTACAGTAGTGATATTTGGGATCCAGGTGGTTTTGCCTTGGATTTCAATTTTTTTGTTTTCCTTTTGGTTTTTGTTTGGTGGGATCTTCCTCCTTCTTGGTTTTGGGTTGTGGGGCTGCAGGGGGCCTTATGCCCTATTTTTGTTTTTTCCTTGTCTACCCTCTTGCTCCTATTTTTGTAACTCTTTTCTTAGCCATCTGGCTTATTTTCAATATTTCCTTTTGAGGTGGTCTCATATCATATTAAGGTTGAGATGATTGGTATATGAAATATGCAGTTTCCTATTAAGGTGGAGATAGTGGTTGTGATTCTTGTTGGCAGAAATTGGACAGAGGCCTTGGAGCTTTTGGCTCTTGTTTGGCTTGGATCTGAGTTTCGGCTCATAGTTCTCTTCTCCTCTTTGCTTCTTATTGAGGTGGTGATGATGGGGGACAATGTTTTCTTAGATCTAGGTGCATCCTCTTCTGTTTTGGAGGATCTTTCTCTTGAGGTAGGTGATTTTTTGGTTGCTAGATCTTTGCTTTCAAGCTCTTTTCTATCTTCTCCTATAGAGCTGGATAGTGTGGTGGTGCTTGTTTGTATGGATGCTATCTTGATTAGGCCTTTGTTTCAACTCATGATGGTTGAGGGTACCATGTCAAAACCCTTTGATGTGGTTTTGAGAGCCATTACAAAACCCAAATTTAAAGGTTAGGGAATCCTTTCAAAATCCCTTTGTTTCTAGTCATCTTGTTTAATGTACCTTGTCTTATCTTGTCTCGTTGGAAGCTGATAGTTTTCAAGGGCCCTGTTCAGATTGTGGTTGTGTTTGGTTATGGACTAGTCATGCTTTTTATTGTCTGAAGTCTTTGTCTTTGGTCAAGGGAGTCAGGAACATCCCTGTTGTTTGGTTGAAGGTACTTGCTAGGCCTTGTCATTTTCTCTTAAGTATG
The DNA here is from genome assembly GCF_030272615.1 of Cryptomeria japonica. Classification (NCBI taxonomy): domain Eukaryota; kingdom Viridiplantae; phylum Streptophyta; class Pinopsida; order Cupressales; family Cupressaceae; genus Cryptomeria; species Cryptomeria japonica. The sequence continues at coordinate 310,246,032 of NC_081405.1, read as the reverse complement.
AGGCTATAGCCTAGTTGGTGTTGCCAGCATGATTTGTATCGATTATATCTTAAGTGTCTGGCTAGTTCTTTCTACCTATGGTAGTCTTGGTGTTTGAATGGCTTTTTCCAGCTCATTTATGTTTGGGTTGTTGGTTTTCATGGTTTATTCTCTATGACAACGATGCACTACGTGTTCTAGATCCTGGTAAAATATGAGAGTTTTGGGTCCCTCCAAAACCTGTTGTAATGGGTTTTGGGTCCCCTCAAAACCTGTTTTTCCCATAATAAAAAACATGTGTGCTTGTAAAATTTAGCACACAGGCTTGATTACAAACATGCTCAAACACACTATTTGGGCTCAAGGAAGAATGAGAGCCAACTTTGGACCTCATCACCTTCAGATTGATCTTTTATATAAGTCTCCCACGCCTAACTGCTTGATTACAGTGAGTTATATGATATCAATAGCTCAAGGATGATCTGCATTGGTCCAAGATGTAAACAATTGTTGATGAAAAATATCTAACGTGTAAAACAATGAGGTTGGCCTCCACTCAATGAATCCCTCTGCAAACAACATAGAATGATGTGTGGACCTAAGAAAAAGGTTGGCCATAAGCCAAGGAATTCTGGAAGCAACACAATTAGGTTCTAAAAGCTAAGAAAATGATTAGCAAGATTCTCCATCAACAAAATAGGTCCAGGGGACTCTAGTGTTCAGGTTAGAAATCTGTCTCACATTTCGAAAGCAATAACTCACCGAAAAAATATCTAAATATCTTGTAAACATAGGATAAGGCAGATAAACATGTCCATGTATAAAATCCATCTCTGCAAGGTTTGGTAGATAAATGCGGCAAAATGTTGAAATTGCAAAGCGTGACTGAAGTAGAAAACAAACAGGAAAGTAAATGATTTTTTGGTTGATGCAAAACTGCCAAGAACCAGAAATGCTCCTACATTAGATATGTATCTTCAACCATAGATATTCTTACTAAACTTAACTCTTTTTTAATACTCAACATCAAGTCATTTATGTTTAACATGCAAATTTTCCCTTGTTGACTTTAGAATGGCTAGTTCTAATGAAGAGGTTGAAAAGTTATTATATATACTCTTTGACATTTTTTATACTCTCCAACCCTTACATCTTCTACAATTAATCAATCTCATAGCCAACAAGAAAAAATTCCTCTCCAATTTATCCACCATCCAATCCCATCTTGTTATTTTCTATTTTTCTCTTCTATTTCTTTCTAATTGTACTTCTTTCTAGAAAATACTAGTATAGGATTTTAGCTTTATTTTTTAGAAGTTGACTCTCTTAGGATATTTTTCTTATTAATACTTGAAATAATCTTTCACATCATTGATCTAATCTATCAACTCTTCTAGATTCAGATTTCTACAAAATATCGACACTTTGATCTTTAATCTCCTTCCTATATTGGAAATGGCACTAAAAAATATATCTTCTTTAGGATCTCTTTCTATTTGTTCTTCTTTGATTTGTCCCCCTTTAGATTCATTCTAACTTTCATCCCTTCCTCTAACATCAGTTACTTTATGCAACTTTTCTTACAATGCTTAAAATTTTCAATGGAGGGAACTTAAATCCTCTTATTTCACAACAACATGTATTCTACCAACACTTTTTCCACCATGGTTCCTTTGTGGAGGTATTTTTCTCACTTTTCTTGTAGACCGACAACAAAAATCCTAGTGCAAGCTACATATGTTCAGTGTTTTCTTTGTACACACTCAAAAACTTTTGATTTGATATCACTTGATGAAGGGTATTCCCGTTGCAGCCAAAAACAAAACAACAACAATACACAAATATATAGAAAATGCAAGAAAGAAATGACTCCTTTTTATTTTCTTAATGATACGAAATTATAGTCTTAAAAAAATTACAGGTTACGATGACATGAATTTTTTTATTACAAAAATCTGTAAATTAGAGCCACAATTTATGCTTCTAAAATGTCCACTATAACTTGCATTTTCCTTTTTTAAGTAGGATGCATAAATAGCCTAGTTTATTTTAGAAAGTGTAACTCCCATTTGGGCATGAAAAGTCGAAGCATCTATTTTCCCACTCAAGAAGATATTCTAAAATTTTAATTTTGATAGTACAACTTCTCAAGGTCATAAATTTCCATCTGTCTATTGCATTTTTAATAATAATATATGATTGGAAATCCCTTAGAAAGATATTTGCTGATAGACTAAAGGAAATATTTTCATGTTTCACCAATTTTTAGGCTCATCTAAAATATCTAAATGCTTTAAAATTATCTTTAAATATTTTTTAAGAGATTTAAAAAAATGAAAACATTAATTCCTCACATATAACAAATTGTATTGGAGTGATTTCTTCATCATTGGCTTAATTGAACTATTTTTGATTTCTATGTAAGTTTTTGTGTCTAAACATGCATAAATGTTAACTTACTAAAAACAATAGCTACTATTTCTAGCTATTATTCATGAGGAGATAATATTTTTGGGTGATCTAAGATTGTTGTTACACCTTGTATGCACCTACATCAAACCTCTATCTTTTGCAAATAAAATATCATGGCAAGAAGCTTGCATTTTGGGATAATTAGAATATTAGACCCCAAAATTAACAACATAAGCTAATATCATCCTACCTTTCCCATCCCTTCAGATGTCTCCCCCTCCATTGTAACCTATTTTCCCTTTAGATAAGCCATGAAACTTTAATTTGAGTTTTCTTGGGTCAATGGTTCTCAAAGGTAGCTTCTATAGTAGAATTTTTTGAAGAGAATTAAGATAGGATCTCACTAATGTTCTAAAAAATTTCAATGTTACAATCAAGACAGGAGGGGAGAATTTTAGGCTTAGGAGAGGAAAAATCTATGATGTTATAGATGATCGAATCAACCAAAACTTCACGTTACTTCTTATCTTCGGAACCCTTACTATTACATTTTTTGTAGATTCCTTGCCTGGTATGAAACAAACCAATTGGACCAAAGCTTGAACAAGAGAGGATGGGAGAATGAGGGTCTAAAAATGTGTATCTTGTTTTAGATCATTATGCGAAACCCAAGACAACTAAAATGAGAATTTTTTTTTGTAATATTCCAAGAGTACGAAAAGTGGAAAAGAAGTAAAGGAAAATGAGACAATGATTTTTTTCCCTAATATTCCAAAAGTAAGAAAAGTGGTAAAGAAGATGACTAATTCTTTCCCCATCTTCCTTGCAAAAGAACCATTTGTAGAAAAGATGCATACCTCTTCTTTAGAGATTGTTGATAGTGAGCACCTTCTTGTGACAACTCACGCACCAAAATAAGCAAGTTTTGCAGATAGTATTGGACTTTTAGATATTCCACCAATTGAATTGAACAACTCATCTAGGAGAGAGGATGTTAGAACTAGATTTTATAAAGTGCAATATTTTGAAGTTGTCCACAAAAGCTTCTCTTAAGAATTGATTCTATAGGATCTTTTCCATCCCAATAGTAATTAAATAGTACCTTCAATCTCCTAGTCAATTGAGTTCAATGGTAGAGCAAATAAAATGACATTCCAAAGCAATAGAAGAAACCCAACAATGCATCCAAAATTTGGCCAATTATCGACTCCTTGTCTACCATAAAAAAACCCATACATAAGGAGGCTCCGGTTTTAAGAAAGTTATTCCAAATGTTAGAGCCTTTAGGGAAAGAATCAACGCTGAGGAAGACAATTCCATCCCAATCATTTAAATATTTGGCTTCATTTTCCTAGTCCAATCGAAGAGATCTTTAACAAGCCTCTAACTAACTTTAGAGAGGAGGGCCAATTTCAAATTTTTGGAGTTTCTAATGTGTAGATTCCCATTTTGTTTGTGACAACAAACCATGTCCCAATGCTTAAGGAAATTATGGTTCTACTCCATAGTGCCAACCCAAAAGAAATGTCTTTGAGTCTAATTAAGCTTTTCCATCCACACTGAAGGCATATGAAAGAAAGAAAGAAGGTAGACATGCTTTCTTTGAATAGACACTTTGATGAGTTGGAGGTTTCCAACATTGCCAAAAAAGACCCCATTCCAACTTGCTAACTTTCTTTTTATATATATATATAATTTCTTCATAATTTTAAAATATTATATAAACAATACACATGGAAACATAGAATGGTTTAACCTACTGTTGCAGCTCAATTTTGACTTTTCATCATCTATAACTTGTTCCTCATGAAACTAAGATTAGAGTCATTTACAAGTAATTTAGATTTCCTAGACTACAACAAATGACAGCCATGCTTGAAAACTAAACATATTTGGAAGTATGACAAAATGTGAGTCCCGTCACAACGATGACAACAGAAGGATAGGAAAGAGACCATGATTGACAATTTTGTAGAGAGAAAATGATACAATAGAAATGTTCTAGTTTTGTTGCCTTTACATACAATTTTTAAATAAAAAATATGACGCAAAAATAATTTGTAAGTCAGAACCTTGATGTCGTATACATACTGTTTTGTATATATAGAGAAAAATAACTTCATACAAATTACAATGTGTTTGAGAGCATGTATAATATAATGAGAGCTGTGATAAGTAACCAGGTTAAACCCACGATAATATAAGGCGTGGAAGTACGCAGGCTAACTAGTGGAGGAACGATCGTTACGCATACGGTAAATGGAAATTGGGCAGCTGCTGCGAATCCTCTTTTCCGAGGTCGAGATGCAGTGACTATTTGTCATTAGATGACTAATTGACCGACTCATAACTTGTCTGTATGAGATGAATATGTAGCAGCACACGGCACGGCATAGACTTGCAGGCTCGGTGCGTTCAATTGTCAATAATGAAACGATAAAAATTAGTTAAAAATGGAGCCCGCTTTCTTGTGGTCAATCACTCCCTAATGACTCCATAAGTAAAAACGAGTTTTAATTTTGATATTTCTTTTGGCATTAATACTAATCGTCGACACTACAAAAGAACGGGCACATTCGTCATTGCAGTCAACCCTTTTTTGAAAAAAATAGGACTTGATTGTAATTTGAGGTCGGTCTACCTTGGTTTGGAAACTTAATTTGCCATTAGATAATCACTAAAATGATTGGGGGAATTAAGTGGAATAAAGGAGTATATTTTAGAGGGCATTTTATTGTGGGGGTACAAGCTTGAGTGGTATTTAAAGTTGATTATTTTAGTAAATTGAAAGTTTCATAGATTTTACAAGATATTATTTGTAAGGGATTTTGTCAAATAGTTGTTCTTAACTTTTTTTTGCATTATACTTGGCTTTTATTGTCTCTTTTGTTATAATTATTTGTTGAGTAACTTAACTAGTTAATTATGTCATTAGTTGCAACATTATGTCTATCACAACATTGAGTGACCGACCCCTTCACATTAGGTTCACAGTTTTTTACCATTGTGAAATTTCCTTATGAGTATAATGTCTAGATTTGTTTAAAGTTCCCTATGTCCTAACACATGAACCCCTTACCCTTTGTTGAGGAGTATTTAGATTTGACTTGTGAAACCATTAATTTAGAATCTCTGAAAAAAGTTAACATCTTTATGCTATGTTGAGGCCTAGCAGCAATGTCTCATACTCAACAACATTATTGGTACACTTAAAAGATAACAACAAAGAGTTTTTAAAAGTTCTCCCACTAGGGGCAATAAAAAGCATGCCTACTCTTAAACCCTCCTTACTACAAGCACCATCAAAATACATCTATCATAAACCCTCTTTATCCTATTGTAATTCATCCACAATAGGGTCTATATTTTGCATCTATGCTTCAACTAGATTAACTCTAAAGCTACCAATGTCCATGTCAAAAACATAGACCATTTGTTTTGGGACTATATGATCAACAATATCCTTAGACTTTGGCTACCTTCTTAACCTCACCTCTTTCCCATTGATAGGGATGGTTGCATATGATTGGTCTAATTGTACATTCCCTCCTATAGTTGCAGTCCATTGTATGGATAAACAACATCCCATAATTGGGAGCTATGTCTACAACTATTATGTCCACTTTATAAGCATCTTTAGGTTAAGAGGCCAATTTCACTTCAAGGTTTTTTATGACTCCTATCATTAGGACATACCTATTATCCATGGCATAACATTTCCCATAAGGCGTGTCAACCCACAACCCTAATTCTTTCATCACTGCCATTAGCATTATGCTGATGGTAGCCCTTGAGTCAATCATATATTTTTTTACTTGTTGTTAATCACTAAAAATGTATAAAATGGATCAAATTTGTGAAGAGTACTTGGTAATAATCGTTTCTAAATAGACCTAAGGAGGTTTCATTGTTTCTAACTCAACATCATTAACTTGTTTACTTTCTTTGTCCTAAGTATGTGATAACTTTGGGTGTGGGTTTGATTTTACTAACACACTTGACAACAAAGATACAAAACTATTCCTATACTTTTCTACTTTTACCATCTCTAGTAAAGGCACAATTTTTTTAATTTGAGACAATGTCTAAGAAATCAAATGTAGGAGCACTTGGGATAGGGTGAGAGTCAATTTTTCTTACCTCTCCTTTTGAGTTATTGTCTTTGTCAGCAAATGCTCGAGTCTTGCAAGCATTTCTTATAGGAGCTATGGTTTCCACCTTATCACCCTTTGATGTATCTTTGGCAAAATATTGCTGTTTTTTTTGGATTCTGAGAGCCTTACCCTTATCTTCGATTTGTTGGACTATTGCTTGTGGTTTATTTGCATTCAATATTTTCTTCTTGAACATGCTCCTAGGTTGTCCATGGTCTGCATTCATATTCATGTTCCTTAATTGATAGTTACTCATTGCTTGAGAAATTATTGCAACTATAAGAGCTTTGTTTTCTTCTTTAGTCAGTCTCCTTATTTAAATTGATGTTCCTTTGTTGATTACTTGCCATATTCATAGTGGCATCTTTAGGAGAATCATCCTCATCATCTGAAAACACTTTTTGTTCATTTACAGACTCAAATAGTCTCTAAGCATTTATGTCACAGTCTTCTATTTCACCATCTGATGAGTCATATGCATCTTCAATAGCATAGGGCTGAATTTAAAGCATGCTAATGGTGTGATCAACATCATATTAACCCTAATCTAATTGATCAAAGGATTCTTTTGAATCCTGAATGGATGGGGAAACCACACACTACATTAGGGATTGAAGGAGACTGCATGCTACACTCCAAGGGTTGTCATCCACCATGTTTGCATTTGGCCTCTTTAATGAATTAGATATTTTCTATTTTTAACTGCCCCTTAGCACTATTGTTATTATTATTAATGGGTTTTCCATCATGCCAATTAGTGTTATATGGCATGTCATGTTACTTTGGCCTATCATTCCTCTAAAAGTTTGACCTATGATGATGAATTTTTTTTCATTCTTTGCCACTTTGTAGCTTATATCTTTGAAAGCATTCATGGCATTGTGTAGTTTTCCCTCTTCCTTTGGTTGTTTGTTCTAATAGCCCTTAGGATTTTGGAGATTCTTTATGTCATCCCTCTTCTCAAACTTACCTGATTCTTTTCTATTATTTTCTATCTCCAAAGCCACCTTAAAAGAATCTACATGTGTCTATGGGTTCTTCTTTCGTAGCTCATAACCCATTTTTGGGTCAAACACATTTTTATAAAAGACTAGGCATTGAGGATCAATTGGACACAAGTGTGGAGGGATCTTGTGATACAATTTATTGAATTTAATGTTAAATTCTACCATTGACTGATTTTATCCCTTTTGGATATTCGTGAATTCATGGAGGACAAACTAAGGATCTAGGTGATCACCATGCTGGCATTTGAAAATTCTCCTAAATTCATTTCATGAGTGTATGGATGCATTAGGCAAACTCTTGTACCAGTATCTAGTGGACCATTAATCAATGATTGCATGAATAATTTCATGAACATATCCTCATGTTCAACTTCAAAATTGTCCAAAATATTATCAAATTATGTCAAATGGCCCTCTCTTGACATTGCATTAGTACCAAAGAACTAGTGAAGAATGTTTTTTATTTCCTTGTCAATAGAATTTGGATACCAATATAGCCCATTAAAATATAGTTGCTCATACTTGTCTAGCTACATAAGACCTCTTGCATTATTGTTTTGGGCTTGAGTGTGTTGTCCATATTACTGATTGCTAGGTGGAGGAGGTGGATAGTTGTATGTGCCAACAAGTGGGTTCATATTTCCTTGATTCATTTGATTTACATTTCCTTGATTGAATTATTCAAGTATCCCTAATTAAATGACTGATATTGATTTTGATGCCCAACTTATTATTGGTACTACTGATAAGCATTATAGCCACCCATAGTGTTTACAGGAGGATATTGTGGTGGGACATGAAATTGTTTGTGTTCTTGTCCATTGTATGGATTTTGTGTGTACTGCTACTGGCCAAAACCTTCTTGTCTTGTGACCATAGTATGGCTACTTACAGGAGGTGGGAGTGTGCTTGCAAAAGGATTTGACACATTCATAGACATAGTGACTTGGGGAGTGGATAGTGGCATAATCCCTTGCATAGCATAAGACGTTGGATGACTCATTTGGGAAATTTGAAGAGTTTTGTACTAACGGACTCTAATTCAAAATCGATGAAGAAGATCTCATTGACAATTTATGGAGTAAATTTGTTAATGAAATCTTAAGAGGAGAGTTAATAGAGGAATTAGACAAGGGAGGAATATCAATAGTGATTGGTAATGTCTTCATAGGAGTGGATTCAATATCCGAGTTGGTGATGTGAATAACTAGCTTATAAGTACAAGAGATACTACTCCTAGTAAGCAAGGGCAAGAGAAGACCATTGGAAATTGTGCAAAGGGAGGTCATTCAAAAATAATTGATAGCAATTTTGCTTCACAATATTTTATATTCATAGCAAGATATGAGTGTTTATTCTAAAGCATCCAAATAAAGACATGTGATACATTCTAGTAATTTAAAATATATATTTCCTCTAAAAGTATTAAAATACTAATAACACACATTATAAAGTTCTAGTGAGGTTCCAAGGATGAAGCTTCATTATTCATTTATATCACACATGTCCTCACTATTGTAGATTTATTATTTTATCAGGGTTCTATATTTTCATTATTAAATCTAATTATATATAATAACACATCACATATATAGTGAGAAAGATACCATCTACAAATTTCAAACAAAATAATATTGTGTACATTATTACCAAATACCTATGTGTTCCCAATTATCTTTGATATAATTATAAAAGGTAGGTCATATGAAGTAATATCTTGTTATATATCCAATAACAAAAAACAACTAGATACAATCAAAATTTATAAGATATACCTTCGAAAAATCCTCAAAGAGGGAGAAACCTAGTCTCTAAAATATTCCTCTTCATATTATTTAGATCAATGAATAATAACAACCTAATATGATTGTGTGATTATTTAAGTTTAGATATTAGCTTTAATTATAATGTGGCATGTTTGTTCATCTCTAGCTTCATCCTACTTTGTCACTCTCATACCTAAGATAAAATATTTCAAAAGTTATGTTCTAGTGATCATTAATGGTTGTGTCACCCTATATATTAGTCCCAAAACCTCTCAATTATTTTCACTATTTTGAAGATAGTATAATTATAATAGTTTCTAAACCATTTTATTAAATATTGACAAATGATTTATCTAACCAAACCTAAATGATAAAAAATAAATTTTTGTGTTACACAATTTTTACTCTGCATTTCTACCAATTTCTCTCATGTCTTCCTTAAATATAAAATTGGAAACCCTAAATTAGTCATTCCATGAACATAGTTCTCATAAAAGATGTATATTATTAGTAAATAGTTCCCTATAATATGTTACCCAAACCATGTAATTTCTCTTTAAAATATGGTAAAGTATAGTCCATTCTTCTACTGCTAACTAGCAAATCAAACCATAAATAAACAAACTACTATGAAAATTATAGTTATGCGAGATTGACCTACTTCTCTAAGAACTATCCTACTTCAAAAGCCTTGGGTTTATTGAATAGTTAATGACTCACTTTTTGGCAACTTGAGGTGAACTTAGTTGATTCATGTTAGCCCTAAAAATCCTAAATGAGCTCTCTTCTATTATTTCTCACCACTTCTCCAAATACTCATATTTTTCATTTTGTGTACTTTTCTCAACAGTACTAACTAGCATTTTCTTCATCTTTTTAATTTGGTTATAATAGTATAAGAAATTTTCTCTTAATCTCATATGATGCTCCCCTCTTCAAATCTCCCCTATGATACTAATCTAGGTCACTCACATTGAATTCTATAAATATATCAATACCTTCTAGTAATTATAGTTGACATGCATGATGCAAGATAAGTCTTCTCAATCTTTTACAACAAACAAAATTCTTCATTTTTACCTTGTTGGATGTTCCAAATAAAAATATCTCCTATTTAGTGTACATTATTACATCACAGGTCCTATATAAAATTCCTTATCCCATGTAGCTTTATATATTTCTTATTTATATTTTTCACTCATTTTATTTAAGTGGATTCCTACCTGATCATGCATCTTCCTTTCATATTTATTAAACTCTCTTACCTCTACACTATTCTTATTTTATTTACTTATATCTCTAGGAAATTCTTTGCATATCTTCTTTTCATATTTTTAAAGTGTCATTTTGGTGCGTGTATTTATTGAACTATTGTATGCAAATTCCAGTTATGATAAGACCAAGTCACGATTCTTTAATTTTTCTCTAGCTAAGCATATCACTTAGACACTGAAGATCCTACATACTACTATTTTTCATGAATTTGTGAATGGTATGCTAAGATAAAATTTAGTTAATTTTATTATTACCAATAAAATTGATGATAATGTTAACTAATAGCTTTTTCTTTAGTAAAATCCATTTCCATATCGGTGATATTCATCGTAACCTATTAAGTTGACCAACCAATGAACTCTATATTTTAGTGATTTTAGTAAACCTTGTATAATATTTAATGAATACTCTTGAGGCTTTTCACCTAAAAGTATGGGAGCCTTTTTTTAAGGTATTTTCTTGGGTGAAACTATCAAAATTTACCTACTTAGGTGCACCCCATTAATTAATGACTAGATAGATGACAATGATTAATAGAGACACCAACGAGATACTAATGCTCCTTGTCATGGCTGTTTGTCAAAGGATGGAGAAGTGTATCTTATAACTTCACATAGATTAAGATTATATACAAAATGATAGATGAACATGATTCAAATCCCGTGAATCACAACCTAACCAATGTAAAGGTAATTTATGGTCAAACATAAATGAGCTTTGATTATTTCATAATCTTAAAAAAAGGATAAATTATTGGTCCCACTAAGTTCCTAGAAAATTTGGAAAAGTAAATTATTTATAATTATTCAAATAAAAGGACTAACTAATATGGTCAATCATGCCTATATTAGATATAATTTTTCTATTGTGTAGGAATAATTATGCCAATGTCCAAGGATTGAGCTCAATTAGTTAAAACATTAGGTTTTTATTTTGGAGACACAGGTTCAATTCTCAAAAGGAAAATATAAAGTGGAATTCTAAGTTGAGACTCAAGTGGTCTTGCATATTTGGCTTCTAATATGGAGTTGGCTTCTAAAAATAAGTGTATTTATAAATAGTTGTACAGTCCTAAAATTGCATCCTTTTCAATTTTGACCACATTTGGGGCCTCACCTTAGTGTTCTCATCTTCACGCTTGATTGGGACCTATTTATGCCTCTGCCATGTAATAAACTTCATATTTCACACTTTACCTTAATGGGACTCATCATCCTTGCCCTCAATTAGCATAGGAACAAGGAGTGGCACCCTAGTCCTCACTAGGACCATGGTGCCACACCACGGTCCTCCTTAATTGGGCCCTAATTTTAATCCTCGGCCCTAACTCAAATTTGAATGGGAAACTTTTCCCCTTGTTGGCCTATGTCAAAAAATTAATATTTTTGATGACAAGAAAGCATATAAGGATGTCTTCCCCTCTTATTTGGGTATAATTAAATAAGGTGGAGATGTTCATTAAGCAAGGAGACTACATTTAAGCATTCTAGATTTCATCATCAAGCACTCTTCAATGCTGCATATTTTTCATCTATCGATTGGAGTAACATTATATCATTCATTTGCAAGCATGTGTGTGTGTTAGGGTTTTGTCATGTTCATGTCATTTCATACAACATATGTGATTACATTCAATAAACAAAGCATCATTATCAATCATTGCAAATTTAAGGTATATCTTTCTAATATTTACTTCAGTATTTGTAATATTTCATTCAAGGTTGATTCCTTAACTAGGGTTTGACTTAGGCAAACCCCTATTCCCAATACATTTACCTCTCCTTATTTGTGTAGAAAATAGGTACGTAGATATACTTCTGGAAATAAGCTTTAGACGCAGAGATGGAAAAAATCCTTTTTGATGATAATTTTTTTTGGAGGACCGAGAGGGGGGTGCCTTGTCCCCCCTGCATATGGTCCCAACTATTTTTGATAGTTTTCGTAGAATAGTCCCAAATCAACTCATATTACTCAGATCCAGGTGCACAATGAAATCCCAAACTTTTAGATCATTATTTCTACATATTTTGTCTCCAATTCCAACATTCTATTTATTTTAACAATTGGACTGAAAAAAGAAAATCAATCCAATCCACAATATTTAGTCCTTGTCTCATTTAGGATTGGACCTTTTGGATTCATCTCCTCTTTTGTATGTGAAGTCCTCCAAGTGAAAATTGACTCTGTAATTTCTCCCTTCCATGTGGTGAATCAGCTAAGCTTAAATTTTTCACTTCACATTTTGGTGAACCTGACTCCTTACACTATTAATTCTAATTTTTGTTTTCAGATCAGAGTGTATGCAATTTAAACTTCAAAATTTTATTTACAAGTTTGATTTCCTTGCAAATTTAAAAAATTTAGACGTTAATTTCACTAAAATCCTCAGTTTTAAATTCAAAATTGAGCTTGTGATTTGTTTAATATGGATAGATTATTTCAAATTTGAGTACTTTTTCAATTTCAAAATTCAAATTTTTATCTACAAGACAAATTTCTCAATTAAATTTTAAAATTAAGTGGTTAATTTCAAAAACCTTAATTTTAAAATTTTTAAAAATTGAGCTTGTGGGTTGTTTAAATTTTGAATTTCCCTCTTCAAATTTGGTTACTAATTTCAATTCAAATTTAAAATTGCAATATTAGGTCAAATTTAAATTTCAAAATTAAGTGATTAATGAAAGAGACCCCAATTTTTAAATTAATCTTGTGCATTTTCCCTACTTTTTAATTTTCAAATTTCAATCTTAGATCTAATTTCAGTTCAAATTTTAAAATTAACAGGTTATTTGTACAAGGTAATTTTTATTTTAAATCTCTTGTGGATAAATTCAAATTTAAATTTTAAAATTAAGTGGTTAATTAAGAGAGCCCTCATTTTTAAAATTAAATTAAATTTCAAATTCCAACATTTCAATTTTCAATTTTAAAAATAAGAGGTTATTTTCACAATACCCTAATTTTAAAATTCAATCTCTTTTGTATAATTTTAAATTTAAATTAAGAGATTTTTTTTGCATAATCCTAATTTTAACTTTAAATTTCCTAGGAGGTTAAATTATTTCTCATTATTATTTCAATAAATTTGCTTATTCAATTGAATAATCATTCTTATAAATTTTTTCATTATTCAATTATTTTGTACACTTTCAAATTTAAAATATCATTTCATATTTTTCAAAAAAATAAAAATAATACATTTTTTTTAAAGTACAAAAAAATCTTTTTTGATGCATTTTGTATGTTTGCATGCTTTAATTCGTTTCATTACAATTGTTAACATTTATTTTTAAAATGTCAAATTATGCTTTACAAAATTATGTTGCCTTTGACAATCTATTTGTTTATAATGATTATCCTTTTGAAGAAGTATATAGTAGAGAGGAACTTGAGGAGGCCCTTGATCGTTTCCTTTATCCTAAGCCTTCTAAACCATCATTTTGCCAAAGGTTAATGAACATTTAATATGTTATCCATTTAGTAGTAATGTGATGGATGAAACTCTTGATGACTTCATCCTTCCTTCTAATTCATCCTCTAAATCTACAACAATTCACAAGGATATTCATGTCATGCATGACATTTTGCTTTATGAACCTTTATCTTCTATCAACCCTTTTTTATGAAGAATCTTTTGTGATAAAATTAGTTTATGTGCTGGACAATCCTTTGTACCAATATTTACCTTCTAGAGATGATACCCTAATGAACCATTATAATTCCACTCCTAAATCATCTCTTGTTCATGAGGATATTTTGGTGCAAGAAAAGAATATTAGCACGCCTTTTACAACTCTTCCTCTTAAGGATGAAGTTTTGAAAATTGATGTTCATCTTTCTCCTAAAATGTGCCTCTCCCATAAGAATATCTTAGAGAAAAAAGATGATATCATAAACACCTTTCTTGATTATTAACACTCCTTTTACAACTCTTCATCTTAAGGATGAAGTTTTGAAAATTGATTTTCATATTTCTCCTAAAATGTGCTTCTCCCATAAGAATATCTTAGAGCAAGAGGATGATATCACAAACATCTTTCTTGATGTCACTTTACCTTCCATACATGGTATCTCTCATATAAAAGAAGTGTTGATGGACATTTATTTATCCTCTCCCAAATTTGGTCTTTTCAATGAGGGCACATTGGTACATGAAGAGGTTATGAGCACTTCTTTCAAAGATCTCCCTCCTAAAGATGAATCTTTGAAGAATGATTTTTATCATAGAATCTACCTCCCCCATGTGGATAATTTGGTGCAAGAGGATGAAATCATTAGAAATTTCCTTAATGATTTTCCTTATAAATATGTATCATTGGATAAAAAAGAGATCAATCAAGTCAATACCATTCATGTTTCTAGTTATGAGAAGCCTAAACCCAAGGAACCTCCCAATATCCTAAAAGTTGCCAAATACATATGTGAAAGAGATGTTATTGAAAGTCAACTAGAACAAAAATATGGTTCCAAAATACATCAAATATTTAATTCTTGTGTCAAAAAGAAGGATCCTAATATTCTTCTTTCTTCTCTTTCTTCCCCCTCTCATCTTAAGAAGGACATTGATCAGGATCTTGTTGAGAAACTCCATGGTATCTTAGCAAAGCTCTCCCTTTGGGACTTGATTCAAAATTCCCCTTCATACCATAGGTTGATCGAAGAAGCCTTTCATAAAGTGGTTCCTCATCCTTCTCCTAAACCAAATGAATCTATCACATTCTCACAAGACGGATTTCCTTCTATAGAGGTTAGAAATAGAGATGATTCCCTTATGATTACATCTTGAATTTATAATCAAAAAAGAAAAGGTGCCTTAAATGATAAGGGGTTGGCACTCAACATTTGTCATGTTGACTTCTTAAACAAGATAAATTGTGGTCATTCTTCTATTCAAACCAGCCCTATTTTTGTTCGTGAGTTTGATAATGTTCCTAGAGAGACACTTGGTATAGTCATATTACCTATCAAAGTAGGACCTATGACTTTACCTACTGCTATTCATGTCATGCCCAACCATCTTAATTATAACATTCTTCTTGGTAGACAGTGGATTCATCCTATGAAATTGCTACCTTCTACTCTTCATCGCACAAAAAAAATCATATATCATAATGAACTTCACATAATCAAGGTTGATCCTAATCCTTACGATGTTATTTGTGATGAAGTAGGATGCCTTTCTCCCTTTAATACTATGATTCCTTCAATAACACAATCTCCTATTAATGATGCCTCCTTAGTGAAGAATATAGGCAAATTAGACTTGATTCCTTACATCAATTGGTATAAGATCCTTCAATTTATGAAGAAAGCCTTGAACGAGTCTTGTGTGTAATTTATCCAAACTTCCTCAAAATCAATTCCCACCTCTCCTTCCAACACATGTCTTGATGATGATTAGGACTCTATATTTTGATACTAGGAATGAACCATATCCCCTATAGATTTCAACATATATGCATGGACATAATGGACATGGTTTATGATGTATGCAAAAAAAATTTGATGGTCATGATAAATCTACACCACACTTTTCCCAAGAAGATCTAGGTTTCCAAAGTCCTTTATTCATCTCCCCTTCCCATTTATTTAATACATCTATGTCTTACAAATTTTCATCACAACAAGAGAGTATCTTTTATGAGCTTCTTAAATCCAACTTTATTTCTCTCCCTTTAAAGATCAATGAAATAATCATAAGGAAAATCAACATGATTCTTTTTCCTGCAAGTATCATCAAATCCCTGGCCATGCCACTAAGGGATGTCATGATTTAGCAGATAAATTTAAACAACTTATTGTAATTAGTACCATTCAAATACTATATGGCAATGCATTGGACACACGTACTTTTCCTTTTACATACCATTTAAGTTCCTATTATGTTTCTCCTCATTATGTGACATTGGAAGCTTCCTTATTGGGGGATCATTGTCATTCATGGTGGTACAGTTTCAAGTGCAATATGAACCAAGGGAAAACTAGGATGAAGATAAATGGTTAGTTTGAATACAAATAAACATTAAACATTCTAATAAAACCAAGAAATACCAATTATACCTTCACAATCCTCACTTGTTCCTTGGATTGAGCATGATGAGGTTGGAATAGTGCCCTTCTCCAACCTGATTTGATTTGATCTTTGATTAGATGTGATTGGCTCTCCAAATGTCCACAAGATCATGATAAAATGGATAGATTGAGGATAGGGTATGTATGCAATATGAGTGGCTAAGTGATGGTTGTGGGGAAATTTCATTATAGTTTGGGTGCTTATTGGGCTCAAATGGGTAGCATGAAATTACTTAATTTGGAGATGGAAAATGAAGGAGTGGAGTCTCCAATTTATAGAAGAAGGATAGAGGAAATGGAGGGCTAGGATTAATCCAAGCTGGACCATCAAGATTGCATGTGAGCCCACACATGGATCAAGAGGAGCTGACAAGACATGTGTGGAGTCCAAGAGATATGCCATAAAGGCTTTTAATGTCTCCATACTCCTCAAAGTTCATTGGGAAGGCTTCCCAATGTACCTAGGGAAGACAAAATGAATAAACATATTCCTTGGATGGTGAGAAGGTGGAATTAAAAATTCTCCAAAAAAGGGAACATGGGGATTGGAGGAATAAAAAGGAATTAAAAATTCCTTGGGTGAAGGGATGCTAGAGGAATATGAGATTTTTGAAAATCTCATATTCACCTATGAAAAGAGAATTTAAGGAAGGTGGTTGGATGGGGGGATGCATAGAGCGATGTGAGCTGAAGATCATTTAAGGAAATGTAGCGTCGTAAAATTGCGACACTTGCAATTTCAACTGCATTTGGGTCTTCACGATGGCGGCGCAACGTTGAACCTGAATGGAGACCTCGAAACCTGTTTACGACATCAAAAACTGCATCTTTCTGCACCTTGGCCTAATCCTCCTTGCACCCTTTTGTCGCGGGAGGTGGGACCATGGCGCCCAGTGCCCTAGTCCCTCAGGACCATGGCGCCCAGCGCCCTGGTCCCTGGCCCTATTTTGGGCCCGGTCTCTTGTTGGGCATTGGGTCTTCAAGTTTGCAATTTGGAAAATAATGTTCCTAGGTCGGCCTAAGGTCGGAAAAATCAATCTCCTAATCCTAATTGACAAGTATATAAACTACATTTCCCCTCCTAGAAGGGGGGATAAGAAACATATGTGTGCAAGAGGCGGAAGCGATAGGCAAACATTCAAACATTCAAGCATTCAAGCATTCCTTCAAGCAATTGAGCATTCTAGGTCTCCATTCAAGGCTAGGTGTTGCATTCAAGACAAGGATTCAACCATTGAAGAGGAGATCACCTACAACATACAACATACAACATCATTACACCTTCGCATGTAAGAATACAAACATTCTTACAACAAGGTATCAATACTTGATTACATTACAAACACTTATATTTACAACATTCTCATTTCTTGGTTAATTCCAAAACCGGGGTTTGACCTGAAGGCAAACCACTAATCCCTAACCCCCCAATCATCCTCTCTTTTCTGTGTGTAGGTTGCAGGTACGCATCTGTAATTGAAGATCTAGAATCCTTGTGTAGAGATGAACAGATCCCCCTTCGTTTCGCGGATTTTTCGGAGGACCGTGTGCACTCCGGGCGCCATCGTCCCGTCAAATTTTGCTCAAACTTGCAGGACAACATCGTCTCAACATTTTACTACTAATTTTAGGTCTGTAGCTTCATCCTGTGTCCCTATCTCCATCTACAAGTGAATCTTTCTTACTTTTACATACACTCCTAGTTCAATCATTCTATCTACATTCTTTACAAAAGAGGGTATCCTTGCTGTCTCAACCCTTGAAACTCATTTAGAATTCAATCTTGCATTGTGTGGGATTGGATCTTGTGAGTTTCAACCCCTCTTTTGAATGTAAAGTCTCTCCTAAGTGAAAACCGTCAATCCTAGTCACCTCCTTTCTCTCTCCTTGGAGTGGGGGAACACCTAGGGTTCAATTTTCCGCTTTACATTTTGGTGAACCCAACGTGAAAAATCCTAATTCTTATTATTCATGGTTAGATCTGAAAAATTTGCTTCCTTAATTACATTTCCATGTTTGATCTTTTGCAAATTTTAGAGGTTAATTGGATAAAAACCCTAAATTTTCTTCTTAGTAATTGAGCTTGTGAAATGTTTAATTGTTAATGCTTGTTTTAGATCTACCCCTCTATTGCAAATTGTCAATTCACATTTGTGCTTTAATTCTGAAAATTAAGTGGTTAAGTGTCAAAACCCTCTTGATTCAACCTTTGACCGATGATTTCACTGATCAAAACACCTCCAAATCGACTGTAACTTTGGATTCCGCAACAAAATCATAATATCTCTCATCCCTGAAAATTTTGAAAAGAGTTGCGAGGACCGTGTGCACCCCAAGCGCCATTGTCCCCGACATATTTTCCAAAATTTTGGGAGCTAGATCTTACTGTATTTTTCTGCTAGAATCCAGAATCTTGGCCGATTTCATCAATTCTAACACTTTCAAAATTAATGTCAAAGTTGGTCTAGTGATTGCTTGGATTAAGGTTTTTAATCATTCAAAAATTGTTGAAATTGAAATTTTGTGTTAAAATTGTGTTTCTTATTGTCCTAAATCTGAAAAGTGTGTTGGCATTCATTCGAAGTTTTAGTGCTTTATTCAAATTTTTGCAATTTGTGACTTTTGAAATTAAGTGTTTAATTGCTTTTAGTATTCCCTCTAAAATCATAAAATTCAAAATTTCAGTTTCCCTCTCTTTTTCAAAATTCAAATTTTGCATTTTTCAACAATCTTGGTAGGGTTCAATTTTGAGATTGCAACTTTAATTTGGCCTATCTATAGATCATAAAATCACTCAATTTTTTCAAATTAGCTTTAAAATCATCATAACTTTCATCCTTGAAAATTTCGAAAAAAGTTGCGAGGACCGTGTGCACTCTGTTAGCCACGGTCCCCGACATTTTTTTCGAAATTTTGGGAGATTGTCATGATTGCATTTAATAGCTTAAATCTAGGAGATTGGCTGATTTTATTGAAATTTGCTACCTCTAAATTCGAAAATAAATTCAAAATTCAAGATTTCAATTTTCAAGATAACAATTAAAATTAAGTGCTACCCCCTTGGCCCTAATTTTCAATTGTGCCTACCTTTCTTGGAATTTGTGTTTCCCTCTTCTTTCACAAAGTTCAAATTGGATAATCATTATCTCATTGTTCAATTTTGCCAACTTTATTTTCAAAATTCAAAATCTTCTCTCTCTCTAGTGCATGAGTTTTACAACAATAAGCCCTACTTACACTATTCCCGTTAGACGAAGCCTTAGAATTAAGTCTTTCCAAGGTTTAATTACCGAGGAGATGGAACCTAATTTGAATGGCCTTTTTAATGAGGACATGGGTAATTCCTCTAATCCTCTTAATGATGAAGAAGCTCTCCATGAGGTTTCTGTAGAACAACTTTCGAAATTGGATAACCAATTTGATGATTTTCAGCAATGGATGTCTCAAGAATACCCCGATAGTGAAGCTGTTCCATTAATTGAGGGTCTAAAATGTATGGTTCAAAGTAATAAGAATGGAATTGATATTTTGTGTAGTATTGCACACATCGTGGATTCGAATGTGATGCCTATGAAGAGTTGTGTCGAAACTTTAGGTTATACAAAACCTCCTACCAATCATTCTATTCCTTTGACAACTTCTATTGCTAGTATACCTACTTTTACATCAAACATAATGACTACTTCAATACAAAACATTTCACCTATGATCACTAGTCATGGGGGCAATCCTTCTTCTTCAATCAACCCTCTTCCTTCATTCAATCCAACTTCTTCATTCATTCCTTCAATGAGTGTCCCTATTACATCTCCACAAATGAACATGACGCAAGGGGGCAATTCATTTAACCATTCCATTCCTCCTTGTAGTGTTCCTTCTTTCCAATCATCTCCTATGACTAACTATCATAGTGTCCCGCCACCTTACTCTCAATCAATACCTTCTTTCAATAACATAATACCTCCATCACAATCTAACATGTCTAATGTGAACTCTTCGACTGAAGCGACCATTAACAATCTTGCACAAACTGTCTCTTCTTTACAGCAACAAATTGCCTCTATGAATCAATCTAAGTTTAGTGTGCCCACATTTGATGTTGCGAGCCCACTTTCTCTTGACATTGTTCGAGCTATCCCCCCTAAGCATGTTGAAATCCCGCAATTGGAGCTTTATAGTGGTAAAGGTGATCCTCTAACACATGTTAAGACCTTTCAAACAATATGTACTGATTTTGCTCATGACCAAAGGTTGCTTGCAAAACTGTTTACTAGAACATTAAGAGATAAGGCTCTACAATGATATTGCTCGTTGCCTTCCTATTCTATTACTTCTTTCCAACAACTTGCAAATGCTTTTATTCAACAATTTCAAAACAATATAGGTCCTAAAGTTACTTTGATTGATTTAATGCATTGTAAACAAGGTGTTAAAGAAAAAGTGACTGATTTCATTGGTAGATATAAGCATTTGTGTGCTCAAATTTCTTTTCCAGTACCTGACAATGATATTCAAAGAATCTTTATTTCTAATCTACAAAAAGATATTAGAGAAAAACTTTTGTTTTCTGAGTTTACTTCTTTCCAACAGTTGTGTGCAACTCTTCACAATTATCAATTGACTGTGAGTCAAATGGAACAAGCAAATTCTATGGCTCCGAGTGATAAGGGTGATAGTAGTCAACAACCATTTGGAAAGTTTAAACCGAACAGAGGGATCATTAAGTTCAATGAAAACATCACCAACAACAATGTGAATGCAGCGTCAGGTGCGCCTCCTATTTCTAAGTTTTTCAAGAAAGAAAGAGAGTTTACTCCTTTGAATGAATCATTGTATAGTATTATGAATAAGTTATTGGAATGAAATGTGCTTACTCTCCCTCCTATAAAGCAAATAGATCCTGCAAAGATGAATGCACCCTATTTTGATAACAAATCTTTTTGTCAATTTCATCATCAACTTGGGCATGATACTGAAAAATGTTTTGCTTTAAAGGGTAAAATTCAAGATTTGATTGATAATAATACTATCTCTGTTTCAGGTGTGAATGATAAAGGCAACACATCTGTAGCTCTTCCTAACCAAAATCTTAAGATTTTTACTGATCCATTACCTTCTCATACCTCTAATGTGATTGAGACTAACGATTCCTCTTTCTCACCTAATGGTCTTGTGTCTATGACTCCGAATGTGGTTAACTTTGTAGAGCAGCAGAAAATCCCTAAAGAGCCTTCCATCACATTTGATTCTAGTGAAACTATCAGGGCACCTGATGGTTCTTTATATATAGTTGCAAAAGTCAAGAATACACCTTGTCATGGAGTGCTTATTGATCCTTCTTGCATGGTTAATGTCATTACTGAAGAATTTCTTTTTACTTTGCAATTGAATCAAGTGATCTATGACAAAACAAATGTGGTTGTGAAATTATTTGATGCATTTTCTTCTCCTGCAATTGGTTCTATTACATTACCTATTGAGGTCCATAACAAATCCCTTGATGTGGGCTTTGCTATTATTCCATCATCCAAACAATTTCGTGTGAAGCTAGGCTATCCTTGGCTATCTTCCATGAAAGCTATTACTTCTCCTATTAACAAGTGTTTGAAATTTCCCCATAATGGTGAAGTTGTTACTGTCAATCATAGTCTCTTTAAACTAGCTGAAAGAACTTCTAGCGTTCCTATTGATTATTTTTGGCCTAAACAATTTCAATCTCTTCCACCGCGAAGTGATCATCTTTTCAAATCTTATCAAAAGTGGAAAAAAGATATGATCCTATCTCTAAGTGAACCTAGAACACCCAAACTTGATATTCCTATCATTCTTGAGAAGGAAGTTCTTCCTTTGAAAGATAAAACTAATGTCTTTCCTCAAGAAGATTCCCAACTCATCCCTATGGATGTGACTATGTCTATGTCTAATAAACTTTCTAAAGGTAGACCTATACCTCCTCGTCATGATGGACTTGGTCTCCTTCCTAAACCAGATATTCCTCCTTTATATGGAGCAGTTCCTCCTCCTTCCTCTTATAGAGAGAAGAGACCTTCCTCTTCTCCTATTCTCCAACCTAAGAGACCACAACCTAAACACCCAAGTGATAAGGATGAGAACATTCCTCCTCCTCAATCTTCTCAACTTCCTACTAAGACTAGATGGAATCGTTCTGTGCATGAATGCTGATGAAAGCGTCGTCTTAGAGCTCGTGCAGCTGCTTCTCAAACTTCGCAATCCCCAAAGACACCTTTAGCTAGTATTATTCCATATTCCCCTCAGCCAAAAATTGAGTCAAAATCTCCTAAACATAAGATGCATGATGGTTTTGATCCTGTGCGAGTTAAAGATCCTATTTTTATAAATCTTGATGATGATATAGATGAAAATGTTACTCCTCTTGCTTCTGATAGTGAATATGAATATGTTGATATTGATAACCATTTATCTAACGAATTTTCTAAAGCACTTATCCTAGCTCCTAGACAAGAACAACGTGGCTTGGAACATGAACATAGCCCTTGTTTGGATCTTGTGATAGCTCCATCTGTTGTGTTGGATGTTCCTCCTCTAGCGTGTTTCTTGCCTTCCCGAAATATTGATCAGCAAGACTAGTTCATTAGCATAGCAGACTCTCTCCTCCTCTCTTGATCTCTTTTGTTACTTCTTCTATGTGTTATTCCCATTCTTCTATTTGTTGTCCTTAGTGTTGTCTACTTGAGGACGATGCAAAGCATTGAGATCTCTTTTGGTCTCTCTCATGTTGACTCAAAAGACACATGTGTTCCCTTCTTCTAGGTGACCTTCCTTGATTGGGGAATGAAGAACAATTATGCATACATACATATGATATACATGAATTATCATACAGCATACTGACCCCAAGGAAAGCGAAGTCGCCTTGTGATTTGTGTTTTGTGTCTATTATCCTTGGGTTTATCTCACACTTGGGGGCTAAATCTTTGTGATAACATGCTCGTTTCCCTTCTCATTTCTTATGTGTATCACTACCTTAAAGCAATCACCCCCGATGAGGCATGTGCGATCGCTTTAACGTAGGGGGCATACACTCCATTCATATCTCTTCAAGATTCTTAAAAATTTCTTGGCGAACTTAGGTTTGCCTTGAAAATTTTTGGTATTTTTCTTGCATGACTCATAGTGAGGGAACCTTAATACTGACAGTCATGGTTCTCCCTCATGATCTTCCCTTTTACTTTGTCAATCGAAGTCGTAAGATCCTTAGTCCACTGGGGGCTTGGTGTATCTTGCGTCCTTGACGTGGTGAAAGTCTTTCAATGTTGTTTCCTTGTACTTTACCGAAAGTATGGGTATACGCTTATACTCCAGCTAAAGTGGGGGCTAAATGTAGCGTCGTAAAATTGTGACACTTGCAATTTTGACTGCATTTGGGTCTTCACGATGGCGACGCAACGTTGAACCTGAATGGAGACCCCGAAACCTGTTTACGACATCAAAAACTGCATCTTTCTGCACCTTGGCCTGATCCTCCTTGCACCCTGTTGTCCCGAGAGGTGGGACCATGGTGCCCAGTGCCCTAGTCCCTGGCCCTATTTTGGGCCTAGTCTCTTGTTGGGCATCGGATCTTCAAGTTTGCAATTTGGAAAATAATGTTCCTAGGTCGGCCTAAGGTCGGAAAAATCAATCTCCTAACCCTAATTGACAAGTATATAAACTACATTTCCCCTCTCAGAAGGGGGGATAAGAAACATATGTGTGCAAGAGGCGAAAGTGATAGGCAAACATTCAAACATTCAAGCATTCAAGCATTCCTTCAAGCAATTGAGCATTCTAGGTCTCCATTCAAGGCTAGGTGTTGCATTCAAGACAAGGATTCAGCCATTGAAGAGGAGATCACCTATAACATACAACATACAACATCATTACACCTTTGCATGTAAGAATTGAAACATTCTTACAACAAGGTATCAATACTTGATTACATTACAAACGCTTACATTTACAACATTCTCATTTCTTGGTTAATTCCAAAATTGGGGTTTGACCTGAAGGCAAACCCCTAATCCCTAAGCCCCCAATCATCCTCTCTTTTCTGTGTGTAGGTTGCAGGTATGCAGCTATAATTGAAGATCTGGAATCCTTGTGTAGAGACGAATAGATCCCCCTTCATTTCGCGGATTTTTCGGAGGACCGTGTGCACTTCGGGCGCCATCGTCCCATCAACTTTTGCTCAAACTTGCAGGACAACATCGTCTCAACATTTTACTGCTAATTTTAGGTCCACAGCTTCATCCCGTGTCCCTATCTCCATCTACAAGCGAATCTTTCTTACTTTTACATACACTCCTAGTTCAATCCTTCTATCTACATTCTTTACAAAAGAGGGTATCCTTGCTGTCTCAACCTTTGAAACTCATTTAGAATTCAATCTTGCATTGTGTGGGATTGGATCTTGTGAGTTTCAACCCCTTTTTTGAATGTAAAGTCTCTCCTAAGTGAAAACCGTCAATCCTAGTCACCTCCTTTCTCTCTCCTTGGAGTGGGGGAACACCTAGGGTTCGATTTTCTGCTTTACAGGAAAGTGGTTGAGTGAGGGGACACATAGCTGATTTTGTGGATAATAATGAGTATTAGCCACTAGCAACTCATTAGAAGAGAGGTTAGAAGAAGGATTAGGTGGAATTAGATAAAGTGGGATCTGTAGGAGGATTTGACTAGGAGAGAGATTGAGTGGAGGCAATTAAAAATTAAGGGAATAATGGTAAGTGGGATTGAGAGAGTTTCTAGAAGAATTAATTAGGTTAATGATGGATTAGGAAAAGGTGATTTGTAGGAATCACGAGGGTTAATTAATTAATTGGGATTAATTAATTAAAGAATAGATTTAGGAAGAATTAATTTTGGATACCTTAGAACAATGGGGGCGAATTGATTTTAAAACAATTATTGGACTATCATGATAATATTAATTAAATTAAATTGAATTAATATTGAGAAAGATTAGGATTAATAAAATTAAATACATTAATCATGTGGGAGAATTAAATTAATTAAAATAATTACTTTAAGTTTCTACACAATCATACTTTGGTAGAAACATAATACTATTTTTATTCTTGTCTCCATGCTTGGGGGACAAGAATAACATTTCAATCATCCTTTCTCACTTTCCCTATGTGAAGTAGGGCCTTTATTAAAAATCACTAATCGATTGACGAGGTGTATAATCCTATTAAGGATCCCCTTCCTGTTATTGGAACAAGTATCCCTGACGAGGATCTTATCCTTGTCTTATAAGTGCATATCCTTAATTGGATCTCTTCCTTAGCGTTGAAAGTCTATAATAATTCATCAAAATATTCTCTTTATTTAAGTTGTATCTTTAATAATTAACCCTTATATATTGTGATATGCATCCTTATTGAGGATCTTATCCTTATTTTAGAAGAGTGTTTCTTTTATAAATGATTGATCTTTGGTGTCCTTATCTCCATGCTTGGGGGGAAAGAATGTTTCAATTCTCTCTTTCTCTCTCTCTCTCTCTCTGTCTCTCTATAGATTGCCTTTTTCCTTTATTGTGTGTTCATTCGTTGTTTTAAATGGTGAATATTTTATAAATATTCTCTCCTTAGTGAAAGTGTGCAATCCTAAGAATCAATCTTAGGACAAGGTGTGTATTCTTAGTCCTCTTATCCTTCCAAGATGTCATCTTTATTAAATATCTCATCTACTCTTGGAGGTATATATCTTTATGCAAATATCTCTTCATCCACTATTAATCATACGTCCCTCAAAAGGATCCCTTTACACTTATTTTTGATAAAGATAAACAGGTTTTACAGGGACCTGAAACCTAGAGTATTATAGACCAAAGCTAGTAGCCAACCAAACAAGAAAACTAAGAAAAACAGGGGACAAACCCAACATAGACGGAAAGCCAAAAAACCAAAACAACTGAACCAAAAAATAGGGCAAAACACTCAACTAAGAGAGTGCATAAATTCAATATTTTTTTGAATAATCCTCTTATTAATTTTGTCCAAATCCTCCATGATGAATTTGGAGGTTCCCTGGTCCTTCCTCTGTCTCCTGGTTCTAGTGCAACGATCGAAGCTAGTCTTCCCACCAGCAACACTCTATCCACCCTCCGAGGCATTCTTTTTGTACTTTTCCCTTAAGGGAGGGTCATTGGCGATGGTCCTAGTTCTATAATCATTCATCATGGAATTATTTTTTTTCCAAACCATCTATACTATTGTTCATCACGTGCCTACTGATTTTCACTAAATTGTTTAGGTTTTCCTTGATCTCACTCACATCCTCTTCCTACTTCTTAATTTTGTGCTCATGGTCAACCTTCATAGTTACAACATCTTGAGAAATTTTTTGGATCATACTTATGATCTTCTCTTTTTTTTAGGGCCCAGGGGATTTCGTGAAAGTCTCAAAAATACCTTTAGTCCCATCTTTCAAGGACCCAATTTCCTTATCCACCCACTTTCGGCAGTTCTCCTGACTTCTAGTAACCTCCAAAAGAATATTTCCCAACACCCTCTCCTCCTTTTTCTTTCCTTTATTTTCCTTATTCAAAAACCCATGTTTCCCTTCATCCACATTGATAGGGATGTCAAACCTAATCTTGTGGTCCAGGACTTTGGACCCAATAGATTTGGTTAATTTACTTTTCTTTTTGGTGTGGGGCTCCAAGTTTTGTATTTTCCTGCTGCTAGATTTGAGCTTACTTGCCTCCCACCTTGGAAGATTGATTTTCTTATTATTGTTAGTTCCTAGGGTCACCATAAGCGCCCCTTCTTTCTTTGGTCTATACTCAAGGTCCTCTGTATCCTTGATATCATGATAATCCATGGCAGTACCATTGTCATCCTCATCCATCTCTATATTCAAGACCAACTGCACATTAGGTTTAGAGGTGAAAATGTGAGTTTTATCCTCGGGGGAGGGTTTTACTTCATGAGCTTGGGTGTATTCCATAATCAATAAGATAAGCCCTTCATGAATCATAGGGTCATCATGGTTTCAAAATGTTTAACTAAACAATTCTCCAAGGTTAAAACCAAATAGATGGGTATGGAAATAAATCTACCATGCCTAAAATGATTGAAGATAGTAAAATGATGCGAGAAAATGCTAGCATATCTACCATCTAGGGTGATCTACCTCATGATGAATTCTGCCATATAAACCTACAGGGACATTAGCTCTTTCCTATTATAGCCATTGTCTGCCATTTTTTTAACCCTCTATCATTCCTCTTTCTTATCATAAAAGGATGGAATAGCCTCTTTATATCTAGACCAGTAATAGTGGCAACCAGGATTTCATCAACTTGAAACTCTACACCAAAGGTAGTCAGCACACCCTTATTCTAACTTTTAACAAATCTTTCCATAACAATGGAAGAATGACCATGCAGTCTCTCCAAAAAGGGCACCATCCCACTGCCAAAAATTTCCTCCCAAACCTCCTTATTCTTCTGCCACGTATCATAGGTTGTGGGTTCAAACCCATTCTTTTCACCTCCCATTTTGTAGCTCGAGCAAATCAGACAACACGACTCTAGAAAAAACAAGAGGAAAACAAATCAGAAACAGGGTAACTAAAAGTTCTAAAACTTCTCAAAGTGGTAATTGTTACCAAAAATTTATCACACTTGAAAATATTGGTGACCTACAACAAGTCTTATGTATTGCAGATAAAAGGTACACAAATTTTTTCCAAGTTTACTATCCTTATTAAATAAACATGTATGCCATACAAATATCTCATTCCGATGTGCAATGTTTTAGTTAAGAAAGATATGTCTACAAGATCCCACACAAGCCATGAGAATAGCTGAGAAAAGATCACATTGATCATAGAAATGGAAACACAAAAGGAACAAAAGAATGTATGGAGAAAGGAAAGAAAGAACCCACCATTGCCTAATTAGGTTGATGAGTTCTGAAGAGGAATATTTTGATTAGCTCTATTGATCTATGCATCTCGTTGTCTGCTCCATGAGATGATCTAAAATGAAAAAAAATGTTATATTAGAGCTCTGGGTTATTCCTTTCACTCCTACATACACAAAGCTACTCTTACTATGCCTACACTTCTATATAAGATTCAAAACAGAGAAGATCAATGCGGAAAAGAGGCCATGAGATATCAACAAGAGCCGTGTTTTTATGTAACTTGTTTTCTTCATGTGCAGATACAGGTTTTCATTTCATATCCATTATGTATGTGGGTTGAAATGGGCTCCCGAAGGGGTTGAGCTGAACATACATGTCACTACTCACACGGTGACACTAATCAGCTACTAAATAGGAACACAACCGTATCCAAAGTCCCATGTATTATCATTCAAAGACGAGAAATGCTATCATTCAACGACAACACATGCAACAGTGAAAAAAGCTGCATCTTATGCTCAATAGATGACTAGAGTCGTCATGTGAATAAAAGCAGTACTTATAAGAAGATTTGTAACATAGATGCACTCTAATACAATCATATAGTATTAAAAAGAGTACAAAGAATGCCCAATACATTAATCAAACATAACAGATCAGTAGGGCATATTTAAACATGAAGAACATAGTCATCACTAGTAAAACACAAGAAGGAATTGAGAAGACAATGTATATAGATCTAAGGATAGCAATGTGAGTATTTCAAATCCTTAACAGAAATGATAAGGGTTTCTACAACATCAAAATGCAAATGCATAGAGGAAAATCATATTTTCAAGTAGCCATGAGTCATTATTTACGTAGTCAAAGTGCAATCAATGAAGTACGAAGACTCCCATCATACCTAATGCCAAGGATTAATGAAAGAGTGCCAATATTTTCAGAGCAACAAAGGTCACTGTCATGGACCTAAAATACAGTGCCAGAATCATAAGAGAGAAACACATGTATCTAATTAACTTGTCAAATCATGATCATTATCAAGAGAAGAATCCTAATCACAATCACTGCATAAAGAGAAAGAGGTACACAGTACATCAGAAATTAGTCTCAATATGTAGAGAGCATGATCTTCATCCTAAAGAATAGAGCATCCACCACCATATCAAAGAATATGCACAACATTATCATCAAAAAGAAAAGTCTTGAAGGCATTGATATCATGAACAATCAATTCATGCTGACAGAGCAACCATTATTGGAGTAAAATCAGAAAAATACAATCATATTATTTTTATTTTTTTTGAAAAATGCAGATGCCAATTTGGCTAATTTTTTACACAAATTAGGAATTGAAAACACGAAAAAACCCATTCAATTTGGTCAAAACCCAGTTCGTATTTTCTCCATACTCTTCACCAGTCCGAAAAAGGGGTTTTAACAATAAGTTAGATACTTTGAAGCTACAAGCAGTCTGAGGATAAATGTTTGGAATAGATCAAAAGGTTTTAAAATCATGAGAACACATTCATTACTAGTTTAAGCACATGGAAATACAATAATGCCTATAAAATTATGAACAAGGTTATTTAAAGCAATTTCATATAGATTGGAAAGACAATATGCAAAATGGAAAGAGATACAGTACATAGAATAATAGAATTAGGCATGAGATATACAATGTTATGAAGGTGTGAGCACAAACCATAAAGGTAAAGAGGAAGATAAAAGTTCGTGATGCTAATCACTAGCTACATGCCTAAAGAATAGTACTCAAGTCACAAAGCACAACATTGGAAAGAATGAAAAGCATACAAACTCACGGGATGGAATAGCAACAACATAACAGAGATAATGATCTATGCATAGACAACCATTTATATAGTTCTACTGAATAAGAATACCACTGTTAAAATGACTCAGACTTTTAGATTTGTGACAGGGATTAATGCAAGAAATAGGCCCTTTCTCATTTAAAATATAGCGACTTATGCTTTTTAAAAAAGGGTGCAATGAGAAGGCACAACCTGTTACTCAATATATAGAAACAAATAGATCTAAGATACATCATATATTAACTAATGTTGCTAAGGTATTCATATTCAACCTATGCAGACAACAGTAAAGGAATAGGAAAATGCTCTTATGGCTAAGAGAAAAAAAAACAATATGATACCCTTATACAATGAGAAATGGATAAATAGAAGTTGCAGCCATTTAAAGACAAAACTCGCTTTCATATTCCATTCACTATCTCAAAATGAAAGGATACAAAGATCAAATACAGTTAATAATACCAAAGATCAGGGATGCGACCTCAAAGAGAAATAACAATAAAAGAATGTCCCATAAAACCTAAACAATTTGCACATTCTTGCATCCCAAAAGAAGATATTATAGAGAATATAGGAAAAATTCATGCATACCCGGCCAAGAAGTTTCCAGCTTGACATTCAGTTCAACCCCCTGTTTAGCCTCAGAAAATTCGTCTTAAGATTTTTCTCATGTAGTTTTTATTTTTAGGGTTTTGGAGGAGATGTACATGATGGGTTGTATATATTCTATCTCTCATTTTTTCCCTCTAGTTTTTTCTTTTTTGCATACACATTTTTGGAAAAAAGCATTGTATCTCAGCACTTTAGTATTTTAATTTTATAGTAGATTTCCTTTGATATTTCAGAGTTTCATATATTTTCATTTGTAATTATGCATGTTCATTTGTAGATTTGATAGAAATTTACTGTGTTTTAATTTAAAACCTTTAAATTTCACTCTCTTTTATGTGCATGTATCTTTTACTTTTCGTATAATCACAGGTTTTAGGTTGTGTAAAAGGGGCATTTGTCAATTTGGTTGTGAAAAATAGCTTTTCCTTCCATGTTTACATTCTCCTTGGCCTTCCTACGAAATATTTATGTGGTTAGAGACTAAAAATTACTTTGTGTGGGCGAAGTTCTATCATATTTTTGTGAGTTTTAGGCTATTACCATTACAATTTCGATATATCACCTCCTAGTTTAATTGCAGTTTTTTCAGATTATTCTCTCACTCTTTTCCACATTAGTTTTTTAGTTTTAGGAGGGATTAAAGGGAAACCATCCCATAACCCAGACATTCACCTTCAACTTGAGCAACCCATAGGCTCGAAGGTGTTTCCGTGTTTCACAAGATTGCTTGGTTTCACACTTAGCATCACGGGTGCAATCCTCCATGACAACAGTTTTTGGCATGCCAGATGGGACTCATTGGAGCTATTATAGCTGAAAAAGGCTCCATTTTTGCTGTTGTTCTGATATTGACAACAATATTACAACCTATTGAGGTTTTTTTTCTTAAGTACTTGACGACTCTATTTTCTGGTTTTTTGTGTAGAACGAGTCTTAATAGCATATGAGAAAGTATCAAACTAGATAGAGCGAGGATTTGATTAAGGATATTGAGCTACCACCATCACAGAGAAGGACAAGGACAACGGAAAAGACAGAGAAAACAACAAATTCAGTAGTTGAGTTTCCAGAAAGTTCACTAGTTGAAGTTTTTCTGGAAATTCCAGATTTTGATTTTCTATCTAATTCTTCTCCTCTACCTAATTCTCAGCCTAATTTTGCCACCCGCATAAATCCTTCTTTTGCAAATACTCCAATTCAACCATCTATTAGCCAAAATCCACTAGTAAATCCTCTAGTATTTCCAATGGCCCTACCAAGAGCACATGCTTTTATACCCTTTAATGGAGGCAACCCTTTGAATTTGACCCAACCCGATCCTATACTAGGAGCAACTCTGAAAAGTCTTCCTAGTTTCACTGGTGAAGACCACATCACACCTATTGAGAACATAAGAGATGTATCATCTCTATGGCAATTCACTATATAACCCAAGAGAACGTGACGCTCAGGCTACTAGCAGCATCATTCAAAGGAAAAACACTACAATGGTTCAGGGGTTTGCAAATTAATTCAGTTAATGATTGGGATAATTTGGGTGATAAGCTGACAAAGCATTTTGCAGATAAATCGAATCACCTATCATTAGTTGGGCAGATGACCACTATCAAGAGGGCACCGCGAGAGAAAATGACTGATTTCAATTACCGTTTTGAGCGAACCTGGAATAGAATTCCTACAATGGTAAAGCCCTCTCTCAAACATGCATTTTTATACTATTTGAGAGCTTTAAACAATGATATTGCTGTTATGATTCAGTCTATGGGTGGGGTTACATTACCAACAACTTATGATGTATCTATTAGAGCAGAAAAAAACATTATACAAGCTGGTGAAATTGCCCCTGCGCCTCCTATGCCTATTTTTCCTTATATACAGCCATTGATACCTTTACAAGTACCCCTATAGCTGCAATACCTATTGTTCCAACACTAGGTTTTCAAAATTATGCTCAAAATAGTGTTGTAGCAGACCCGTCAAAGCAATTACAGGAGTTAAAAGAGATGTTTATTAGGAATGTTGAAGAAACTCACCAAATCCAACAGACTATGTAGAATTTTGGCAATGAATTGGTGAGCCTCAAGAAAAATCAGAACCAAAATCAAAGGTATCAAGCCCCATATCAAGCTCCTTATCAGCCCAATAGGCATAACTACCAACTTAATTCCCAGATTCAAAAGAGGAACTAAAACAATAGGCAAAACCAATAGTATAATCAGAATACTACTAGCAATTCTAAAGAAATCGTACCTATTCAGAACAACATGACACAAGATTGATGTTTTCTGTGCCAACAACCTCATAATCAAGTAGCATGCCAAAATGCAATGAATTCTCAATCGCAAGCCTTGATGGTATAAAATAACATGTCTTATCAGGATGTAGGTACAAATGAAGAACCATAAGGTCCTAAGGTGGCTATGATGAATTGGCAAGGTGAGGAATTTTGTGGAGTTAATTATCTGCAAGCACAAAATAGACCCTTTTCACCTGTTGCAGCTAATACAAGGTCAAAGAAACGTGGTATTGACATTGGAAAATAATTTGCAATTCATCAATAATAAGATATAAATAATGGATAGCAGTAGAATAAATCTGGACAACGACCAGACAAAGGAAAACATCAAGCTGTCAAAACACCTCCACCTGTTTAGAATGTGCAGATTTTACCAAGAGGACAACCTACAACACCTTTTTAGGGGGTTTGAATGAAGGGGGGTTCAAGCGAACCCCCCCAATTTAATTAAAAAATGACATAAACAAGTATTAAAGGTGCATCGCTCGAAATAGGGGGTTCGAGCAAAGTGGGGGGCTCGTTCGAACCCCAAAGGGTAGTTCATTCGAACACCCCCACTTCACTCGAACCCCCTCTGAATCTTTTTCCTTCCATCTCATTTTTCCTTCGTGGGTGAAAGTTGGAACCATTATTGTGAGCTTACCCAGTTCAATTATGCCCAAAGACCTTGCAGATAAACTTGGTCTAATTTATGAGCCTATTTCTAGAGGAGTTGTACAGTTAGATGGAACAACAGTTAAGTCAGTTGGATTGGTCAAAGATCTTGGTTTGACCTTGCACGTTTGTCCTAATTTTGTAATACCTCAAGACATGTACATAGCTGACTTACTTCCACACTTTTCTATTTGCCTATCTAGAGATTTCACAGCAAAATTAGGAGGCTACCTTTCTTCATATTGGTCACACTTATTTTTCAGAACCTTGTATGGTACTAAGGTTACCATTAAGTTAGAACCCCAAGCCACTTGCCACTTAGAACCATATACCCCAAGTCCTATAAATGCAGATATTTCCATCAGAGACCATGAGAAGTTATCACCTATCCAAGATCCAGATACACCTGTTCAAGGCATACTTGATGTGAATTTGGATGAGTGGGCAGCCCAAAATACTGTAGACGATCCTTTCATCAGCATGGATGAAATAGGTCTTGGTGTTTATATGATTCATGAGGAGGATGTTGTTATTTCTAAGCTTGAAAAAGAGGATATTCTGCTTGACTAGTAGAAAAATCAAGCTTGGCAGCTCTATTTTGATGGTTCAAGAGGTAAAAATGGTTTCAGAGGTGGTGTTATGCTGGTTTCACCCAAAGGTATGAAATATTACACTACTTTCATATTTTCTTTTAGATGTACAAATAATACAACAGAGTATAAATCGTTAGCACATGGCTTAGAATGGGCTAGGGAGAAAAAAGTTAAATGTTTACAAGTTTTTGGTGATAGTGAACTAGTTGTGAACCAAGTAAGGAATATCCATGTCACCAAAAATGATGGTTTGAAGATGTACAAGCATAAAATTTGGGATTTAATTGAAGATTTTGATGCATTTAATCTATTTTCCATATCTAGAAGTCAGAATAAAGAAGCAGATAAGCTTGCTGCCTTAGTAGCTTAGTTTGATATTCAAAAAGAGCTAGAAAATATTGATAGACAATAGTATGTTAAAGTTGTCATAAGACCCTCAGTTCCAGATAAAAGTGTTAATTGGAAGGTTTTTGACTCAGATGAGAAAATTGCTAATTTCCTAATTGAAGAAGCTGAGTTTTCTATAGGAAATCAACGTAAGTTCAATGAGCAATATGAAAATCAGTTTCTCCAATTGAAAACTAACAAGCTGCCCAAGGGTTTGGTAACCCTTGAATCTATTTTTAATACAGATGATCAGGTCAGAAAGGATAAAGGTAGCATGTTTGTGAAGGAAGAATATTATGAACCTGTTGAAATATTCAAAGACAAGCTACTAAAAATTGGTAAGGTATGTACCCCTGAAGAAAAACATGCTTTCATAAAACTTTGTCAAGAATTCAATGACATATTTGCATGGAGGTATGAAGATTTGAAAGGATTTGATCCTCATTTAGCTTAGCATACCATAGAGCTGGTAGATAATGCAAAAATGGTAAGGAAGAAAAAAAGGCCTCTTAATCCAAAATTAGAACATCTTATGAAGACTAAGTTAAATAAGTTGATTGAAGGAAATATCATATTTCCAATCAAGCACACATCCTGGGCACCATTATAGTTCCTGTTAAGAAGAAGAATGATGAACTTAGACCATGTATTGATTTTAGAGACCTAAATAGAGCATCCCTGAAAGATCATTACCCGCTGCCCTCAATGGAGAAAATTTTGTAGGTTGTATCAAGTTCAGAGAGATTCTCATTACTTGATAGTTATTTAGGATATAACCAAATTCTAGTCAAAGAAGAAGACCAGTACAAAACAACATTTACCACTAAGTGGGGTACAATGACTTATAATAAAATGCCATTTGGAGTGACCAATGCTGGGGCAACATTTCAGCATGCAATGGATATGGCATTTCAAGGCCTGATTAACAAGTTTGTTTTTGTTTACCTAGATGATGTAACTATTTTTTCTAGAGAGGCTACAAAACATATTGACCATCTCAAACATGTATTTGAGAGATGCAGGGAATATGGAGTTTCATTAAATCCTAGGAAGAGCATATTTGTTGTTCATGAAGGCAAATTGATGGGATATATTGTTTCAAAGAATGGGATTTCAATAGATCCTGAGAGGATCATAGCCATACTTGCATTGCCATTACTAGCACATAAAAAAGGACTCCAGAGTTTCATAGGTAGGACTAACTTTATTAGAAGGTTTATTCCTAATATTGCAACATTGATGCAGCCACTTACAACCATGCTTAAGAAAAATATTCCTTTTTAGTGGACTAGGGAAGGTATGAACAGTTTTGAAGAAATTAGAGAGGTAATTGAAGCAGCCCCTACTCTCATTAATCCTAATTTTAAGAAATATTTTATTCTATATGCTTTTGGGAGTGAGGATACTATTTTTGCAATGTTGTGTCAGCAAAATGATGAAGGCTTAGAACAACCAATTGCTTTCTTTAGTCAAATTTTACATTATGAGACTAGGTACTCATTTGTAGAAAAACATATGTTAGGAGTAATAAGAAGCCTTAAGAAATTCAGGGACATTCTCTATAACAATATAATTCATCTTACGGTTGCTCATCCAACAGTGAAGGAGTCTTTTCTCAGCAAAGACATAAATGACAAAAGGGCAGGTTGGATTACTAAGGCAATGGAATATGACATCTCTATCAAGGTAACCAAGCTAGTTAGAGGCAAGGGTTTATGTGAACAACTTGTTGGAAGTGTAAAAAATTGTAAAGAAGAGGAGGAACAAGTTGAAACAATGCTTAATAATGAAGAACAACCTACTATCACAACTATACCAGTCACTTGGAATCAACAAATTATCCATTATATAAAAATTAGTGCCTGTCCAGAAGGTTTAGATAGGTCAAAATGAAGGTATTATAGACCACAAGCCATTCCTTATACTTTAATAGATGGTATTTTGTTAAAAATAGACTATAATAATATTCTATTAAGATGCATTGAGCCAGATCAGATTGAAATAGTTCTCAAAGAATTTCATGAAGGACCTGCAAGAGGTCACTTTGTAGCAAGAGCAACAGCTCTAAAAAATTATGAGAGCTGGTTATTATTGGCCTGAATTGTTTAAGGATGCTCACTCATTGGTGAGAAATGAGAAAAATGTTCATTGTTTGCAAGCAAACAAAGGCTTGAAGCCTTGCCTTTGCAACCAATTGAAGTTGAGAAGCCCTTTGCAAAGTGGGTGCTTGATTTTATAGGACCTATTAATCCACCTTCTAGTACAGGTCACAAATGGATTCTTACAACAAATTATTACTTCACAAAGTGGATAGAAGCAGTTCCATTGAAAGAAGCTAATGAAACTTATGTCTTGAATTGTTACCAAGACTTAGCATCCAGGTTTGGTACCCTAGAATCAATCATTTATGATAATGCTTTAGCTTTCACTGGTCTTAGAGTTTCAGATTGGTTAGTTAAGCATAATATATATTTGAATACTTCATCCAAATATTACCCTCACCATAATAGACAAGCTGAATCAACTAATAAAAACTTGATCAACATCATTAAGAAGACCATTGTTGAGAATCAGAGAACTTGGCATGAAAAACTCAAGTTAGCCCTTTGGGCTGATATGATTACACCAAAAAGATCAACAGGTATCTGTCCTTATGTTTTAACTTATGGCAAATAAGCCAAGTTACCTATTTCAGTTGAATTGCCAACTTTAAATTATGTAAGAGAGCTAGAGTTACTTGAGGAGAAGTCAATGCAGATTAGGCTTGCTCAACTTATGGAGTTAGAAGAAACTTGCAAGGAAGTATACAAAAAATTAGAAATTCACCATGCTCAAATGAAGAAAACCTTTGATAGAAA
This sequence comes from Cryptomeria japonica, assembly GCF_030272615.1. Lineage (NCBI taxonomy): Eukaryota > Viridiplantae > Streptophyta > Pinopsida > Cupressales > Cupressaceae > Cryptomeria > Cryptomeria japonica. Next base: position 310,208,241 of record NC_081405.1, on the reverse strand, counting down.
AGTTGTGCCATGCATATTTAATCAAGGTGATCTTGTTTTCAAGTGGGATAAGTTAAAAAATAGACCTGGTAGGCATACCAGGTTGGATGCCATGTGGGATGGCTCGTATATCATCACAAAATGCAAATAGAATAATGCATTCCATCTTACTAAGCTGGATGGAGAGGTTTTTCCAATCCCTGTCAATGGGATTCACCTCAAATTGTGCTATTGAGTACTAACCATTTGCATATGTACATACTAGAGTAGTTCAATTTTATTTTCAGCGGTTTACTAGGCCCAACTTTAAGCCAAGTTGTAGTAGTTTGATTTAAATAGGTGCAAATCAAAAAAGAGGGAGAATTTTTTGTCTTTAGCACAAGTAACTATCACAAAACAACAAAAGATATCAGTTTCATAAAGTAGAACACCGAGAAAAGTTATTTTTGATTCCAAATACTTCAGTTGTGATAGCCAATCATGTAAAGACCAAAAAGCCTCCACCTCTTTCATTCAACACTTAGTAGTTTTAGTTTTCCAATTTTGAGTGTTTATTTGCAGTTTTTAGCTCAATAAGTGCTTCCAGCATATTGATGTTTTCTTTTTTCAGTTCAGTTCAATTTTGCTTTAGTTTTCCATAAGTATAGGCTTGCACAGTGTGCAAGCTCAGCTGTATGTAGAACCTTTTTAGTTTCATTTTCAAGTTTTGTTTAGAGTGCTGAGATGCAGTTTTAGATTTTGAAGAAGGCAGAATTGACTCAATGCCCAATGGATATGCTAGGCTACTGGATTCTACTATTTAGCAGGCAAAAACCCTTGAGAGACTACAAAAAATGTTACCAAAATTTTTTCACACTTCAAAATCTTGGTGACCTACAACAGGTCTTATGTATTGCAGAGAAAAAGGTACACAATTTTTTTCCAAGTTTACTATCTTTATTAAATAAACATGTATGCCATACAAATATCTCATTCCAATGTGCAATTTTTTAGTGAAGAAAGATATGTCTACAAGATCCCACACAATTCGTGGGAATAGATGAGAAAAGATCACATTGATCATACAAATGAAAACACAAAAGGAACATAAGAATGTATGGAGAAAGGAAAGAAAGAACCCATAATTTCCTGATTAGGTTGATGAGTTCCAAAGAGGAATCTTCTGATCAACTCTGTTGATCTAAGAATCTCATTGTCTTCTCCATGAGATGATCTGAAACAAAAAAAAAATGTTATGTTAGAGCTCTGGGTCATTCCTTTCACTCCTACATACACAAAGATACTCCTATTGTGCCTACACTTCTATATCAGATTCAAAACAGAGGAGATCAATGCAGAAAAGAGGCCATGAGATATCAACAAGAGCTGTGTTTTTACCTAAATTGTTTTCTTCATGTGCAGATACAGGTTTTCATTTCATATCCATTATGTATGTGGGTTGAAATGGGCTCCCGAAGGGGTTGAGCTCAACATACTTGTCACTACTCACACAATGATAGTAATTAGCTACTAAACAAGAACACAAACATATCCAAAGTCCCATGTATTGTCACTCAATGACAGGAAAAGCTATCATTTAATGACAAGACATGCAAAAGTGAATAAAGCTGCATCTTATGCTCAATAGATGACTAGAGCCGTCATGTGAATAAAAGCATTACTTATAAGCAAAATTGTAACATAGATGCACCCTAATAAAGTTAGATAGTATGAAAAAGAGTACAAAGCTGGCCCCATATAGTAATCAGATAGAACATATTAGTAGGGCAGATTTAAACATGAAGAACATGGTCATCACTAGTAAAACACAAGAAGGAATTGAGACGATAATGTATACAGATCTAAGGACAACAATGTGAGTATTTACAATCCTTAACAACAATGATTAGGGATTCTGCAACATCAAAATACAAATGGATAGAGGAAAATAATATTTTCAAGTAGCCATGAGTAATTATTTACACAGTCAAAGTGCAATCAATGAAGTACGAAGACTCCCATCATACCTAATGCCAAGGATTAATGAAAGAGTGCCAATATTTTTAGAGCAACAAATGTCACTATCATTGACCTAAAATATAGTGCCAAAATCATAAGAGAGAAACACATCTATCTCATTAACTTGTCAAAACATGATCATTATCAAAAGAAGAATCTCAGTCACAATCATTGCATAAAGAGAAAGAGCTACATAGTACATGAGAAATCAGTCTTAGTATGTAGAGAGCATGATCTTCATCCTAAAGAATAGAGCATCCACCACCATATTAGAGAATATTCACATCATGATCATCAAAAGGAAAAGTCTTGAAGGCATTGATATCATGAACAAGCAATTCATGCTGACAGAGCAACCACTATTGGAGTAAAATCAAAAAAATATAGTCATATTGTTTTCATTTTTTTGACAAACCCAGATGCAGATTCGGCTAATTTTTGTACATAATTTAGGAATTGAAAACACAAAAAAAACCCATTGAATTGGGTCAAACCCCAGTTCATATTTTCTCCACACTCTTCACTAGTCCGAAAGAGGGGTTTTGACAATAAGTTTGATACATTGAAGCTACAAGTAGTCTTAGGATAAATGATTGGAATAGATCAAAAGGTTTTAAAAGCATGTGACCACATTCATTACTGGTTTAAGAACATGGAAATACAGTAATGCCTATAAAATTATGAGCAAGGTTATTTAGAGAAATTTCATACAGATTGGAAAGACTATGCAAAATGGAAAGAGATATAGTACATAGAATAATAGAATTATGCGTGAGATATACAATGTTATGAAGGTGTGAGCAAAACCCATAAACGTAAAGAGGAAGATAAAATTTCGTGATGCTGATCACCAGCTACATGCCCAAAGAACAATATTCAAGTCACAAAGCACAACATTAAGAAGAATGAAAACTATAGTAGCTCACAAGATGAAATAACACAACATAACAGAGATAATGATCTATGCATAGACAACCATTTATATAGTCCTACTGAATAAGAATACCACTATTAAAATGACTCAGACAGTTAGATTTGTGAACGGGATTAATGCAAGAAATAGGCCCTTTCTCGTTTAAAATATAGTTCCTTATGCTTTTTTTAAAAGGGTACAATGAGAAGGTACAACCCATTACTAGATATAAAGCAACAAACCCATCTAAGATACAACATATATCAACCAATGTTGCTAAGGTATTCATATTCAACCTATGCGGACAACAGTAAAGGAATAGAAAAATGCTCTTATGACTAAGAGAAATAAAACAATATGATACCCTTATACAATAAGAAATGGATAAATAGAAATTGCAGCCATTTAAAGACAAAATCTCACTTCCATATTCTAGTCACTATCTCAAAATGAAAGGATACAGAGATCAAATACAATTAATGATACCAAAGATTAGGGATGTGACGTCAAAGAGAAATAACAATAAAACAATGTTCCAGAAAACCTAAAGAATTTGCACATTCTTGCATCCCAAAAGAAGATATTATAGAGAATATAGGGAAAATTCATGTATACCCGGCCAAGAAGTTTCTAGCTTGAGATTTAGTTCAACCCCCTATTTAGCCTCAAGAAATTCATCTCAAGCTCATATATTGTGTACATGGCGGCCAACAACAACCTTGAATGAGAAGTTTGCAAAAGATGAATGAAATGATGCATTTTTTTTAGGGTTCCAGTTTGTTTTAATGTGCATGCCCTAATTCATGTATTCGAGTAAGCTTTTGAGATTTTATATTTATTAAATAAAATTTCATGTATTGTAAGGCCCTAAAATAAAGTGCAAGAAATTTTGAAAGCTCTTTCTTTTCTTTATTTTATTTATTTTTATTTAATATAGAGTAATTAGGGTTTATTTCATTTAAAACTCTAATAAATTTATATTAAAGTAAAAAGGCAATAAGTTAAATAATAATTAATCTTATTTTAATATTTATAATAAAATGAATTATTTTAAATAAATTAAATAAAGATTAATTAAAAAGAAAAAATACATAGCTCAAACATGCACAAAATAGGAAAGGGGGAGATTTTTATTTTTTGGCAGCTATAATTGGCAAAGTAGTAGTTCTATTTTCAACAAGGAGAGTCTTTTTCATGCAACATCACTTGGGGTCCTATTTTGAGCATTGGAGACTATTGTTGGCAGAGTTTTGCATGAGTTTTTTAGGCTATTTTGGGAAAATTGGCCCAAGGCTTTTTCTCATGCAGTTTTTGTTTTTAGGGTTTTGGAGGAGATGTACATGATGGGTTCTATATATTCTCTCTTTCCTTCTTTTTCCCTCTGGTTCTTTCTTTTTTGCATACACATTTTTGCAAAAAAGAATTGTATCTCAGCGCTTTAGTATTTTAATTTTAATTGTGCATGTTCATTTGTAGATTTGATATAAATTTACTATGTTTTAATTTAAAACCTTTGATTTTCAGTCTCTTTTATGTGCATGTATCTTTTGCTTTTCATATAATCACAGGTTTTAGGTTGTGTAAAAGGGGTATTTTGTCAATTTGGTTGTGAAAACTGGTTTTTCCTTCCAAGATTACATTCTCCTTGGCCTTCCTAGGAAATATTTATGTGGTTGGAGAGTAAAAATTAGTTTGTCTGGGCGAAGTTCTATCATATTTTTATGAGTTTTAGGATATTACCATTACAATTTCGATGTATCACCTCCTATTTTAATTGCAGTTTTTCAGTATTTTCAGATTATTCTCTCACTCTTTTCCACATCAAATTTTTAGTTTTAGGAGGGATTCAAGGGAAGACTGCCCATAACCCGGAGATTCACCTTCAACTAGAGCAACCCATAGGCTTGGAGGTGTTTCCATGTTTCATAGGATTTCTTTGTTTCACACTTAGCATCACGAGTGCAATCCTTTGTAACAATAATAATAATTCAAAATATGACCCCAACGGCTCCCATATCATCATAATATTTCATCATAACTTTCATTATAAAGGTCGAAGATCTCAACATCATTTCTTTCTAGGTCGCACAGAGTTTTCAGGAAAGTTTCCTTTCCTCTCCACCATTTAACTGCCATGTTACCCATCGCCAAGTTGGCCAAATGATCCGTCAGTTTGTTTCCTTCTCGGAAAACATGGGCGATCTTGAAATCCTCCACGCTAGCTATCTTTCAAGGAAATCTTTGATTATGTTTGAAATATTCCAGCTAGGCCCTGTGCATACCTTAACGCATTTGACAATGTAAAGTGAGTCACTATCCAGCCAGACTTGTTTGAACCCCTCCTTGCTGTCATGTGTAGCCCTATGTAGGCGGCGTTGGTCTCTGTAAAATGATTAGTCTGAGTGCCCCAAGGGAGCATCACCACAGAGACGAGCAAACCCAAATAGTTCCTTGCCACTCCCCCACAACTAGTCGGCCCAGGATTTCCTTTGGTTTCCTCATCGATATTAATTTTGATCCACCCCGGAAGGGGCGGATTCCAAGAAACATTCTCTCTAGTATGTTTCATTTAATAAAAAGGGATAGATATATTCCCATATATCTGCCACTGCTTGATAGTATCCCATTCCTCTTAGCTAGACTCAAGAGGAAGATCATTCTTCCTACCAGGATAGTAATTACGAAAATGTTCCTTAATAGCATTCCTTATTCTAATAGCCACCACAAGAGCAATGGAATCCGTATCTCTGAAAACCCTATTATTTTTTTTCATCCACAAATCCCAAGAAATATGAGGTAGGGATAAGTTCTATAGAATACCAATTGCATGGTTGTCATAAGTTTCATAGAATACCAATCGCATGGTTGTCATAAGTTCCATAGAGTACCAATCACATGGAAATTTTTGATCCCTTCACACTTGTTGCAAAATATCTCTTTTACAATTGTCTCTTCCTTGCTTAAATAAATGGGCCTACTCAGGAGTCTTTCTTTCTAGCTTTGATTGAATACATTATTGATTTGTTGATATCTCCTTGGTGTTGAAAGTGGTTATCCATGTTTATATATTTCTTAAGATATTGACATACAACTATGTTGACATCTTAAGGGGAGGCATATATGTGTCCTCCTAGTTGCATTTCGATTATCAATTATCAATATGGGATTGTTGCATAGTCATGTTTCATCCCTATATTTTCCATCATTCATGGGATTATTGCATCTTCATGCATAATCCTCATTTAATTTATTAATATGGGATTGTTGCATCCTCCTTTTATGCATCATTACATGTCTTAAATAAGTTGAAGCACAATAAAAAATAGAGCAAAGACTCTTACACGAGGTGTTATAGACTTGAAACAAGACATCACTTGCATAGACACACAAGGATGGGTGGAACTAGCTAAACACAACTAGACTATTCTTACTCTTCTCCCCACAATGATCACCTAGAAAAAAACATCTAGGGGCAAGTTTTCCATGTCCTTTCCCACCATTGATCACCTAGATAAAAACATCTAGGGGTGCGTAGTCCATGCCCTTTCTCATTAGTCTTCTCATGGATCACCTGGATAAATACATCTAGTGTGTATTCAAGATATCCCTTCTTACTCTCATAAATTCATAGTGTTGCTATTGATAGTTCATGGATGATGCTTTCTTTACTCTTTTATGTGATCTCGTGTTAGTGAGATGACATTTTTTAAGAATGATATTAGTTGTTGAGACATTTTTGATATCAAGGTATCTTTGGTTAGTTGACTTGAGGTCTTGTTTTTGGTTCTTATCTTTTACCGTGTGTATTTTTGTGTCATTTACATTTATTTTTCGTTTTGTCTTTGTTTTCCTTTTTGTTTTTGTCTTATTCTATGTGCCCTTGCATATGTTTGAATGAGTCAAGATCCTAAGATTGGGGCCTTGGTTCCTCAAAATTAGTGATATATTATACTCCTTGTGATTTTTCTTTGTATTCCTCATCATATTAATCTCTCTTTCTTCTACTTTACCATGACTATTTGTGTAAGCTCATACTCTCACTAAAGTGGGGACTAAATGTAGCATCCTCAAATTGGACCCTTTGCAATTTTGACCACATTTGAGGCCCTCACCTTATTGTTTTCATCTTCACACTTGATTGGGACCTATTTATGCTTCCCCCATGCAATAAAGATCATATTTTCACACTTTACCTTGTCGGGACCCCTTATCCTTGCCCTAAATTGGGATAGGAATAAGGTGTGGTTCCCTGGTGCTCCTCAATTGGGCCCTAATTTGAACCCTTTTTCCTATCTCAAATTTGAGCGGGAAACTTTCCCCATGTCAGCCTATGTCAAAAAATTAATATGTTTGATGATAGGAAAGTATATAAGGAGGTCTTACCCTCCTATTTCGGCATAAGGCAATAAAGTGGAGATGATCATAAGCCAAGGAGACTACATTCAAGCATTCATCATCAAGCACTCTTCAAAGCTGCATATTCTTCATCTATCCATTGGAGCAACATTACATCATTAATTTCCAAGCATGTGTGTGTGTTAGGGTTTTGTCATGCTTATGTGATTTCATAGAACATATGTGATTACATTCAAGAAGAAAAGCATCATTACTAATGATTGCAGATCTAAGGTATACCTTTCCATTATTTACTTCAATATTTTCAATATTTCATTCAAGGTTGATTCCTCAATCACGGATTGACTTAGGCAAACCTCTATTCCCAACACATTTATCTCTCCTTCTGTGTGCAATAAATATGTGTATAATTGTGGTTTTGGAAGTAAGCTTTAGATACAAAGATAGGAAAACCCCTTTCAACGATTAGAAATTTTAGAGGACCAAGACGCCCTAGTTCCTGCACACGGTCCCTACTATTTTTGGCGGTTTTCATAGGATAGCCCTGAATTAGCTCATATTACTTAGATCCAAGCGCACAATGAAAACCCAAATTTTTAGCTCACTATTTATGCATATTTTGTCTCCAATTCCAGCATTCTATTTATTTTAACAATTCAACTTACAAAAGAGGAAAACCCAAATCAATCCAATCCACTCCGTATTTAGTCCCTATCTCATTTAGGATTGGATCTAGTGGATTCATCTTCTCTTTTGAATGCAACATCCTCCAAGTGGAAATTTAATTAGTGATTTATCCCTTCCATGTGGTGAATTTGCTAAGCTTAAATTTTCTTTTTTAAATAGTAATTCATGGTCTTCCATATGTGGTTTCTAATGGGTTTCTTCTTACAGAGCATGCATTGGTCTCATGTTTGTGATTGAAAATGAGAAATATATTTTATAATTGATTGGAACACAAAATAATTCTGAAAATAAGAAGGGAGAACCATTTAAGACCTAGAGTAAATACCTCCTTTCAAAGTTATGTATTGTGACCATTTTTGACATAGAAGGTAATTAGGGTTATTACTTAATTTTTTTGTATAATTGTGCCAATTGAGGGGATTAATATTATGATTTATGTGTAAAGGTTATTTGTGGGGATATTAAGTGTGAAACAATGTGATTTAAAAGTGTAAGAAGGGATTAGAGTTGAAATTTCTTTATAGAGTTCAAATTTTAATTTTTACTTGTATGAGTTTGTATGAGTTTTAAAGAGGTGTTGATTGGTAAATTTTATTGATCTTTATGCAATAATAGGTACCCCGGTCTATACCTTTAGGTTATAAATCTTAATTACATGTGATATTATTCTTTGATTAATTTGTGACGCTTCAAAGGTCCCCATAAGACGTGATGAAATTAGAGGTTTTTAGAGAGTGTCTTGTCACTATGAATAACACTCTCCCAGGGTTCATCAATGTACTTATGTTGGAAATTCAAGGCTTATACATGTTCTAGCCACCTTGTAAGAAATATTTTAAACAATGTACATATACACTTCACACCTCCAAGAGTATCACACATATGCGAGCAGGTGTAAGAGAAGGCAAGATAGGGAAGGTAGGAAGTGTCATCTCCCCATTCAATACAATTTTGTTTTAATTTATATATAGTCTTCATCAGTTGAGGTTGTATTTTTTTTAAAGCTTCGTTCATTTTCTGATTCATTGAGCATTAGAGAATAAATTGTGAGAAGAATGGGAGAAGGAATAAATTCTTGAATTTTAATATGGAATTGTTAATATTAGCAAGGTGCCGGAGGAAGTAGACTCATCTATTAAAAAATATGTCGATATATAAGTTTTCTTTTCCCTTGTGTGTGTTGATTTGGTTTACTATGAAAAGTATCTTTATTCTTATCTACTTGTTTTCTATGGAAGTGATGTGTGTTAGCCCAATTCTATGTGCAAGGCCTTCTGCATTCTTGAGCTTTCGTTATATTGGGTTGCAAAAGTAAGAGTAAAAGGTCTAAAATGGTTCTCCTTTCTTGGGCGTATGGATACAAACCTTAGAGGCTTGATGAAGCTATATATGATGGGGTTGAGAGAAATTTCATGACTATGGAAAAATGGCTACTTCAATCTTATCTAGACATTGATGAAGCTATATATGATGGGGTTGAGAGAAATTTCATGACTATGGAAAAATGGCTACTTCAATCTTATCTAGACATGAGATATTTTGTGAGAAAAATTGTTCGAATAAAATTGTAAAAATTAGGCACATGTTTATATTTCTTGTTTGATAAGAAGATCGAGTTGTATTGAAAATGACATAGCAATTATAGGTGTACATATAAATTTTGTATGAAAAAGGAAAAATGTTATGTAAGTTACAATATAGAAAACTTGTACTTTAAAAGAATAATGAATATTATTTCATGATGATATCACTAGCACTATATATGAAATATATCATGGGCCTGTAATCATAGAAAGTTTCATAAGCTAGCGCCTTAAGGATGGTTAATGGAGATTACTTATCCTTGAAGGGAAAATGGTCTTAAGATGGATTGTTGGAAAGAGAATGTTAAAGAAAGAAATTTGTAGTCAACTATTTATAAATCAGAAAAAAAAAAAAAAAAAATTTAATAAAAAAAATAATATTACGTACTCACTCCTTATATATGGAAATGAATACTCTCCCATTAAAGCTTGCTTTCTCTCTTATATCAAGATAAAAGAAGCTGATTTTTACACTATAAAATTTCATAGGCACCTTTATTAGTCTTGTTATTAGTCTTGGGTATGGTAATGTATTCCTAAAGTTGAGTTGAAAATATTCAAAAATCTCGAATGATCTAATAGAAAATCATATATCTTAACATAAATATATTTGGGAATTTATTCTTACCCTTGAAAGAGAAATATGCACTCGTTTCTGATTAATTAATTTATCTGCATATATGGCGGTAACCTTATTTATTATCATGAAATAGAACACTAAAATATCTCAGGATTAGGAAAGAACATGATTATAGATTAAGATGTAGACTAGCTTGTATACCTTAAATTTTAATTTAATCTATATAAAGTGCATTGAGATATATCCTTCTCAAGGCACCAATTTTTTTTATCAATTTTACACCCTAAAGTCAAATAGACACCTCGAGAAGGATATCTCTCAATGTACTTTATATAGATTAAATTAAAATTTAAGTTATAGAAGCTACTAGCAGTTGCGCGATGCGACATGGAAAACATAAAATAAATGTTGTATATAAATATATAGTAAATTTTTTCTTGGTTTGAATTATATTATAGTATTATTATATTATTATGTGGAGATATATGAAATTTTATATATCCATTTAGAATATTTTGAATAAATATATGTGTTGCAAGATTAAAATATATAATAAATTGAAATGTAAGATATATAGTAGACTTTATTTTAATGATAGTATAAAACATTATTTAATGGTTAGTATTATGGTTATAGATAAGGTTAGGATTAAAGTTACTATTATGGTTTGCTTTTGGGGTAGGGTCAAGGTTAAGGTTAGACTTTAGAATTATGACTAGAGTTATGGTTTACGATTATGGTTAGGGTTTATATCGTGGCTAGGTTTACATTAATGGATAGCGTTAGACTTTAGTTTAAAGTTTGGATTAGGATTAGGTTCTGGCTTAGAGATAGATTCAAGGTTAGGGTTAGGTTTAGAATAGTTTTGGATAGTGTTAGTATTAGAGTTATCTTTTGGGTTAAGGTCAAAGTTAGGGTTAGACTTTAAGATTATGGTTAGATTTATAGTTTAGGATTATGGTTAGGGTTTATATTATGGTTAGGTTTAGGTTAAAGGATAGGGTTACACTTTAGTTCAAGGTTTGAATTAGGGTTAGGTTTCGACTTAGAGACAGATTGAAGGTTAGGGTTAAGATTAGAACCAGGGTTATGATTAGGGTTAGGGTTAGGGTTATGGCTAGGATTGGGGTTAGGTTTAGGGTTAGAGTTAGGTTATAGTTAGGATTAGGGTTATGGTCAAGGTTAGAATTAGGGTTAATATTAGTGATTATAATAGGGTTAGGATTACAGATTGTAATTATTAATTATAAATAAAAGTATGGTTAGTGTTACTATTAGGGTTTGTGGTAGGGTTAGTATAAGGGTTAAGATTAGAATCATTATTATGGGGTTAATGATATAATTATGTTAAGGGACATTGTTAGGTTAGGTTTAGGGTTAGAGTTAAGATTGTAGTTAGACATAATATGTAATTATAGCTATAAGAGTTAGAGTTAGGGTTAAAATTAGGGTTAGGATCATAATTAGGGTTAGGGTAATGGTTATAATTGGGGTTAGGATTAGTGTTGGGGTTAGGGTTTGGATTAGTGTTAGGGTTAGGATTGGGGTTAGGTTTAGGCTTAAGATTAGGGTTAGGTTAGAGTTAAGAAATTGCAGTTAGAGATAGTATATGATTATAGTTGTAATCTAAGTTAGATTTGGAGTGAGGATTGGGGTTAGGGTTAGAAATAGGGTTAGGGATGGGGTTATAATTATAATGAGGGTTAGGTTTATAGTTAGGATTAGGGTTAGGGTTACGATTACAGTTACGATTAGGGTTAGGATTAGGGTTAATCTTAGTGATTATAATTAGGGTTGGGGTTAAAGATTATAATTATTAATTTTAAATAATAGTAGGGTTTGAGGTGGCGTTAGTATAAGGGATAAGATTAGAATTATTATTAAGGGTCGAGTGTAGATCATAATTAGGGTTAGGATTAGGTTTTGGGTTAGCTTTAGGGTCATTATTAAGCTAGGGTTAGTGTTAAGGTTATAGGGAGTCATAGGGAGTCATAGTAATAGAGATAAAATAATATATATAATTGGTATTAATTAATTATTAGTGTTAGGGTTAGTGGAATGGTTAGTATGATAATTATGGTAATACTATGAGTAAGGTTAGAGTAATAAATTATGGTTAGGGTTCGAGATAGGATTTGTAGAAGGGTAAATATTACAAGAATTATTAGGTTTAATGAGTATGAATCATAAATATAATATGGCTTTTGATTAGAGTTAGGGTTACGATAAGGGCTTTGGTTCTGGTTATGATTAAAATTATGACAATATTAAGGTTAGAAATATAATAAAATTTTAGAGTAAGGAAAAAATGTTATGGTTACAACTAAAGTTGCACTTATGATAATAATTAATATTAAGGTTTTGATTATGGAAATTTATATAATGTGAGAGGATAAAAATAAAGCATTATATTTTTTTGATTTATATTAGCATTATTACAACAACAATTTTCAAGCAACATGAAATTTGATTATAGCATTAGTTAAAATGTGTAAAAAATGTAAAGTTTTGTCAAAAATATTTTTTATAAATGAACCACACATTTGATATTGTATATATATATATATATATATATATATATATATATATATATATATAGGTGTGTGTGTGAAATCTTAAACAATTAATACTAGAAATGAAATTCCTATCTATTGTGACATTTAATATTATATGCATGAGCCTTATTAATACAACAATTTTTGAATCATTTGAAAATTAAATTTATTGGTGGAGAAAATGCATAAAATTTTTGTAAACATTTTGAGAACTAGATTTTATATATTTACAACACATTCACTTGTAAAATATATTTGTTGTGACATATTTTAGAAAACCACATGTATGAAAAATAATATTAAAATATATTTTCTATGAAAGCTAAATAACAATAGTTTTGCATAGTTTTATTTATTGGTAGATTTAAATATCTTATCCTTAAGTAATACAAACTTTTGTTTTCACATATACATCCATGTCCTTTGAACTATTAAAAACTTTAATATTTAAGAAGTATTAAAAGTCGACCAAGAAGTAACTAAATGAACAACACTTCATTGTAACGATGTAAATACATAACAAATTCTTCACTAATAAGGATTGTGTTTTCATATTCTTTGACAATTTTGTTGCAACACTCCAAAACTGTTCTCACACATTTGTCCATATGGTTCTTAAATGAATTCATTTGAATTCATAGATACATCTAGGCTTCCAACAACAATTTTTGATCCATTTTCGGAAATGTCCATGGTTTAGATAATTTCTGGAATTTAAATAACATAAAATTAAAAAATATTAGTTCATTTAGTAATAAAAAATATATGCATAAAATAAACCATCGAACACTTAATAGTCATATTAAAGTATGTAATAGTATTTGAGAAAAATTGAACATAATTTATTAAAATATTTCATAGGCATTAAAGAAAATTCGAACATAATTCATTAAAACATTCAATAGAAATTAAACAGAAGTGTGAACACAATGTTTTTCATCATGTAACAATATATTACTTAGTTTTAACTGAATTTAGGAATTGATTTTTTAAACTATTTATCAACAAAAAAATATTCATAGCATTTAGAATCTCTTAAATTATTTATGGAATCGTTCATGTCATGGATGTCTTTTGTATTTGAACAAAATTAATTAATTCTTATTAGATCGATTCCAACATTTACTTGTATATATATAATAAGAGAATAATTAAAAAATAGAGTTTACAATCCAAAATTTTATTTTTTATTACTCAATCCAAAATTGATTACAATCATAATAGTTACAAAATTTTGTAGACTCTCATTTAGGAGTCATTATCACTTTGTCTGATGGATTCCTATTAATAATGGTGAGAAGTTACATGGTGTTTGATAGGCTCAATAGTGGTTTGACCCTTCTTAGGTGGTTTCTTAACGTCAGGTTTAGTTTTGATTCCAAGTTTCTTCAAAATGGATGCCTTGAATGTTGCTTTATTGGCAGTTGTCCAGTCGAGTCTTTGTCTTCGAAGCTGGTCAATCGCCTCAGCCATTGTCTTTGTATCCAAGGGAAATGAACAACAACTATAGTCATGCTTGAGCCAAAGTTTCCAAAGGTGAACCCATAAGGGGTTTTGTACTTTCTTCCGAGGTGTTCGTCAAATCTGCACCTTGTGAAGCATGATAGTCTATGTTAAGTTTCTACTCAATCTTTTTTGGTGGTGAGACTAAGGCTCACTGTCGAACTTGGTAGCTCTAATAGCATATGTAACATCCAAAAACACTTAGTGCAAATAAAATAAAGCAATCGATATGTATCTTTAAGAAATTTTTTTTTAACTAATATTCAATTTTTTTTGTTGAAATAAATAACAAACAAGAAATGCGGTAGTTTTCAAAAATATTTAATAGGAATTGAAGAAAATTTGAACATAATGTATTAAATAAACAAATAATATGTTACTCAATTTTTATTGAAGAAAATTTGAACACAATATTTTGCATCAACTTATAATGATTTATTTGATAGTCATTAAAGAAAATTTTAACAAAAACATATTACATGAATTTTTCTTCTAAAAATTCCAATTTATTTTCTTCAGTCATTGGCTTCCTATTTTCTTAAGGTCTCTTTACATAAAGATTTGGTGAAGGTCCCTTTATAGTTGTGTCCATTGTCCTCTAATCCACTCTCGAGCAGGGCATAGGTTAGTCTTAGGATAAACTTTCATAGTACAAGTACCAGGAAAGTATATTTCAAAGAGCTTCTTCCCATCAAAAGGTGACATAAATTTGTTCATAATAATAGCCCTCCACCAACAATCAGTATCAAGCACTTCTACTATGACGCCAGATGAGAAGTCGATGGGCATCTCGTTGTATGGTTGAATGGGTCTCATATATTTCAAATATACCTCCTCCACTAGTGCCTGCCCATTTGAATCCACTATAATAAATTTGTCATATTGAGAAAAATAATGTATTCTTTTCATGACTGTCATTTCCAAATGCAATGATAGTTCCTTCAAAACATGCTCCTCTGAATCCCTCCTCTTCACTACACACCTCCACTTTCTAAGCAAGTATCACTAACCAAATTCAGGTACCAAAAAAATCATGATTACAAAAGTTATATAAGAGAAGCTTATTCATATAATGTATTAATTTTGATATATAATTTTAATTAGAGATCACTATGATGTCAAATATTCATAAAGTTAAAACGAAAGAAAATTAGTATTGTTAGCCAAAAAAAATTGTTCACATAGTTCTATTTTTGAAAAACATATCCATATATAATGATCCATAACATTGTAAGAAAAAAATTGTACCATTTTTTACTACAAATGATGAGTTGTAATGCAACTAGCAATGTCTCATAGTAAAAACATAGTAAAGTACAAAATTTTGCACATACAATACTAAACCATCAACATTGTAAGAAATAAGTTGTACCATTTTTAGAATATGATGTACGCAATCGACAAAAATATATTCATAGTAGAAAACATAGGAGAAGTACATAGTTTTTAAAATATGATAGTGAACGGCTAACATAAATTAAATACAAAGGGACGATTGAAAATTAGGAAGAGCTTGCAGAGGGAGGGGACGAAACATTAACATTTTTTGTTGGAGGTTTTTCTTGTAAGTTTGAAGTGGCTACTCATGATATAACAGTTGGCTAAGAAGGAATATGTATATACAAAAACATCAGTGCTTTGGAGATATTAGAAACTCTAGTTGCTAGATAATGACCCAACTGGGCACTAGTGCTGTTAGGGAATGCGTAAAAACCAATGAACAATTATTGTTCATGCGCACTTGTAGAGCATTGTAAATGCAAGAAGCTACATAAATTTCTTTCAACATGTCATGGGAGAATAGACTCCCTCAGAGGAGCATCATGGTTAGTTGCATCATAAGCACCAATAGCTTCATTATAACCAATCGATGGAAGGAAACAATCTTTAATATGTGCATATGCTAACTTCTCCATTAATTTTGAATTATGGACCAGGTACACGCAGTTCGATAAACAA
This sequence comes from Cryptomeria japonica, assembly GCF_030272615.1. Classification (NCBI taxonomy): domain Eukaryota; kingdom Viridiplantae; phylum Streptophyta; class Pinopsida; order Cupressales; family Cupressaceae; genus Cryptomeria; species Cryptomeria japonica. The sequence continues at coordinate 310,192,128 of NC_081405.1, read as the reverse complement.
CATGACACAATATTAGAGTACCATATTATGTTACAACCATTTCAAAGAAATTCTTCACCCAATATGAACCTGAAGCATTATTCAGCATACAAACAATGAATAGAGAAAATGTGTGCTAATGTAGTGGAATCAATTGGCCTTAGGATCGAGCAATCCCATTTTGGTGGTTGAATGTAAATGTGTTTATTTGTCAGCACCTTGCACATTCTGATATGGTATAAAATTGAAAAAGGTAAAAACATTAAATATATCGTGGCATTAAATAATAACTTTAATCTTCATATAGAAGAAAAATAAACTTAGTTAACCAAATTAAAAAATAGGAAGATATAATGTTTAACATAGAAGAAAAAAAAAATTCCAATCGATTATAATTTGAAATTGACTATACCCTTTGATTTCTTAGGTTATGGAATCATAAGCATGCTCAAATCCGATTTGAATGTATCTTAAAAATAAAAAATTAGTATTTTATTAATTCATCAATAATAATAAGATTTTTAGTCTCGACATTTTTATAAACTGTACTATAAAACTTCTACATAATTATATTGTCCACAAATTTTAAACTAGTTTTCGCTCTAAATTTTGGACAACATTTCTTAAAAAACTTAACAAGAAAGAACATTTTCCATAAAACACATTTAGGAAAAAAATTATTCATCTCTAATTTAAGAAAATTTGAAAAAAAATATATTACATCAAATTATCTTCTAAAATTTTGATTCTATTTTCTTCAGGTTTACGCTTGGAAAGTTGTTTGTATTTTACATTTTTTCATAACGATCATATGTGAATGGTGGCATTATTCTAAGGCATTATAGAGACTTGACATGAGATATTGCTACAAATGTCAATCATGTTCTTTCTCTTGGTCCTATATCAATTGTAGCTTTTGAAAGAGTCAATCCTTGAGATTTATGTATTCTCATTGCCCATGCCAATCTTAATGATAATTCAACTATTCCACCCCTCTGTATTGCTACTATTGGAATTGTATTCAGATGATGATCATCAAATGACATTCCAGAATTATTCTCAAATTTAACCATTGCATATGTAGGTGGTTCAGGTGGAGCACACCCTAGTTTGTAGATAGTCTTTCAAATATACCCCAAAGCTCCATTTACAAGACCTGTATCTATCCAAATATTTGAAGTCAACATCACCCTTGAATTTTTATTGATCAATAACTCTAGATCAAGTTCATCATTTGAAAAATCTTCTATTGCATTCACACTTATTGTTTTTGTTGCAACACTATGTGCAAAATGATGCCTCAAGGAATATAACATTTCCTTGTTATTATTATGGATATTTTAATTTGTAGAGAAAAAATGGATGGCATTGTCAAACTTGTCATTGGTTGCAACATCCAACTTAATAGGGATTCTTGTCATAAGCAACTTTGAATCATCAATTATTGGGTTTGCATCTCTTAGATTTGTCAAAAGTTGATGAAATCTTTGTTGTTGGGTGTTTTCTCCATCCTATCTAGATATATTGTCTAAAGTTGCCACAATTTTGAATTCATCCCATAATAACATTTCCCATCTATTGCTGTCATATGTTGGACTATCACTGACTGGAGGTAACTAGCCCAAATCTCCAACCAAAATCATAGATATACCTAATAGAGAATTAAAAGAAAAATATTTTCAAATTATGTACTAATATTATATCAATTTATAATAAATAATTTATATTAATTATTATATTGAATAGTTTCTATCAATAGTAATAATGGTATACCTGCCCAGATAGCTTCTCAACCAATTTTTTCCAAAAATGTTGGGGATTTATGGGTCCAGAGATAACAGAGGCCTTAGAAGGTGTTAGAAGCTCTGGTACGATACTGAAGGAGATCAACAATACTTTCTTAGTTCTGATTCCGAAAAAAGAGAAACTTGATAGCTTTAATGAATATAGGCCCATAGCCCTATGTAATACCCTTTATAAACTACTTACCAAAACTCTAGCAACTAGACTTCAGAAACTTCTCCCTATCATCGTTAGCGAAGAATAAATAGGCTTTGTGCTCGATAAATCAATCTATGATGAGGTAATCATAGCTCAGGAAGCTATTCATTTAGTCTAGCTTAATGGAACACCAAGTATGCTGGTCAAATTAGATATTAGTAAAGCTTACAACAAAGTAGATTGGAGACTTTTATGCAAATGTTTGGAAGCATTTGGATTTACCAAATCTTGGATCAACCTTATTTTTGAATGCATATCCACCCCCAAATTCTCTATCATGGTCAATGGCACTCCTGAAGGTTTTTTTGTAGTTCTAGGGGCCTTAGGAAGGGAGACCCTATGTCTCCTTTCCTCTTCATCATAATGGCAAAGGCTCTTGGTAGGTCTATCTCAAAAGCTAGGGTAGAGGGGGGAATCATAGGTTTATCCATTACCAGTGTTCTAACTCCCATTACCCACCAGCAATTTGTTGATGATACAATGCTTTTTGGGTGAGGTGACATTAGGGAAGCAAGGGCCTTCAAAGGTATCCTCAAATCCTATATGGAAGCCTTGGGTCAAGAGGTCAACTTGAAGAAGTCAGTCGTGTTCACGTTTAACATAGAATCTGCATCCGAGGAAGAGATATGCAGGTTCTTGGAGATCAAGCCTAGTCTCCTTCCTTACAAATATTTAGGCATCCCTCTAGATAAGGGAAACATGACATCTATTTCGTGGGACCAAATGGTGGAGACAATCAAGATAAAAACTAACACTTGGAAAGAGAAATGGCTGTCCTCGGCAGTCAGGGCAACCTTGGTAAAATGAGTTCTGGCAGCAATGTCCATTTACCAACTTTCTTGTTACAATGTATCAACAAATAAACATGATGAGCTAAATAAATACCTTAGGACTTTCTTTTGACAAGGTGCTAGTGAAGAAAAGAAATTATCACTTCTATCATGGGATAAGATTTACAGACCAAAAGAAGAAGGAGGTGCCGGCATTAAAAAAATCCGTGACCAAAGCAGGGCACTTGGGGCTAAGTTAGTTTGGTGAATGTTAAAGCATCCCCACTTAAAATGGGCTAGAATATTGTACCATAAATACCTTAATAAAGATAACCCTATCCATATATTTAGAGAAAACAATCTAGCAAGAGGCTCTCACATATGGAACTTTATGCTGGAATGTAGAAATATTATCACATATAAACTCACTTGGAACCTAGCGTCAGGGGAAGATGCCTTGTTTTGGTTAGACTCTTGGGGAGGGTATAAGGTGATCGAGGAAATACAAGACTTTGGGCCTACAAGAGCACTCCTAGAATAAAATAGAGGGAAATTGATTGGGAACTACATTTCCCCCTCAGAGGATGGAGCGGGGTGGCAATGTATTGTTAGAGAGGACGAGGATATCCCTATAAGTGACATTGACAAACTCATGGGAATTCTTAGAGTGAGAAACATCTCCTTTAGTCTAGGAAAGGATACATTTGTGTGGGATGGCTCCATGAATGGGGAATATAACTCCAAGGATGGGTATTATCACATCACTAAAGATCAACTTAGACCCAAGACTGAGCTACCTTTGAAATTCTGTTGGGATAAGTATTGCCTATCCAAGGCTAGAGTCTTCACATGGCTTGCTCTCCAGAATAAGCTCCTAACTGCTAATAAATTTAGGAGGATGAGATATGAGTGACCTAGTAGATGCCCTCTTTGTGAAAACGATGAAGAAGACACAAACCACCTCCTCCTCAATTGCAACTATGCTAACCAATATTGGGTATGGTTTACCTAGAAACAAGGCAGTCCTCTTCGTTTCCCCAAACTATTTTAGGAATGCTTAAAGCCTAGCCCATCCTAAGAAGAGGCTATATTTTTGAAGGCTTATGGATTTCTCTTTCATCTTCCATAATTTGGGAATTATGGAAGGAAAGGAATAGGTGTCTTTTCAAAAATGAAAAATTAGAGGTGAATCGGGTAATCAATAAAATTGAGGCTGCTATGATAAAAAAAATCAATAGTTTGATCAACTTTGGTCTAAACAAGAATGCTATAATAATTTATTGGGATGATAAGATGAAGGGGATATGGGAGGGACTATCCATCCCACCCTTTATAGGGGATGGCCCTGAAGCTAATCTAAGGAAACGAGTTGCATGTAAGTGGCATCCTCCAGGTAAGGGATGGCTGAAGCTAAACTTTGATGGAGCTTCCCGAGGCAACCCAAGAGTGGTAGGGATAGGATGTTCTATCCATAACTGGGAAGGAAAGGAAATTTTTCTCAGGGCTCACCCTATAGGTATCAAGACTAATAACTGGGTTGAATTGGTCACCCTGCTGGAAGGCCTCAATCTTTGCAAAAAGATGGGTGTGAAGAATTTGGATATTGAAGGGGACTCAACAATTACTATCAATGCTCTAAGAAAAGGTAGTATTCCTAATTGGAGACTCAACTCTCTATTAACATGGGCCATTGAGTTATGCAAGGGTTATGAGAGATTCATGATAAATCATATCTATAGGGAGGGCAACAAAAGGGCTCATGAGTTAGCTAACTTGGGAGCAGATGACATTCATCTTCCCTGAAGCTCTTTTCTTAGGTCTTTTCTTAAAGGTTGAACAACATCACATGTAAACAAGGAAACAGCCGATCAGCTGAGCTAGCTCACCTAGGAGCAATGGGTGTGGAGTTTAAAATCCTAGGCAAAAGCATCATATATATTCATATATATACTCACTTATTTTTATATATTCATATATATATATATATATATATATATATATACTCCCATTTAGATATAGATACATATATTCATATTCAGATATATATACATGTATATAGAACTATATATATGTATATATAATGTGTCACACACATATATACATATAATTACATATATATGCATATATATGATGATATTCATAGGAGTCATATTTATATACTGTTATTCCCATACAAATTCATACAGGTATATGTATTTATATATACATATAAATTTATATATTCTCAGCCACTCATTCATATATATATATATATATTGATGCTCTGCAAAAAGGATTAGAAAATCTGTTTGATGGCAACACACACAAGAGCACAAGAAACAAACGTTAGTGTTAGCAACAAAAGATTATCCTAAACAGGCATATCAAGAGAGATATTAAGCATGAAATAGAAAGCATATAAACATAGAATAAAATAGCTAATCAAGATGCTCATAGTTGCTCCTCCCTTGTTCCTCTCCTCTCCAAGTCCGAAATGAGTGTAGGTCTCAGCTTTTAGCACTAGCCATGGATGCCATATGGAGATTCAAGATGGTTGAATATGATAAGCAAATGCTATGCAAGTGTAGATAGTGATGCTATGAAAAAGCTCTATGCTAATGCCAGTATAACAACAATACTCTAATGCTTCTCTTTTGCTTGAGGAGAAGGGTTCTATTTATAGAAGAAATGGGGAAATGAAGGGTTAAGATTGAATGGTTTAATCAAGGGCCAAGTTTGAAAGTTGGGGATCCATGTGCACAATTGGCACCAATAAAATGGTGACAAGTGTCAACATAGGATTGGGTTGAGAGAAGAGGTTCGAGGAATTAAAGGCCTGAGAAGACCTCATGGTTATCTAGAGGCTAAGGGTCAAGTCCAAATTAAGATTACCCACTGGATTAAGAGTTAATCCAAGGATAAACCTTTGTGCAAATGTTTAAGAGATAATCATGGTCAAAGCATTAATGGCCTGATGAGACCTTTGGGTTGGGTAGAGGTTGAATCAAAAAAAATGTTTTAACCATGTGGGAGGGTTTGAGGTAACCATTAATGGTTATTGGAGACTTTGGGGATTAAGTGGTTGAAGGTTGAAAGCCTTCAATGGTTATCAAAGACTTTGAGCCATTTAGTGGTTGAAGGTTGAAAGCCTTTAATGGTTATCAAAGACTTTGAGGGTTTGAGAAGTGACTTCCCTTTTGCTTAGGAATGTGACAAAGTTTAGAGAAGGGGTTAGGTTATTTAGAAGTGATTAGAAAATTCTAGAAGGGGTTTAGGCATGCAAGTGGATTTTGTAGGAAAATGCAAGTGGGAGAAATTTTGGTATTTTCAATTAAAATAAAATCATTTATTTCAATTAAATGGTGTAATTTGCATTTGGATAAATATTCAAATAAATATTAATTTATTTAAATGAGAAAAATGAAGATAAAGCATTTAAAATGCTTGAAGACTTTGAGGGAAACCATTAAAGGCTTGAAGACTTTAAGGGAAGCAATTAAAGTCTTAAGAAGACTTTAAGGGAAGCCATTAAGTTTGAAGACTTTAAGGGAAACCATTAAAGGCTTAAGAAGACTATAGAAGGAAGCCATCAAGTTTGAAGACTTTAAAGCCATTAAGTTTTGAAGACTTTAAGGGAAACCATTAAAGGTTTCAAATGGGTGAGGATAAATAGGATTTTAAATAAATAATTTATTTAAAATAGTTGTGCAACTTGCTTTTGTAGGAAAATACAAGTGGGTGGAGGATAAAGGTGATTTAAATAAATTATTTATTTAAAATAATTGTGCAACTTGCATTTGTAGGAAAATGCAAGTGGGTAGAGGATAAAGGTGATTTAAATAAATGTTAATTTATTTAAATGTGAGAGGTGGGATTTTGGGGGATTTAAATAAATATTAATTTATTTAAATGTGAGAGAATATTTAATTAAATAAATATGATTTATTTATTTAATTAATGGTCTGAATTTGGTTAAGTGAATTAAATCAAATAAATCAAATAATTTATTTAATTAATAGGAGAAGAGGGTTAAGATGAATTAATTAAATATTAATTTAATTAATTATTAATTGATGGTTAAATAATCAAATAAATACTAAGTATTCATTTAATTAATTCGACAGATTTATGTGACTACATATACATATACATATACATATACATATACATATACATATACATATACATATACATATACATATACATATACATATACATATACATATACATATATATATATATATATATATATATATATATATATATATATATATATATATATATATACCTATCCTCTCATTATATAGGTATACAATTAACACCTATAATCTGATTAGCAGTTCCTATCATATATATAGGTATGCATTCAAGTCATAATCCAATACTTATTTATACCCTGCTAGATAACAATATGGTTATATACATAAAGTATAGAGTCATTTGTATAGGTATAAACCATTAATATTACTCATAGATATACACAATCTATTCATATGTATATATATTTGATATATAGTATCAGATAATACGTAAGATTTTATGACTAGCAGTATGCAATGGTATATAGGAATATGCATATGTATATAGACATGTATTCATATATATCATTCCAACTAAAACATATATACATGGATATATAGGTATTTATATTTTCATATTCATTGCATATTAATAGGAATAAAATTTTATTAATCCCCTCAGAGTTAGCCTTATCTTCTTCTCTAAGCCTTCTAGGCTTAGTTTGGCCATTTTTAGCATTAAGATTTGGTTGTTTTAGCTTAAGTTTTGGCTTTCCTCTTTCGGAGGTCCTTCGTCAGCAACTCCTCCTCGCTTAGTACCAATGTGATGGTACTCTAGTATGTTTTTAGGTGGTGGTGATTATTTCTTAGATCCTTGAGATCGCTCCATTTGCATCCTGACCATCTGATATCGATCATTTATTTGCATCCTCCTTTTCTCCATGGCTAGATGAGATGTCTTTCACAAAGCATTAACTCTCCTGCTTTCTTAGCAATAGCTATGCATCTTGAGAAAGACAAAAATGTAGTGGTGAAGCTTTGCAAAAAGGTCTTCAAAAAGTAAATGTTAGGCGAATTGGAGAGGGTGGTTTTCAAGATTGATAAATAACTTACTTCTCCAAAGCCTCAGGATTACGATATCCTTATCAGGATGAATAAACTAGTCCCACGATTCCCCATTCGAGCTATAGAAGATCTTCAGGCCTTTATAGCTTATAGCCCTATTAGGAGAAGGAATTTTTTTCCTTCCTTTTATGGCTCTTGTAGGTTAGAAATCTCCCACGCGACAAATGGTTTATCAATTACCTTGAAGATGAGAACATCATAGTGATCTCGGACAATATGCCAATTCCTCCCTCTTCTGTCTCCCCCTCTTTAGTAAAACTATAGTTCTCAAGATCCAGGGGCCCTCATAAGCAGGGAAGGAAAGGATGAGGCTTCTACCGAAGGAGGGGCCTTCTTTCATTTTTGGGACCTTTTTATTAGAGATGTGGGCAAGAAATTGTTGGACCTTTAATGAAGGGTTTGTCTAGGGTTTTTCCTTTCGTCACCTTTTAAAACTCTTAACCGTTTTTGTCTTGCTTTCATTCTATCTTTGACTTATATTTTAAAGACTTATGGGTGTTTAATCTTTATACTCTCTAGACTTAGTTATGATTTTCTCTATTTAGCTCACTATTTTTTGCTTATGGTTTTAGCTATGTAATTTGTCATCTTAGCATCTATTCCACTCTCTTAATTTATGATCAAAATGGTTCCAACAAGATATATATTAATATATATATATATATATATATAGTTATCTTCTCGTATTCATTCTTCTATTTGTAGCATTCTATCCTTATGCATAAATGGTATTTTGTCTATAAGGAAGATTTTCTAATCCCTAAGGTCGTTTGTCATAGAAGTTTTCATCAAGAAGCCCTTTAGCTCTGGGCTTGAAATGATGATACTCCGCTCTTCGCTCTATCTTTATTAAATTCCTATATCAAAATCATATATATACATATATACATAGACATACATATATACATATATATATAGCAAAGCGGTTGGTGTCTTATGAAGGAATGGTTTTTCAAATTAAGATGGATTACTGCCATGATTTAGATATGTGATGGTTGGTAGGTTTTTCTCTGTTTAAATCATTTTGAGTGCTCTAAATGGGAAACAAATGTGTCATTGATTTCCTATCCTTCATTATTGGATGTGAAAATAGTTCTCTCAACTCTTAAGCTATTCAATGGATGTTTTGGTATAGGCTAGGAATTACGGATGGGGGTATATTTTCTGGCTAACACTTTTTGTAGTATTCTGTTGCATGGTAGGAATTAGGGTTCTTGCAAGTCTCATCTTGACAAGATTTAAGTCTTGGTATCGGCTGAGGGAAGTTTTCTTTAATAATAAATAATAATCAATTAGAAATTTTGAAGCTTTTGTCTTTTTAAGAAGTCTGTTATTATTACAAACTTTCTAACATTGTTCTGGGATGTAAGGTGTAAAAAGGCTCTTATGTAGAATAGGGGATTTGTTAGATCCAAACCATGCAAAATAAAAATCCAGGTTTTAGCTGTGTGGATAATCATGATCGAGGGAATCCTCTCTAGGGAAGGGTTGAAACATAGCACTAAGGAAATGTATGGATGATCCTTTAGTATTCTTTCAAGAAGATTCACTTGGATTTGCATTATCCAGGGACCCATGTATCATGTTCTTTTTTCAGCTCTAATTTTCTAGTCCATTAATGGATCTGGGCTAGACAGAGGGTTTTCTTCCCTCCATTATTTCCTACTGGTGCCCACACTGAATGGAGTTGTCATTATCATTTTTTATTAATAAAATCTCTCTGGCCTCGGCCTTTTACCAATCAAAAAATAAAAACTAAAAAAATTATGGTATACCTAAATTTTTTAAAAGAGCAACAAAAATAATTGGAGAACAATGGCAGAGAAGAGAGAGGAGTGGGAGAATAGAGAGGCGGGACATTTGAATCTAGGGTAGGGCGGGAAACCCTACAATGGACAAGAAAACCAGGGGTAGAAGGGTAAGAACGACTCTAGGGACAACACATATTCCTCTGAGTCGAGTGGAAAGGACCTAGCGGATGAGGACCCACAAGCAGGTGAGAAGCCCATCGATCCTGATGGAAAAAAGGATGATTCACATGTTGAAAACACTCCTAGGCAAGAATCGTTGTGAAGGGACATTAGTTGGTCTTGGAATTCTCTATTCGGTGTCAAACCGAGTGGAAAATCCTCGCTCCCCCCAGTGCACAATATATTAGACCTTGAAAAGGGTAGAATTGCTTTTGAAATCCCAGACCCTGTTATTGACCATAACATCAACATTATGGCAATGACACTAGTTGGAAAATTTTTGGGTCCCAGACCAAACATTGATGTTGTTAGGGCTTTTGCTAAATGCAAATAGTATCTTCAAGGTCAAGTGGAGATCACAGCTATGTCAAAAGGGGCATTGTCTTTGGCCTTCTCTTGCAAGGAAGATATGTCAAGAGTGCTCTGTGGTGGTCCCTGGCTGATCGGTAAAGCAACGCTAGCTCTGCAAAAATGGACGCCTAAGATGGAACTTAATGAATTTTTTTTTGGTCCATGCTCTTGTATGGGTGAGACTGTCGGGCCTTCCCATAGAATTTTGGGTAGAAGATGTGTTTAAAAGTGTCGCTAGCTCTTTTGGTGAACTCCTCTCAATGGACCCCATAACTACGACTAGAAGAAGACTTACTATTGCCAGGATCTGCGTCAGAGCTACGCAAGGAACAAATATGCCTTTATCCATTGAAATCAACTCTAGATTGGGAAAATTGAACCAACCTCTGGAATATGAAAGTATCACTTTCGCTTGCTTTCATTGCCAAAAAGCAGGACATACAGCAAGGAAATGCCCCTTCAGGTGGCCAAAGAGAAAGAAAAGAAAGAAAGGACATTACAATAGAAAGCAAAAAACCCTATTAAGAAACCAAAGAGCTCTGAAAAGAGAACATAATCGATGAGGCCTTGAGTGTCATTATCCTTGACATGATAGAGCAACAAATAAATGTTAATGGAGAAAACCCAAAAATACCTTTGAATGATAAAGGTAAAATGGATCAAACTGGTAAAGATGATAGACAAGATATCAATTAGGAGGATCAAAAGAGTGATAACCTGGAAGAAGGAGAGATATAGGTGGTGTTACAAAACAATGAGGAAGCAGATTCAAACCACATAACAAAAATTACCAGCAGAGCAGGACTCAGTGGTGATTTTGAAGAAGCTCATAGATGCTTTATCCTTGGAGGGATCTCATTGTTAGGATCACAACAATCTGTAGAAATGGTACAAGCCACCACTCAACAATCACCTATGACCTCATTGCTTAATGCTAAGTGGGCAAAGGTTGATGAAGTAGACCAAAAGACAACCACTCAAGAGGAAGATGGAAATACAAATGAAGTTGTAAAGTAGAAGAGAGGGGTCAAGAAAGGGCCTAAATCTACCCCTCAGGCAAATTCAATCAAGACAAGATACCAGAGCAAAGCTGATATGGGTTTCAACCCATCTCCTCCTGGAAGGAAAAAAGAAAGCCAGATTAGAGATCAAGAGGCCAACAAGAACATAGAAGATGAAACTCAAATGACCATCCATGAGGTATGTTCCCTAGTTAAAAAATGAAAATAATCTCATGGAATATACATGGACTGAATAGTCCACATAAATAGGATGTTCTTAGAAATCTAGTTAGAGAACATAAACTGGACATTGTTATTATCCAAGAAACTAAAATGATTAAAGAGAAAGTTGAAAAGATTAAGCTTTTTAAGAATGGGGAAGTTTGTGGTGGAAGCTTTGATGGGGCTTCAGGGGGCATAGCTATTTTTTGGAACTTAAAGCGGGTTTCTGGGGAGCTAGTCATGCAGGATAGCAACTTGGCTTTTATTAGGTTCCATCACATTGGGGATGGGACCTCTTTTCTTCTTACCGATATTTATGTCCCTAATAATAGATAAGGTAGAAGAATATTTTGGAGAAAGTTGGAGACTATTAGGACCCTCTAAAAGAATGATATGTGGATTGTTATGGGGGATTTCAATACCCCCCTCAAAGACAATGAGAAGTTTGGAGGTGTCCCCTCTCAGCTGGATAGCAGAATGGATCTTTTGAACTTTATCATCGACCAAGGCTTGCACGATATTGAGCTTCAGGGGGCCAAGTTTACATGGTCAAATAGAAGGATGGGAGATGACCTCATTCAAGTTAGACTTGATAGGGCCCTCATTTCTAATGAGTGGTTTAATCATTATTAGTGAATCCTCTTCGCTATCTCTAGAATAGGTACTGAACATTTCTGTGTGATTTTTACTACTGATAATATTATTGTTAAAAGAAATTGCCTGTTTAGATTTGAAAGGATGTGGCTTGATCACCCTAACCTAGCATAGGTCATTGAGATGTGGTGGTCCATTGATGTTAAAGGAACTACTATGTATAGAGTTGCCAAAAAATTATGAAATGTGAAGGACAATATTTAAAAATGGAATAAGGAGGTTTTTGGAGATCTGTTTGCTCCCAAAACTAAAACTTAGTTGGAACTTAAGGAAATGCAGTATTAAATCCAAATTAGTGGATACAATGAAGTTTTAATCAGTGAGGAAAATGAAGTGTTGGTGAAGTACCACAAGATTATCATAAGAGAAGAGGAATTCTAGAAACAAAGGTCCAAATCCCTATGGCTTAAAGCAGGGGACAAAAATACTAGATTCTTCCATATGACTGTGATGAAACACAAGGCGGCTAACAAAATCTTAAAGCTAAAAAATCAGGGGAACTAAAATGAAGAAGAATGATGAGATTGGGAAGGAAGTTAGGAACTTCTTTACGTCACTTCTTTTGACGCACTCTGGTTTAGACAGTCAATCTCAGAAGGCCATCCTTGACAATATCCCCCCTACTATTAGAAAGGATCATAACAAGGTCTTGAAAGCCATCCCTTCTACGGAGGAAGTTAAAAAAGCAATCTTTTCTTTTGACAGGAACAAAGCCTTGGGCCCAGATGGTTTCTCGTTATTCTTCTTCCAAACCTTCTAGGACATCCTCAAAGCTGATGTTGTTAAAGGTGTGCAGGAGTTCTTTGGGGCAAGAATGATCTTAAAGGAACTTAATGCTACCTTTCTGGTTCTGATTCCCAAATGCCCGAGAGTTGATTCTATGGATAAGTTCTGACAAATAAGCTTATCCAACTCTTTTTATAAAATAATTTCTAAAGTGGTTACTAGCAGGTTGTTAAGGATTCTTCCTCTGATCTTTTTGCCTCAACAGAGTGGTTTTGTTCTAGGTAGACAAATCCTTGACTCCATCATAGCTATCCATAAAAACACTCATTCGTTGGTGGATTCAAAAAAATAAGGATTTCTGATGAAGCTCGATTTGTCTAAAGTCTATGATCGAGTGGACTAGAGTTTCTTTAGTAAGGTGTTGGGGGCTTTTGGATTTGGAGTGAGATTCATTAAGATGATTGAACAACTCATCTCAACCCCTTCTTTTTTTGTCATTGTCAATGGGGTGCCTTCCACTTTCTTCAAAACTTCTAGGAGTATCATGAAGGGGGATCCTATATCCCCCATACTCTTCATCATCTTGGCTGAATGTCTGGGTAGATTTATCAGCAACTCCATTTCTGAGGGGCTCCTTTGTGGTATTTCACCTTCTTCTGGTTTTAGAGGTTGCGCTCATCAACAATTTGTTGATAATATCATTTTAATGGGATCATCCACTATCAAAGAAGCTTCCAATATGAAGAACCTTCTCAACACTTATAGCAAAGCAATTGGTCAAGCCATCAATTAGGAGATAAGTTTTGTTTTCTTCTTCAATACCTTGAAAGACAAACAAATCAGAATGGCTTAGATCCTTGGTTGCCAAATTGGTAAGCCTCTAGCTATCTACCTAGGCCTCCCCTTGGGATTGAAACCCTTGGAGTTGTTCTAGAATAGTCTTGTTGATAGATTCATCAGAAAGCTAGCTGGTTGGAAAGGGACCCTTCTTAGTCAAGCTGGAAAAGTCCAACTCTTAAAATATTCCCTCCAAAGTCTCCTAGTGTATGCTCTAAGCCTTTTTAAAATCCCTAGCAAATTTTTTGATGCCATTGAGAAAATCCAGAAATCCTTCTTGTGGTCAGGGGTGGAGGAGAAGAAGAAAATGGCTCTCATAGCCTAGGAAAGTGTTTGTAAACCTAAAAAGAAGGGGGGCTTGGGTCTTAGGAATATTAGAACTTTGAACAAAACTCTCTTGGCAAAACAAATATGTAGAACTTATCAGGGAAAAGGAGAATGAAATGATATCTAGAAGGCTAAGTACTTAAGGAAAGCTCCCACCATTGAGGAGTTCCTAGTCTCAGATTAGATACCAAGAGGGTCTTTCATTTGGGATAGTGTTATCCAGGCTAAAGGTGTTGCTAATCTTGGCAATGTTTGGGCCCTTGGTGATGGCAGGAAGGTGAACTCTTGGGAAGATGCTTGGATTGGAGGAGCCCCTCTTAATAAGCTGGATTCTCACACACTCATGTAGAGTTGCAAGGAGAAGATAGGTACCAAAGTGGCTGATTATTGGAAAGATCAAATGTGTGTGGACCTTAGACCCATTGATCCCAAACTCAAGCAGGTAAACTTAATGATCAATCATGCAATCTTGAATCCCAGAAGGGAAGACCATATGGTGTGGGGTGGAACTTCATCTAGAAATTATTCGGTCTCCTCTATTGTCCTTTTACTAGCACATTCCCAAGATCCTATTCCGTGTTGGGCCAAGGCTTGGTATCCAGGGTTGACTCCCAAAATCAACATCTTTTTGTGGATCTTTTTGCAAAAAAAGATTCTTACCACTGACAACTTAATAAAGAGAGGATCTTGTTTCCCTAACTATTGCTACCTTTGTCTTAATAATGAGGAATCTGTGAACCAAATCTTTTTAGACTGTCCTTATACTACTCCTATTTGGGGGATGTTTTTTCAAATGTGGGGGCTGAATTGGGTTTTCCAGAAGGAGATGCTGGATTCTTTTAGAAGATGGCATTATTCCACCAATAACATCACCATAAGGAATCTTTGGAAGTTCTCATTTGCCCATATCCTTTGGGGGATATAGAAAGAGAGAAATAATAGAATATTTTAGAATGACATTAACACCTCTTAAGTGGTTTGGGTCAAGATAAAAAATAACTATGTTGAGAATGTAATGGCCAGGGGAGTGCATAGTTGTACCAGTAAGGAGGACTTTGATGTTCTCAAAAGATGGAATATCCTAGCCTCTTTGGGCTCTAATATCAACGAAATTAATAGAAGCTTGTGTTGCTAGTCATTTCCCCCCAGTGAGTGGTTCAAGGCCAACTTTGATGGGGCGGTGAAAGGAAATCTAGGTCCAGCTGGTTGTGGTGGTGTCATCCAAAATCAAGCTGGTTTTTGCACTGGAGAGGTAGCCTATCCCTTAGGTATTCAAACCAATCATATGGTGGAAGCTATGGGGACACTTCAATCTATTAAATTGGCCTCTAATTTAGGGGTTAAAATGCTTTGGTTGGAAGGCGACTCTAAAAACATCGTTAACTGCCTTCTTGATAATCATCAATCTTCATGGACTATCAAGAACATCATTGAGTCAGCCAGAGAGTTGATTGAGGGGTTTCAAAAATGCCACATCACACATATCTATAGAGAGGCTAACTGGAGTGCTGACTAGGAATCCAATGTGGCAGTATGGAGTGAGATAATTATTACCTAAAAAGGAAAAAGGGAGCTATTGAGTGTGGCACGCGACATATTAGTTTATGAAAGATTGCATGCTAAGAAGGGACAGATTTGATATCATTTCTCGAAGTGTAAGTAGATGTCGTTGCAGTAGGCGCTAGTTCTGTAGGCTACTAAGAAGGAAGTACAACAATCATTATTGGCTAACTTCGTATGCTTTATGGGCATTGTTATCCCTCTTCAACAATAGCATCAGAAACTCCTACAAAACACGAACTGGCTATCATAGAGAGCCTGTTGTGAAGGAAAGAATCAGGTGGGAGCTACAAATTATTGGTATCAACAGGATCATGGGGGGTAAATGAAAGAGAACGGAGGCTACCACCATTGAGAAATGGAAGAGTTGTCCACAAGTCTGGGCTATCCTTCAAGTGGCCAAGATGATGGATTTTATGGAAAATATGCAAGACAAATGACCCGAAATCATGAGAATCTTCAAGAAGGGCTAGAATGAAGGGACGCTAACCATTGGAAATAGGAAGGTCAAGGTGACCAAAACTATGATAGCAGAGGCAACTAGTCTTCCGATGGAGGGCATCAAGTTTTATAGGGATAAAAATATTTCAAACACTGACTTTAAGAAATTTCTGAAAAATGAGGAGGAAAGGGTTAGACTGGGGAAGGGAAGCCATACCTACTTTTTCACCAAAGGTAATTAAGTTAATTTGGAGTAAGGTTCTTCTTGCTATTATGGAGTTTATCACGCTTGATGGTAGATACATTAGGGTTTACAACTGCCATTTTGTTTTACTTAATCATTTTAGGTATAAAGATAAAATTTATCTTCCCTATTATCTTTTCTATGCCCTTAATGTGGGGATCAAGGATGCAATTTCCAAGCCCAGTATTAACCCTACAATGCATGAAGGTTTGATGGTGATTCTATATAATCACATCAAGAACATGATTATCTAATTGAATATAGCTGAGATTTTTGACTCGAATGAGGATTTTCATGACTCTGATGAGGAAGAAGGCAATGGCTATGATACGGAAGAGGAGACAGAGGACGACTCTCTAATTGTTGGGTCAAGCAGAAGAAACAAAAAAAAGAGAGTAGGGGAACATAACAAAGGGTTTGCCAAAAAGAAGCAGAGAGGGGAGGATGATAGTTGGTGTGAGGAGGAGTGTGGAACTGATAATGACATGGACACTAGAAGTGAGGGGGTCCAAACCCTTGTGAGCCCGAAGAAAAAAAAGAAGACTTCTAAAAGCAAGGAAGCAGGAACCACATACCAGTCACCACTCAGGACTGATTTAAAGGAGAAGGGATTAATGGGGGAGGACACGACAATGAAAGAATCTCAAAGCTTTGAGGATAGGGAGGTTGTCCTAGACGTTAATCTTAACACTACTAGTGATAAGAAGCAGGAAGAGCATCACTTGAATATTGATCTCTGCATCAATAATGGAATGGAAAGCCTCAAATAGGTGCTTAGCTGGGTGCATAAGGAAATTGATGGCATCAAAACCAAGCAAGCTCAGGAAGCAAGAAAAATTGAGACATTACAAGGTTTAGGCTTTGAAAAGTTCAATTCCCTTCTAGAATGTCTCAATGAGCTCACCAAGGTGATTGGTAATGCTAAGGAGATTATCAATGCCAACCGCAAAAGATTTCTTGGCCTGGAAAAAAGAGAAGGAGAAACTAAAAAGAGACTTGATGGTATTGAGAAAACACTCAAAACAATAGGGGAACAAAGCCACAAGATTTTGAAAGCTGCCTCGGCCCGAGAACTACCAAGGGGATAAGGTCATGGTGGGTATTATTGATGTTAAGGATGACACCCCAGATGATAGGGACACAGGGCTAGGGAGAAGAATGAGAGAAAGCACAAAAAGGATGCAAAGCCACAGTAAGGAGATTGACGAGATTAAGTGGGTATTGGACAACATGGAATAGATGGAGCTTGAAGCGGCAGAGATGCTTTGAAAATTAACCTAAGCCTGGACTATTATCAGTCTTTTTTGGTTTGTAATCCGCATTCTCTTGTTTGCTGGCGTTTTGTTCGCCAACTGTCTTTCTTTTGTTTGTTGTCTTTTTGTTGTGCTGTAATGTTTATCTTTTGATTTATTGACTATACTGGGTTTCAGGGACCCATCAAAACCTATTTTCCCATATTAAAAAATAATGGTATACCTATAGAGCTTAGGTCTGCACTTTGTGGAAATGTCTATCTGAGTTGAGTATCTATATTTTCTATCATGTTTTGACCAATGAAGCTCATTTCATCAATAAAAATGTATTGGATATGTGTCATTTCTTCTTGAAAACTTGTGAGTCTTGTTCCTTCTAGTTGACAAAAATATTTCATCGGGATTCTCAATTTGGACTAAATTGTTGAGGCTCCTATATTGAAGGTAGCAACTCCTATCAATGTAAGTAATAGAAGTGGAGAACGACATGGTGCCAATTAATTATGACTTTCCTATTCCTGTTGTTCCTTGATTATCATGAACAAAGGCGCCCCACATTTATTACAATGGTAGTGTCATAATTATATCCATTTTCTTTTGTTATTTCTCACCGAGTGTTGCATAGTTAATGCATTGTGGTATATCATCAAATATGAGACATCCATGATCTTTCATATTTTTTATGAAATTGATTGCTTTGATTGTCTGCTCTTCATCCTGATATTAATTAGACCAATTTATATTTTTATCAATATCTCTTCTGCCTAATATATCTATTTTAGAAACTGTAATATTTTGGCCATTATGCAATCCAGGTATGATTTCCCATTCATGTTGTATGGTATTTTCTTTAACCACTTTATTTTCTTCTATTTAAGAATCATTGGTGTTTTCAACATTTTCTAAAGTTGTTGTTTGTTGCACATGCCAGCATTATAGTTCAATGACTCCCACTTTTCTACTATGGAGTTATTATCCTATAAAATATCCCTTTCTATGTCATGGAAGGTCTTGTACAATAATAGCTTTGAAAAACAAAAATGAATCTATTTATTAGACTCACATGAACAAATGGACACAAACATAGGAAATACTCTAGCAATGGTTGCTCTTTCTCTTGGTTCCCATTTGTTGTCTCTTCTTATTTTTTGAATATATATCCATGATCTAGCTACATCAATTAATGTGACACCTTCCATACAAATTGGCCTTGTTTTATATCCATTAATGAAATATTTTGTTCGTTCATCATTGCTCTCCTTATTATTAACTGTTGTAGGTTTGAAAACCTCACAACATATATTTAGATTAAAAGAAATTCTTCTACTCTCTATTAACAAAAATTCTAAAAGCATGTGACACATTTCTTGAGCTCTAATGTCTGTTTCTATAATAGTTTATGTGAGGAGCCTTCTATATGCTCATGTAGCTAAATCATTGGGGTTTTCCATGTTAGAAAGATGCATTAACATCTTGTAGTATGTTTTTGATCTTTTCTCAGATTTTGTTGCATACTTTGCAATGTACTTGATTACTGCATCTTTGGAAAGAACTTATTGGCAATCTATATCTACTCTTCATAATTATAGTAGTGATAATTATGTGAATTGACCCTATCATCCTTTCTTGCTAGTTCAATTTTTTTCTCTCCTGTTTCTATGTCTTCATAAAATTTTGATCTCGTCAAATTTAATGGCCAAGGAGCATTATACCTAGAATTAATATCAACCGATTATATATTTTAGTTTCTTCCTTATTATATAATTTTGATATACAAATATTTCATAAAATAAATACTTGCAAACCATCCTTCCTTATTTTTTCATAGGAATGCACCCTCCCTACAAATCACATGTCGCTCTACATAGTTTAATATTTCTTCATAACCATAGTTAGTATCAATAAAGGTATGTATGTCTAAATATTTATTGAACTTTCTTGTATATTTCTTTGACACAGATCTTCTCTAGGATTCCATGGATGAATGATAGAATGAGCACTTCTTTGATCTTCCTCATTTGACCAATCAATGTTGTCCATATTAGGAGCTCCACTTATCCATAAAAATCCATGCACATGTGGTGAAACCCTATGTTGCCACTCATATCTACAACAATAATCTTTCACATTCATTCCTTTTTCTAGAATCTCTTTTCTAAATTTTTTATGCTTAAAATGCATGTAATGTGCAACTATATGAGGATATTCAATAACATTATGCTTTCTCCAATTGTGAGCTTCCCATGAAGTAGTCAGGCATGTTCCAAGCACTAATGCATGAAAATCGGGCCAATACATATATGTTGCAGTTAGAGTGAATAATATTGTAGGATAACAAATTTGGTGAAGTATATCTGTCATTTTTGCATGAGATTTAGCCCAGTATGACTTGGTAACCCTTAAAGTTATTCCAAACCGCATCAAGCTATCAGCTAGATGAGATTGTGGCATTTTTTCCATATATTGACATATCAAATTGATGGTGATAGGCATGACTTGTAAAATTATTTTTTCAAACACTTCAGACAAATTTTGTGCACGGTGTCTCATTATCATGTTCATCATGAAATATCTAAATCTTGGATGTTTACCAAAACAATGATCTCTATACTGCAACAGATCCATCACAAATTCATACAGGTGCACTCACCTCCTTCTTGGTACTAACTAGTTACATCCACCATCACGAAATAGTGTTGGGAATGCCATATCAATTAACGCTAATGTGATATATTCATTGATTGGAGATGCACCAATACCTGGGCAATTAATCAATGTTGTTAGATTTGCATCAGGATTATTAACCCATGACTGGATTAATTCCATCTCTCTCTGGGAATTAGGTGGTCTTGAAGCCATTGATATTGTGTGGTCAACTATATTACCTTCATCAATCTCCATGATGGGACCTACAAACGTGATTTTATTTACATCTGAGTCAAATTCCATCTACATAGTCTTCAATCTGTTGAATATATTTTCATTAGAATTTCTTGGCAACTCAGTAAGAGAATTTTCATCTATTCTAACATCTGAGTAAAAATTTTCATGTCCCCTTTTGTATTTGAGTGCTATTTACACACGATCCCTATTGACTGTAAAGTGGTAATTTGTTCCATGTTGATCCCTTCTTCTAACAAAAATAATTGTCAAATTCTCTATTGTATGTGGCAAAACATTTGAAACATTATCCATATTCTAGGGAAAACTAATAGTGTGTCCTATTTATTTATATTAACCACCTATTTTATGTGTAACTTGCAATATTGGGTTGACATGTGCAATTAACATCTCCTCTACTTGAGTCAATTTTGCAAGGTCCTTTAGTTGTGGGTCGGGATCCATATTATTTGAAGATGAAAACCTCTTGTTGACATCTGTTACATATAGGACCTTCAGAACTCTGAGATACTTTGATTCCAAGATAAGATTCTTGACAAACATAACATATATTTGGGGTTCTAAATTAGTCTAATTGATGCCTAAACTGCATTTGTAATCTTTTGAAATCAGATTGAAGTGAACCATTTGGGTTTGGTATATTTTTTACACTACCTTGAACACCTACATTCTTTTCTAATCGATGCCCATATTGCAGTGTTTTTAGTACATGTTCTATTATTGTTGAATATTCATTTTAAACATTAAATTCAATATTTTCATCAGACGAATGATTTTGTCTCTCGCTTGGTTGGGGATTGACTTATTACATTGCTTGTATTTTAGAATGAGAGATTTTCTCGGATGTTCTTTGACATCTATTTCTCTACAGGTTTCAATCATCTCTATTTTCAACTTCCAGTTGTTCCACTGATACTGCTACCCTTCTTCTAGCATATATTTTTCTATCGGCTTCATTGCATCTTCTTCTTTGTTATTCTATTTGAATATTTGTCATTTGTTCTCATTTTCGTCTATGATATTCTCTTCTTTTCTACTCTAATTCAAAATTTAATCTCGATCGCACCATAGCTGGCATCGACGATTCCAAATTTTGTCTTGGTCCCTCCATAGCTGACATTGAAGAATTGAAGTTAACAAACTAAGTAGACTTTCTTTTCTTATTACCTCATACTTTATAATCATTTAGATCCCTCAAACCACAAGATGAGAGAGAACAAGGGTAGATTTTAGGTTAATTTATTTTTTCTTTTAGTTTCATGTATTTATATTCAAAATTTCAATCATACCCATCTAGAAACATTGCCTTGTACATAACTAATAAAAATTTACATCCATATTTTATTTTGGTCGCACCATACGTGGTATCAAATAAATTTCATGTTACAATAACAAAGTATATAGACTTGCTTCCCTTATTATCTAACACTTTCTGATCATCAAGATCCGTTGAACAACAAGATGAGAGCATACGGTGGTAGAGGAAAGGTTAGCAATTGTATTACTGAGTGCAACCCACATAACTAAGAAATTTATTTACTTTTTTTACTTTCATATATTTTTTTATAAATTTGAAATTGCATCCATCTGGCAACATTGCCTTCCAGATAACAAATAATCATTTACATCCATCTAGCGGAATTGCCTTCTATATAACAAATTATTTCATATACATCCATCAGGTGGCATTGCCTTCTAGATAACAAATTATTTTGTTTGCATACATCTAGCGGCATTGCCTTCGAGATAAGAAATAAGAAAACATTCTACTATTATATATTTATTTAGAAAATTCCATGTATGTCCATCTCGTGGCATTCACATCCAAATAACAAATATAAATTATAATTTCATATGTCCATAGCTTTGAGATTGCCCAACCTTAAAGTACAAAATGAATAATGAAAATAGATGTGCAACAAAAAGTTCTACAAATTTAAAACTAAATAAATATTCTTTAATGAATTATTGAAATAGATGTAGTAATATTAGTAAAAAACTAATATTAATACAATTAAATTCCCAAGAGTAAATATTTTAATATTTAATTGAATAGTAATAAATACTCCTAAAAAGTAATATTCTAATATTTAATACATACATGGTTGATGTAGGCTATTGATTAATTTAAAGAAGATAGCTGATACACTTCAGTTGTAATGAAGCGTGCTCCAAATTATGGTTCAAGTTGCACAATTTTCTATGAGAAATATTTAAATTGAGAAATGAAACAATTATAGAAGAACATAAATTAATGAATCTCATAAGCAATACAAAATAAAAATTACAAGTAGGTCTATAAAATTAAAATTTTCCTAATTAAATATCTAATAAATTAAACAGTAATGATAGTTTGTTTATAAATATAACATGTGACTATTAGACAGGTCTGATACCAAGAGTAAACTTAGAGGGGGGGGGGCTGAATCAATTTAATATCAGAAATTAGAACTATAACATATCATAACCTTTAAACTAGAGCACAAAGAAGTAAACACAATGAAAGATAGAAAATAAAAGAATAGTACACACAACACGAATATTTTCATGTGGAAAACTCAGTAAAGGGAAAAACCATGATGGGAAACCCTACCCACAATCAAATAATAGTTCTGCAATAGTATGAGAAATAATTACAATGGGGATCACACTTAAAAGTAGGACAACCTCATAGAGCTTATTTCTCATCACAAAAAGAAGTCTCACTGACCTACATAAACATTTGACTACAATATGGAAAGAATGAATTGTGAAAGTAGCATCTACTAATGCTTGATATAGTTCTAGTTAAGTACATATGTCTGCCCTACAACACAAAACCTCCTCAAACCTTCGCTGAATGATATAACCTTGTTCACACCTAAACCACTATCTGATAATGCAGACATAACCATCCATCTAGCAAATTACATAAATAAGTCACCTATAAATATAGATCATCAACCTTATTGACAAGGTCAACTAAGCCCTAAACCCATTAACCCATAATTACAAAACTATATCACATGGTACCATCAGACCAATATTATGGTTTACATTACATAGCATGGACCTAGATCAAGTAACCAAACAATTAAATCCATCAGAAATTGCACTAATCAAAATCCAACATGCTTCACCAACCGATAGAAACCCTCAATGAAATAAAAAAAAGTTTAACTAGATCTAAATAGGACCATCATAACAACATTCTAGCCAATGAAAAGTCACCAAACACTTAGGAAATGATCAAGAAGAACCTTCAACATGATAGAATTTGTTCTCATAAGTCAAATCAAACTCAACTAACCAAATCACCAAATATTATTTACCGGTAAAGCTAACCGATACCAGGAACTACCAACCAGGAACAAAAGTCATAGCAACTGGAGCACCAAACCATGAACCAACAAAATATGGCAAAAAAAAACCATCCAAAATAAGCATCCAAAATCGAGTCCAGAGATCTAATCATATCGGATCAAAATCATAGCCAAAACCAAGATGATCACCAAGACTAAACCTAAACCAAATCTAACATATTGCCAAAATTTTCCCCCATTGGCATTGATGGAAACACTGAATGTGAAAAACATCCAAGTGCCAAGAAATGCCAACAATCTCCCCATGCAATGTTTCTCCAAATATTGACTGAAATATATGTCTCCCCCTAAGATTAATAGTTTTTTAGATGAATACCTTCTCCCCCTTTGACATCAATGAAAAAGGACTGATGCCAAACCAAGAATATTGAACCAAACAGCTGACTACTCCTCTTGAATAGTAGCATCGTTTCATCAACCCGGATCAGAAAAATATGTTTGATAAGCTCAATTGATTGATGCATCCCTACATCTCTAAGTCTCTTATGGAGGGTTGGTAACCCCCAACTGATCTCTGAGATATTCAAAATTATCTCTAGGAAATGGTTTAGTTAGTATATCTACAATTTGTTCCTTAGTAGGAACATAAACCAATCTGACTTCCTTTGCTTCAAATTTTTCTTTCAACAAATTATACCTTATAGAAATGTGTTTTGATTTGGAATGAAATACGGGATTCTTTGACATATCAATAGAAGCAGTATTATAACATTGAATAACAATAGGCTCATCATAACTTACCCTTATATCTTTTAACATCTATTTCATCCATAAAATCTAAGTACAGTTGGTAGCAGTAAATACATATTCCACTTCGGTAGTAGATCATATAGTGCATGATTATTTCTTGCTAAGCCATGAAACCAACTTATTCCCAAGAAATAATGCACTACCCATAGTGCTCTTTCGGTCATCCACATCTCCTACCCAATCAGAATTTGTATATGCACATAATCTAAAGTCATCATTATTTGGATACCATAGCTCAGAATCTATTGCACTTACCAAATATCTGAATATCCTCTTGACAACAATATTGTGAGTTTCTCTAGGATCTCACTCAAATGTAGAATCAATACAAACAACATTCATTATATCAGGTCTAGTCCGAGTTAAGTATAGAAAACCACCAATCATCAATTTGTATCTACTTGGATTGACTTTAGGAGATTCATCATCCTTTGACAATTTGCAATCGGTTATCATAGGAGTATCGATAGGTTTAGAATTATCAAGTCTAAATTTTGTAAGTAAAACCTTCACATACTTGGGAGTCTTTGAGTTTTCTTAATTATTTAACTCCTTCTACTACTCATCTATCACTGTTGAATTTTTTTATGTTGCCAGTATCACTGGTTCATTGTTCTGAACTATTTCTTGCATTACTGGTTCAAGTCTAATAAATTCATCTTCCGATCCATAGTCATATGTTATGATCTGATTACTGTCGTTCTCATCAACGTTGACATTTATACTTTATATTATCCTATTCAATATGTTTTTATAACATCTATATGTTTTTCTCTTAGTAGAATAACCCAAAAATATTCCTTCATCACTTCTAGGATCAAACTTTCTTAATGCATCATATCTTCTGATGTAACATTTACTTCCAAATTTTTTGAAATATTTGATAGTAGGAGAATGACCAAACCATAACTCATAAGGAGTCTTACCAGTATCACCTTTAATGTGTACTCTATTGAAAGTGTATACAATCATATTGACAGCTTCTCTCCAATAGATATCAGGCAATCTATCTTCTAACATCATTGTTCTTGCCGTATCCAATGTGGTTTTGTTCTTCCTTTCCAACAATCCATTTTGTTGTGGGGTTCTAAGTGTATAAATTTGTCTTCAGATTCCATTTCTCTCACAAAATTTATTGAATTCACGAGATGTAATCTCACCACAATAATGTGATCTTAAACATTTTATCATCAGTGCTATCTCAGTCCCAACCATGGATTTAAAGATTTTAAATTTCTAAAGAGCTTCAGGTTTTTCTTTCAAAAATGCTACCCACATTATTATAGAATAGTCATCATTAAGTAACATAAAGCATCTATCACCTTGAAAAACTTTAGTCATTGTTGATCCACACAGATCAATATGAATAAGATCAAGAATTTTATTACATTTATCATGTATACTCCTGAAAGAAATTCCAACTTGCTTACCCATTTGACATTCTCTACATACAGGATTATGAGGGTTAACAATCTTGGGAAAATTTCTGACAGCTTGTGTTGAACTGATCTTCACTATGCAATCAAAGTTTGCATGGCACATCCTGTTATGACATAGCCAACTTTCATCAGTCTGAGAAAACAAGAAAGCTTTCTCACTGGAGTTCAACTGAAATATGTTACCTTTGGTCTGAGTTCCAGAAGAAATTTACAATCCAGATCTATTGATGATCTTACATTTTCCATCCTTGAGTTGAAAAAAAAATCCTCTATCCACCATATGATCTACACTTAAAATATTATGCTTTAAGCCTTCAACATAGTAAATATTATCAGTATTAGTCTTACCATCCAATGATTTTGTTCCTTTTCCTTTGATCCTACATGCCTTGTTGTCTCCAAATCTGACTAGTCCACCATCAAATTCTTGTAGTGTTAGAAATTTCCTCTTGTCACCGGTCGTGTGATGTGAGCATCCGCTGTCTAATAACCCATCCATCATTTTATTCAATTTTAGAAACTAAAGCCTTCTCATCAGTATGAGGTTCTTCAATGATGAATTATGAAGAATCGTCCTTGATAGCAATAAAGACCCAATCTTTACCAGAGGAAACTCCATTACTAGATCCACTCATAGGTTCATCATCATCATCAGTAATACCAAAATCATCATCACTAACATAATAGCATGATTTATCCTTATTCCTTCTAAATGTAGGTCTTCTCTTATATTGCAGATTAGGCTTATAACTCTTTACAAATCTTTCATGATTCCTAGAAGCTATTTCAAGGCATCTAGAAGAAAAATGACCAATCTTATTGCATGAAAAAATTTGAAAAGGGACTTTTCCTTCATACTTACTTCAAGATGGTCCTTTAGGAATTCTTCTAGTAATCAGGGCTTCTATCTCTTCAAGTTCTCTTTCTTCTTTCTCAATGTTTTCCATATCTTTAGCATACATTTCCTTCCGATCTATCTTCTACTTATCAGAGGAAGATGCTTTAAATGCAGGCTCATTTTTAGTAGCACTCTAATCTCCAAGTTCTTCAAGCTCAAAGGAAGTCAATTTTTCAAGTAATGTATGTCTGGTAACAGGGGTACTTGAAATTGTTCAGAGTTCATTGATCGTAGTAGACTTCGTCTTGTAAGCCGGAGGTAGAAATCTCAGAACCTTTGACACTATCTCATCCTCACTAACTAATCTGCTACAACATTTGATACCCATGAAAATCTCATTCACTCTATCCATGAGAGAACTAATCTTCTCATTTTCTTCCATCTTGAAAGTTTCATATCTTAACCAAAAACCTTCAAGTTTTACAATATTTACTGCCTGGTCACCTTCATAAAGAGTTTCAAGCTTCAACCAAATCTACTTATCATTCTCCAATTCTATGACATTTAATAACTTTTCATTAGATAGGGAACTCAACAATGCTTCTTTCTCTCTAACATCATTTTCAACTTTGTTTTGTTCATCAGTAGGTGTTGGTGTTCCATTATTAGGATCATAAGGTATATACCCTTTTTCCACTAACTCCCAAACTTCAATTCCAAGACATCTGAGATGAATCTTCATTCGCTCCTTCCATATTTTTTTATTTGTACCATCAAATCTGGGACTCTCCTTCTAATAGGGATTGAATGTAAAACCTTATGCAGATTCCATCGGGTCTCCTCAAGCGGTTAAGCTTGATGGTATGATGAAAGAATGAGAATCCGGTCAAATACTGAGATAGGGGGGGGTTGTTGAATTAGTAGATAGAAAAATTTATACATTTTCACCAAACTCAAAATCAACCTCCCAATACTGAACTTCAAATACAATAATACTGACAGGATAAACCGGTTGACTGTTATAATAGATTAACAGTAAAATAACTTGAAACTCACAAAACCTTTTATCTTGACCATTAAAATACTTTACTGACAGTAGTTAAAACATATTTTAGTTTGTTGTCGGTTGTCTTAACATATCAAAGTGGATTTAACAGTTAAGAAATTCAACAATAAACATAACCACAAAAGCATTCACCACTTGACACAATATTTTTGATGGGGAAACCCAAATGGGAAAAACCACGGTGGGGATGAATACCCACAAGTATTCTGAACTCTTCTAAAGTTTTCCCTATTAGGAGCCTAGCTTGTTAAATCTTTACAAAAGTC
Source organism: Cryptomeria japonica (assembly GCF_030272615.1). Classification (NCBI taxonomy): domain Eukaryota; kingdom Viridiplantae; phylum Streptophyta; class Pinopsida; order Cupressales; family Cupressaceae; genus Cryptomeria; species Cryptomeria japonica. The sequence goes on along the minus strand of NC_081405.1, from coordinate 310,164,047 downwards.
ATGTTAATAACAAATCTTGTTAGGGACCACCTGGTTAAGGGATTGACTATAATGCCCTATTAAAATAAATACTGAGCGTAAGGAGTAACCTGAGTAGAGGATTTATAATCCAAGCTAATGGATCACCTGGTTAGAGGATTTGAATAATGAATCTTGTTAGAGCTTATGCGGTTAGGGGATTTAACTACTATAATTGTTAGAAAACAATAGGGGTTTGTTGATCTATTTGAATAGCACTACACTTGCTTGTTCAAATCCTTTTCATGCTCCTATCTGCCATTACACATATTGCAGATACATTATCAGGTTCAACAACCAGTCTCTCACTCTCAACTACAAGTTTTCCAACACTTAAACAAAACAACTCATCAACCTAAACATCTCATAGAGATTACAAACAAATCAGTTCAAGTATGACCATTGGATTACATAGAAAATAACATAGAAATCAATGCACATCACTCAAGATATCCTTGACTTCTCCTTGATCACCACTTCATCAAACTCTATAACTCATCACACGGTTTGCATTGTATGCAATGAAATTGCTCATTCCCAAGACAAAAACCATTGTCTTTACGCGCCATGAAAAATTTAAAACAGTCCTCATTTAACATGCATACATGTCATAATCTTTGTCATTCAGCATTTGATCATAATCATCTTCAACTCCATCAGTTAGGTTTTGGACTTCTTCTATAGGTAGGATTACTGGTTCAACTCTCCATATCATAACCAATACTGGTTTCCAATACAAACTCTCCTACTAGTTGCATTTCCCTTTGCTAGCTCCTCCTACCGGTTGCAATACAATATTATTACAACATCATAACTTGACATCAATCGTAACTGATTAATTGACATCAATGACAACATAATATATCGTTAATGCAATCTTCATGCAAATGCCAACAATCTCCCCCTTTGGCATTTATGGCAATAAAAATATCAATACCCTCAATTGTGATGATGTGTGTAGGAATCTTGGTTTACATTTTGCCACAGTCATACAATACTCCTCATATTTTTATAGTTCTTCTCCCCCTTTGATGGCAATGCCAAAGTGAAAGTAAAAAAAGAAATGTCAAACTTCATTGTTCAACATCATCAACCTGCAACTTGATGCTCCCAATGTGGAATAACTTCCACTCTACACCAATCTAGCTATAAAATTATGCAAGTAGCTTCGGGACTGATGTATTCCTAAATTATGCTCAATTGACCTCATGTAGGTGTACAACCCCTAGCTTACCTCTAAGATACTCAAAAGTAGTCTTAGGTAAAGCTTTAGTAAAGATATTTGCAAGCTGCTACTTGATAGAAACATACTCCAATATCACATCATTATTCTACACTTTTATTCTCAAGAAAATGATACTTCAATTCAATATTCTTGGTCCTATCATGCATCACCAAATTCTTTGAAATATTTATGGCATTGGTGTTGTCGCATAAGATCTTTACCAGTTCTAAAAAAGTTCATCTTGAATCCCTCCAAAATGTGTTTCATCTAGATAGTCTGGGTACAGTTCATATAAGTTGCAACATACTCAGCTTTAGTAGTACACTGAGATATGCAACTCTATTTCTTTCTACTCCATGATACAAGCCTTCCTCCAAGAAAGAAAGCTCCATCGATTGCACTTTTTCTATCATCAACATTACCTGGCCAATCTACATCTGTATACACCTTCAAATCAAAGTTACCCACATATGGATACCATAAACCATAGTCAATAGTACCTTTCAAATATCTGCATATTCTCTTGGTTGCTATTAGGTGTGTCTCTTTCGGATTCTTCTGAAATTTTGCAACTAGACCAACTGCATGAGCTATATCTGGTCTGCTGTGAACAACACAGTGCAACTTCCCTATCATAGATCTGTACTCCTTTTCATCTACAAATTTTGTTGCATCTTCCTTCAACAGTTTACAACTTGTAACCATTAGTGTCCCAACTAGTTTACAGTCACTCATACCAAATATATTTAACACCTCTTCCACATATTTAGACTGTGTGATAAAAATACCACTCTTCATCTACTGAATTTGCAAGCCTATGAAATTTTTTATCTCTCCCACTAGACACATTTAAAACTCATTTTTCATTTCATTTGCAAAGTCATTTCTCATGTCATTGTTTCATCCAAATATCATATCATCTACAAACACTTCACTCACCACTATCTTATCTCCTTCAGATTTGAGATAAATGATGTTGTCTTGATTGATTCTCTGAAAACCTATCTTCATCAGGTGTGAATGTAGACTCTCATACCATGCTCTTGGTGCTTGCTTCAAACAATGTAGTGCTTTGTGCAGTTTATATACCATATCTTTATCATCATTCAAATCATAATCATCTGGCTGCTCAGTGTATACTTCTTCTTTCAGTGTTCCATTTAGAAATGCTGACTTCACATCCATCTGATATACTTTGAATCCCTTATGTGCTGCAAAAGCAAGTAAAGTCCTGACACCTTCAATTCTATTAACTGGTGCAAAAGTCTCACCATAGTCTTCTCCTTCTTCCTATGCATAACCTTTGCAAACCAATCTAGCCTTGTTTTGGAATACTACATCTTTATTTAGTATGTTCCTGAATACCCATTTAATACGTATCACATTCTTAATCACTGATCTGGGTACTAGGGTCCATGTGTTGTTCTTCTCAATTTTATCAAGATCCTCCTCCATATCTTTGATCCAATGATCATCTCCAAATGCTTCCTTAGCAGTTCTAGGCTCAATAGTGGAGATCATGCAAGAATTCTCTCTGATTCTTCTTCTAGTTAGCACTCCAGCATCTTTATCTCCAATAATCTTGTCAGGATTATAATTGAGTCTCACATACTTCGGAATAACATGATTATTATCTTCAGGTTCTTGTTTATTGTCATCATCTTCTTCTAATTCTACATGTTCCAGTTGAACTGGCACAACAACATTCTCCTTACCAGTTTCAAGTTTCACCGGTTCTGGCTTGAAAAATAGAATGCAAGGATCTTCTTCCTTTTTCTCAACACTAGTTTCCCTTGAGACTTCAAGATTCTCATCCACTCGAACATCAACACTTTCAATGATATTTTGAGTTCGGTTGTTGTAATATTTGTAGGCCTTACTCTTGGTAGATTAACCAAGAAATATACCTTCATCACTGTTAGCCTCAAACGTGCTAACATATTCACCTATCTTAATAAAACATTTACTGCCAAATATCTTAAAACAACTAACATTAGGTGATCTACCATACCAATATTCATAAGGAGTCTTGTCCTTATCTCTTTTTACCAGTATCTGGTTCATAATGTAGATAGTTGTACTGATAGCTTCTCTTAAAAAAATATTACTACACCTCCTTGAATCAACATCATTCTACCAGCTTCAACAACTGTCTAGTTTTTCCACTCTGTAATACCATTCTGTTGTGGTATCCGCGGTGCCGAAAGCTACTTTTTGATACCATTTTCTTCATAATACCTAGTGGAATCCTTAGAAGTAAATCCACTGCCTTCATCCATCCTCAGACACTTTATCTTCATGTCACTTTCCTTCTCTACTAAGGCCTTGAATGCCTTAAAATTACCAAAAGATTCTGACTTATCCTTTAGGAATGTGACCGACATCATCCTTGAACAATCATCTGTGAAGATCATAAAATATCTATCACCTTGAATACTTTTAGTCCTTATGGGTCTACAGATATCTGTATGAACTAGATCTAACAAGTGTTCTGCTGAAAAAGACTTGCTCTTGAAAGTTGAGGTTGTCATCTTTCCCAAATGACATTCCTTACACAAAACATTAATTGGTTTTTTGAACTGAGGCAAACCTCTCACTGACTTGGACTTACTGACCTTGACAATGTTATGAAAACTTATATGACAAAATCTCTTATGCCAAATCCAACTATCATCTATCTTAGCAATTAAATAGTTATTGACTTTAGGATTAAGGTGAAATAGGTTACCTTTGGTCTTCTTGTCGGTTGCTATCAATTCACCTTTGCTCCCATAGATTTTGCACATTCCATTCTTAAACTCCAATGAATAACCTGTGTCATTGAGTTGTGCACCACTCAAAAGATTGTTCTTTAATCCTTCAACCTAGTAGACATCATCTGCACTTCTCTTTCCATTAAGAGAAATAGTTCCCTTACTTTTTACCATGCAGAGTGAGTCATTATCAAATCTCACAACTCCTCCATCAAATTCCTTCAGGGAAAGAAATTTTCTCTGATCATTGGTCATGTGGTGTGAACAACGAGTATCAATGATCCAATCATCATAACTATCCATGCAAGATACTATTGCCTTCTGATTAGATGTCTTCTGTTTGATGGCAACAAATAAAATATCTTCATTAGCATCAACCTCAGATTCCTCATTAGTGATACCACCATCAACTACAATAAGACAATCTCTTTTGCCTTTACCTTTGTACTTCTTGAACTTTCCATGCTTGTGCTCATTCTCACCATTCGCACAATTAGCTGCAATGTGTCGAATATTCTTACAAGAAAAGCATTTGAAAGGTAATTTACCTATGTACTTACCGGTACCTCTGGGCCACCACTTAGCCAACAATGCTTCAAGCTTGACTAGACTGTCTTTATTATCAACTTCTTTGATGGATCTAGATTCATAACTATGACTGACATCTCTATGTTTCCTCATAGATGGGCTAGAAACTGAATCTCTAAATGCAGAATCAGATTTCTGAGTGCTACCATCATAACCATTTAATTTAAAAGCAGTAAGCTTACCGATAATGGAATCCAGAGTTACCTTAGTTTTATCAATTGAGTTTAGCTCATAAATGGTTGTATCTTGGATAGTGTAGAACCGGTAGTAGGGCTCTCAAGACCTTTCTAATCACGGCGGCATCTTCAAATTTACCACCAGCACTCTTGATCTCACCGACTATCTCTTTTATCTTCTGACCATACTGTTTGATACTTGCACCTTCAACCATCCGCATGTCATTGAATTTTCCTCTTAGACTCTCTTCTTTGGCAATCTTCACATGCTCATCACCACTATATATTTATTCAAGTTTCTTCCATACCTCATAAGCAGTCTCTACACCATGGACATCAACATACTTTACATCAGAAAAAGAACTGATAATATCCTCTAGAGCTTCACTTTTTTCTTGTTGCTCTTTCTTTTGATCATCAAACATAGTTCCACTAGGTGCAACATATTGAGTAACAACATGTTCCCAGTATTGATTTCCAAGACTCTTGATATAAATTTTCATTCTATCACTCCATATCCTGTAGTCCTCTCTATTAAACTTTTGACCTTCCTTCTTCATCATGATCTACAATATCTTTACCTCAAGCTGTAAGGGCTTAGAGCTTAGAGGACTTGAAATGCTCTGACACCAATTCATGGTATGATGAAAGAATAAGGATCTGGTCAACTACTGAGAGGGAGGGTGAATCAATAGATAGAAAACTTTATACACTTCCACCAAACTCAAAATCAACCTCTCAAGACAATCACTAAACTGACTGGTTTGAACATTGAACTTCAAATGCAATAATACTAACAAGATAAATCGGTTGACTGTTGTAACAGATTTATAGTAAAACAACTTGAAACTCACAAAACCTTTTATCTTGACAATTCAAATACTTTACTGACAGTAGTTAAAACATATTTTAGTTTGTTGCAGGTTGTCTTAACATATGAAAGTGGATTTAGCTGTTCAGCAATTCAACAATAAACATAACCACAAAATAATTCACCACTTGATACAATATTTTTGACGTGGAAACCCAAATGGGAAAAACCATAGTGGGGATGAATACCCACAAGTATTTTGAACTCTTCTGAAGTTCACCTTGTTAGGAGCCTAGCCTGTAAAAGCTTTACAAAAAGTCCTCTTAAGAACAGATCCTGTTAAGGACCACCCGGTTAAGGGATTGACTATAATGCCCTATTAAAAGCAATACCCTATTAGGAGTAACCTCAGTAGAGGATTTATAATCCAAGCTAATGGACCACCTGGTTAGAGGACTTGAATAATGAAGCTTGTTAGAGCTTACCCAGTTAGGAGATTTAACTGTTGTAGTTGATAAGAAAAACAACAGGGGTTTGCTGATCTATTTTGAATAGCACTAAACTTGCTTGTTCAAATCCTTTCCATGCTCCTATCTACCATTACACATACTATGGATAGATTATCAGTTTTGGCAACCACTCTGTCACTCTCAACTACAAGTTTAAAAACACTCAAACAAAACAACTCATCGACCTTATAAACAAATCAACAAGTCGATAACACATCACAACCCTAAACATCTCATAGAGATTACAAACAAATCGGTTCAAGTATGACCATTAGATTACATAGAAAATAACATAGAAATCAATGCGCATCACTCAATATATCCTTGACCGCTCCTTGATCACCACTTCATCAAACTCTGTAACTCATCATATGATTTGCATTACATGCAATGAATTTTCTCATTCCAAAGACAAAAATTGTTGTCTCTACATGTCATGAATCATTTAAAACATTCCTCATTGAACATACATATGTGTCATAATCTTTTTCGTTCACCATTTGATCATAATTTGCTTCAACTCCATCAGTTAGGGTTTGTACTTCTTCTATAGGTAGGGTTACCGGTTCAACTCTCCATATCATAAGCAATGTTGGTTTCCAATACAAACTCTACTACCAGTTGCATTAACCTTTGCTAGCTCCTAATACCAGTTGCAATACAATATTATTAAAACATCATAACTTGACATCAATCATAACCGGTTAATTGACATCAATGACAACATAACATATCATTAATACAATCTTCATGCAAATGCCAACAATCTCCCACTTTGGCATTGACGGAAATACAAATATTAATACCCTTAATTTTGATGATGTGTATAGGAATCCTAGTTTACATTTTACCACAATCATACAATACTCCTCATAGTCTTATAGTTCTTCTCCCCCTTTGACAACAATGCCAAAGTGAAAGTAAAACTTGCAATGTCAAACTTCATTGTTCAGCATCATCAAACTACAACTTGATGCTCCCCCTGTGGAATAACTACCACTCTACACCAATCCAGCTGTAAAATTCTGCAAGTAGCTTTGGGAGTGATGTATTCCTACATCATGCTCAATTGAACTCATGTAGGGGTGCAACCCCTAGCCAACCTCTAAGATACTCAAAAGTAGTCTTAGGTAGAGGTTTAGTAAAGATATCTACAAGTTTCTACTTGGTAGAAACATGCTCCAATATCACATCTTTACTCTGCACTTTTTCTCTCAAGAAATGGTACTTCAATTCAATATGCTTGTTCCTAGCATGCATTACTGGGTTCTTCAAAATATTTATGGCACTGGCATTGTCACATAAGATCTTTATCGGTTCTAAAAACTTCATCTTGAATCCCTCCAAAATGTGTTTCATCTAGATAGTCCGGGTACAATGAATATAAGTTGCAACATACTCAGCTTCAGTAGTACACTGAGATATGCCACTCTGCTTCTTGCTACTCCAAGATACAAGCCTTCCTCCAAGAAAGAAAGCTCGACCAGTTGTGCTTTTTTTATCATCAATATTACCTGCCCAATCTGCATTTGTATACACCTTAAAATTAATTTTGCCTGTGTATGCATACCATAAACCATAGTCAATAGTACCTTTCAAATATCTGAATATTCTCTTGGTTTCTATTAGGTGTGTCTCTTTCAGATTTTTCTAAAATCTTGCAACTAGACCAACTGCTTGAGCTATATCTGATCTACTGTGAACAACATAGTGCAACTTCCCTATCATAGATCTGTACTCCTTTTCATCAATGGATTTTACTTCATCTTCCTTAGACAGATTACAACCTGTAACCATTGGTGTCCCAAATGGTTTATAGTCACTCATAGCAAATGTCTTTAACACCTCTTCTACATATTTAGTCTATGTGATAAAAATACCACTCTTCATCTACTTAATTTGCAAGCCTATGAAAGTTTTTATCTCTCCCACTAGAGACATTTCAACCTCATTTTTTCATTTCATTTGCAAAGTCATTTCTCATGTCATCATTCCCTCCAAATATGATATCATCTACAAATACTTCAATCACCAGTATCTTATCTCCTTCATGTTTGAGATATATGTTGTTGTCTTCACTAATTATTTGAAAACCTATCTTCATCAGGTGTGAATGTAGCCTCTAATGTCGTGCTCTTGGTGCTTTCTTCAAACCATATAGTGCTTTGTGCAGTTTACATACCATATCTTTATCATCATTCAAAGCATTACCATCTAGTTGCTCAAGGTATTCTTCTTCTTCCAGCATTCTATTTAGAAATGTTGACTTCACATCCATTTGATATGCTTTAAATCCCTTATGTGCTGCAAAAGCAAGTAAAGTCCTAACACCTTCAATTCTAGCAACTGGTGCAAAAATCTCACCATAGTCTTCTCCTTCTTCCTATGCATAACCTTTGCAAACCAGTCTAGCGTTGTCTCAGACTACTACTCCATCTCATTTAGTATGTTCCTGAATACCCATTTAGTACCTATCACATTCTTATTCACTACTCTGCGTACTAGGGTCCATGTGTTGTTCTATTCAATTTGATCAAGCCCCTCCTCGATAGCTTTGATCCAATGATCATCTCCAAATGCATCCTTAGCAGTTCTAGGATCAATAGTGGAGATCATGCAAGAATTATCTCTGATTCTTCCTCTGGGTAGCACTCCAGCATCTTTATCTCCAATAATCTAGTTAGGATTATGATTGATTCTCACATACTTCAGAATAACATGATCATTATCTTCAGGTTCTTCTTCATTGTCATCATCTTCTTCTGATTCTACCTGTTCCGGTTGAACTAGCACAACAACAATCTCCTTACCAGTTTCAAGTTTCACCTATTCTTTCTCCAAAAATAGAAGACAAGGATCTTCTTCATTTTTCTCCACACTAGTTTCCCTTGAGACTTTAGTATTCTCATCCACTCAAACATCAACACTTTCAATGATTCTCTGAGTTTGGTTGTTGTAATATTTGTAGGCCTTCTCTTGGTAGAGTAACCAAGAAATATACCTTCATCACTCTTAGCCTCAAACTTGCTAACATAGTCACCTCTCTTAATAAAACATGTACTGTCGAATATCTTAAAATAACTGACATTAGGTTATCCACCATACCAATATTCATAAGGATTCTTGTCCTTAGCTCTTTTTACCAGTATCTGGTTCATTGTGTAGACAGCTGTACTAACAGCTTCTCTCCATAAATTTTTTTCTACACCTCCTTGAATCAACATTGTTCTAGAAGCTTCAACAACTGACTAGTTGTGCCTCTCTAGAATACTATTCTGATGTGGTGTCCTTAGTGCAAAAGGATTCCTTTTGATACCATTTTCTTCACAAATACCTAGTGAATTCCTCAGAAGTAAATTCACCACCTTAATCCATCCTTATACACTTCATCTTCATACCACTTTCCTTCTCTGTTAAGGCCTTGAATGACTTGAACTTACCAAAAGCTTCTGAATTATCCTTCAGGAATATGACCCACATCATCCTTGACCAATCATCAGTGAACATCATAAAATATCTATCACCTCGAATAATTTTAGTCCTTATGGGTCCACAGAGATTTGTATGAACCAGATATAACAAGTGTTCTGCTGAAAAAGACTTTCTCTTGAAAGTTGAGGTTTTCATCTTTCCCAACTGACATTCCTTACACAGAGCATTAATCGGTTTGTCCAACTAAGGCAAACCTCTCACTGAATTGGACTTATTGAACTTGACAATATTATCAAAATTTATATGACAAAATCTCCTATGCCAAAGCCAACTATCATCTATCTTAGAAATTAAACAGTTATTGACTTTAGGATTCAAGTGAAACAAGTTACCTTTAGTGTTCTTGCCAGTTGCAATCAGTTCACCTTTTCTCCCATAGATTTTGCACATTCCATTCTTAAACTCCAATGGATATAACCTTTGTCATTGAGTTGTGCAACACTCAAAATATTGTGTTTTAATCCTTCAACCTAGTAGACATTATTTACACTTTTCTTTCCATTAAGAGAAATAGTTCCCTTACCTTTTACCATGCAGGATGAGTCATTACTGAATCTCACAATTACTCCATCAAATTCCTTCAAGGAAATAAATTTTCTTCGATCACCGGTCATGTGGTGTGAACAACCAGTATCAGTGATCCAATTATCAGAACTATCCATGCGAGATACTAATGCCTTCTGATCAGATGTCTCCTCTTTGATGGCAACAAAGACAATATCTTCATTAACATAAACCTCAGATTCCTCATTAGTGATACCACCATCAACTCCAATAAGACAATCTCTTTTTCCTTTACCTTTATACTTCTTGAACTTGTCACACTTGTGCTCATTGTCACCATTAGGATGATTAGCTGTAATGTGTCCAATCTTGTTACAAGAAAAGCATTCAAAAGTCAATTTACCTTTGTACTTACCGGTACCTCTGGGTAGTGGCTTAGCCCACAATGCTTCAAGCTCAACTAGACTGTCTTCATCATCAACTTCTGTGCTGGATATAGATTCATAACTATGATTGACATCTCTATTTTTCCTCATAGATGGGTTAGAAGATGAAGCTCTAAATGTAGAATCAGATTTCTGAGTACTAGCATCATAACCATTTAATTAAAAAGCAGTATGCTTACCAACGATGGAATCCAGAGTTACCTTAGTTTTATCAATTGACTTTAGCTCTTGAATGGTTGCAACTCGGATATCGTAGACCAGTAGTAGAGTTCTCAACACCTTGCTAATCACTATGGAATCTTCAACTTTACCACCAGCACTCTTGATCTCACCGACTATCTCTTTTATCCTCTGGCCATACTATTGGATATTTTCACCTTCAACCATTTGCATGTCATCGAATTTTCCTCTTAGACTCTCTTCTTTGGAAATCATCACATGTGCATCACCGCTATAGATTTCTTCAAGTTTCATCCATACCTCATAAGCAGTCTCTAGACCATGGACATCAACATATTCTACATCAGACAAAGAACTGATAATAGCCTCTAGAGCTTGAATGTTTTCTTGTTTCTCTTTCTTTTGATCATTAGACATAGTCCCACTAGGTGCAACATATTGAGTAACAACATGTTCCAAGGATTGACTTCCAAGACTCTTGATATAAATTTTCATTCTATCACTCGATATCCTATAGTTTTCTCTGTTAAACTTTGGACCTTCCCTCTTCATCATGATCTACAAGATCTTTACCTCAAGTTGTAAGGCTTAGACCTTAGAGGACCTAAATGCTCTGATACTAATTGATGGTATGATGAAAGAATAAGGATCTAGTCAATTACTAAGAGGGGGAGAATCATTAGATAGAAAACGTTATACACTTTCACCAAACTCAAAATCAGCCTCTTAAGATAAACACTAAACTGACTGCTTTCAACACTGAACTTCAAATGCAATAATACTGACAAGATAAATCAGTCGACTGTTATAATAGATTAATAGGAAAACAACTTGAAACTCACAAAACCTTTTACCTTGACCATTCAAATAATTTACTAATAGTAGTTAAAACATATATCAGCTTGTTTCCAGTTGTCTTAACATATCAAAGTGGATTTAGCAATTCAACAATAAACATAACCACAAAAGCATTCACCACTTCACACAATATTTTTGACGTGGAAACCCAAATGGAAAACACCACGGTGGGGATGAATACCCACAACTATTTTGAACTCTTCTGAAGTTCGCCCTATTAGGAGCCTAGCCTATTAAAGCTTTACAAAAAGTCATGTTAAGAACAAATCTTATTAGGGATCACCTGGTTTAAGGGATTGACTATAATGCCCTATTAAAAGCAATAGCCTGTTAGGAGTAACCTTAGTAGAGGATTTAGAATCCAAGAAAATGGATCACCTGGTTAGAGAATTTGAATAATGAAGCTTGTTAGAGCTTGCCCGGTTAGGCGATTTAACTATTGTAATTGTTAGAAAACAATACGTGTTTGTTGATCTATTTGAATAGAACTACACTTTCTTATTAAGATCCTTTTCAGGATCCTATCTTCCATTACACATACTACAGATACATTATCAGGTTCGGCAACCACTCTCTCACTCTCAACTACAAGTTTGCCAATACTCAAACAAAACAGCTCATCGACCTTATAAACATATTGACAAGTCATTAACACATAAAAAACCTAAACATCTCATAGAGATTACAAACAAATAAGTTAAAGTATGACCGTTGGATTATGTAGAAAATAACATAGAAATCAATGTACATCACTCAAGATATCCTTGACCACTCCTTGATCACTACTTCATCAAACTCTGTAACTCATCACATGGTTTGCATTAAATTAAATAAACTTTCTCATTCCCAAGACAAAAACCATTGGCTCTACACACTATGAATCATTTAAAACATTCCTCACTCAACATACATACGTGTCATAATCTTTGTCGTTCACCATTTTATCTTAATTTGATTGAACTCCATTGGTTAGGGTTTGGACTTCTTCTATAGGTAGGGTTACTGGTTCAACTCTCTATATCATAAGCAATACTAGTTTCCAATATAAAATCTCCTACCGATTGGATTACCCTTTGCTAGCTCCTCCTACCGGTTGCCATACAACATTATTATAACATCATAACTGGTTAATTGACATCAATGACAACATAACATATCATTAATATAATCTTCATGTGAATGTCAACAAATATTTTGCAGAGAGGACCTTGCTCTAATACCAATTGTTAGACAGGTCTAATACCAGGAATAAAGTGAAAGGAGGGGGTTTAATCAGTTTATTATCAAAAATCAGAACTATAGCATATCATAACTTTTTAAATCATAGCACCAAGAAATCAACAAAATGAAAGATAGAACATGAAAGAACTGTACACACAATGCCAATATTTTGACGTGGAAAACTTGGTAAAGGGAAAAATAATGGTGGGAAACCTTTCCCACAATCAGATAATACTTCTGCAACAGTGTGTGAAATAATTACAATGGGGATTGCACTTGCAATCAGACCAACCACTTAGAGCTCACTACTCATCACAAAAAAAATCCTCACTGACTAACATAAACATTAGACTGCAATCCAGAAAGAATGAACTATGAAAGTAGCATCTACTAATGTTTGATACAATTCCGGTTAATGATAGATGTCTACCCTACAACACAATACCTTAGCAAGCCTTCACTGAATGATATAACCTCATTCACACATAAACCACTCTTTGATAATGTAGACATAACCATCTGTCCACCAAATTACATGAATAAGTCACCTATAAATACATATCATCAACCTTATTGTCAAGGTCGGCTAAACCCTAAACTAATAAACCCATAATTATAAAAATTACATCACATGGTACCACCAGATCAATATTATGATTTACATTACATAGCATGGACCTAAATAAAGTAACCAAACAATTAAATCCATTGGAAATTCTGCTAAGACCAAAATCCAACATGCTTCACCAACTAGTAGAAACTGTTGGCAATTTGGAGGAATTGATTATGTGTTGCATTGATGTTTTGTCATTGATGGCAACATCAGCTGTTTTGGTTTACCGATTTTTGATTAGTTTTGGTAGAGTGGTTGATTATGATATTGATCCATTAGGATCCGATGTGCTTTGCCTTGTGGAATTGGTTTTGATCTATCGTTTATGCTATTTAGATACGTCTCACGATCAATGTGTTTAGGATTTGATGACTCAGGAGCTATCATTTGTTCTAGTAATCCTTTTGGTCACCCGTAAGGGTTTTACCAATAGAGCTTTGTTGAAGATCTTTTGATGCACATGAGAAGTGGTATTGGTGCAGCTTCTAGATGGCTTTCAGGATGCTATTGGTTATCTTGTTCATGTTCCAGTTCATCAGTGGTGTTGGATTTGGTTTATGGTGACCTATTTTTGGTCCGGTGTTATCTAGGTTGTGGATCGGTTTCCATAACATGTTGGAGGATATTCCTGATACGTTATCGGTGGGATTTGACAGTTGGTTTACATTGTTGTCGGCCTAAACCAACATGGTTGATCATTGGTTTATGGGTTTATGTTATGAACTTATTGTATTATCTTTTAGGTGTCCGACCTAATTGTTTAGGTCCCGGGTTGGTATAAAATAATGTAAGATCTCTTTGTAGATCATGAATGGGCATATGGGCTGATAGAAAAAGGTTAGAGAATGTTCTGTGTGCAAATAATTTTGTAATCATATGCAGAAGGTTTGATCGATCATATGTGATCAAATTGGGTTTGTAAGAGAGGTTTAAGGCCTCTGGAATTGAGCCTAATCAAAATTGTACTCAGGCACATGAGATGCTATACTAGCAGTTCACTCTTCTTTATGGATTGTAGTCTGATGTTTATGTATTCAGTGAGGCTCCTTTTTGTGATGAGCAGTGTGCTCTAGGCTATTGGCCTTCCTGCATGTGCAGGCCCCTCATATTGTAATTATATACTTGCTGCAAAAGTATTATCTGATTGTGGGTAGGCTTCCCACCGTGGTTTTTCCCTTTACAGGGTTTTCCACATACAAATCTTGATGTCATGTGTTATGGATGGATGGTAACTGTTCTGTGATTTACGTTTATCTTTAAATGCTTTATCAGTCATTCTGGTATTTGGTTTATGCATTCTGGTATTAATTTTATGTGTTTCATTATTAATGTTTTAAATACTTAAAGTTTTATAATCCATTGACAACTAATTCACCCTCCCCTCTCAGTTGTCCTCTAGTTATCTAAGTTGTCTAATAGAACCCCTCAGTGAAATAACAAAAAGTTTAACTAGATCCAAATAGGACCATTATAACAACACGTCAACCAATGGAAAGTCACTAAACACTCAGGACAAGATCAAGAAGTACCTTCAATATGATAGAATCCATTCCCATAAGCCGGACCAAAATCGACTAACCAAATCACCAAATATTTTTTACCACTAAAGCTAACCGGTACTAGGAAATACCAACCAAGAATAAAAGCGATAGCAACCAGAGCACCATATCATGAACCAATAGAATATGGCAAACATATAACCATCTAGAATACGAATCCAAAACTGAGTCCATAGATCTGATTATATCGGATCAGAATCACGGCCAAAAACAAGATGATCACCAAGACTAACCGGGATAGGTCCAACTAGGATATCATCCAACTGGGATACAGTGTTGTGATCAATGACAACACTAAACCAAATCTAGCATATTGCCAATAGTGACTTCCCAAACACTGGATAAAATCTATCTTCTTCTTCAAATAATCAAAGTGATTAGGAATTCTACTACATGAAATACAATGAAATGTAGATTCAACCTTTAAAATAAGCTATGAATATTTATCTAATATAACATATCAAATAGGATAGTCTTATTATTTTTACTCTAATTAAAATAAAAAATGAGGTGACATAAGAAAAGCCTAATTGAAGGAGATATGGTTTTTATGTATATAAATTTTCAATTTCAACTTTAATAAAATGTAGAGTTCAATTAATTTTACAATAAATTTATTTTCATTGTATAAATTATAAAAAAATGAAATCATTTTTCAAATATCAAAATGATTTTCATAATTTTATTTAATATGAATTATGTTTATATATGTTCTATAATTATCATTATATTGATCTATGAACATAATTTATATTAAATAAAATTAAATACAATGACATATTTTAAACTAAATGAATTGTGAAGTTAACTTAAATGAATATGAAGTAAAAATAATAACTAACAATAAAGAGTTAAAAGGGTTCCATACTTCAGGCATCTATATACATTCATATTATTTTAGTTTGATGATATGGAACATGAAATGTTATTCACTCATTTGATAGTTATATTTTATTATTATTTTAGCATTGTAAAAAAAGTCTTCTCATTCAAACTATAACGATGCTGCAACTTATGAAATTCTATCATCTAGATAATTTAAAGGTGCATGTAATGGTTATTCATATTTGGTTGAAAAAAAAAGAAACAATAGCGATGAAGATATTTTTATTTTACTTATGATACTAATTCATATTCCTTATTTTGAAAGACAACATAAGTCTTGAAAATATTTGGGATGACAAAGTTCATTAAAAAATCCAAAATATGTGAAGACTTATTCAAATCTTTATTATTACTATTAATGTATTCCAAAATGATTCCTTATTTCACTATTAGTATTAATGTATTCCTTAGTATTAATATATGAAATTGATTGCCCTATTCAAACCATGGATGTGGTATTGTCACGTGGCCCCTCAAATATCCCTTATTTCACTAATTTTTTAAAACTTTCTCTGATCGGATTTTAGGCCAGTGGGAAATGGAAAGCAAAATGTACAATCCTTTTACTAAAATTTCATGATTAATTGTATAATTATATGATAAATATTATATTATATTATGGAGCAGGCCTAGAATTTATGGTGGCTGAAGTTAATTGTGAAGGGGTCGATGGAGCAAACAAATACAAACAAAAATAATTCAAGAATTCAAACACATAAAATTAACACATAAATTAACCAGAAATTATACACAGTCATTATCATGTGCTGCAACACCAAAACTATAATTTTATTACTTACAAATAATTGATTTACATCTTCCCTATTTTATAAGGGAGTTTAGAATATTCTAGAATGAAATAACTTCAAGGGATATGAAAAATACTGCATGAAAGAATTAGTTTTGCATGACCGACGAACTATGGCAAACTGGAAGTTAAACAATGGCTAACTAACTAACTTTGCATAGAATCCTTTTCATGCATAATCTATTGCATGGTCGGTGCATGATCTTGCATGCGGGAGAAATTACTGATACTTCCAACACTCCTGCTTAATTTCAACCAAAAATGCTAGTGCATGTACAATTCCTTGACTGACTGTTGTCCTCTTTTGTCTCATTCTTTTCACTTGTCTCTAACGGAGTCTACGAACTTCCTCAAATTCATAGTTTCAAACCATCTCTAGATCTTCTGATCTTCATATCCAATTTTCAATAATAGTACCATTCATTTGGCTTCTCCCACTACTGCGATAGTCTCACAAATCTTCAAAACTTCAATTTGAATCTTCTTGTAAACTCACTGTTTGTAATTTTGTGACTTATCCCTAACCAATACAAATTTAAGTTGGTATCGGGTTACCACGAACCATCACAATAAGTGGTTTCTAACTAACCACAAATCTCCCATACAAGTGGTTTCAAATGGCCATAAAAAACTAAACATTGCTCCTTGCCTCTGCAAGATTTTCTCTTCTTTTCAGCTACTCCTTCTAGTAGCTATTGCTATTGCGATTTCCTCACATTACCCACAATCTAATTTGGGTCTGCTACTTCAACATCAAATTTATCCAAATCTCTAAGCTCTTCAGGCTCTTTTTTAATATTTAATTTATTCTCTAATTTCTTCTAGACCTCACGCATGACTAGCAATGCAGACTCTCCCTCCTTAAGCTACAACTTCAGCATGACCAATGACTCATTAAAACGATCTCCAAATCTATACAATCTCCAAAGATCTTGGGTTTAGAAGACTCTTTCTGACTGCTACAATAGTTCACACCAAACTCTTCAATGTCTTCACCATTAGATTCTTTAGAACCGGTCTCTTTCTTTCTTTTCTCCAATGTCTTCAGACTTCAAAACCTCAATGAATTCAAATAAATTAATTCTCCTTTGAACCAGCTACAACTGAATAATCTACTTTCTGAATTATGTGATTCTTTTGTCTCTTGGCTTGTTCTCTTGAAATAGTGCCATAAATTTGAACTTTCCAAAACTTAAATTCTGCAAGGCCTCTTCTCTCACGGCCTCCTTATCTTTTGTGCTTGGCTACTTGATAGCTATGACTTTGTACATATGTGGACCTCTTTCCTTTTCTCTTGATGGTGTCAGCAAACTAAAATCACAAATTATGTTTTCTCTCCATAATATCTTATTTAGAAATCTCCTTCACCAGCTACAGCTGGACCCTTAATTTTTTTAAGTTTTTAATACCTGATCTCCAACAACTACAAGTTTAATTTGACAATTTTTTCTAACATGCAAATGGTTACAACAACTATTCAAAACAATTAAATTCTTCTTCTAGCAGAGCGATGAGTGGGAAAGGAGGAGCGGGGCAAGCTAGGGTTTGGATGCCTATTGATTCAAGCGATGGAAACGAGGACGATGGCGAGGCAGATGGTGAAGGTCGGTGCCTCTTCTCTTTGGCCCAGGTTGGTTGCCCTGATTTCTACGCAGGCTTCTGTGGTTCGCAGATTGTGTGGTTTGATCGCGCTGAGATGGGTGGTGTGTCTGTGCCCCTTTTCATGTTTTTGTACGGTGAGATCGTTGTGCTTCCGGCTGGCTACAGTTCTTTTCCCACAGAAGATGTTTCTTGTTGGGTGTCTTTGATCTCGCATGAAGGTGTTTTGGCTTTGGTGCCCTATGTCAGGCCTGGCTATGGGTCCCTTTCTGGGATTGGCAGAGAGTTTTTGCCCACCCTCTTTGTCTAGTCCTATATTTTTGGTGGTGCAGGTTTGTCCTTGGTGCCCCGCGATGGGCTGCAGACTATTCTACGTGGCTTTTTCTTTCTCAGGCTTGTGTTGGGGGATCCCTTGTCCCTTGTTGTTTTTGTGGGTCTCAGAAAGTAGGGCTTTGTGTGTTCATGGTAGAGTATGGTTGTTTTGGAGGGGTTTCATTGTTTCAGGGGTGAGTAGACCCTCTGGTCTTCTCATATTTTATTCAGCGTTAGGATTTCCTCTTCTCAATCCCCTTTCGTCTTCCCTGTTCTGGATAGTCCTTCTTTTGAGGTGGAGAATATTTTTCTTTGCTATTCCATGACTTTTTTGTGGGGGCTTTTGGAGTTCTATCTTCCTAGCCTGTCTGAAGTGGCCCTTTCTCCTATGGAGGTGGAGATTTGGTGGTTGGGAGCGGTCAAGTTTCTTCTTGCTACTAGAGAGTCTCTAAAGCTGAATTTTTGGCTTCTTTCTATTCCCATTGAGGTGGACCTCTTCTCTATTGAGGTGGGAAGATGGTGGGAGAAGATATTTTGGGTGAGGATGTTACTCGAGTTGCTCATTAACGCCACCTGCCATTACTTTCATGGTCAGGGCTAGTTTTTTTTAACCATGCTTTCTAGTTTTTTGGGGGGTTTGAGGGAGTCTTGCAAAAGCCTCCTTGTGTATGTCATGAAGGTTAGGGGAGCCTTTCAAAACCCCTATGTGTGTTTTGTTCGTTCCACAGGCATGCTGGATGCTAACAATTTTAAAGGGCCCAGTCTGTCCAGTGATGGTTTTTGGTTAAGGGTTAGTTGTACTATTGGTAAGTTGATGACTATGTTACTGGTTATGGGAGCCTAGGAAAACCCTTGTTTGTGGTTTTGGGAGCCAGTTTAAAACCCTTGATGAAGGTTAGGGGATCCTTTCAAAACCTCAATATTCTGTAGGTTTAGGGAGCCTTGTAAAACCCTTGTTTATGTGCTAGGGACACCTTGTGTCCAGTTTGTGGCTTGGTTGTTGGTTCGATGATGATTTTTTCTTTTAGCAACATTGTTATGTGGGTTCCAGATCGTGGTAAAATGTGAGGGTTTCAGGTCCCTTCAGAACCTAGGGGTTTCAGGTCCCCTCAAAACCTGTTTATGGGGTTTTTGGTCCCCTCAAAACCTATTTATGGGGTTTCTGGTCCTCTCAAAACCTATTTACCCATAATCAAAACAATTAAATTCTACTTTTCAAAGAAAAAAATTTCTCTCAATCTTCTTCAACATAATCATGCATAAGTTTCTTTTTTTACACCAATCCCTAGATCTTCTTTTAAGCTCTGATACCACTTTGAAGGGGTCGATGGAGCAAACAAATACACACAAAAAGAATTCAAGAATTCAAAAACATAAAATTAACACATAAATTAACTAGAAATTATACACAGACATTATCATCTGCTGAAGCACCAAAACTATAGTTTTATTGCTTACAAATAATTGATTTACATCTTCCCTATTATATAAGGGAGTTTAGAATATTCTATAATGAAATAACTTCAAGAGATCTGAAAAATACTACATGAAAGAATTAGTTTTGCATGACCAGCGAACTATGGCAAACTGGAAGTTAAACAGTGGCTAACTAACTAACTTTGCATATAATCCTTTTCATGCATAATCTATTGCATGGTCAGTGCATGATCTTGCATGCGGGAGAAATTATTAATACTTCCAATAGATTTTCCTATTCAAACTAATAGAATACGACGATGGAGTGCAAATTGCAATGATCTACACTCAACAATAATAATTCCTTAACTTATTAAAACTAAACTCAAATTTAAAAATTGAATCAGACCGTCACAAATTAAAATATTGAATTGGGATTGTCACAAAATTAAATATTGAAATTTGACTGCCAAAGTATAAACAACATGGTTGGCAGGTTCTCCACAAGACAATATTAGCCATTCAATAATTGAAGTAATACACATGGAGCTAACCTTATCATATGCAATACTATAAGTAGAGTATGCAGGCGATAAGAGTAGATGACCAAGTGCAGTACTCTACAAAATTAGATTTTAGTTGATAGAAATATAAATAGAAAAATAGAGGGAGGGAACATATTGGAACCAAATTGGATCATATCTCAGAGAATGTGTTTGATGTCTACTTGACGGCATGGTTTTCACAAATGGCAACATCCTCAGACAAAGAGGAAGAAAAGTATAGAGAAAAGAAATACAATTGAAGGTGGCAGAGAAAGACCAAAACAAAATTAGGTAACATCAATCAAGCACAAAAATAGGTTTTTGTAAAAAAAATTGATATACATGCACAAAAAGTATAGAAGCTCAAAAGAGTGCATAATGCTCACATAGAAAGAAATAATGTTAATAGAAAAGCATAAGGCATAATATTTTTTATTAGGAGAAAATAGGTTATGAAGGGCCGCTGAAACCCTTTACAACATTAGATCAAAAGATAGCCATTAGAGCACATTGAAAAACAAGAGACAACAGACATAGAAAAGATAGTTGACTAGAAAACAAAAAGCTACTAGCAGAAAGACACAACACATAGGACCTAAAGACAAGATGGCAGAAAAAGAAAAAGAAAAACCAAGACTAGGTAAAGTTCTTTAGCAACTCGGTAGTTTCTAGCTCCAGTTGCTCCATGTTCTCAGTAGTCCACTTGATCTCCTCAATCTTCCTACTTTGGTTTTACTTCTTTCTGGTGCTTGCGCAAGTTCTTCTTCCAGGACCCGTCTCCTTATCTTCAGGGGTTTCTTCCTTCACCTCAGTGGTGTCCCCGAAAGCCTTTTCCCCTTGATCACTTTCAAGCTTGCTGATAAGAACCTTAATGCTATCAAAGGCAGCCTTTAAAATTTTATGACTCTGCTCCCCAATCTTTTTGAAAGTCTTCTCAACCCCTTCCATCCTCTTTTTAGTAGCCCCAGCTCTATTTTCCAAGGTTTGGAAGCTATTGGGTTGGGCATTTATGATTTCCTTTGCATTGGTGATAGCCTTGGTAAGCTCACTTAAACATTCAGGGAGGGAAATGAATTTACCAGTGCCAATAACTTCAAGTTTCAATTTTGCTAGCCTCCTAGACCTATTTTTCTTTTATGCTTGTTATTTCCTTCTGAACCCAAAGGAAAACCTTGTTGAAGTAGTGTGTGTCATTTTTGAAACAAAGATCAATATCCAAATGGGAGCCATCCTGGGCCTTGTCTCCCTTAGGATCCAAGTTCATCTCCAGACCCACCTCCTTCGACTCTACATTCTTAGCTTCCTTCATAGAGGTGTCCTCCCCAACCAAGCCCTTATTGCAGTCCTTGGAACCAGTAGGGAAGGGCAAATGATTCTTAGCTCCCAAATCCTCACCTCTCAGTATCTTCCCCTTTTGCTTCTGGCTAGAGAGAATTTGAACCTCCTCGTTGTTTGTCTCCATATCATCTTCGGTCTCGTCTTCTTCCTCATACCAACTGTCATCATCCTCCCCCTTCTACTTTCTTTTGGCCAACCCTTTTCGCTTATCCTCTTGCCTAGTTTTCCTTTTTCATTTCTTTTGGCCAACCCTTTTCCCTGATCCTCTTGCCTAGTTTTCCCTTTTCGCTTAATCCACCCAGTGATATGAGGGTCGTCCTCAGCATAAGGCATAATGTTGTGATTAATGCATCCGCCACATACATGTTCCCAATGTAGACTGCTAATAACAGATCTCAAACCTTCTCAGAATCCTTTATGTCCTGCTACTTGACAGGTACACCAAGAAACCTGCAGCTCCTGGGATAATGAGAATTAAAAAAGGATTAAACATTAGTAAATAGAAAAAACGTTATTATTGTTCCTGGTAAAACAAAAATAAAACAAATTGAAACTGTCCATTTTACCCTTTCAAATTTCGTTTCTTTTCTTTCCTAAAACTCAAATCTGTAACATTTGTGCTTCCAGCTTAGAGATTATCGAGACCCTGTCAACACAAAGGCTCAAAAAGTAGCATCGTGGCAACAAGTATGGAGAAAACAAATAAACGATATTGCAAGCAGAATTGATCTGAAAATCTATAAATTTATTTGAAATAATGCAACATTCGACATGCATTTGAAAGTGGCGTTCCATTTGTGAGGTGGCATGACTCTTGAACATAAATCACCTTTCCATATTCTGTACGTTTGTAACGGCACATTCAGTGGTGTTGATTCAGGCGGCTGGCAATATGTTTGACGGTGCATTTGGAACGCTTGGAATAGTTACAATGCATGGTCACCATCAATTTTCCGTTTTCTTTAGTGTGTACACTGATGCCTTCACTCCTCCTTGCTGCAGTTGTAGGACGCCTCTCGGCGTAATTAAGCCATAGTCTATGGCTCCCCATCGTGAAGTGACACATATTAAAAAACAATAAGAATAAATGAAAGCAGTCAGATAAGCACAAAGGGGATTGAGCAACTGGTTAAAGAGGGCTCCAAGTTACCTTGGACCTCATCCATGAAAGGCGGTTGAGTGGATAGAGAACTGCACAGGTAGTCATGTTCACTCTAATTGTCATGTCACCCACATACCGCTACCATACATTTTATCGTTTCTCTTGATCTTTTCGAGCCTCCTTCTCATGGCCTAGATGCCCTTGTCGATCCTCTGTGCAATCCTTGTTACCTTTTTGTTCTATAAGTCTCCTCTATCCTTGTCTTCTCCATACCTTCCCCTCTATGGCTGGTTTAGCGTGGCGCCTAGGGTTGGAAGGGTACTCACTATTCATACCTACTGATAAATCTAGGGCTCGCTAAATTAATAAGTAGAGTAAATAGCTTCGACAAATTCTAAATGCTTTTATAAGAAAACTTAGTTTTAAATAACAAGTTTGAACCTTAATTTGTTAAGATGTCGTCCATTTCATAAAAATGAAAAGTGACGTCAAAATTTAACTTGGACGGAGTATTAAATGGTTATGCTAGTTTAAGGATGGCTCATTAAAGTTCAGGTAATTTACTCCACATGTAGGAAACTTGGTTCAAAGGTTTGACATTGATGATTTTGCATAATATGTAAGAAAATTAAGTGTCAGTCACAGGTTACTAGAGATTAAGAAATAATTAAATAGTTTAGCAACAACACCTTCTTTAGCTATACAGTCAGGAGAGTGCTCAAGGAAGGAGGAAAAACAAGTTAAGAGAGATTATCAAGCAACCTCGGGTTATTTATTTCCAATTTAGGCATTTCTTAAATAACTAAAAATGGATAAACATAGTTGTTCATTTTTTTTTCATGTATTTTTCTCTTCTCTAAATATTTGTGAGGAGTTTGGCTAGTTTATGTGAAAGTAGCTATTTTTTTTTTGTTCGATAAGAGATGGAAGTCAAAATATATTAGATAAAAAGAAATAAACATGAAGAGTGTGAGAGATTAAAACAAAATAAGATCTCAAGTCAATAGAATCAAGATCAAAACTCAGAAAACCAAAGTTATCTAGCCAATTTTATAGATCTGTATCCACTATAGATTCATACATCAAACCAGAAATTAACAAGAATGTAGAAAGGTAGAAGTTTTCTTCTCAAAAGATTTTCAAAATCTACTAAAAAAGCAAAAATTAGCTATGAATCTAAATCAATTTGTTATCAACATAAAGTATAGTTGTGAAATGATGAAAAGGTCAAAATTGGTCCTTAATCCTTTGCAGCATGAGAAGTGGAGGGAACAACTTTTCTAGCGCTTGAACTAGGGAGGAAGCCCACGAACTTTGCAAATGGATTTGCATCAACCTCGTGTTCTAAATCCCCTTCCTCCTCACTTGAACTCGGAGTCACTTCATTGTCATCATTCAAATCTTCTATATATTTGTAGAGGAGCACACAATCCTCTATTTCATTGACATTGTCACCAATGATATTGTTTCGAATATGGCCTTCTTCTATAAACCCCACCAGCCACTTCAGAATTAGACACTTCATTGAATGATTGAAATTCTAACTTCCCAAAATGGTTTATTCCAAATAGTGAGGATTGGAAAATAGGGAGTAGGAATGAAAACTTCCATTCTTATAGCATAATGCATTCTATATGAAATTGTTAGATGCTTGTCTATACTTAATATTAGCTCCTTTAATTCACCCAAAAACTCGCTTTCCCTTCATGAAAGTTCTTCCATAGCCACCTTTCTCTCTCCAACCATGAGAATGATTGCAAGATAAAAGGCTAGAATATCAAGATTCGTTGTGTATGTATGGTTAGCCTTGATGAATTCACCACCTAGTATTCAATATAGAGAATGAAAGAAAAGTTTATGAGCAATTTACCAATTCATAGAGCCTCTTGTGAGTAATAATCCCAAAAATGCCATTTTCCATTTTGAAGCAACTAGAGTAATAGAGGAATCCATTCGAGAGAAATAGGGGAATGAGAAAGCCAAAGTGCACAAGCAAAAACTAGGGAATTACACTGATATTCCTAGAATTAGTGACAATTTTTTTGCACAATTAGAATAAAAAGAGAGTAACATAGCACACCAATCTCTACATTCAATGTACATGCTCATAAATTTGGCTAGGTTTATGTAATGATATGAGCTAGAGATGTCAAGTCGAGACAAAACCAAGATCCTTAAAATATAAAATATAGTTTACTAGAGAAGGGGATCATCATTGCAATTCAATTGAGGCCATAATGCAAATTGGAGATATCAAATCCAACTTATGCCACATACAATGATAGAAAAATATTGTCACCCTCCAAATTTAGCCATTTCTAAATCAACCTTCTGCCACATTTTCTTTTATTATTCTTCCAAGAGCCCTAATTTAATTTTCCACTAATTTAGATATGTCTTAACTACTGACAAGGAACCACATCTCAACTACAAGCTATCCTACTTAGTGATTTTGTTAGAGAAAAAGGGAGGGTTGTCACCTCTTCAACCACTTGCCACCTCACTTTAATCACTTCATCAACCACAAAATATTCCATTTCAAATAGCTAATCACTATAGGAGCATTTGAAATTTATAAATTCAAATGAAAACACCCATTAATGAAGATGACAACTAACCCAATTCAAATGGTTGTATAGTAGGGGTATTTTTGAAATTCAGAATTCAAATATGAACTTTGATTTAACAAAACTATGAACTAAACATCCACTTCTTGATTTTTAAATTCAATACCATCTACCCCTAAATTTGCCAAATAGTCTTCTTTTTCATTAGCTTTGCTATAGGTATGATTGGATATTACTGCATCAAAAAGATGAACTAAATCTAACACTTTCCCAAGCAATACATTTAGCCTCCAATTTGGAGTAGAACCCACTCTCAGGGCATTGTTTACTATATCAGAATCAACTTCAAGTTTCAATTTATTTATATTTAATTCTCTCCGAAGAAGGATTCTTTCTAATAGAGATTTACATTCTACAAAATTATTTGCATCATTTTATAATTTTTTTTCTAGCTTGGTTAACACTGATCCATCTTTGGCATGAATAACATAAGTAGCTCTAGAGATACCAAAATTACCATGAGAAGCATCATCAAAATTTAACTTAGTGCAGCCTATCTTTGGGGAAGCCAAACACATTTTTCTCTTTCTGCTATACTTACTTGATCACTTTTACCAACAAAAAGGGGAACCTTCAGCCCAAACCATTTCATTCTTATAGAACCATCCCACTTACTGAATTGAGTTTCCTTCTATTATTGAGATTTAATTTTCCTATTCATCACTTCCACTATGGTAGCTTCAATTGTATTGGCAAACGACTCCCAAGCCATCTTCTTTCCTTGAAATATTCTTTGATTTCTCTCCGTCCATAATTCCCATAAAATGATGGAAGGGCTAGTAATACATAGACCCCATAAATAAATTTCTTATTTATCATAGGCCAACTTTTCAATAGGTTTAAAATGTCATTAGGCAGGGTTCTAATTCATCCAAGTTTAGCACAAAGTCAAATCCAAGACATTTGAGCAAAGGGGCAACCTTGGAGAATGTTATTTGGGAATTCTTCATGCAATTCACATAGGGCACATTTGGATGGACCTTCAAAGCCTATTCTCTTAAAACATTCAGCTACTATAATTCTCCCTTGAAGAGAAACCAAAGAGAAAGTTCCAACTTTTGGTAAACATAATTTATTCCAACAAAATTGAATGGGAATCTCAGTTCTATTGAAATGTTGTCTCTTACTAATAGCTTTACTTTCTTGAAAGTAGCTATTATTACTTTGTATGTTTAAGTATCATGTTGTTATCAGATAATTTTAGTAGTAAAGATGATGTGAAATCCATGTTGAGATATGTAATAGAATTAATGCATTGGTTGCACAAAGTTTTAGATTTATTTCTATACATCTTGTTGAAGAATTTGGTTTACCCTATTCTTTGTTATTCATATTTTGAAAGATTGTAATAGAAGTTGAAAAGTGTTCAAATCTGATTTAATATTTAAAAAATGGACATTACACTCCACTTAAAACTAACAAGAATGGCTATGCCCCCTTACCTTTCTCATGAATATCTAGAATGACAAGTCACAATTGTTTTAAAAACCTACCACTTAAATTTCTTGTAAGTAGAGGAGATCAATAATTGACTTATATTTGCACAACACCCTAACAATAAACTCTCTATCACAAGACATAAATCCTTGAATATTCCGACTTGAAATGTTAAAAACAATACTTAAATAAAGTAGGGAGCTAGGATTTTTTTATTCTTGTAGAGCCTATGAAAACACTTAGGGATCTTCTCCTCCTCTTTATCTTCCTTTCCTTTCCTTGGATTCTTTTTGTCATTGTGACTATTAGAGTTATGAGACCTATTCACCTGATTCCTTTCATTCTTATTCCTTGCCTTTATTTTTCTTATGGTAAAATTTATTTAGTTCCAAGATAGACCCAAAAGAAGAGGGTCATAGAAGTCTATGGTGAATACTACATCAATAACATCTCTATCTTTGATTTTAAAGTCATTGAGAGGATCCCCTAGCAACAATTTTGAGGAGTTGGGCAAACCACTTGACATTATAAGGACATCAACCTTATTTTTTAAGGAAACTAGAGCTAGTTGTTGGGCATTATCAAAGGAAAAAGGAATACCTACCATCTCTAAGCCAAAACAAGAATTCAACCTAGAGGAATCTACATGTTCTCTAGCATTGATTATAGGGATGCCCCAATCAAAATGAGGGTCAGAGAGAAATGGATGAGTATTCTCAACTACATTGCCAAAATCTAGCAAGGGGTCAATCATATAGTCATTGAAATTATTAATATCACTAGTCTCAGTGACAAGATCAACCAGAGTGTGTTTAGAGGTGGAAGGAATTTTCTCTTTCTCAATCTGAATGGAGCCAAGGGATTTACCTTTGTCAATATTATTGAAGGTCCCATCTGACTTAGGGCAATTCATCCCGAGGTGACCATTTTTATTGCACAAAAAATAGGAGTTCAAGCTACCCAAAAGCTTAACATCACATTGTATAGATTTTTTACCTAACTAAATTGAAATAGCATCCAAAATATCAAAATTTAGAGAAAGAGAAATCAGCACATGGGCATTCATATGAAGAAAAGCTACTATCAAAGCATAAAATTGCTAAACATTACACAATGGAAAAAATATTTATGGAATGAATTTCCATACATATGAGGGGACACTTTTAATTTCCAAACAATTGGGGGTAGATGTTGCCACAACTTCTTCACATTTTTACTCAAGCGACAAAGAAATAGGCATGAACGTCAACTGACCCGAGATTCTAGCGATACTTATTTAATACTCTTTCTTGCATACCATGACTATGAAAAGAGACCACAAAGAAACCCCATTGTAGCATTCTACGAAAAGAAACATAAAATTCTCATTTTTTTACCCCATACATTAGTTATCCACTTATCAAAGAATTTTCTTGATGGGAGAAAATTCACATCGTGAATATAGAAAATTACAATGCTTCTAAAATGGGATTCTTCATTTTTAATAGCCTATAACATAATTGGAGTGGGGTAAATGAAAGGGATTTTCCCTTGAGAAGAAGTCTTACAATTTTCTCTTACTCGAATATGTATTACCTTATTTCCAAAGTTTATTTCTAATGTTAGTGCTTTTTAGGAACTTTTGTAAAAATTGTGTTAGTTTATCACTATTGAATTAATATACTCAAGACTAGCCACCTTTCAAGTAGACAAACAACCTTTGTCTTCCATTTTTTAGATTTCACAACTTGTAGGTACATCATGTATGAATGGCCACATGAACAGGTACTTTTGAATCTTCTAAAATAATGACTGTAAAACAAATCTTAATAAAACTATAATTTGCAATTTTACATAGGGTTACACATGTTAAAATAAAATTATAGGTACATCGACAATTATATTTTCAAATCTAGCACTTTTAATGACCATGGAGCAGCCGTTTCTTAAATTTTATCCGGAACTGTCCCATAACAAACGTTTTTACTACCAAAGGGGAAAACCTATAGAATTATAGGTGTCATTTTTGTTATAATACATAGATCAAGGTTTGCCGAAGTAAAAAAGAGAAATGGGTATTTACTTAGTTAATTCTAGAATACTTTATTTGCACTCTGCGAAAAACATTAACACACCAAGCAGATGGTACACAGTTTGATGAGACGGTTTCTGTATGTGAGAGTTCATACTTGAGGAACAGGCCGGCACATTGAAACTTGTTTTCCACTGCCAAATCCATACGGCTGTTCATTTCTGGAGTGAAATGATTCTTCCAATCACCCACTTCACCTTTGCCAAAAAAGGATCGATTGCGTAAATGGGCATTTTTGAAATTTAGTTTGCCATTTGTGTTAAAATCTAGAGTTGAAAGAGATTGAAAGCTGCATTGACTGTCTATGCAACAAATGTCCTCCTCTGTCAATGAAGATTGCCCCAAAAAATCAGAGATCTTTTTAATGTAGGTTAAAGAATCTGCCTTCATATCTTCATAAATAAAAAATGTGATATTACTTTTATTCCTACTGGCATTCCAAAAGCTCAGCACATGATCAACAAAAGGACCATAGAAAGAGACACCATCATAGAAGTTCTCAACGAATACCTCCTTGGAAATAGGAGATGTCGTTTGACCATTGGAGACAGCTTGTAGAGCAGGCAAGAACTATTGGTGGTTAATTCCAACTTCAAATAACTGTTAGTTCACTACCGCAGATTGTGGATCACTCACCGATCTCCGATCTCCGATCTCTGATCTCTGTTAGGTTTAGATTCATTCTTTCTGCCTGAATTAAGGCTGTTAATTTCAGTCTTCTCTTGCCTTCATCGTAATGTTAGATCATGGGGTGGTTCAACTTTTGTATAAATCGTTCTTTTAGCTACTGTAAAGAACAATGAATTAATATAAGAATTTCATTTGATTCAGATTTCTTTATGCTCTGTTTTTGTTCTATTTTCATTCTACAACTTTCTCCTTTATTTCTAGCTAGATTCATAATCTCTTATGTAGGTTTAGCTGAAACTTTCACATGGTATCAGAGTCTGGGAGCTAGAAGAAAGGAGTAGAACATTTATTTTTTGCAAGTATTGAAATTCTGAGCTGTTCTAGAATGGAATTCTCATTGCCTTGGGGGAATCTATTGGTATTTTTGTATTAAAAATGAAGTGAAATAAAGTTCCAAATGGTGTAGTCTAGTCTAAAATGGGAATTAGATATCATCCATCTGTCATCTTTTTGGAAGAAGGAAATTACAAGTCCTGACGTAATAGAATCCTAAAGCATTGTCGCTAGATTCATCTTTTGCCTCATTTATATGGACTTATTCCCAAACCAAGTACTTGTTGGCAGAAATTCACATGGGAAAGTAGAAATGATCATGTCTTAGGATTAATTGGTTTAACTATTGGGGACTATACATCATGGGCTCTATCACACATTGAGTGCCCTCGCACTCTTTGGGCCACTATATGGGAAATGTATGGAGATCCCAATGAACCTCCATTTCTAGATGAAGACACACTTCTCTCCCTTGATAATGATGATGATCCTATGTGTGACGATGGCACTGAAGAGGAAATTTCTTATTGGAAGAGACTTGATTCTCTTGATTACACAAATACATCTTCTCCTACTTCTCCTCTATCCACACCTCCAGTATGGGAAGTTGTGGAGTCACCTCCAACTACCAATTTAATAGAGATCTTGGCTTCTCTGAATGCTACTCCAGATTCTCTTCAATAGGTTCATTCTTGTCCACTGGATGAGAGAGATATCATCCTATCAGACATTTATCATTTGTTTGTTGAATCTCTCCTTAATCATGATGACAATATTGAGGGCACATGTCTTCTCTCTGATGTTAGCTCACATCAAGTTGCATTTTCTTTTGGTTTGGATTCTTTTGTTCCCTCTCAACCACTCCATGCTACTATCTTGACACATCTTGATTCACATCCGAACAAATCTCTCACTTCAGTTGTCAGTGTTCTTGAACCTTGTATGGAAAAGTCACAGTTCAACATCAGATTGGAGAAACATGAGTATTTTCCACAACCATTCATCTTTATTCCTTCACACATTTCACTTGAGTGGGAATTCAATAGTTTGATAGCTAGAGGTTTCTATCTTCCAAAAGGAAGAGGTGTCATTCGTTGCAGAGGAACCTACTACAACATTCGCTTTGCTACATCCTGTATTGACTTTCTTTCTCTTCTTTCTAAAGGCACAAATAGCCACTTTCTACAAGATCTTTGGTTGCAAGACATTGTAGCATATTAGGTATCAAGCAAAGTTGGTGTTAATTTTGAGGGGGCATTTTATTCCCACTGGGTTTGCCCTCTTTCCTCTTTCCTCAATTATTTCTTCTTTCATCTTTCCTTAGTTAGAATTAAGGGGGGGTGTTGGTGGTTAATTCGAACTTCAAATAACTGTTAGTTCAATACTGCAGATTGTGGATCACTCACCAATCTCTCTTAGGTTTAGATTCATTCTTTCTGCTTGAATTAAGGTTGTTAATTTCAGTCTTCTCTTGCCTTCATCGTAATGTTAGATCATGGGATGGTTCAAGTTTTGTATAGATCATTCTTTCAACTACTGTAAAGAACAATGAATTAATATAAGAATTTCAATTGATTCAAATTTCTTTATGCTATGTTTTTGTTCTGTTTCCATTCTACAAGTTTCTCCTTTATTTCTGGCTAGATCCGTAATCTCTTATGTAGGTTTAGTTGAAAATTCCTCAAGAACTTCTAGTGCGAAACGGAAGTGTCCTTAGGATTTCGGATGATATAATGATTCGGTAGCCAAAAGATGCGATTTCAAGTGGAAGAGCAGAATAGGGCAGATGGGCATCGAACAGCCTTGGCGAGGGAATTTCTACAATTAGAATGGAGGCATTAGGCATTGGTCATGAGTCATAGCTTCCTTCTAAATGGGGAATCAAGTCATGAACGTTCCTTTCCTTCAAAACGTGGCCCTTGCTTTCGCTCATAATGCTGGCAACGATAGCTTTCAACCAGGTTGTTGTTGGGATGTGAAGCCCAATGGTAACATGACCATTCATCTTCACTTGGCTCTTGGTTGATAGCTGAATGTCTATATAAATAGATGGGCATAGGCTATGTATTGAATAACATTTAATATATAATATGTCCCTGCTTTCTAGTGGATGTAGCCATTTAATGATGAACCACGTAAATAGCTATGTTATGTGCACATTCTTTGTTGTTTTTCATTTTACTTTAATTGTTCATATGTTTTCTCTACTTGATTTAAACTAACAATTGGTATCAGAGCCTTGTTGGCTTGAGCAAAGATGGAGGAAGAAGGAGAAGGTAAAATTCATAACTTCTATGGTAGTTTTAAATTCCATGTAAAACTGTGCTTCAAGTGTCGCGTACATTGGTGGGATGGTTGGAAGAAAGAGGGGAACTCAGTTGAAGAGGAGAATCCAGCGAAAGAAAAGGATGTTGGAATTCTTCTTTGCTCCCCTCTTGAGCCAACTTTGGCACTTATTGGCCAAACTATTAATGGCCGGGAAGTTATTGGCATTCGTGTGGTAAAGGTTGAACATCGTGATGCCTTGGTTGGAGTTGAAGATAGTCCATGTATAGACGCTAGAATTTCTAAGCAGAAAAATGATGGAAAAGAGGTTGTTGTTGAAGAGGATGAACTCAAGAGATTGTGGGAGGAAGATTATATGCCATCGGAGACCCAAGTTAAATCTGTTGTTGACTCCTGGGATGAGGATGGTGTAGATTGGAGGGAGGTAGCAGAGCAGAGCTCTGGAGATGGCATGACCTTGGCAAAAATAAAAAGGCACTCCCATGATGTTGAGGACAACCTTTGCACAGATAATTTCATAGAAGCCTATGAGCCTATCGACTTGGATGAAGAAGTGCAAGATAAAAGACAATTTTGTGGTTTGAAGCAGAAGCGTCCATTGATAGGAGCCGAGGATAATGGGCATCGCTATCACAGACAGAGAAAGGAGATATGGTTGACCAACCTGATGGGATAGATATTGATGATAGTGTCGACATGTATAATGAGAAGCCTAAGATTAAGGGGAGTTGCGTGAAGGAGGTAAATGAATCATTGCAGATGGAGGAGAGCACGCTGGATTTGTGGAATAATACCTTGAATAAGCTTATGATGTGCTCTTATGCGAACAAGGAAAACGATAGCTATACCCATGGAAGAAAGTTTGAAGACGGTTACAGAGAGGGGAAGAGATTTTTATCTCACTAAAGGAAAGCGAAGCACCACATGTGGCAGCAGCAGAGCATGATGGTGATGATGTCAAGGGAAGTGATACAAGGAAGCAATTTTCCACAGAGTCGCAACAAACAGAGAGCAGAGGGAGCAGTGAGCTAAGCACATAGGAGGTAGGGAAGATGGAGATGTCGTATCCGCCTTCCCAAGCGTGAAAGTCCCAAAGGTGAAAGATGACTACTTCAAATTCGAGCCACGGAACACAGACGTGAACATCATGAATGCCCTGTGGCGAGTGATGATGGCAGAGGTGCCGACGATCGTCTTAGACCTGGTGGAAATCAAGAACAATTCGTCGATGTTCAATGACAAATTCATTTCACATAAGCTAGGCCTTACCTCGCTTACCTCCAAGCACGCAATCGAGATGAGCTGCTTGTGTGATTGTGACAGAGGTGATGGCGAGGCACAGTGTGAGCACTGCTTTCCATGTGTTTTGGTGGAATTCGAAACAAAGGTTGCTTGGGCGCTCTCGAAACTGGCCTTTGCTCTCTCTTCTTGCAATATCTCTCATGGGGATGCAGTCTTCATAGTGGTGCCCAAAATCCGAGCCATGAACGGAATGTAATTTACAGTATCCATGGTTAGGGGGGTTCTCAACTCGGTAAACATCAGTTTGGATGCTCGAACAATGGCGACCCAATTTACCCATTGGGACCCAAAGTTCAAATTTAAAGAGTACCAGTTTCTGCCCCTGGTAATGGAAGCCATTAACATAGCAATAATCAACAGGGTTAGACAAGTTATTGTCGTAATAGTCGTTGAGTAAGAGACCAATAATAACGCTCCCCTGTTTCTGGACATGATCAGGGAAGAGTTACACTATTATTCGGTGACGCGTTTAACAGACCATCTTTTCGCTGCCTAGGTCCTGGCAAACCTAACGACACACTCCAACAATGTTAAGATTTTGTGTGCAGCGTGGGATTATAGGATTGGCCGTGGGATTATACGTGGTGTTGGGCATGGCATTCGACAACCATGGGAACGTGTTTCTGGATGTTTAGAGCCTCAGAGGTATACGGGAGGTGGTGGCAAATTTGTTGGTAGAGTTGGTCAAATTATAGGTCATGGAATAAATCATCCTTTTGGACAAAATGTACTTCCACATGTACCAGGGAGAGTACCAAGTAGGAATCCACCACCCGTAGATAGAGTTCCTACTGCTATCATGTTATTCCAGGCCTTGCTTAGAGGTGGTGTCAATGTAGATGCCCCTAGTTTTGTTGGCACCACTGCTCTATTCTATGTTGCCTCCAGATGTCATGTGGTTATTGTAGAGGGTTTATTAGATTCCTCTGCAGACAAAGAGAATGGGGATGTTAAATTGGATTACCCAGCTTTTGGGAAGCGGTTTATAGCTGAAGAGATTCTTGTACAGAGAACAATCACCAAGGATGTTGGACAAATAGTTGGTTTGGAAGTAGTGGTGAGACAGAAGGAAGTGGAAAGGTCAAGAAATGCTCTGAGAATTTGTAACGGAAGAGGAATTTTGTTTTCCCTACCCGATTCCAATGATGATACTACCCATGTGTCTAATGACCAGTCCACGGTTGAGAGAAAGCTGGAACATGGAAAAACGTTACTTAATGTTTATAATGATTTGGTGAAGTTGGTTCCTGCAGGGAATCTGTCTGAAGTTACTATTTTCGAAGATGATAGGTTTTTCAATGTTCTGTCAAGGGGGAGCACAGATGATCATAGCATGTTTGTGCTTAATGATTCATTTCAAGATGGAGGGTTCATTTTAGATCAAGTTAATGATCTTTCGAATGTTTTGTTCAGTGTGAAGAGGAGCATAAGAGAAGATGTTTTTGTTTTGGATCTGTTTTGGAGATGACTTATTCGTAGTGTCCGTGAACAGAGTTTTGCAAAGCTCAAACCTTTGATGGATCTGGTTCCGTAAGGATCAAAATGGAAGACTGGGGATGCCAGTGCATAGCTGTGTCGTTTGGTCTTCATGGGGGAAATTGTTGGGATGTGCAGCACAACGGTCACATGACCATTCGTCTTCACTTGGCTCTTGGTTGATAACTGAATGCTTATATAAATCGCTGGACATAAGCCATGTATTGAATAACGTTTAATATATAATATTTCCCTTCTTTCTATTAGATGTAGCCATTTAATGGTGAACCACATAAATAACTGTGTTATGTGCACATTCTCTGTTGTTTTTCATTTTAGTTTAATTGTTCATATGTTTACTCTACTCGATGTAAACTAACAGTTGTTCCCGTCTTGAATCTAGAACACACAAACACATCATCCTCCCGTGCTTGGAACTTTGTGTACATGTTCATCACACCTCGCAGGATTTGGGGCTCGTAGAAGAAACCATCATGTTCAGCAAGTTCAACTCCATACGGACTTTCTGGTCTTCCACCAGATGGAGTGAAGGGTTTAGATATTTGAAGAGATAAGTGGCATGCTTTGAGTGCTAATGATAGTTCGCATGGTACCAATCAACCAATGTATATTGCATCGATATAGCTGTTGTGAGATATAAATTATTATCATTGTCGACAAAGAAAGAGACGACTGAGCGTAATATAAATACATCGATAACAAACAGGGGGTTAATATAAATTGCCCACGTGTGTTCGTTGACATACCCCACATGCGCATGCTAACCATTATTAGCTAGGAAACAGTGTTATAATTTTTTATTTTATTTTTTTCTGAAATACTACAATAATTTCTAAGCTCCTTCGTGGAAAGACACTTGTCTCTATAGTATAATATTAAGTTCATTATTTCTCCATCCCTTCACGCGTCAATGTCGTGTAGACTATTCAATTTATATTTTATATGTTTTTCTTAAAGGTCGACCCAATGAGGAGTAGTTGGACAATATTTTTTACTAAAATAATTATCTAATATATTGGAGATATAATGGTCCAATTAAAAATGGTGTGAAAATTAGATTCAGATTATAGGAAAAAAATATTCAATATATAAATGATATAGGTGATTTAAATATTTTAATGTAAATTTAAAAGTGCGAGAAAATTATAATTTTGAGATACTAACAAATAAAATAATTGAAATATATTTATTGTTAATAAATAAATGACAAAAATCTATTTATCTGTTCAAGGAATCTTTTTTGAGAAGATGACTTTAAGTAAAAGGTTCTATTTTGTTTGTATCATTGTTAATCCCACACTATATAACAACATTGATGAACCCACAACATCCTACATGTCATCATATGACATTGCTATTTCTTTCCCATATACATATCCAATCAACCATGAGCTCATTATTCCTAACTCCCTCGAATTCCTTAAATCTTTTAAATATTCCATATATAAACATAATTAATATATTTCCCACCTATGCATATTGTTAGAGTTATTATGTATTAGCTAATAAGTATTTATTTAATTATTAGTTTATTATCCTCTACACTTAAGCTAAACTTAGGAATCTTATAATTCTTTAGGTTTTCTCCTTTAGGGTTTCTAGCATCCTTTTATAAGGATTCTCTCTTTGTAATTTGCAATTGTATTGCATTATTCTTGCACAGTCAATGACTCCTCTTTTTTGGATCATTGAATTCTAAAAACCATAGCTTTGTTTTTTGCTTCTCTTCTTCTGTGACAGGTTCGCATGTAGGTGACCCTTGGGAGCTATAGTGTTGATTTTTCCTCAACACCTATATGGTATCAAAGCTGATCAATCAAAGATGGAAGGTTGCCTCCAAAAATAGGAATGAAAGAGTGTCCATATGGTAAATTATCCATCTCACCAAAATGCATGGGTTGCCAGCTACTGCATCCGCCTAGTACATATGAACAAATACTGAATAGATAGCTCACTCCAACGAACCAAGGAAGCATTAGAACCAACAACCAATAGGATAAGCCCCCTCATAATGCTAACAAGGGAGAGGTTACAGGTACACTGAAGCTGAATGCTAAGAAAAAATGCATGACAAATAACTAGGAGCATCGAGAGTGCATCAGAAAGTACAAACACATATAAAGGCTAGTGTCGTGGAAGGAACACTCACTTTTCACACATCATGAGGATAATGTCATGGAAGGAACACTCACATGACAAAGGTAAATGGTAAACAAAGTCAAACATGAAACCCCCCCATGGCACTTTATAATGGAGTGCAAGTACAATAAGGCACGAGATGTGCAAGATCCCAAGCATGCAAGGCATAGTGGCACTTTATCTCAGTGTGTTTGCAAAATTTCTTTTCCATATACATATCCAATCAGCCATGAGCTCATTATTCCTAACTCCCTCTAATTCCTTAAATATTTTAAATATTCCATACATAAACATAATTAATATATTTCCCACCTAAGCACATAACTCAAAGAATTCCTACATTCACTAATAGCCTATAATTAGAAAACCCACTCATTTATTATTTCATTCTAGTAAGACCAACTATGTTAAGAAACTATTCTAAAGCATGCCTCAATATCTTCTACAAATAAAGACAAAAGTTTCCCTCTTGTTTCCTCTCTTGAACCCTAATCATCTAAAACTCTATCCATCACTCATAATCCCTTTCAAGATCGTATACAAAGTTATGACCCAATAACACCTTTTGAACTCATCCATGACAAAAATCCTTTGTCATCTCAATATGTAGTTACTCCTAGTAAACTTATTCATGAGCTAAACCATGTACATCTTAATATTTTGTCACTCCTAATGAACCCATTGATGAACCAAAATTCTATCATTTGGGATCTTTTACCTTTATTAGATTTCATTTTCTCAGTAACAAAGAATATGCAATGTACAATGTACACCATTACCCTTTACCCATCTCAAAATGGATTAACAACTTATGTACAAGGATCTCATTAGAAAATAATTTTTTTGACAAATTTATAGCTAAGGCAATGAATTGGGCCTATACTAGAAGTGTATCTTAGATCATATAAAAATGATAGGAAACTTAAGCTTTAATTGACTAGGCTATTTTTCACATAATCAAAAGATTGGTTACTACTCAAATAAAAATAAGGAAACTTCATCTAATATTGAAATAGGTGGCTTCCATCAATCTTCAAACAAGTTATCTATCAACAATGCTTTTTCTAATCTCATTATCTTTAAAAAGTATATATTAATCTATTATCAAAACTTAGGTTTCAATTTGAAAGTGAATATGTAATATATTAAAAAAATTACTATTTAACATTTGGTTGTTGTCAACTAAAGATTGGATAATGTACTACAAGATCTCATACATTTATACAAAAATATATGTCTCAACTTTTTTATATTTTCTATATAAACAAGGTTTCATTATCGTCAAGTTCTTGTCAAATGCTTACATAGAAATCTTCATTTTTTTATTGAAGAGAAATTGAGAATAATAGTGGTTTTACTTTTTTTTTCAATAGTGATGAGGACAATTGACTAAAATATTATTGTCAAATATGAAATCTCTTTGATTAAATATGTATAACAACTAAATTCTACTTTATCTTTGGATAGAGAATAGTGATCACCCCCTCCTTGGATAATGCAGACAACCTGCTAGACCTTAGTAAGAAGCTAGTAAGAGATGTGAAGACTACAAAGACTGACCACGAAGAGAAAATCATGAAACTAGAGATAGCTATATAAAAGATTAATGAGAAAGTGAG
Organism: Cryptomeria japonica; assembly: GCF_030272615.1. NCBI lineage: Eukaryota > Viridiplantae > Streptophyta > Pinopsida > Cupressales > Cupressaceae > Cryptomeria > Cryptomeria japonica. Next base: position 310,125,148 of record NC_081405.1, on the reverse strand, counting down.
AGAAAGTATTGCTATCAGTAGGATAGCCATGGAAAACAACATCAAGGGTCTTTAGAGAATCAATGAAAAATCTCAGTTCCTTAATGTTTCCCCCTCAACTAATCAGGCTAAACCTTACATTTTAGTTTATGGCAAAGGAAAGGAGAGAGTACCTAATTTGCAGGGTGACACTTAGGCCACTCGGTGTCCAGCAAATCACACTCGCAATAGGGACAAAGCTAAGCAGATGAATGCCAACATTATGGAGGATTTAGCAGAGATTAATAGGAATGTTATTGATATGAATGTTAAGTCTGCTTAAATTTTAAAAAATATTATGTAGTTTCTGGGTCATTTGATCTTGTTTTGTGTTGTTTTGCTACTATTGGCCCACCATGGCTTGACATTTGGTTTGTCCTTATGACTGGATTATTTTGTATGGGTTTTGGGCCCCTATAAAACTTGTTTTACTCTATTTAATAGCAACTAAATTATACCTTTGTTTTTTATCTAAAAAATTAATTGTGATGATGGTCTGCACTTACTATGTTGTTTTCATTTCTTTGTTTTTGAAACATAGTTTTGTCTAGAGGCACAATTCACTACTATCTAATACATATCTTAATATGTTGTAGCTTAATTTTTGTAATTTTCAAAATAATTTTATATATTCATGGATTAGATTTAATAGGATGATGTGAATTTTGTTCTGATGGCAAGAATTACCAGTTCAATTATATTTTTTCTCAAATAAATTTGATGTTTTTAGAAATGGAATACCAAGCACTAATTAGAAAAGATTCCAATATTTGAGTCAAGAGTATATTACATGTTTAAACAAATTTATTTGACTACACTTGTCTTATGATAATACATTTTCTACGTCTTTATAATTTTCAATAAATTTAATTAAATAAGCATATGTAGACATTCTTGAAATTTTAGTACTGTATATCTGACTACTATTAATCATTATTACCTTTTAATTATATATAATAATATGTACTCCTACCTCCAATACAAGAGTATATACATTCTAAGGGTCATACTTTGTACTAGGCCAAAATATATTAATCATGTTCAAATGAATGTAATCTCCATTATGATTTTACAATGATTCCTCGAGAGTTTCAATTGTCTTTTTTACATGCATGAACAATCACTGAACTTCCAAAAGAAGAGTTGTCATATTTATGCTCACTGGATATTGACAATGAATAAGGTCCCTCACATATACGTCTATGTATTTTTCAATTTAAGAATGTTGGAATCATGTAAACTAATATGAAGATTCTTATTTAGTATTAATTTTAATTATATAAACTAATTTGTATTGTTACCTTTAACAAAAGAGATAACTCTTAAACATTGGCTTCGGTTCTGTATTATATTTATTCATTTTGATGATAAGCTAACCAAATTGAACTAGATAATGCCACATAATACTAGAGAATTGAACTCTTAATTCCAAGTGATAATCACATACCTTTTCTATAGTATTGAACTTTCCAGTTAGAGAATTCGAGAGAGCATTCTGAACATTAATTATTAAAGTCGACAATAGAAACATGAAGGTTTGTGATGGACAAACTTTTCATAATAGAAGGTGAGGTTGTAGTTTTTCAATTGCATGCATGAGAGAATATATATGGATATGATTTTACTTTGGATGTAAAGGATTATCTTGGCTAAAAATTTAAAATTTAAAATTTAAAATCAATGCAATAAAATAGAAAAGAGGAAAAAAACCACCATTTTCATTTTCTCTGTATTTCAACCTGAGCTTAGAACCTTGTCCCAACTAACCTCTAATGATGTATGTATAGTTTAAACCTTTTGAATTGATTAGTACATGAATTATCAAATTAAATAAAGTCTAAATTTGAAATTATTTTAAGAAAAACTATATGAAGTAAAATGAGTAATGTTGTTTATTAGAAATTTTGAGTAGACAACAATATTTTCACATTTTCCCCACCCAAAATAAGGACTTATAAAATCTATAACAATAAGGATATAAAATATTTGTAACAATGATTCATGGGCTCTATATAATTCATAATTACACTTTACTTAAGTTGACTTAGGATAATGCATTTCATAAAAGTTTGGCTATGAGATACTTAGGGAAGTGTGCACATAAGAATGATTCATGTAGGAGAAATTCAACCTTTTGTGGTCTTATCTTGTTGTTACATTCCACCTTAAGTGGGTGATCCAACTCTTGTGGATTATTTAATTATTTCTCCTACCTACCCTTGTTTCTCATTGAACCACATGTCATGATTGTGTGCTCACATATTCATATGGCCTTGCCTTTATAAGTAGGCTCATCAACATTGTATGTAAAAACTTTTTTTGATCTAGTTGATCAGTATTTTGCATCTTGATTATAATACAACTTATTCTTATCAATCTATTTGTCTCTCTTATTGTGCGATCAATTTGACTCTAGATCTTGGCAAATTCTCACAAAATCCATCATGAGATCATAATTGAAAACATAATTGAAGATGAGTTGATGTAGTTTTCTACTAATTGGACTTAGATCTTCTCTTGTACAAGAATAATTGCTTGTGAACTGGAATGATAACATAATCATGAGATAATAATGAGAGATGCTAAAATGAATTAGGAAGGATGCCTTATATAGGGATCTCAAAGGAAAATAACCTCTAGATCAACACATAAATATTATTTTCTACATCAAGATAGCCTTGGATAGGGCATGTCTAACATATTATCCTCCCAAAATTTTATCCAAAAAGCATCTGATCATTTTGCTCAAACAAATATTTTCCTAACACTTTAGGCCCAATTTTTTAGGGATGTTAGATAGTATCATCTTAATGCCAGAAATGTATTATAATGAAAACATATAATATTTAGAAGTGGGAAACATGTATTGAGCTTTAAAATAAAGTAGGTCAATTAGAATTACGAGAGACAAAGGGCACACCATAAAATAAAGGCCCGAATAATAAAGTGTTGATATAATAAAAAAAATAGGACTCATAATATTAAATTAAATATTAATTTAAATTAGTGAAGGTCCTATAATGCATAAAGGAATGAGAAATTAAAAATAAGTTCTATTAGAGTGTGAAATTGGACACCCTAATTAAAGGTGTACAATTTACAATTGTATATTTAGCTCCAATTATAGTAGAATATGATCTTATGATCATACTCACAGTAAAAGTAGAAATGATGAGGTAAAGCATTCGAGAGAAAGACAAGCTAGGGATAGGGGAACACTAAGTTTGAGGGATGCACAAGCCCCCAAGAATAGGATCCTATCAATCCATGAAAGTAACCTTCAAATATACACAAGGGTAAACAACATTAGTACTAAAGGGAAAAGGATCCAAGTCAACTAGTTGAAGAGACCTCGATAATCAAAATTTATCAACCACTAATATCATTCTTGGAATTTTATTGCAAAATCACAAGTGGAATTATAGAAAGATCAAGGAAACACACCAATTAAGGTTATAAGAAACCATGATCCTATTGAACACACACACCGGATGCTGAGAGGGGGGGAGAATCAACATACATGAAAATTTGGAAAAGAAAACTTATGGTAACCAATTAATTATTAACATGCACATTAAAATAACTAAACAATTTTATCATAACCCATCCACACAACAAGACCAATATTTTATACATAAAAAACTTGAACTAGAAAAAACAACAGTGAGTGTTAACTCACAAGATAATCCACTATATATAGAAATGATTATAAAAGAGAGAGCTCACTACTTCAGACTTGTAGACCAAGGAAGGCTGTTCATGGTGTAAGATACAAAAGACGACTTGCAAACCTAAAGTTAACTGCAATAGGGTAAGATAAAAATTTATAATAGTCAAGAAAATAATTGTATAAATAAAAGCATTTCCATATGTTGATTACAGTCATTGTTAAAACATAATCTTTGATCTTACTAAAATATCCGGACCACAAGATTCCCTAGATTAGTGCATCTACATTCATTGATAGTTTTTCACTACAACAACAACACAAACCTCATTGGCATCGTTACATTACGTCACACATGCTCACTACCAAATCCAATTCACTCCCATCTCACATATGCATATCACTCAATATATTATTTCCAACAAATCATCATGTATATATATCAAATCGAAGTAGAAATATTCCCACCAAGTTAGCCAAAAGGAAGATTGTAACATGTGCACATATTTCCAAATAAACATGTACAACCAAACCAAAATATAAAATGTGAAATGTAAACCAGACCTAAACCAACACCCAATAAGCAACAGAGAACTAAAAGAATACATCACATGGAACAATGGACCAAGGAGAATACATCTAACTTCGATAACATATCCCAACACATGCACTGAAAGAGTCTAGACCAAAATAGGCAACACTTGAACCATATAGATAAAAATTTCAATTATACTCACCATCAGAACAAGCTAATACCAACTAGAAAAACTTCCAATGCAATATCTCTATATCCAACCTGTAAATTTTAATCCTAACAAATTATGGTACAAACATAATCATAACAACCAGTACAAAAGCATAAATTTAGATACTTCAATGAAACACTACAACATTAAATCTTGCACAACAAATGTTGAATCCTACACAATAGATGTCTAAACCAAAACATACCTAGACCACACTATTTGGACATCAATGACAATAAAAGCACACATCTATAACAATCTCCCCATTTTTTATTGATGACAAACAACCAAAAAATATTTACACATTAAGAGCCCTTGGAAAAGTAACTAATAACAACTCTTCCTAACAATAACATTTTTGAAACATATAACAAAATAATTTTTTGCATCTTTCTCCCCCTTTTTCATCAAATATGAAGGCCAAAACACATAGTACTAAAGTCACTCAAAATCACTCAACTAGGTATTTTAAAATTATTTCTTCATCTTGATCATCGAGGCCTTCCAAGAAAAATTAGTAGTAGCTACAATCCTATTCTGACTCTCACAATCAATACATTTATTTATTGCATCATCAAAATAATTTATGTTTTTAGCAACCTTCCCAACACTCTCTGCTTCTACCAGCAATATCAAATAAGAAGAAATATTTAATTCCATGTCAGCCCTTAGCTCTCCAAACATCCTCATAAATTTATCTCTCTGTCTCCTTCTCAAAGCTAACTGATTATGCAATTCTTGAGTGTTATCCATTTCTTTGAAATAAATATCTATAGACACCTTCTAATCTTTAGCCATTTCAACCAACTAAGACTCAATCCAATAAATTTCTTCCTTAAACTTTTGTGTGGCAGCACGCCACCTCAAGAAGAATTTATAAAAAATTTCAACCACTGAAATAGATTTCTTGAAGCTCAATTGACTAAAAATTAGCACCATGTCTATTGTAAGCTCATCATCATCATCATAAATATCCTCATCATCTTGTTTTTGCATTACTTAAGATTCCTTATTCTAAGAAACATTTTTTTCTACCATCATCTCTTATTCTTAATCATTTTCTATAGCCACTATTTCAATATCCTTCTTCTCTAGAACACCTTTTCCTTTCTTTTGAACCTTAGAACAGGAGGTAGATGCCATTGCAGGTAGCCTTCTAGATTTCTTCACTTTCTTTTTCAGCTTTATCGCTCTAGACCTTCCAAGAATCTCTTTCCTTGTTCCAATTCTCTATGCATTCTAATCCTTTGGCATCTTAGGAATTTTTTCTGCTAACCTCATGCATTCATCTTTTGAAACTTCATAAGGTAATGAAGTTGCCTAAGAAAATCTAGGAACTATTGCTTCTAAAAAGAAATTACCTTTATCTACCACAAACACAATGTCTGTTCGTATTATGGATGTGTTGCATCAATTTTCAATGAATTTGAACCCAATTATAACTTAATCAAACTTAATACTTAATACCGGTTAACCAAACTTAATGTCGGTTAACAAACTAGCAGTTAATATCAATACCGGTGAAACTTAATGCATGAAACAAAAAGAGAAACAACATCCACAACACATAACACAAAGATTTTTTATGTTTTTGTTGATGATATCATTTTTGGAGGAGAAGATGGATTGTGTGAGGATTTTGCTAACAAAATGCAAGAAGAATTTGAAATGTCTATGATTGGGGAGATAAAATTCTTTTTAGGATTGTAGATTTCACAAACTAGTAAAGGTATATTCATATGTCAAACAAAATACTTGAAGGAACTATTGAAGAAATTTGGTATGGAAAACTCTAAACTGGTAAGTACTCCTATGACTACAACTGATTAATTTACATTGAAGGATGATTCACCTCCTGTTAATCTGACAAGATCCAAATCTATGATTAGAGGTTTACTATATTTGACACAAACAAGACCTGATATAATGAATGCAATATGTATTGTTTCAATGTTTCAGAGTCATCCTAAAGAAAATCATGAATCAACAGTAAAAAGGATTTTCTGGTATCTACAAGGCACAACAAATCTTGGTTTATGGTACCCTATAGATGAAAATTTTAATCTATGTGCATACACCGATGTAAATTGGGCAGGAGATGTAGATGACAGAAAGAGTACCGCTAGTAGAGCATTATTTTTTGGTAGCAGATTGATTTCATAGATAAGCAAGAAACAAAGTTGTACATCATTATCAACAACATAATCAAAATATGTTGCAGCAGCAACTAATTGTAAAATGGATAAAGAAAATGTTGAAGGACATAAAGGTAAAATGTAAAGAACCTATAATCATTTATTGTGATAATTTAGCAGCAATTGGTATATCAAAGAATCCGATATTTTATTCTAAGACTAAACATGTTTCTATCAAATATAATTTTCTGAAAGAGAATGTTGAAGAAAAAGAAGTATGATTTGTTTATGTGAATACTAAAGAGAAGATTGCAGATATCTTTACAAAGCCTTTGCCTAAGGAAACCTTTGAATATCATAGAGAGCAAATTTGGGTAATACCCTCACAGGTAGAGACTGAGAAGATTGAAGATTGACATCAAATAGGCAGAAACTAACAGAGAAATATTTTTTTCCGGCTTTGATGGAGGAGAGCTACTTCTCATGGGGAGTAGTTGGTTGTATGTTTTGCTATTTATTCTTAATTGCTTTGGCATTTGACTTCAAAGGGGGAGAGATATCTATGGAAAAACTTTGTATTTGGGGAGACATTATTCACTGAGTGAGAGATATATACTCTTTGTATTTTGGTTTTGATTTATAGTATTGATCTATTCTGGAGATTGTTGGTTTTTGGCATTTTGCTTTGGCACTTAGATGTTTTTCCATCTAGTGTTGTCATCAATGCCAAAGGGGGACATTGTTGGTATTATGGATGTTTTGCATTAGTTTTGTCATTGATGTCAACACCTATCCTTCTGGAAATCTACATTGTTGATTTGGCACTATGGTTATATTGGTTTACTGTTGAACCGACACATTGTGTTCACCGGCAAGGTTAGTGACTTATGCACAATCATTGGTATATGCTTACCGTAAGGTTATATGGTTCACCGACACTAATGATGACTTTTTATCATATGGAGATCACTTGATTATGTCAAAGACATGGTTTGGATACTTGGTTTTGGTATTTTGGTTATTGGTCTAAATTGGTTGACATATTTGCTAATACCGACAAATTGGTCTAGGTTATGAATGAGTATGCGTTATCTATTCTAGATCAGCATGACACGTTATGGAGATGATTTATTGATTGGACAATGTTGTAAATGTATTGAGTCGACATGATGCATCTCATCTAGACTTATTTGTAATTCATTTAATTGTAATATTCTTAGTGAGCTGACCTACACATTTGGTCTTAGGTTTTGTATATATGTAAGATCTCATTTGTGAGATGAAGTGTGGTATTGTGGAATTGTGGTATGTGCGAATATTGAAGATCATATGAGAAGATCATAGAGAGAATCAAGCAGACATCATTTGAAGGTTCAAGGAAGGTTTGAAGGTGTTTATCAGAGCTTAAATCGGTATTGAATCCAGCATTGCAAATGCACTTTGAAGTAGTACATTATTCTAGGATTTAACCATCCTACTGTAGTCATTGCGACTCCCATTTGAGAAGTGTTCTATAGGCAGTTGGCCTTTCTGATGTGCAAACCCCATTTGTATACACATACTATCTGTAGTAGTATCATCTTATTGTGGGTAAGGTTTCCCACTGTGGTTTTTCCCCTTACAGGTTTTCCACATCAAAAATCTTTGTGTTATGTGTTGTGGATGTTGTTTCTCCTTTTATTTCATGCATTAAGTTTCACCAGTATTGATATTAACTGCTAATCTATTAACCGACATTAAGTTTTGTTTACCGGTATTAAGTACTAAGTTTGATTAAGTTATAATTGGGTTGAAATTCATTGACAACTGATTCACCTCCCCCCCCTCTTAGTTGTCCTTCTAGTTCCTAACAATGTTATTCTCATACCAATCTAGAACCTTAGGAGGAATTTGATTCCTCAAAAACCAAAACACTTATGAGCTTCTCAAAATAATTCTTACACATTTTAGAGTTCTATCATCCAAACTATCTCAGTAACTCTTAATCTAACATCCAACAAACATATCTCCTCTCCATGAAATATTCTTAACACCAGACAAAGCATTTATGAAATAGAAAACTAAACAAACAATCTGAGAACCATACCATAATGGATACATATCACTCTTTGTCATCTTGATATTATCGAAAAGCTGACATCTTAAAATCTCACACAAATCATGTTCAACATTTTACCTAACCATCTCGTAAGCCACATAAACTCCAGTAGATGCACAAGAACCTTCTCTATTTCAGCAATAAACTTTATATAATATCGTCATTGTTGCGTACTTGACATCAACATCGCTGATAGAATCAATTCACAAATTTCTCTTCCATCTGATATTTCTTCAGTCAATTGATTCACTTCTACATTCTTCATTGATTTCAACATCGACACTATTAGGATTCCCAAAGATACTGAGAGGGGGGGGTGTGAATCAATATCTGACTGGTATAATAATTTTCTTAACTTATAACATGAAAAGCATATTAAAATTGTGTACCGGTAAACCAAAAATAATGCAGCAAATAAGAACAACAACCACAACATGAAAAAAACACCATAACACAATATTTTAACGAGGAAACCCGGTGTGGGAAAAACCTCAGTGGGATTTGTGACCCACAATATTCACTTACTGGCTAATAAGAGAACATTACTACTTACAATAGGGACCTGGACATTGAGGAAGGCCAAGTGCCCAGAGCTCACTGCTCAATTACAAAAGAAGTCACACTGACTTACAAAAATGGATTATACTAATCCAATGGCTTGTACTGCTTCAGATTAGTATCTGCTATGCTAGATTCAGTACCGGTTTAAGCTCTGTGATATACATAAACCCTTATCCAATAATTTGCATATTAGGTCTACTACCTTCTTTTCATACTTTGCATTATATCATAACATATCTATATCCTAGATGATCTACAATGATCTCATACATATATGAGTCATATTACAATCCACCATGTCAGCTTACAAAAGATTTTACAATTAATTACAAAATACATTTATACAAAATTGTTGTTGGCCAAGGTGTCAGTAATCAATCCTTTTGGGTGCCAGTGAACTGTATGCCGGTGTAGAGTTTGCCGGTGCTGGTGCCTGTGTCTGCTTGCCAGTATCACATGATTGTAAGGTTGCCATCAATGACAATACCTTCAATCACCTACAATATCTCATTGGAGTGTTCATTTGCCAACAATCTCCCCCTTTGGCATTGATGGCAACACTCATGAGAAAAATAAAAAAGTGTCCAAAAAGATGTCCAAAAATAATTTGCCAAAATTTATCTTACCAAAACTATGTGCCCAAAAATGAATGCTCCCCTTGAGCTGATGATGTCCTGTTCTGATCATTTTTCTCATCACACTACTCCCTCTTTGACATCAATGGCAAGGTTGTCATTCGTTGTCAATGGAGTGTGGTCCCTGCCTAGATTTTTGTAGCCGGTGGGTTACAATCTGGAATATATCTACCAAAAGCAGATTTAAACTATCACTGAATCTTTTTCTTTCCTGTAATGCCTCTTGTGTTCTCTGAACTGTACAGGTGAGTATGTGCATTTTCTCTTTCGGTGTCTTAAGTCCGGGAACAAGAGCCTCAGAAATTTCTTTTCTCAAAGAAATGAGGTAATCTAGTTTAGGACTAAGTTCACATTTTAAGCTCTTTGCCTTATCCTTTATTCTTTCTTTGTCCTTTTCTAACTTCTCAATTTTCTCTTCAAGATCTGCAATTTTCTTTTCTATCTCCAAAAATGAATCTAATGTGCCGATCAGATTGTCAACAATATTGTTAATCTCATCTTGTGCTTTGCTGATTTCGTTGTCTAGGTCTTCTGTCAGAATATTTATTTTACAAGTATCTCTATACAGTTTCTTGAAATCCAAAATTGTCTCTCCTAGTGTCGGTAATAAGGTTTTTGTTTGTTCCTTATTCTTCTTCACTATTTCCTCAAAGAATTTTTCTTTCTCCTTAATTATCCTCTCTTTGAATGTGTCTTCATTTATTTTATCAACTATCAAAATGTTGTCAGTGATGAATTTAGACAATGTGTCCAGTTGACCTAAAGAATCTTTGTTATCCACAATGCACTTGGGTGCTACCAATTTGAGAATAGGTATTGTGTCATCGACAGCCTTATAGGCTTGTGCATTACACTCTGTGATTTTCTTTATTGAATCCAGTAAGACCTCTATCGCATTTGTAGGCCAGAATTCTACTATTGAAGTACCAGATGTCTGCCCAACTATTTTCACAATATCCATGCTACCAGTTGTAGTGATAACCCTCCTTGTTTCAACCTCAGGTAGGTCAGTTTGTGTTTGCATTTCTACTAGCAAAGGTTTAGGCTTTTCAGTTTTAGCTAGTGGCATTGTCTCGGTCTAAACCTGTGTCTCAACCTGTTTCTGTTCCGGTTTCTCCATTTGTGTCTCAGAAGGTTTCTCTGATCTCTCAACTGTCGGTTTCTAAGATGTAGCCTCTGTATGCACTTTCGGTTTCTCAGTTTGTACTTATGCACTATCCATTTCTAGTTCTCCTAATTGTTTTTTAGTTTTATCTACAATGTCTCATTGGAGTGTGCATTTGCCAACAGACACTTCTTTAGTCACACATAACCCTATCACAATTTGCATAGAAATAAGATTCAAATGCATAAAAATAGTGTCAAATGCATAGTTATAAGGGAAAATTGCATAGGATTTAGGCCCAACTATGTAGTTCTAGTTGAAAACTATGCAGATCTACCTCTAGGTTGCATAGGAGGTGAACATTCATCCTCTAATACCTGCATGCAACAATAAACTCATTAAATCATCACTGTATCTTGATGCATTTCATATTTGGTTCACCAAAATATCAACTAGGAAATCAGTTAGAAACAACCATGATATAATATGCCAACTACAAAGAAAATATCACGAACAAACTAATCATAATCAAACCAACAAAGAAACCAAAACGAAATGCAAATAAACAAAATGAATTCAAAATGATTTCACCAACAATGCATTTGTTTAGTGTGGCTTCATTATTATTTCTTTCTCCTCTAATGGTGTATAGCTCTCAATTAGGTGAGTGCAATTATGACAAAAGGAAAGATGATTAAGTAGTGTGATCACAAGGATATTCAAAAAGCATGGTTGCAAGAATGAGAAAAAAGTGCTCAATTTATAGCATTCGAAGGTCAAATGGATAGACGAGATTAATTTGAATTGATGGACAAGATTGAAGGAGAGGACAAGTTAAGTGGAATAAAAATGGAAATATGTCATTGCCAATTGGAGAGAAAACTAGAAGGTATGTGGAGTTAATTGATGCAAATTAGGAAAAGAGGAAGAAATAAGGTGAGTTAGAAGTGAAACAAGAAATGGAGGGGGAAATTAATAAATATTAACTTATTAATTCATTTGAAATTAGCAAATTAGACAATTAAATATTATTTAATTATTAAAACACGAATAAGGATAAATAATTAATAAATTTATTTATCAAAGAGGAATAGTTTAGCATGAAGAAGGCTTAATTAATTAAATGATTAATAAACCCTAGGAGGGAATTAGGTCAAACTAACCACAAGGGTTAAAGATTAGGTCAAACTGATGTCATAGAACCAAAATGCAACCAAATTGTTACCAAAGGGCATGAAATTGGGACAAAAGATTGTCGTGGGAAAAGTTTTGGAACAAATTGATGCCATTATGATAGGATTTTGTACAATTCGATATCATTAGGATAGGTTTTAGGACAAATTGATATTGTGGGATAGAAATCGGGACAATTTGACATCAGAGGACAAGAATTGGGACAAAATGATGTCACTGGGATAGAAATTGGGATAAATTGACATCAACAAACATGAAATTTAAAGATGAATTGATATGAACGGACATGACATTGAGTAATCGACAAAATTGCTTGATAAGGACATCAAGAAAGTTGATTTAGGTCAAAATGACAAGAAATTGATGGGGAATGATTAAATTAGAAGATAGAAGAATGACATAGAATTGATGAATAGTGAAAACCAAACGTATGATAAAAAGACATGTTAAAAAGGGAGACACAGATGTCAAACCATTTTTTGTATTTACAAACATTATATTATAAAGACATTGTAATTCGTACATTAGAAAATTACATAAAGGTGTTTACAAATTATAAGAGTGCTTCCTAACTAATAATTTTTAGAGCTTGGGGTCTTTCGACCAAAAGAAATGGGAGATTGTGACAAGGTAAAGATTATAAAACAAGAAATCTATACGAATGGGATGAGGAAATAATTTGTTTTATTTAATTGAATGAATAACCGGATGGGGAAATAATGTATTTAATATTCTTCTCATCAAAATTGTGATTAGCGCGTGAAAAGTTTCTTAGAGGTGTCATTCAATTAATGCAAGTGGACTATTTTTATAAGGTAAAAATGATAAACATCGATGTCTCAATTACAAAGACTAATTCGCACGTGAAAAGTTTCACAAGTGTTATTCAATAACGCAAGTAAACGATTTTTATATGGTCGATATAAATAATCAATAAATCTGTCCTTAACATTTGTAATTTACAAACTCTGATTCGCACGTGAAAAGTTTCCTAGAAATCTGTCGTTTACCTACGTAAATGGAAAATGTGCTCCATTGTCGAACGTCCCTTTTCCCGTATAGTATTTTTATCTTTATTAAAGGAGATAGGCCATAGCTCTCTTTGTTATCATTAGTAGTCTTAACCTGCAACTTATCTCTTCATACATTCCCCATCCAAGTGGAGACCAAAATAGAAGGTAAGTGGACTTAAGCGATGCAAATTAGGAAAAGTGGAAGAAATAAGCTGAGTTAGAAATGAACCTAGAAATGGAGTGAGAAATTAATAAATATTAATTTATTAATCCATTCAAAATTAGCAAATTAGACAATTAAATATTTTCTTATTAATGAAAAGGGGAATAAGGATAAATAATTAATAAATTTATTTATCAAACACAAGGTAATAAATTTATTTTAAAGTTATGAAAACCAGTCGCCAAGGAGGTTTCTAGAATTATGATTAGGGAAAACCAGAAAGAGACATTTCCCTATCAACTCAGCCATTTCATGATGAGGGATCATTAATTAATGTAGTAATTGTTACATGCCAGATCACACAGATTTTTTGAGGAAAGCATCCCTGCTACTCCACTAGTTGGTTGCCATGTATCCCAATGCAAGATTGGCTAGTAGATCCGCTACCTTATTGCCTTCCTGGTATATGTGTGATATTTTAAAATCTGTCAGATCATTAATTATATTCTGGTAGTCCTTGATTAGGCTGGAAATCATCTAGCTAGGGTCCGTAGGATCACTCAAGCAGTTGACAGTGTTTAGCGAGTCGGACTCCAACCACACTTTATTAAACCCCTCTCTTTTAGCCATGTGTAGCCCAATGTGGGCAGCACTGGCTTTCGCGTAATGGTTAGTTTGGGTGCCCAGGGGGAGGGCCACCATGGAAACTAGCAGACCAGAGTGATTCCTAGCCACTAATAAAAGTGTGTTTGTATATGTATATGTATATGTATATGTATATGTAAATGTACATACATATACATATACATATACATATACATATACATATACATATACATATACATATACATATCTGGTGCTGAAATTTTGGGATATTATCCTGGATGGTCTTGTGTATCTTCATTTGAGATGGATCATGATTTGGTGTGCTGCAAGTTATCTTTCTTCGTGGTAGTTGTTGTTGTTGAGTGTTCTTGAGTATCAGTGCATTGATTGATAAAGATTTGATAAGTGGTGTTGGTGCATCTATTTCAGATGGTTCTAACATGTTTGTCGGTGTTTCCTAGTCATGTCCTATTTGTTTTGGTGATCCGCATTGATCGTTGTGCAATTTTTTGGTGGTTTCTATCAATCGGTGATGATTTGCATGTTATGTGGTATTTTTGGTGGTGTAGCATGCTGCGATTGATCTTGGTGTGATTTCTGGTGGATGTGATCATTTGGTAATTTGGTTTAGGACCATGCTATGCTATTTAAATCATTATATTGGTCTAATGGTCGACCTTTGTATCATGTGATGTAATTTTGTAATTGAGGGTTGAGGTTTTAGCTGACCTTATTGTCAAGGTTAATAAATTATATGTGGAGGTGATATATTCATGTAATTTGTGTGTCATTGTTGTGTTTGGATTATCAGAGAGAGGTTTATGTGTGAACAAGTGATTTATCCTTAGATAATGAGTTTGTGGTGAGATTGGTGTGGTAGGGCATACATCTGTGTTTAACTGAAAATGTAATCAGGCATTTGGAGATGCTATTCTTTTAGTTCATTTCTTTCAAATTGTAGTCTGAATATTATTGTAACTCATTGAGAATTCGCTAAGGGTTGTAGCCTTCTAGGAAAATATTATTTGAGTAGTAAGCTCTAGGAAGTTTGCCTGAATGCATGCACATTCCCCATTGTAATATTTTCACATACTACTGCAGAGTATTATCTTACTATGGGTAGGTTCCCACCGTGGTTTTCCACGTCAAAATCTTGGTGTTGTGTGTTGTGATGTTAATTTTCTTATCTGTCTTATTGCTGCTGTTTATTAGATCTATTTTTGGTGGTTAAGTTTGGACTTCCGGTGAAAACTGATTCAGCCCCCCCACCTCTCAGTCTTCCTTCTTGATTGCTACTAACACTGTTGTGTTTGAGGTCTCTCTCTCTGTTTGGTTTTTTTTGTTGTTGAATTGTCGATTCTCTGTGTGTCTTTTTATGGTAGCTCTCTATACTTAAGGTTTTGAGGTCTCTTCAAACCTTTTTTTTTCTTAATAAAAAGCAAACTTCTTGGTGAACCTCTGATGCCATGAGAGAAAAAGAACCATAAATTTTTATTGGACCAATGTTTCATCATAAAATTTTGTCAATTTGATAAAAAAATATATCACAAACAAAATATAAAACTATAATTATAGTTTCAATGAATAAAGTATTTAATTTAATATTTCCTATGATTTGACTGACAAAAATTGAAGCCTTAATACCTCAAAATTTGGGAAATGTTTTGACACAAAAAGTGTTTACATTTGAAAAAATTCCATCAAGAACATACACATAGACTATATTTTCAAAACCCTTCATAAATTTTCATATGTAATTATTTTCATGCTTTGTGCCAATGCACATGGTCAATCCTGGGGAGAAATGTAAGGACACATAGAAAATTTCAATTTAGCACCTGACATAAAATTCAGTGTCAACAACCTGTTGTATCCAATTGGAATTTAGTACTTTAAAATGAGTTTGAAAAATTACGATAGAGAGAAACAACTCAAGTACCTCACATGATGAGAGACACATGAAAAGTATGAAATCTTATTTAACAAATGATGAATTTAATGCAGGAGTTTGAAACCAAAATAGTAAAAAATGAGGGTAATAGATCTTAAGACCGTTTTGAATAAAATATTGTATGACAATATTTCTAATTACATTATTTATAAAAAATATTTTTGTGAGAATTGTGCCTTTTGTAAAAGTAATAGATAAACATTATTATTTAATTTCTTCCACAATTGACACTGTTTCTTTTTCACAACATCTAAGATTAAATGTATACTTGAATGAATTAAAAGAAGCTACCATTTTCAATTTTCAATGTTTTTTCGCAATTATACAAATATTTTGTTATGTATAAGAATTTGTTCCTTATGTATGGATTTTAAATTGTTAGAATGTGTGCATGATGCCACTAATGTCTCCAAAAGATAACTTTTATATTTACATCCAACAACTAAATAAGTGATGAACAGTTTTTATTAAAATAATTAAAAATATTTTATAAAAATAATTAAAAATATTTTATTAAAACTATTAAAATATTTATAAGGGTATAGTTCAAAATCATGAGCTTTTAATATTATTCACCAATATTGTTAAATATTTTGAACCAATTAGATTGAACAAATTATATTTTCAATAATATTTTGCAAAACAAATTATATCTATACTTAAGTCAAGATAAAATAAAATTTAATATAAAAAAGTGTAATGTTATTTGTCAAAAAAAAGTATGTTTGATCATTTATAAAGAGTAGTCCCTTGCCTATATTTCTTGGTAGGGACTAATAAACTGTAAGGTTGGTATGATGTGTTTACTAGATTTTATATATTTAATAAGATACAAAAACATTTAAAGGAGAAACAATGGGCATTTTTTTTAAAGATAATATTTTTTCTTCATTTTCAAAGAAAGCCAGATGAATGATTGTAAGACAAATGGAATATTCTAGCCTTATTTTATATCAATTTTTTATATCATTTGTTTTATCATAAATTTTGCACATTTCATCCTACCACTTACAGTAAGAGCAGGATATTTGTCTTGGGATCTGGGATGTCTTCGGGATAGCGATTAATTTTGTGCATTGAAGAGCTACAAGAAGTATAAGGATATTCTAGCATTTCCATACCTACCTATGTTTGTAATCCTTCCATGACACCCAAAATCTATTGTATCATCATCTTAAAAGAGAAAAACTATAAATTCATGTGTAATATATTTATAGTCTTATTTTTTTTATCATTGATCTTCAACTGTAATAACAAGTAGTCTCTAGAAATATGTCCTAGGAGATACCATATTATAGAAGAATGTTTTAGTTCATTAGTGTCTTATGTATTTGATTGCATGGAATATGATACAATACTATATTTTTTTTTCTTTGATTTAATTATATTTACTTAATCATTTTATACTATCTAGCCTTTGTTGCATCCTTACAAAACATATTTGGAAACCATATTGAGATCCTCACACAATGACATATACTTAGAAAATAGGTTTATATCTATATGTTTTTAATTATATTATATTGGGAAAGTGGCCCGAATCCTTACAAAATGAGATGCATAAAAATGAGATACTAACTTAGAAATGTAAACTAAGATCTCAAATTTTCATTACATAATATTGGGACACAAATAGTTTTAGCTATAGTCCTACTAGGAGAGCTGAACACATGGATTTTATTCCTTTGTTGCAATGGAATTGAGATTGAGAAATGTGTATGAATGAACTAGGTAGAAACCATATGAAATCAACACATGTGTGAGAATACCTACGCTTACACCTCATTAGACATGTATCACATGCCTACAAATTTAATTCATATATCTATCTTCCAAAAAACCCTCGATCTCCATCAACAAATGCACCTTGACACTTGATTTACCTCTTGGGGAATCTATTCATTTGTAGCGTATCATCTTAAATAAATATTCATCCATATCCTAACCACATGTTGTCCCTTTTTCTAATCATTGAATTTTATGCTATCATTAGGTTATCAATTTTTTGATTTAGCATCATAATATTAATATCATACTATTTATTTGCTACCACATTACATCCATCAATTTATCAAAAAGAGCACATCATGTGGAGCTACTAGGTGTACCTCTCTTCTTCTCAATTAATGGAGCACAGAATAATGTAAGGTAAAAGGTTTCACTAGCATCACTTCAAAATATATAAATTCATATCCTCTATTTATTTGTATCTTCAAAAATGAGAAAGGGAAAAACAAAAAAAAGTCTTCTCTTTACACATATAAGCAATGTAGAATTCCTTGTGGATATTAGTTTTCACAAGAAACATTTAAACATATAAGTTGAATTGTGGCCCAAAAAAATTGAATCTTGAATGAAGAAAATTCGTTGAATAAATAAGTAACTTCTTGTTTTTTTCTTTACTTAGATTAATAATCAATTATTCTAATTGTTAATACCTAATAATTATGAATATTAATAATTTTTAATAATTAATTTAAATTTTTAAATAACCTCTACTATATTTGATAATCTAAGACCTAATTGTCAACCAGATTTAATCTTAACTTATTAGATCTTGAACATAATGAAAAATTATTTAAGTTAAATGTATTGACTCGTGAGTAAATAACTAAGACAATGGGGAATAATTTGCTTAACACTATATTATGAAGAAATTGTGATTCATACATTAAAAGTTGGATTCCATGAAGGAGTTTAGAAATCACAAATAGTGTTTCTTACCTAGTAGAATGTTTACCACATGAGGTCAATCCACCAATAGGAATGGGTGATTATGACAAGGTAAATATGATAAAACAAGAAATCTATACTTGATGTCTGATGAAGAAATAATTTGTTTTTCTCTTTAGAAATTGAACATGATCTTTGTCAAGACAAGAAAGTCCGTATGGAGTTGAACTTGTTGAACATGACGGTTTCTTCTATGTTGACATAATTTTGGGAGGAATGATGGTTTCTACTTTTGCAGTTCAAAATAAAATTTAAGTCATGTGGCCTTCTTCATTGTTATGATATTTGTACATATATTTGGTTTTTGTAATTGCAAATTTCATTTTGCTATGTGTAATCTTAATTTAGTTTTAAGAAATGAAATCACACTTGGATTCCCAATTTGCATTTAGAACTAAATTGGCCTAATGTGTCTCTTCTATTTAGAGTAGATTTTACTATTGTGCTTTGGTGTACCATTGGTGGCTATTTAATTCAAGCAGAGCCCAGAAATTATATTTCACTAAAGAAGGATAGGGTTTTGTGGCCTATTTTTGAATGAAGGGATTTTTTCTCGCTACATAGAAGTGATGTTGGGCCATGACCCTTCTCTTTCTATTGAGTTTGATAATTTTCTAGAATGGCAAAAGCATAGATTTTAGAGGGTTGTCTTTCAATGTTACTGTGGAGCTTATTTTGGTTTCTTTCTATGGGGATCCTTCCCCAAGAAGCCCAAAAGTAATTATAAGGAGTAGTTCAAAAAAATTCTAAAGAAAGGAGAAAAATGTAACCCATTTACATAATGGCTTGTTCTGGGAGAGTGGAGGGTTGTGATAGAGGTCCTTACAAGGTATGTCACCCTAGGCAAAAGACTTAAAAGATTTCACTCTCGGTTATTCCCTATGCTAATCCTAGAGGTATCCCTCTGGTGAAAGTAGTGCCTCTACTGAAATCTAAACCTAGAGGTATCCCTCTCCATCAAGGTTTGATCCTTAGGATTTTAATTGAAATTTAATTCTCTCCCTATCCTACAATTCACTTTCCTACATCACAAATAATCTTCACCACATCCTTTCTAGCAACAAATATGCCCTTACAATAGTAAAGAGACTCGATGATTTTTTTTTTTTCTAGATTCTTTCTTCACTGGTTCAATCAGTGCCTCCGGTGAAATCTAAACCTAGAGGTATCCCTCTCCATCAAGGTTTGATCCTTAGGATTTTAATTGAAATTTAATTCTCACCCTATCCTACAATTCACTTTCATGCATCATAAATAATGTCTACCACATCCTTTCTAACAACAAATACACCCTTACAATAGTAAAGAGACTCGATGAAAAAATTTCTTATCAATTGTTACAATAGACGCTTAATAACAAAACACACAGGTTACAACTAATGGGTCTCATTCATTATTTCAAGGTGACTCATGATTTTGTTAGCAATAGTCATAGGGTGAATACATGTCTAGAAGGCATTAAATCTAACATAATTCAAATAGGTTTCTTTGCAAGAATATGGTGAAATAAGTTTGGTCAAGAATTATGCTTTGATCTCTAGTGCTGCAACTTTTGGTTCTTATTTGTTCCCACCTTCTGGAGGAACATCACGTAGATTGCAATATAACTTGAGGATGCACATTTTAATTATTTAAGAACAGTATCATGTATCTGTGAATGTTGAAAGTGAAGAAATGCTAGAGAATTTGTACAACATGAAGATAATTTACAAGGAATAGGAATAATGGAGTTATGGGAACAAAATTCTCGTGAAAACAAGAAGAGAAAATAAACAAAAACAGAGTAGAAAGAGATCTGAATCAAATGAAATTATTGTATTAAAATTACAATGATTGCATGATTTAAATACAAAAAGAACCATAGCATGATCAAAGAATTTATGGTGAAACAAAGGCATAACAATCGTTGGCAGTGAAAGAGGTAGAGAAACCAATTGCTAGTTCTCTTTAGCTAGCTTACATGCAAGCATGCAATCTATAGATCATGGAGGTGTCTGTGTTGCATGTGCTAACACCCCCCTTTGAGTCTAACTAAGGAGAGATAAAACTAATGAAAGAAAATAAAAGAGAAAAGAGGGAAAACCTAATGAGTACAAAACCCCCCCTCAAAATTTACACTAACTTTACATGATACCTAATATGCTACAATGTCTTGCAACCCAAGAAGGTCTCGCAAAAAGTGCCTAGTTGTGCCTCTATAGGGAAGAGAAAGAATGTCAATACAAAATGTAGCATAGTGAATGTTGAAGTAGCTTCCTCTACAACATATGATGCCTCTTCCTTTTGGAAGATAAAAACCTCGAGATATCAAACTACTAAATTCTAACTCAAGTGAAATATATGAAGGAATCAAGATAATTGGTTATGGAGAATACTCATGTTTCTCCAATCTTATGTTGATCTGTTACTTTGCAATACAAGATTCAAAACACTGATCATTGAAGTGAGAGATTTGTTCCAATGTGAATCAAGATGTGTCAAGATAGTAGCATGGAGTGGCTGAGAGAGAACAAGAGAACCCAGACCAAAAATAGATGCAGCTTGATGTGAGCTGACATCCGAGAGAAGGCACATGTCCTCAATGTTGTCTTCATGATTAGAGAGAGATTCAACAAACAAATGATAAATGGAAGATAGGATGATATCTCTCTCATGAAGAGGACAAGAATGAACCTACTAAAGAGAATCTGAAGTAGCATTCGAAGAAGCCAAGATCTTTATCAAATTGGTAGTTGGAGGTGATTAAATAGTTGTCAATACTAGAGTTGTAGAAAGATGAGAAGCAAGAGGAGATGTCTCTATGTAATCAAGACAATCAAGAGTCTTCCAATAATCAATTTCCTCTTTGATGTCATCATTATACATAGGATCATCATCATTATCAAGGGAGAGAAGCATGTCTATAGCTGGATCATCTGGGAGTGGAGGTTTAGTGGGATCTCCATACATTTCCCATAAAGTGGCCCAAAGAGTGTGAGGGCACTCAATGTGTGATAGAGCCCATGATGTGTGGTCCCCAACAGTTAAACCAACCAATCCTAATACATGATCATTTCTACTTTCCCATGCTGATTTCTGCCAACAAGTACTTGGTTTGGGAATAAGTCCATATAAATGTGACAATAGATGAATCCAGTGACAATGCTTTAGGATTCCATCATGCAAAGACTTATAATTTTATTCTTCTAAAATGATGACAGATGGATAATGTCTGATTCCCATTGTAGACTTAGACTACCACCTTTGGAACTTTATTTCACTTCATTGTTAATAAACACTAATAGATAACCCCAAAGCAATGAGAATTCCATTCTAAAACAACTTATATCTTCAATACCTGTAAAAAAAAAATGTTCTGCTCCTTTCTTCTAGCTCCCAGGATCTGATACCATGTTGAATTTTTGGACCTACATAGTATGGATCTAACAAGAAGAGAAAATAAACAAAATTTGCACAATGAAAAAAAAAAAGAGTAGAAAGAGATCTGAATCGAATGAAAATATTGTATTACAATTATGATGATTGCATGATTTAAATATTAAAGAACCACCACATGATCAAATAATTTATGGTGAAACAAAGGGATAACAATCGTTGGTGGTGAAAGAGGTTGAGAAACCAATTGCTAGTTCTCTTTAGTTAGCTTACATGTGAGCATGCAATCTGTACATTATGGAGCTAACTATATTGCATGACTGTGTTTCATGCACTAACATGCAGAAGACTTGATGCATTAAGGAGGTCTTTAGCATTAAATTCATTTGGTGGAAGATTATAAATTCCATAAGGACATGAACTTGTTGAAAATAATGGTTTCTTCTATGAGCTTGTAGTTCTGAGAGGAGTGATGAAAATGTACTCCTAATTCAAAGCATGGTAAGATGATGTGTTTGTATACATAGGAAAGAAGATATGAACCACTTGGGTGAAAGCTATCATTGCTAGCATTATGAGCAAAAGCAAGGGAAATATTTTGAAGGGAGGGAATGCCCATGAATTAATTCCCCACTTAGAAGTAAGCTACAACTCATGATCATTGCTTAATGCCTCCTCTGTATTTCAAGAAATTCCCTCACCAAGGTTGTTCAACAGCCATCTACCTTAGTCTTCTCTTCAACCTCAAGTCACTTCTTTGGGTCGTCGAATGATTTATATCATTTGAAATCCCAAGGACACTTTCATTTCCCACTTGAAATTCTTTCATTCACTACAAATTATCTTCAAAGGTGAAAGGATAGGTCCACTCTCTTTAAGGAGGTATTATTTGATTCATTTTGTAATGGTGTCTCTATCTATGGTCCTTTTGTTGATCATGTCTTGAGCTTCTGGAATGCCACTAGAAATGAAAGTAACATCTTTTTTTTGAAATTTGAAGATATTAAGAAATATTCTAGAGAGACAGAGGGGAGTGAGAGGAGGAGATGGAAGTATCAAAAAAGAGAGAGGAAGAGAAGTGGAAAGGTAGAGGGGTTGGGAAAGGGATGGGGGAGAGAATAGTTTAGAAGGGAAATGAGCTCGTGGGGGTGGGAAAGGGAGAGAAGTGGATGGGGAGAGTGAAAGAGAGAAGGGAAGAGGGAGAGGGGTTGGGAAAGGGAAGGGAAAGAGGGGAGTCTAGAAGTTGAAAGGGACAGATAGGGAGAGAAGGGAAAAGGGATCTAGGGAGAGAGAGAGAGAGAGGGGTAGGGGTAGATATGGAAGTATCAACAAAGGGAGAGATGGTGGGAAAGGGAGAGTGGGTGGAGAGGGATTGAAGGGGATAGGGAGATTTGATTGTCAAAGGATTGTGAAGAGAGGGATAGGCAGGTAGACAAGTTGAAATAGAGAAGAAGAGATAGGGAGAGAAGGGGAAAGGGATAGATAGAGAGAGAGATTAATTAGAATGAGGGGAAGAGGGGAGAGATGGAAGTATTGAAAAAGGGAGAGGGAGAGAAGGGGAACTAGAGAGGGTGTGGGTAAGGGAGAGGGGGGACAAAGCAAGAGAAGGGTAAAGGGAAAGGGGCGAGAGAGTGAGAGAAGTGACAAGGAGAGGGAGTGGGCAAGGGAGAGTGGGAAGAGGGAGAGAAGGGGAAAAGGAGAGGAAGAAGCAAACAAAGAGAGAGAGAGAGAGAGAGAGAGAGAGAGAGAGAGAGAGAGAGAGAGAGAGAGAGAGAGAGAGAGATTAATATCTAGAAGTATGATTCTACATAGGAGGAGAGAGTTGGGTACAAATAAGCGTACAAGATGCTAGGGTTAGTAGGAGAGATAGACCTTTAGCTAGAGGGAAATATTTTCCAAATGGGAGATTATATGAGGGATCTAGGGAAACATTATTTACTTAATATAATATGTTTCTGATAAGGATAAATGGGTTTTACAAGGACCCAAAACCTAAAGGTTTACAACAATTGACCAACAACCAATTTGGCAAGAA
Organism: Cryptomeria japonica; assembly: GCF_030272615.1. Lineage (NCBI taxonomy): Eukaryota > Viridiplantae > Streptophyta > Pinopsida > Cupressales > Cupressaceae > Cryptomeria > Cryptomeria japonica. The sequence continues at coordinate 310,101,113 of NC_081405.1, read as the reverse complement.
ACAATAGCAAAATAGGGGAGCAAACTTGAACAAAAACAAAGACAAAAGAAATAGAGACAAACAAGCCAAAGAAAAAATTCTCTTAGTGAAGCGAGAGAACCAAATCCTTGTTCTTTTTGATGAAAATCTTGTTGATTTCCTCAAGCTCCTCCATGATGAATCTGGAGGTACCCTTGTTGCTGCTTCTGCTCCTGGTTCTAGAACTGGGTGCAGTGGTTTTGCTATCTCCAGCAGCCACATCATCTCCTCCAAGGTCTTTCATCGAATCACTATGGAAGAATCTATAATCAACAACCATCTCATTGTTCTTTTGACGCCCCTGAATGTTGTTGTTCATGGCTTCTTTACTAATGTCCACTAGATTCTTGAGATTTTTCTTAATCTCAGCCATGGATTGTTCCACCTTATCAATCCTTTGTTCATGGTTACATTTCATGACCTCCACATTCTGAGAGAGTTTTTGATTCATGATCATGATTTTTTCCGGCTTGCTGGGTTCAGGGGAAGCAGTGAAAATGTCAATTATTTCTTTAACCCCCATCTTGAGGGTGTCGATTTTGTGCTCGACCCACTTCCAACAATGCTCCTAGCTTGTCGTGGCTTCCATGACAAGATTCATCAAACTACCATCTTTCCCTTGATTATCTTTCTGGACATTGATAGAGACGTCCAATTTAATTCCTTGGTCTATAATCTTTGGGCTGTGATCCTTCGCCACCAGCTTTTTCTTTTTGGTGAGGGGTTCAGCCTTGGAGATCAGCTTGTTGTTGGTTTTGTATTTACTTAATATAATATGTTATATTAGGATATATAAATTTTTTAATATTTATTATATATTAATTATACATAAATGTATAAGAGATTATAATATATTATATATTATGATATATTATATATTATACTCATAGAAATAAGCTAACAAAAATTTAATATCTGATAATATCAGATATCTATTATTTGTGGATATATCTGATATCCATTACCTCTGACAAAAATCTGTAGACTTTGGATTTTCATTGGGATTACTTTGGGATTTGTCTAGGACATGCCAAACTTGGAAAATCAACATAAAAAATGTGTTTAGGAGTTTTCCTTGCTTTTCTAGACTTCACCCATGTGGTTGACGCCTTTTTTTTTTACCTGAAACTGATGATACAAAAAGGGTTTTATAAGAAGATTCTCATCTTTCCACAAATATAAATTGTGCCTTATTTTGAATTTAATAAATTATTATTATTCATTTTCTATTTGAATTATGACTAAAATCTGACTAATAGGTTGATTGAAAAACATCTATAACTTTCAATATTATCACATTATTTGAATCTGAAACATGAGTCATATTCTATGCTTCACATACTATGGGGTTAAAAAAATATTGAATTACATAAATTTTTGACCAAGTTATGGTGGTCAGACATATGAGTTTTTATATTTTTAAAAAGTTGTAGTAAAAAAATTATAATTAATTATTTACTTCGAAAAAAGTTACAAAACAATATGCATCACATTTGGAAATGAGTCTTCTACTTATATATAAAATCTTTTAAAAAATATTATGATTTTATTGGGGTTAGGCTGGTTAGACAAACACCTGCTTCTTATCCTTTTCTTGAATATTTGACGCTTTTGCATTGAACTTTCAATTTTTTGCCAAATAGATTTTATTTTTTATTTTTTTTTCACAAAACACTAGTAGCTTAGAAATTAAATTCAATTTTCTATAGATTCTATTCTTATGTATGTTTTAAATAATGTTGATAACTTATTCAAATTTTTATGTCAATTTGCCTAGCTCTATTTTCTGAATTCTCATTGTCACTTAAGGGCCTAGTTTGGCCCACCATGATCCTGCACATACCGTGAAATTTTTAGAGGAGAGGATTCATTCTTTAGAGAGGCCCAGTCATCATCAAGTCATGTTTTGTGAGAAGATGTAGGAATTAATTTAGAAGAATCTTGGATAAATGCCACACAAGGCATCATTGAGGTTTCATACTCCAATTAAGGGATCTTATATCTATGAAAGGAAGGTGTAAATTATAATGAACTCCAATTATTTTTTAATAAAAAATTATCAATAGGAGACTATGTTATTGAAGAAATCATCAGATTAAAGGAGGATACACATCCTACTTGATTTTGAACAACACCATAAGGAGTAGGATCAACCTTGATTTTGTGGTGAAAAGTAGAAATGACTGCTTTCATAGCATAAATCTATGATCTAACTAGAAGAAGGTTATAATTAGGATTGTTCAGCATGACATGGATAGGAGTGGGTAAATTCATAAGGCCTACTTTGATAAGTAATATGACTATACCAAGTGACTCTCTAGCAACATTATTATGTTATCCCCAGGCCTGTTTCAACATCAATTTTTGGAAAATAGACCACAACAATCACCATAAATTTGAAGCGCCTAGATCTACCTAGAAGAAGGTTATAATTAGGATTGTTTGGCATGACATGGATATGAGTGAGTAAAGTCATAGGTCCTACTTTTATAAGTAATATGACTATAACAAGTGACTCTCTAGCAACATTATTAAATTCATGAATAGGGAGAGAATCAAGTTGAATGAAAGAATAATCCAAATTGATCTTATCTAATAAGTCAACACCAAAATAGTTAAGGGATACCAAATTATCAATTAAAGTGGCATTTATCTTACATTCATGAATGCAAGGTGTGATCATTTCTTTTTTTCAACCTATTTTGAAGAAAATTTATTTTGAGAGATGCTATATCATTTTTTCTAGCATAAGGGGAGGAAACTATCTTTTGTAAGGCTTCTTGATACAATGCATGGTATGTTAATGAATTGCGAATCAAGTTGGAGAAAGGGAGATATTAGCTAACTTATTTAAAGTTGTTCAACTAGATTAGGTTCCCTACCATCATCTTTCTTAGGATGAGGGGGTGAAGGAAGGGAAGTGAGAGCAACATTGGAATTTTTTTGTTGATTTGAGTTGCCTTTTGATGTCACTTAATTCACATATGTACTTTGTAACTCTTAATAATTATCCAGAATGTCTCTTTAACTTAGGCTTCTCATGTTTATTTGTGTGATTAGAAATACAGAGTGTATTAACAAGAGGTGAGTTAGCATTTTTTCTCACTAAAGGTCTATATTTAGGAGAGAGAGCATTGGAAAAATCATCATCCTATTGCACAAAACTATCCTCAAGAGTAGGACAACTTTTAGGAGAAGAAGTATTCATCAATTCTTTATCCTTAGAAGGGAGGTCATTGAAATCAAAAGAAGTTGATGTGTCACTAGGAAAAGTAGGTATGATATCATCCTCTTACACCAAATTATATTTATGAGGGAAGCACTTCTTATGAGAAGGATCAACATCATCATTAAAATATTCCTCCTTGAGAGGGAGATTATTAATATCTTTGGGAGAGGGACTATCACAAGTTTAATGTCAAGCATATACTAGAGTACATGTCATAAAATGCACAACACTCTGTAGGCCATATATTACCTGTGTGTGTGTGTGTGCGTGTGTGTGTGTGTGTATTTATATATATATATATATATGTATTTATGTATGCATGTATATATATGTGTGTGTATGTATGGATGGGATCCTGGCCTAGAAATTTAAACTAATATTGGAACACAAATAGGTTTAGTTATTGTCCTATTAGGGTAGTTGACATATTGCAATTGGTAATCAGATAAAAGGTAATATATTTCATTTGAATTCCAGTGAGAAGACATGTTTGATTGCACAAATTGATGAGAGTTCGATGACATAAAAGGCTATGTCATGTGAATTTTGATTGCATGGTAAAAATCAGTTCAACTAAGGTAGTTAGAGATATACCTAGGATTGTGAAGCCCTATAATCCGGTATGTAAAAAATTTCAAATGGGAAAACAGGTTAGAACCTCTTTTAAGAGTATACACGATAAATATAATGATGTTCTTGATCTTATTCATACTGATTTGTGTGGCCTTGCTAGAATTAAAAGTTTTGAAGGTGATAGATATTTTATGCTAATCATTGATGATTACTCTAGAATGATGTGGGTTACTTTTCTAACGGAGAAATCGAAGGATTTTGAAAAGTTTATAATATTTAAGGCTAAAGTTGAAACTAAGACAAGATTGAAGATTAAGTGCTTAAGGTCAGACCATAATGGAGAATTCACATCCGGTAAGTTTAATAACTTTTGTGAGAAGCATGGCATAAGGAAGCAATTTTTTGCTCCTCGAACACCTCAAAAGAATGGAGTTATGGAAAGAAAGAACAAAAATATCTTGGATGTTGCTAGAAACACGATGATGCAAGCTAATCTACCTCATATCTACTGGAGAGAAGCAAAGAGCACAACATTTTATACATTCAAAAGAGTTCATATCAAAGGAGAAATCAATAAAATGCCTTATGAATTATAGTTTGGCAATACACGTACAGTTAAGTATTTTATAATCTTTGATAGTAAATGTTATATCAGAAGAGATGATTTCATTGGAAAATTTGATCCTATATATGATGAAGGAATATTTCTTGGTTATTCTAATGAAATAAAAGCATATAGATGTTTTTACAAGGACCTGAAACCTAAAGTTTTACAATAGTCGGCCAATAGCCAAACCGACAAGAAACAACAGCAAAACAAGGGAGCAACCTCAAACATAAACAAAAACAAAGGAAACACAGACAAACAAGCCAAAGCAAAAGAAAAAGCTCTCAGTTAAGAAAGAGCACCAAATCCTTGTTCTTTAGGATGGAAATCTTGTTGATTTCCTCAAGCTCCTCCATGATGAATTTGGAGGTACCCTTGTTGCTACTTTTGCTCCTGGTTTAGGAACTTGGTCCAGGGGTTTTGTTGTCTCCAGCAGTCATATCATCTCCTCCAAGATTTTTTACCAGATCACTGTGATAGGATCTATAATCAGCAACCATGTTATATTAATCTTTTCAATCCCCTCAATGCTGTTGTTCATCGCTTCTTTACTAATGTCGACTAGGTTCTTGAGATTTTTCTTAGTCTCAGCCATCGATTGTTCCAGCTTATCAATCCTTTGTTCATGGTTGCATTTCATTACCTCAACATTCTGGGAGAGTTTGAGTCATAATCATGAGTTTCTCTAGTTTTCTGGGTTCAAGGGAAGTAGTGCAAATGTCAATTATATCTTTAACCCCCATTTTGAGGGTGTCAATTTCACGCTCAACCCACTTCCAGCAACAATCCTAGCTTCTTGTGGCTTCCATGACCAAATTCATCAGATTACCAGCCTTCTGATTTCCATAGCTCTCTTCATTAGGTATGGTTCCCTATTTTTCTTTCTAGACATTGATAGGGATGTCTAGTTTAATCCCTTGGTCCGTAATCTTCGGGCTGTGATCCTTAGCTACCAACTTTTTCTTTTTCATGAGGGGTTTGACCTTGGAGATTAGCTTGTTGTTGGTTTTATATTTTCTAGTTGCCCATCTAGGGGGATTCTTGTTGCTGAGAATCCCAAGAGTGACTGTCATTTCCTTTTCATTTGCAGGTTCATAAGAAGGGTCATCAACAGGAACCCTACTATCATCCAGGTCCATCTCCAAGTCAGAGACATCTTGGACCTCCGTCTGTAGGCCAATCTCAGCAAGAGGGGGCACAATTTCAAGGGATTTAGCGTGTTCCATGATAAGGACAATAAGTCCCTCATGGAGAACAGGGTTGTTAGGGTTCTCCAGGTGCTTTTCCAGGCTATTCTTAAGGGAGGAGGCAAGATAGGAGGGATGAGAGATAATTTTACCGTGATGAAAATGATTTAAGATAGTGAAATGGTAGGAGAAGATGCTTGCAAACCTACCATTGAGGGTGATATACCTCATTATAAACTTAGCCATGCTAGCCCATGGGGCCATGAGGTCTTTTCTATTATAGTCGCCATCAGGCATCTTGGTGACTTTGGAGTGCTCCTTGTCTTTGTCAAAGAAACTCGACAAGTCCTCCTCCCTATTTTTTCTATCCCTATAGAACCATCTTCTAGTCATAGCCAGACCAGTGACCATTGCCACCAAAGTTTCATCAATCTAATAATCGACACCATAAGTTCTGAAACTCCCTTTTTTCCATCCATTAACAAAGGCCTTTGTAATCAGAGGAGAGGGACCATGAAGCTGGTCCAGGTAGGGGATGAGATCACCATTGACGACTTCCTGCTAGACATCTTTATTCTTTTTCCTCTTCTCACAAGCAAAGGGCTCTTGTCTATTCTTATCCCCTCCCATTATGCTCATGGTAGCCAAATAATAGAGGGGCTCACTATCACCAACTAGGTGCAAAAAATAGGCCACACCCAAAGGATATCGAAACACTAGCAGAAAAACCACACAATGAGATAGGAAATTTAGTCACCGAGGAGGTTTCTAGATTTTTGATTAGGGAAAACTAGATAGAGGCATTTCCCTATCAACTTAGTCATGTCATGATGAGGGATCATTGATTAACGTAGTAATCATTACGTACCAGATAGCACATTTTTTTGGGGAAAGCATCCCTGCTACTCCACCAGTTGGTTGCCACGTATTCCATCGCTAGATTGGTTAGTACATCCATCGCCTTATTGCCTTCCCGGTATATGTGCGAGATTTTGAAATCAGTCAGTTCATCAATTATATTTCGATAGTCTTTGATTAGGTTGGCAATCGTCTAGCTAGGATGCATGCGACCACTTAGGCAGTTAGCAATGTTTAGTGAGTCAGACTCCAGCCACACTGTAGTAAACCCCTCTCTTTTAGCCATGTGTAGCCCAATGTGGGTAGCGCTAGCTTTCGTGTTCTACAATTGTCTCACTTAACTGAGAGCTTTTTCTTTTTCTTTTGGTTTGGCTTGTTTGTCTATGTTTCCTTTGTTTTTGTTTTTGTTCAGGGTTGCTCCCTTGTTTTGCTATTGTTTCTTGCCGGTTTGGCTGTTGGCCAGTTGTTGTAAAACTTTAGGTTTTGGGTCCTTGTAAAACCCATTTATCTTTATCAAAAACATTGGTCATATATTATTTTGTTCTTTCTACTCATTCCACTGATTTGTGATTTTTGCTAAAGATTTTGATGGAACACTCACCAAATAATAGGAGAAGGGGCTCACTATCGCCAACTAGTCGCAGAAAATGGGCCACACCAAAAGGATATCCAAACAATAGTAGAAAAACCACATAGTGAGATAGGAAATCCAGTCGCCGAGGAGGTTTTTGGATTTTTGATTAGGCAAAACTAGAAAGAGTCATTTCCCTATCAACTCAGTCATGTCATGATGAGGGATCATTGATTAATGCAGTAATCATTACATGATTTTGAAAAAGCATATAGATGTTATAACAAGAGATTACAGAGAATTGTGGAGAGTGATAATGGCAAGGTGGATGAGAAGAATAGAAGTCAAATCTGAATTTATGAGCAAGAACCAGTAGTGGAAATGGTCATAACTGAACCGGTAACACCTTTACCGGAACAAAACATTGAACTACTTACTCTGACAGTATATGGAAATTCAACAGTAACTGAAGAATAGGAAAGAGGAACAGAGAAATAGAAGAATCCTAGGTATGTAAGGTTGAATCATTCAGATGATCAAATTATTGGGGATAAGAAAAATGGAGTGATGACAAGAAGAAGATTGGTAGCTAATGAGGTATGTTTATTTTGTCAAGTTGAACCAGTATCAGTAATTGAAACATGTAAAGATGAATGTCAGATGAAATCTATGTAAGAAGAATTAGATTAGATAGAAAAGAATAACACATGGATTTTAGTTCCCTGACCTAAATATAAGAATGTTATTGGAACTAAATGATTTTTTAGGAATAAATTAAATGAAGATGGACAAGTTGTAAGGAATAGAGCTATATTGGTTTGTATAGGATATTCTCAGAAGGAAGGAATTTATTATGGTGAAACTTTTGCACCTGTAGCTAGGATTGAAGCTGTAATATTATTTTTTGCCTATGCTACACATAAAAACTACAAGGTTTATTACATGGATGTTAAGTGTGCTTTTCTGAATCGAGATCTTGATGAGGAAGTTTATATTGAGCAACCTAATGGTTTTTCACTTTCAGATGATAAAAACATGGTTTGCATGTTAAAGAAAGCCTTATATGGATTGAAATAGGCACTTAGAGCTTGGTATGCAAGGTTCGACAAATACCTTTTGAAGCTTGGTTTCACTAAAGGTAATGCTGATAGTAATCTATATTAAAAAGTCACTGATGATGATATATTGACTATTGAAGTCTTTATTGATAATATTATTTTTGGAGGTGAACATAAGTTGTGCATGGAATTGTCTAACAATATCAAGAAAGAATTTGAGATGTCTATGATTGGGGAAATGAAGTTTTTCTTAGGTTTGCAGATTACTCAGAATGATAAAGATATTTTCACATGTCAAACTAAGTATGCTGGGGAGATGTTGAAGAAATTTGGTATGAAAGACTCTAAATCGGTTAGTACTCCTATGGTTACAAGTGAGAAATTGACAAGGAAAGATGAATCTGCATTGGTAAATCCTACAAGATACAAGTCTATGATTGGAGGTCTACTATATTTGACTCAGGCTAGACCAGATATAATAAATATTGTTTGAATTACATCAAGATATCAAAGTGATCCTAGAGAAATTCATGGGAGTGTCGTGAAAAGGATTTTTAGATACTTACAAGGAACATTTGAATATGGTTTGTGGTACCCTAAAGATGACGACTTTACTTTATGTGCATATACAAATATAGATTGGGCAGGTGATGTTGATGACCAGAAAAGTACTTTCGGGGGAGCTTTCTTTCTTGGAAAGAAACTTATTTCTTGGATCAGCAAGAAACAATCATGTACTTGTTTATCTACTACTGAAGCTGAGCATGTTGCTGCTACTACTAACTATACACAAGTTCTATGGATGAAGAAAATGTTGAAGGACATAAAAGTGCATTGCAATGGACCCGTAGTTATTCATTGTGATAACTCTGCTACTATAGACATATCAAAGAATCTGGTATTTCACTCTAAGACAAAGCACATATCTATCAAGTATAACTTTTTGAAGGAGATGGTGGAAGAAAATAAAGTTAGATTGTTTTATGTGAACACTAAAGAGAAGATTGTAGATATCTTCACTAAACCTTTGCCTAAAGAATCATTTGAATACCTCAGATTTAGATTAGGGGTTTACGCCCCTCCGACAGAGAATCGATTTAAGCTATTTGGCATGAATCCAATATGCATTATCAGAGATATTATTCATTCCGGATTGATGTGGTGATGCTACTACTCAGGGCGAGTAGTTAGTCTTGTCATTTAGTGGTTTATACATTAGGGGGAGAAATTTGCAAAATTTAACTGAGATATCATTTACAGGGAGAGTATGGATCAGAACTTCATTGCTATATTCTTATGTAGGAGATTTTTTTGTCTTTTCTTGGCACTTGGATGTTTTTCGCATCTAGCGTTGCCATTAATGCTAAAGGGGGAGATTGTTGGCCATTTGGAGGAACTGACTATGTGCTACATTGATGTTTTGTCATTGATGTCAACACTAGTTGTTTTGGATGCTTTACTAGTATCCTTCTCATCCCAGTAAGTTGTTTGATTTCTTCTTGGTTAGATCATGATGATATGATATGCTCTGGTATGTTTTGGCTTTTGGAATTGGCTCAAATCTGCTATTCATGCTACTCAGATTCATGTTTAGTCAGTTGGTTTTAGTTTGGTGATTGGATGCTATCTTGTATGCTGGTAAGCTTGGTTTGTTGATCCGCTGAGGGTTTCACTGACAGAGCTTTGTTGAAGATATTTGATATTATGCATAATTGGTCTTGGTGCGGCTTCTAGTAGAGATTCAAGATGGTGATGGTGATCATGTTCAAGACTTGGCTAATTGGGATCATTGCTTTAGTGCGTGTGGACCTAAACTGGGTCCAGTGCAATCTAGGTTTTGGACCGGCTTAATGTAATGTGTTGTTTGGACTTATCAATGTGTTTTTGGGATGTCTTATGGGTTGGATATTATTTTTTTGGTCTCAAGATGACATGTTTTATAATTATGTAATTGCTTTATTGTCTAATGGTCGACCTTATCGTTTATGATCGAGGGTTTGTATATGTGTTAGTCCTCCCTACTTTCATTAAAATTTCAATTCGGAGGTCTCCCTTTGATGTTTATTTTCCCTTTCGGTCATGTATTTCTTCCCTTTGAACCAGATTCATTGAACCTTTTCTTAGTTCAAAGTTCAAGTTCAAAGCGCACTTTAAATATTTTTTTTGCAGCTTTGTTTTATGGTAAAAGCAAGTGCTTTGTTGAAATATGTATTGAACTTGAACCTTTGAACCTTTTTGGTACAAGGTTTGAGGTTCAAAGTTGATCATGCGTTGGTTATGTCTTTTCTCATTCATTGTCCTTTGTTTTTTCATGGAGATTGTTTAATGTGTTGTTCTGTGTTATCTCTCAATATTGAACTTGAACATTAGAACCTTTTGGTTCTTGGTTCAAAGTTAGAAGTTTTAGAATTCATAGTTCGAGGCTTCATTTAGGAAATGGTTTGTGTATCATGGAGGGAAAATGGTGGCGGCGAGAAAGGAGAATATTTTGGGCAACTCGAAATGTTAGTTTCTAATTACGGTAAGCAATCATGGTAATTCATGTGTTATGTGATGGAATGACCTGAAATTAAATGCATGTCGGTTATACATCAAATCAAGTGTCAACTCACATGAGCTTAATTAATTAGTACAACTATCTAGGATTTGAGTGTGATTTTGTCTATTTTTGTTGCAAAAGCTAGGAATCTTTCTAGTACCTTCTTAGTAGCCATGGAAGCGAGGAAAGTTGGAGGTATTGTATCTGCATTCATAAGGTTTCCAAGAATTTGGTGTCGAGATTAGGTTAGTTTCAAATGTTCTCTCTTATGATGTATTTATTTGTTCTGGAAGCTAGCTGTTGTTTGTTCCTTTTGCTGTGTAGAAGAATTCATTTCATTCCTGAAATTGTTTGATAAATATGAGAGGGGCCATCATGAGGCCAACTCTGCCAAAATTGGGGCACACTTCTTTCTTAGTTAGCTCGCTTCCAAAAATTGGGGACACTTCATTAGCATAGGCAGACCTCTCTAATTTTCTCGAGAGAGTTAAGAACCCAGCCCAAATGGTGCACGAGCACCTAGCTTCGCTTATACTCTCCATTTTTAGTATTTTTCTTTCTTAAGTGTCTTGTTAGTTTTGCAATGCTGTCATAGGTTGTTTTGAGTCATTTTATAGATGGTTGATCTCATTTTGTGCTTGAGAGATCAATTATTTTTTCCTAAGGTTTGAGTTGTCAGTTTTGTGCTCCTATGCCAAATAAGGCTAAAAAGTGGAAAATTGCCTTATAGGCTTAGCCATGCTTTGGAAAAAATTGAAACATGTTTAGAAAGTGTTTTTAATCATTCCTAGGTGACTTTGGAAGGTTGGTTGAGTTAGGTTTCTTAAATTGCCACTTGGAGCAACAAAAGTTTTCATTCTTGCTTGTGAAAGTTGCCATTTTTGGACACTTTTTGTAAAAAGAAGACATAAATGCCTTATGTCCATACAGGATTTGATAACTACCTTCTAATACTCTTTATATTCCTCCCTCTTCTTGGTATAGGGTTGGCTTTTTTACTTTCTAATCATAATCAATTGAAAGAGAAAGCATTTTTCTGGTTTTTCTCATGTTTTGAATTCCATTTGGATAGCAGTCCATACCGGGGCTTCTCTTTTCCATGTTGTACCTTTTGGAAAGTGAATTTTATGTATATTCAATTCTCTTTATGTGATTAGTTTGTTGTGCATTTGGAAGTTGGTTCTATAAAATAGTTTTCATTTTGCTCCCTGACTACCCTGTCAAAGGTTTTGGGCTCCAAAATGCATCAACTTGTCTAAATCTAGGTTTGGGCTCCCATGGGTGGACTTAGACAAGTTGTATTGCATATTTATAGTGCAAATATGTCATACTTTGGCCAAGGTTGTGCAAAAGAAGTGCCTTTGATTTTATGCTAAGCAAGTTGGAGATGAACTTGGCTAGCAAATGTGAACAAAGATCAAACTTGTTTGTGCTCAAAGGTCAATTTGAGTGAGAAAACCTAAGGTAGAGGTCTGCACTAGTCTCCTTGGAGTTTTAGAGACATTTGGAGCTCCAAACAGTGTTCACTCTTCCTTGAAAATGTGTTAAGTTGTAGCTGGCAACGAGCACCCTGTTTTGGGAATTTAATGTCTTTTTGAATCCAAAATTGCTTTATGAACATGTCCATGCTTTGGAATCTTGTGACAAGTGTTAAAAATGTGTTTGGAGGTTATTACATACTTTGGTGAAGTTTTCCATGAATTTCTAACCATTCAAAGGGCAGATAAGACAGTGAATTAGCAGTGTGAGTGCATGTAACAATCATTTTATTGCCTTTTCCAGTTTGTATGGAAAATGTTTGATATAATATCATTCAAGGAAGACTTGGAGAACAATTCCAAATGATGTTTCAAAGGTTCTATAACAGTTTGGAAGCTTGGTTTGTGGTGTAGGAGAGACTTCCTATGTTTTATGAGCAAAACTCTCTCAAAACCCTACTTCCTTACCTAAAAATGTGGACAGTCATTATACTGCCTTCTCAGGAGATAAAACCATAAAAATCCTTGAGTTTGGACCTTGTTGAAACCTTCCAAGTCAGGTTCCATGGTGGTTATGGCTATCATTTCACTATACAAGCAAAATTGACTCAAATTAGGCCTCCTCGGGCTAGTAACCTTTTAGCCCTGTTATGACTAAAAAGTTGAACCCGATTGCTTCAAGGGTGTTAGAACCTTCTAAACTTTTGAAAGGTAGTTGATAGAATCTCAAGGAGCCTAATTAAATCAATATTGACCATTTAGATACCATCTTGGGGTGTGGAACTATGGTGGAGGGTTTGAGTAACATTGAGGAAATAAGATTGAGCAAGGGAGTGTAGAAACATATTAGGGTGGTTGTTTGAGAAGAGGTGTGGGTGTTGAAGATTGATATTGCAAACACTAATTGAAAACAAAATAAAAATAATATCCTTTGGGTCCTCTTGATTGATTAAACCAATTTAGACTTATTGAGCAACTTCTCACTCAATCTCCCTATCATATTGGTATCAAAGCCAGGTTAAAGATTCAGGTGAAAAGAGAAAAAGAAATTGACTTAGGATTAATGGAATCCTTAGAATCAAACATGGTGACTAACGCTGAGTTAGTGAAGAAGGTCGAAGACCAAGAAGAAGAAAATAGAGCACTCAGGGAGAGGTTGGAGTAGCTAGCAATAAAACTAGTTGGAGTAGAAGTTAGGACTGAAGAAGTCAATGATAAGGTAGGAGATAATGGAAAAATGGTGTAAACAGAAGATGAGGTTCCCATACCTGACGCTCTTCTTGAGCAAGAACCATTCTTGAAGGCTTTGAGAGATATGAGTGGTAAAACCTTAGAAGGAGTGGTTCTCTTTAGTGGAAAGATGGATCCTGATGCTCTTATAGAATGGATTGAAGGCCTGGAAAACCATTTTGAATGTGATGGAATAATTGAAGCACAAAAGGTTAAAGTAGCAAAATCAAGGTTGAGAGGGGAAACCTTAACTTGGTGGAAGTTCATCCAGGAGGAAATGGTGAAAGAGGGTAAGAAACCAATAGCCACCTGGAAAGCAATGGTAACCAAAATTAGAGAAACCTATCTTCTTGAAGACTATGAAATCCAACTACATAGGAAAAGACAAAAATTGAGACAAAAATACTTAGATGTCAGTAGCTACACTGAGGAATTTCAAAAACTATGCATGAGATCCAAGGTAGTAGAGGATGAGAGTATAAGTGTTGCAAGGTATTTGAATAGATTGAGATGGAACATACAAGAAGATATGAGTTTGTTATGTCCACAAATAGTTCACAAGTGTTATCAATTAGCACTCAAAGTGGAAGAGAAGAATAAGAAAAAGAAAGAACAAAGCAACATAGGAAGAGGTACGGGAAGAGATGTTAGAGGTCATAGAGGAAGTTTTGGTGGAAGAGGAGATCAAAGGTCATAAGGAGAATCCAAACTTATTGAGCAAAGTGGGTATTCATATAGCAAGAGAAGCTATAGAGGAATGGGATCTAGCAACCCAGGTAGAGGTAGGTCTAGTGGACGAGGAAGAGGGTCCTACTTCTCCACCATGAAATGCTGCAACTATCAGAAGTTGTGGCACCCTACCTAAAAATGTCCAGAGAAACCCACTTCATCACAAAAAGGTGAAAGAAAAGTGCATTATGTGCAGGAAAATGCAGCAAGTAGTAAAGCTCATGAAGTGAGCTTAACATCAGAAGATGGGGAGATTTTGATGATGAGAAGAGTCTTGATAAAGGAGCCAATCAAGGAGGAACCTATTCAAAGAAGGTCATTGTTTAGAATTAAGTGCAAGATCATGGGAAAGGTATGCAAGGTGGTCATTGATTCAGGATCCACAAATAACATAGTTTCAAAAGAAGCAGTGAGGAAACTCAAGCTAGAAAGAACCCCTCACACACATCCCTATAGAGTCACATGGTTGAATAGGGAGAAGCATGTTCTTGTCAATGAACAAACATGGGTAGAATTCACTATAGGAGGGTATCAAGATAAGCTCTTATGCGATATTCTTCCAATGGATGCTTGCCATCCACTTCTTGGTAGACCTTGGAAATTTGACAAGAAAGCCATACAAAATGGTGAAAAGAACTCCTACTCATTTCAGAAGGATGGTGTTACATACAAAATTCAGTCTATAAATGAAGAGAAAGAGGGCAGTAGGTCAAAGAATTAAAATGTTTTAATAGTGAATGAGAGAGATTTTATTAACACACTTGAAGTGGGTGAAGGAGTGGGATTTTCACTCATAGTGACACCCAAGGAAGAAAAGAAGGAGAAGAAGGTTGAAATACCACAAGAAGTGCAGCAAATACTTGATAACTTTAAAGAAATTATAAGGGATGGAACACCTATAACCTTACAACCTCCTAGAGCCATTAGCCATCAGATAGACTTCATACCAGGAGCCTCTTTACCAAACAAAGCAGCCTATAAGATGACACCTAAGAAGAACAAAGAAGTGGAAAGACAAGTGCAAGAACTCCTAGATCAAAATTTGATAAGAAAGAGTATAAGTCCTTGTGTAGTACCTGCAGTTTTAGCACCTAAGAAAGGAGGTACATGGAGATTATGCACAGATTCAAGAGCCATTAATAGAATCACTATCAGGTATAGATTTCCTATTCCAAGGATTGATGATTTGTTGGCTTGTTTGGGAGGTGCAAATTATTTCACAAAAATTGACCTCAAGAGTGGTTATCACCAGATCAGGATAAAAGAAGGTGATGAATGGAAAATAGCCTTCAAAACAAATGAGGGTCTTTATGAGTTGCTAGTTATGCCATTTGGTCTTTCTAATGCCTCATGTACATTCATGAGACTCATGAATGAAGTGTTGCATGCTTTCATTGGTAAATATGTAGTGGTGTACTTAGATGAAATTCTAATTTCCAGTAAAACTCAAAAAGAGCATTTTAAGCATCTTGAAATTGTTTTGAACAAATTATATGTTGAACAACTAACAATCAATTTGGAAAAGTGTGATTTTATGAAATAGGAATCGGTTTATCTTGGATTTGTGGTCTCAGGTGGAGATTTTAAAATGGATAAAACCAAGGTGGAAGCCATCACAAATTGGCCTACACCCAAATCAGCAAGTGATGTTCAAAGTTTTCATGGCTTGACATAGTTCTATAGAAAGGTCATTAGAGGGTTTAGTGAAATTTGTGCACCAATGCTTGATACTATAAAAGGTGGAGCTAAGGTAAAGTTTCAGTGGACAAATGCAGCAAATAAGGGGTTTGAAATTTTGAAAACCAAGGTTGCTTCTCAGCCAACGCTTATACTTCCTAGTTTTGACAAGTTATTTACTATTGAATGTGATGCTAGTAATATTGCACTAGGTGCAATGTTGAGTCAGGATAATAGACCTATAGCTTTCTTTAGTGAAAAATTGAATGATGCTAAAAAGAAGTACTCTTCCTATGATTTGGAATGCTATGCTTTAGTTCAAGCACTTAAAAAGTGGAGACAATATTTTCTTCCAAAGGAGTTTGTTGTTTATATGGATAATCAGGCTTTGAGTTTCTTGAATTTACAAGATAAGTTAAATCATAGGCATGTCAAATGGGTTGAGTACTTACAATCATACACTTTTACTCTTAAGCACAAGAAAGAACAATGCAATAAAGTAGCAGATGATTTGAGTAGAAGGCTTCTAACAGTGCAGGAAGTACAGGTTTAGAGTATTGGCATAGAGTTCTTCAAAGGAATCTATCTTGATGATGATGATTTTGCAGCCATCTATAAGGTTTGCCAAGAATTTGATAATTCTTTTCATAGTGAATATGCTGATTATACTTTGCAAAATGGTTTGTTGTTTAAAGGTGGGGAGCTATGTGTTCCTAAGAGCTCAATGAGGGAGAATCTGATTCAAGAAAAAGCACAATGGGTGTTTGAGTGGACATTTTGGTCTCAACAAAACATTGGAGTTGGTGCAACATTTCTATTATTGGCCTAAAATGTAGCGAGATGTCAGAAGGTATGTGGAACAATGTATGGTTTATCAGAAGGCAAAAGGTACTAGTTCTAATGTTGGTCTTTATCAGCCTCTTCCAATTCCTACAAGGCCTTGGGAATGTGTTAGCATGGATTTTGTGGTAGGCTTACCTAAGACTAAAGCTAGTTTTGATAGCATTTTTATGATTGTGGATAGATTTAGTAAAATGGCACACTTTGTTCCTTGCAAAACTACACATGATGCTAGTCATATAGCCTATTTGTTTTTCAAGGAAGTGATTATAATCCATGGTTTACCTTCTAGCATTGTTTTTGATTGAGATGTTAAGTTTCTTGGCAATTTTTGGAAGATATTATGGAAAAGATTGGGTACTAATCTTTCTTTTGGTTCAGCTTATCACCCACAAACTGATGGCCAATGTGAGGTGGTCAATAGGACTCTTGGAAACCTCTTAAGGTGTTTGACAAAGGAATATGGCCAAAGTTGGTATCAGCTCATCCATCAGGAAGAATTTGCATATAATGATAGTGTTAATGGAAAACTAAAGAATCCTCCAAAAACTAGATTTTGCAATATAATTCCTGGAGGTCCGAAACCACTCTCAAACATCCTGAAAGTATATATGGAATATAACTTAAAGTATAAGACTTATACTTAAATGTTATATTCCATAAAATGATCCTGACGGAGAGTTCAAAAAGTCAAATTTTGCTCCTGACCCTTCCAAAGGGTCCAGAGTGAAATTCTCCATAGGACATTCTACTTTGACCAAAGCCTAGAACTAATGCATTCCTAGGCCTGATTGAAGGTAAAAATGCTTGTTTGAATGAAGAAATGTGAAAATGAAGTCAGGATCTTGGCCAAGATTAGGAATTTCGCTCTTGACCCTTCCAAAGGGTCTAGAGCAAAAATCTTTATAACTCTTGTTTTCCTCCTTATTTTGGCTAGGCGTTGGCTTCATGGGAGATGAATGGGTATTTTTTTGCCTTGAGAGGGAGTTTGGTTGATTTTGAAGGACAAGATTTTGACCTAAAGGGGAATTTCGCTCCTGGCCCTTCCAAAGGGTCTAGAGTGAAATTCATCATAAACCTTTCTTCTTGACTTGAATGGATTAAGAACCTTGCTCCTAATGTGGATGATGATCTAATTTTGCCTTGTGAAGTGGTTTGAAGCTTGAAAAATGAGTAATTTAGCCAGGAATGAGATTTTCGCTCCTGACCCTTCCAAAGGGCCCAAAGAGAAAATCTTCCCAAAGCACATTTCATCTTAAGTTTGGCTAATCTTTGACTTCCAGGGTACCTTGGAAGGAAGCTTGGACATTCTTATTTCCTTTGAAAGGCTTGAAAGCAGTAGAAATGAAAGATTTAGCCCAAGAAGGGATTTTCACTCCTGACCTTTCCAAAGGGTCCAAAGCAAAAATCTCTCTAAGACACATTTCTTGCCTTATTTGGCCAAAATTTGATGTCCAAGGCATGATGAGATGAAGTATGAACATGGTCTAGCCTTTGGGGATGTTTATAAGTTGTGAAAATGAAGGATTCTAGCTAGGAAAGGAAATTTCACTCCTGACCCTTCCAAAGGGTCCCATGCAAAATTCCTTGTAAGTATACCTTTTGACCTTTCTCAGGCTTAAAACCTTGTTCCTAGGGAAAAGGGAGATGATATTTTACCTTTCAATGAAGTTTCAAGTTGAAAGAATGATGATTTTAGCTCAAAACCAGATTTTTGCTCCTGACACTTCCAAAGGGTCCAGAGCGAAATTCTTGGAAACTCATATTTTCTTCTTGGAGATGGTCAAATTCTTGAGTTTATGGCATGGTTAGGTGGACTTTGATGTGTTCTTGCCTTTGAATATTGGATTGAGGTAATGGAGTAGCCAAAACAAGCTCAAAATAGGAAATTCGCTCTTGACCCTTCCAAAGGGTCCAGAGTGAAATATCCTAAAATCACCTTTTCTCCTTGTGAAATCAAGTCAAACTTGGGTTGGATGAGAGAAGAGAGGAGTTTATGTACCTTGTGAGGTGAATTCAAGATGAAATGATGGGGGAACATGCTAGAAATGATGAAAATCGCTCCTGACCCTCCCAAAGGGTCCAGGGCGAAAATCCTAAAATGTCCTATTCTGCCTTGCAAAACAAAATCAAACTTAGATTGGGTGAAAGAAGAGAGATATTTCCTAGCTTTGTGAGGTAGATTGAAGTTGGAATGATAAAAAATGAGCTACAAGAGGAGAAAATCACTCCTGACCCTTCCAAAGGGTCCAGAGTGAAATTCTTAGAACTTCCATTTTTGCCCCAAATTTACATCAAGCTTGGTGTTGGTTGAGAATGAGGACATCCTTGGGCATGTATCTAAGCAAGTATGATCACAAGGTGAGAAGAATTTGAGCTAGGAATGCAAAATTCACCCCTGACCCTTCCAAAGGGTCTAGGGCAAAATTCTTATGAAGCCTGTCCTTGGAAAGGATTTTAAGCAAACTTCATTTTGATATCTTCTTGTTGATGATTCAAGGTAGGAAATGCTATGTTGAAATGAATTTATCATGTGTCCTTAATCATCTTTTGTTGTGTTTTGGCAGATGAAAGAAGACCAGGACAAGGACAACTTTCTCCAGCACAGCATCAACAAGGATGACTTTCTCCAGCCCAACATCAACAAGGATGACCTTCTCCAGCCCAACCTCATCAAGGACGACCTTCTCCAGCCCAACCTCATCAAGGACAACCTCTTCTAGTCCGACATTTGAAGGAAAGACAAGGTGGAATCCCAGTCATCACTCCTCCAGTTGGGTTGGTCCACTTCAGCATGTCCAGATTCAATGTACCTGACTCATCAAAGATGGCACTAACTTTGATGTACCTACCCTGGTTATCCATTGGTCGAATATTCCAAAGAAGACATGTGTCCAAATAATGCAATTATTTCATTGGTCAGAATTAAGTTTGTTGTAACAAACCCTAATTAGGGTTTCATTATAAAATCTTGGCCATTGATCTCAAATTGATCTAAGCCATTGAATTGTATTGAGGGCACTATATAAGCCCTAGCTCCTCATTTGTAAAGGTGAATGATAGTTAGTCAATAATAGCTAATAGTTAATAGTTAGTCATAGAGGCCAGAATAGTAGAATAGCAATTAGAGTAGATTAAGAAAAGAAGGCAAGACATTGTTTCCTTAACTGTAAAAGACTTATTTTCATTGAAGATATGGTGGAATATGTTGTTTCTTTGCAATGTGCATGGTATTTTGTTGAATCTTCATTTTTGATGATAGATGATTAAATTGAGTGAATAAAATTGTTGAATGCACCTGTGTGGAATCTATCTAGTCCATACCACTAGCCTCTTACTTATGGTAAGTGTGCCCTGCATGGTCAACTGGCATAAAATGAGCTTAATCTTAAGTCATTAAACATCCATTATTCATGCATTATCTTGAATGGTGATCATTGTCAAATGGTGTACGATTCAAACATATTGGAAGCATCCCTTAGAAGATTGCACTGAGTTGGTGTTGAATTGTTCAGCCTGATGGTGAGACCCAGCCTAGTAGGACTCCACCTAGTCATCCATCCATTTTCTCATATTCTAAGTAGTAGAGTAGACATCCTAAACCTTGCATCTTTGTCATTTGTTTGTCTTCTAGTTAGTTAATAGGATTTGTGATTCCAGCAAATCAGATGTTTAGGTCATTGAGTGTAAGTCCCCTTTTGATTCCAGCAAAATCACATCATACCGCGAAGAGCTTATCCACGAGTAGAGAACCTACATACAAGAACCTTGAAGCTTCTTTGATTGATCCTTCTATGATATCTTCAACATTCAAGAGCTTTACTCAAGAGAGGATAAGGTACCTCTGGGTATTTTATTCTGTGTTTGGTCGTGTACAAAATACACATCAACAATACCTCACAGAAAGTGAAAGCTAGAGTGGATGCATCAAAGAGCCACGTTCATTTTTTAGTTGGGGACTTTGTGATGGTGCATTTGAAAAAGTATAGATTACAAAAGGGAGTTACCTGCAAACTCCGAATGAGGTGGATAACTCCTTGCAGGATATTGGCTAAGTATGGTTCTAATGCTGATAAAATTGATTTGCCAACTGATCTTTCTTTGTCTTTTATTTTCAATGTTTTAGATTTGGTGGCATTCAAAGGTCAGATTCCTAAGGAGGATGATAGAGTTTTAGATGTTCACAAGTCACTTTCAGACCTGTCTTTGCTTCCTCCATCCCTTCCTCGAGCTGAATAGGTGTTGGACTCAAGAGTTTACAAGAGGACTCGCCATCAAGTGTACATGGAGCATCTCATCAAGTGGAAAGATAAACCACTTTCAGAAGCCACTTGGGTACCTAAGTCTCAGTTCTCTAAGTTTGGAATTCCTTCTTCTTTTCTGCCTCACGGAGTCACATGACTTCTTTGTCTTTGGGGGAGTATGGTGCAGGAGCACCTAGCTTTGCTTATACTCTCCATTTTTGGTATTTTTCTTGCTTAAGTGTCTTGTTAGTTTTGCAATGTTGTCATAGGTTGTTTTGAGTCATTTTATATATGTTTGATCTCATTTTGTGCTTGAGAGATCAAGTTTTGTTTTCGTAAGGTTTGAGTTGTCAGTTTTGTGCTCCTAGGCCAAATACGGCTAAAAAGTGGAAAATTACCTTATAGGCTTAGCCATGCTTTGGAAATAATTTAAATATGTTTAGAAATTGTTTTAAATCATTCCTAGGTGATTTTGGAAGGTTGGTTGAGTTAGGTTGCTCAAATTGCCACTTGGAGCAACAAAAGTTGTCATTCTTGCTTGTGAAAGTTGTCATTTTTGGACACTTTTTATAAAAAGGAGACATAAATGCCTTATGTCCATATAGGACTTTATAAATACCTTCCAATACTATTTATATTCCTCCCTCTTCTTGGTATAGGGTTGGATTTTGTACTTTCTAATCATAATCAATTGAAAGAGAAAGCATTTTTCTGGTTTTTCTCATGTTTTGATCTCCATTTGGATAGCAGTCTGTGCTGGGGCTTCTCTTTTCCATACCATACCTTTTGGAAAGTGAATTTTTTGTATATTCAATTCTCTTTCTATGATTAGTTTGTAGGTTGTGCATTTGGAAGTTGGTTCTATAAAATAGTTTTCATTTTGCTCCCTGACTGCACTGTCAAGGGTTTTGGGCTCCAAAATGCATCAACTTGTCTAAATACAGGTTTGGGCTCCCATGGGTGGACTTAGAAAATTTTTATTGCATATGTATAGTGTAAATATGTCATACTTTGGCTAGGGTTGTGCAAAAGAAGTGCCTTTGAGTTTATGCTAGGCAAGTTGGAGATGGATTTGGCTAGCAAATGTGAACAACTTAGGTCAAACTTGTTTGTGCTCAAAGGTAATTTTGATTGAGAAAAACTAAGGAAGAGGTATGAACTAGTATCCTTGGAGTTTTAGAGATATTTGGAGTTCCAAACAATGTTTACTTTTCCTTGAAAATGTGTTAAGTTGTAGCTGGCAGCGAGCACCCTGTTTTGGGAATTTAATGTTTTTTTGAATCCAAAATTGCTTTATGAACTTGTCCATGCTTTGGAATCTTGTGAAAAATGTTAACAATGTGTTTGGAGGTTATTACATACTTTGGTGAAGATTTCCATTAAGTTCTAACCATTCAAAGTGCATATAAGACAGTGAATTAGCAGTGATAGTGCATGTAATAGTCATTTTATTGCCTTCTCCAGTTTGTATGGCAAATGTTTGATATAATGTCATGCAGGGCAGAGTTGGAGAACAACTCCAAATTATGTGGGAGAGGTTCTATAACATTTTAGAAGTTTCTTTGTGGTGTAGGAGAGACTTCCTATGTTTTATGAGCAATACCCTCTCAAAACCCTACTTCCTTGCCTAAAAATGTGGATAGTCATTATACTGCCTTCTCAGGAGGTAAAACCATAAAAATCCTTGATTTTGGACCTTGTTGAAACCTTACAAGTCAGGTTCCATGGTGGTTATGGCCATCGTTGCACTCTACAATAAAAATTGACTCAAATTAGGCCTCCTCGGGATAGTAGCCTTTTGGCCCTGTTATGACTAAAAAGTTGAACCTGATTGCTTCAAAGCTGTTAGAACCTTCAAAATTTTTGAAAGGAAATTGATAGACACTCAAGGAGCCTAATTCAATCAATACTGACCATTTAGATACCATCTTGGGGTGTGGACCTATGTTGGAGGGTTTGAATAGCATTGAGGAAATAAGCTTGAGAAGGGGAGTGTAGCAACATATTAGGGTGGTTGTTTGAGAAGAGGTGTTGGTGTTGAAGATTAATATTTCAAACACTAATTGAACCAAAAAGAAAAAGAACATCCTTTGGGTGCTCTTTATTGATTAAACCAATTTAGACTTATTGAGAAACTTCTCACTCAATCTCCCTATAAAAGTTCTATGATGGAGAAAATTGTGAGTGGTTTGGTTGAGGCTGCTGCATTTCCCGTCACTGCACCATTCTCAGAGCTAGTTTTGGAATGTATGAACCAGTATGATGTGGAGCACAGGTGTATCAAGGAAATTAATGGTGAAGTGTTGTTGAAGATAGACAGCGATACCGTAATGGTAGCTATGGGCATTCCTCATAAGGAGCCATATGAAGACTAGACCATTGGCACTTCATACTCCTTCTTATCTGAGAAGAAGAGAACTTATAAAAGTGTGATTGCCAGGAACTGGTTATTGGAAATTCAAAAGGGAGGTTCCATATTACCAAGGCCACTCACCAGAGAGCACTTCATAACAAAGGGCCCATGCCTTTTACTGGGAAGACCGAATGTATTTTTACATCCAAGTCATGTTGAACGGAAGCACCTACCTAGATTGGGGACAAGTTGTTGCAAAGAGATTGGATGAGAGTTTAAACAAATTTACAGGAATGAGTGGTTTCTATATGTCTTCATATTTTTTTTATATGCTTGCTTACACCCGAGATTGGAATGGCTTACATCATGACCCCTAGATTGATGGAATAAGGGTATATGAATACTATCCTCATTTGTAGGAGCAAAGATATGCAGAAAACTTCATGAGATGGAATGACATTTTTGTAGGAAGATTAGTCCATGAGTTGCAAGGTAATACAAATAGGAGATTGTCGACAAAAGCAATGAAATTTATTGGTATTTATGGTAGTTTCTTTATCCAATTTTCTTAGTTTACATATGTTTATGGTAAAAATGGAAACAACAATATTGAAAGACTGAATAGATTCAACCATGAAACCCTAGCCTGACAACAACAAAGATCCATCATAACATATGAAGATTACCTAAGAAATATGCAAATCAACAAAATCACAAAGATGATACCATCATATGTCTAATAGGGTTTGAATCTCCATTCTTCCCATCTCCATTGATCTTGCTTGATATATTTGCTCTCATATTTTATGTGTGTACAAGAGCTCAACAAAGAAATTTTTGTGGTTGATAGCTAGATTGCATATGAAAGTTCAAATGCTAGAATAATTAGGAGGATTGATAATGAAGGAAGCATCCTCTTATATAGAAGACACTTTAGGAAATGGAGGGATAAGATTAAGAGGTGTAAATGATAAATGGTCAGCTAGGATTAGAGGGTAGGTAGAGGAAATAATATAATAATGAGAGTGTAGGTAGTGTAGGAATTAAGAGATGAATGACATGTGTCATGGGTAGAAAAGGCTAATGAATTAATTAAATTAATAAAGATTTATTTAATTAATAGAGGAAGTGGGATCAATTAAATAAATAAGATATTTATTTAATTTAAGAAAAAGGATAATTTAAATAAATAAAAGTATATATTTAAATGAGGAAAGGCTTAGAAGAGGATAAATGAATAAATTAAATAAATACATATTTATTTAATTAATAGAAGAATTAGGCTTAAATAATTAAATAAATAAAAATATTTATTTAATCGGACAAGACAATTTTAGGTGTCTACATTTTGCCCCTCTTTGAGACAATGCAGCTTGTCACGTTGTTTCAAAGAAGATAAGATGAACTGATACAAAGTTGCCCCAAGATGGGAATGATATGCCCCCTCGAGAGATTGGATGATTTTTTTAAAAAAGATCTCAGACAATCTCTCTATAAGAAAGAAAGGCTAGAAAGACTTATTCAGGAGACCAGGGATAGGGTAGTGTATAAGGTAGACTACGAGGGAAAATATCCACATTTTCATCCACACACCTAAGTGATCAGAGTGCAAAGAGAGCAGAGAGTAGTGAACAGTGATGGCATTGGTGCACAAATTCTATCGCATTTGCTGATATCAAAGGCCAGTAGATGCAAGAGAGCCGATGAGTACCACAAAACCTCCTTGTACCTTGTTTCATTAATTCTTGTCATAAATGCATGTTAGGTAGATCATTAAATGCGCATTAGGTATGTTGCAAAAAATGTCAAGCAGGTCAAAAGATGGGAAGGTGCATCTACATTTGTGCCAAGGCGTCAGGGTAGGTTAAGCACATCTACATAGAATGTAACCGCGTCTATATAAAATGCAAGCACGTTTATGAAATGAAGGTACGTTTATGAAGAGTAGGCACGTTTGTGCAGACCAAAGGCACGTCTATGTGTTTTAGGTGCATTTGTGAAATGTGCATCTGTGAAGTATGTAAGTGCATTTATATCTTCAAGGTCAAATCAGCAGTTGTGTGATAAACATACATTGTCGATTGGATAAGATGCTGAGAGGATACACTCAAGAAGGTCCTCTAGGGAAGACTAGGATAACAAATAGGGCTAGGATTGACAATTCTGTGATAGAACATACATTGCCAATCAGGAAAACTACTCAAGAGGATACACTCAAGTAGAGGCCCTAGGATAGGATAGAGCGAGGCACTTTGTGATGAACAGGGAGTACCATAGAAATTGACAATTTTGTGCTAGAACACACATTGCCAATTGGATTAGGCTGAAATTGAAAATTCTATGATAGAACATACGTTGCTAATTGGATAAGCTACTCAAGAGGATGCACTCAAGTAGGTACCCTAAAAGATAGGATCAAAGCAACACTTTGTGATGAATAGGGAGTACCACTAGGATAGAGTGCCATATGATAGATATACACACTAGGATAAAAAGCAAGACTTTGTGATGAATAGGGAGTACTACTAGGATTGACATAGTTGATTTGCTTGATTGCAGGAGGACCCACCGATGCTGGAGTCATGAGAGAGATTCCCTTCAACTCAGGGGTTATGAGTAGAGTTGAAATTTGAGGACAGAGCAATAGTTGAGGCCATGGGCTTGCGATACATTATATATGTGCCTGAGTTTCAGGTGAACATGGGATTGTTGAGTGCACTATCTAAGAGATGGCACTCAGAGACATGCATGTTTCATTTGCCAATGGGTGAGATGACAATCACCTTAGAGGATGTATATAGGATACTATGGATACCGATCATTGGGGATTTGGTTCCTTATGATCGAGAGGGAGATAGGGATGCACTGAGATGAGTATTTTAGGATCCTAGACTAGAGATGAGGGAAGAACATGTGGCTTGGGATACTATGCTAGCTACAAGATTGGCTCTACCAGAGGTGCTAGCAAGAGTTATCAGTGGGTTCATTTGTCTGAATAGGGTGACATGAGGGTTGGCTGTGGGATGAGGGAGGACTTTGGAGACATTGGTGATTGAGCACACTATGTTTGCATGGGGGTCGTGTCTGTTGGTACACTTGTATTATGAGCTACATCAATTTGTATATTATGGATCAATAGGATTGGGTGCGGAGTGACATTGTTGGAGGTATGGGCATATGAGCATCTTCCAGTTACACGACCGATACACTTTAGAGGTAGGGGGCATGCGTGCAATTATGTACACTTGTATGATATTATTACTTCCCAGCCATAGATTGGGAGGCTAGAAGATTGGCGTCGGGTTATTGATGAGATAGATAGTGTAGTATGGAGGCCTTATAAATACTATGAGGAGTGGGAGGATGATGCAGTGGAGGTTCCATATGTGTCCAGGAGTAGGTATTTGATAGGGAGGACACCATATGTCTTTGAGTGGTAGTTGATAGATAGAGTATGTAGGCAGTTCGGTAGGATACAGCGGATGCCAGGGGTTCAGGGATGTATGCATGGACAATGAGGGATCAGGTGCATTTAGGGCCAATATTATCTTATGATCAAGAAGTGACACAGGTGCCAGAGATGGTTCCCATGCCTTGGGATATTTGGGCAGATGTGGAGGATGCAGAGTACAATGCATATTGGGTAGAGCATCTGTTTCCACGGCTGATAGATCCAGGGGAGCCAATAGAGGGTGATGGCAGAGATGGTGGAGATGATAGTGGAGATGGTGGAGGCATAGGCCGACAGTGAAGGCAAGAGGAATTAGCAGAGAGGAGGGTAGCTCAGAGGAGAGAGGGAGAAGAGGAGAGATAGGTGCATGTAGTTCAGGGTAGAGGTGGATTGCCATTATAGGTGCCAGCAGCACAGGTTCCCATATAGGTGTAGGGACATGCACAGGGACAGGGAAAACCACAGGAGAAGCCATAGGGATAGGGGGAGGTGGGAGGAGAGGAGTAGTATGAGCTACTATCCTTGAGGGAGATCTCCCAGGGGTAGGTGGATGAGATCCAGGATCTGGAGAGGGGTGGGGCTAGGCTGAGGAGACAACTGAGGGACACTGAGAAGGAGAGAGATCATACTATTCAATGCTACACAGAGGCTAAGACAACACTGAGGGAAAGTGGCCAGATAGCAAAGGACACAAGAGTAAAATATGCCTATGTTTTGTTAGTAGGGGAGGAGATATCCTACTGGAGAGACCTATAATATGGAGTGGTGCCAACAGATCAATGGGCTAAGAGCTTCCGGAGACCATCGCAGACTACGACAACCACTAGAGGGAGAGGTAGGAGACATGCATCTAGTGGTGGGGTCATGGGTAGTCCACCACCACTAGATAGGGGGGTAGGAGAGATGATTCAGATGCAGGGATTTCTAGGGCTTAGACTACATCGAGGCTAGTTGGATCCGAGGGATGGAGTTCATCATAGCCTTAGAGGACTCCCTATGTATTAGTTTTTGTACCATGTTTGTATGACGATGTAGACACCTTCGGGTGATCTTGTAGCCATATGATTTTGACATCATTGTATCATGACACTTATGTTTTTTGATATATATATTAGATGATTCATCCTTGCGGCAGCTATATGCATGTGCACCTATGTGATGCTTCTATACGATGCATGTTTCTATGTGATGCTTATGATATGGATGAAAATATGTACATGATGAAATGCAATATTTTTTTTTGTTCTTTTATATTTTTAATATGTTATGCAAATGTGAACGATAATGTATGAAATGTAGATGAATATGATAATGCAAATAACTATTTACATGATGAAAATGTAAAATGTGCTAACATGTGTTGTGTGCAGGATGTATTGCAATTATGATATCTATATTTATGTATGAAATGCAAATATGTGGTAATGCAGGTGCAAACTACATGAAATGCAGATATTTTTGGCATGTCCATATACTCAGTCATCTAATAGCACACTACACAGACTCAAGAGGGATGATGAAGCTCAATCAAGAAAGGGGGATGGAAGATAGAAGATATGAAAGTGAAAGAGCTTCTTGTGCTTTATCATCATTGAGCTTTATTATGGAAAATAGGTTATGACAATCGAGATATATGTTCGACTTGGAAAGTCATTGTACCTGTTTACATGGAGATTAGATAGTTGCACACAAAGAATTCCCTAGTTCACACTAGACTCATAGTGTCCTCATATCCTTGGACAAGTCATAGAATTACTAAGAGACAATATACAGAAAGAAAAGAAAAATAGGAGACGATACCCCATCCTCACCTTTATAATCAAAGACATCCTGGAGATAAAATCTCTAGTCAGAGAGATCCCAAAAAAGCTAAAAGACATGTCACCAAAAGATGAAATCAAAAGAAAACCAGGACTCGACACCAACATCCACCGTAGTCCTCAAGTTCAGTGTCTCTTATCAGTTGTATAAGTCTATTTGATTGTGGTCACAATGTTTATGCTCACAAAATGATAAATAGCACTGAACCATAATGTTGTTTGATTCTATTAAAAGAGTTGATTTGTTGAAGCCCATTGTTGCTCGTGTCTCATCTAAAACTAAGTGAATCTATGAAACTGATACTTTATGGTGGAGAATACGAAACTTTATTGTGGATCGACGATGCAAGTGTTGCTTTATTGTAGATTGTGCACGGATAGACTGAAGAAAATTGGAAGAAACTATACTCAAAATGTGTGATGTTCTTAGTTCCACACCCATCACTAGACTTGAAATTTTCCTTAGCCACATTTATTATGGATGGAAAGGGGTGAAAAGGGAGGTTTATTATGAATGACTAACTAATCTTGGGTAGATCAATAATAAGCCAAGATGGGAATGGGTAAGTTTATTATGAATGGATAGGCTATGAGTGTGTCCAAAGTGAAAGGATGAGATTGAATCCTGAAGGAGGGAGGAGAAATGTCTCTACACATGGCGTTAGTAACCTGGTTTTCACCATGGTACTTGCCCAGGGCACCACCGAAGTGGTTTTCACCATTGGACGAATTTATTTCTCTTTACTTTTTTTTATTTTTGATTTTGATTTTGATTTTTTTATCACAAGGCGCCTGTTTGCCAGGTTTTCACCAAGTAACGATTTTTTTATGTTTTATGATTTTTTTAATTTTTGATTTAATTTTTGATTTTTTTTTGTATTTTTGAATTAGGATATAATGAAGATCTATGTGTAAAACCTGCGAAGGTGCATGCTATTGATTGGATCTTCCAAAGGTTCTCCATTTGGTGTCGAAAGCTGATATGCACCAAATTCATAGACTGTTGTAATGATGTAAGGACCAAGCCAATTTGGTTCGAACTTTTCTTTCTTCTCTCTGTCTTGCTGATTTTTGGTATTTTCCTTGAGAAAAAAGTCACCCACTTCAAATGTGCGAGGCTTTACCTTGTGATTGTAACTATGACTCATTCATTGTTGATAAGCCTTGATGTGATTAAAAGTAGTTTGCCTTCGTTCATCCAATACTTCCAATTCTTGTAAGCGAGATACCCTATAGTCTTCATC
This sequence comes from Cryptomeria japonica, assembly GCF_030272615.1. Lineage (NCBI taxonomy): Eukaryota > Viridiplantae > Streptophyta > Pinopsida > Cupressales > Cupressaceae > Cryptomeria > Cryptomeria japonica. The sequence continues at coordinate 310,071,407 of NC_081405.1, read as the reverse complement.
ATTGATAATATTGTGACAAGAGACTCATAAAGATGGTAACTCAACCTCAATAGGCAAGATAGCTTTGGTGCCATAGACAAGTGAATAAGGTGTGGCTCCTAGAGGAGTGTGAACACTTGTGCAATAAGCCCAAACTGCGGGATTAAGTTGGATATGCCAATTTTGGCTAGCATCATCAACTGTCTTTTTGAGGATTTTAAGGATAGTATTATTAGACACCTCAGCTTGACCATTACCTTGGGGGTAATAGGGAGTGGAGAAACAATGGGTAATATGGAAGCGATCACAAAGTTCACAAACATCCTAGTTTTTGAAGGGACGTTCGTTATCGGTGATGATGGAAAGAGGAATATCATACCAGCAAATGATATAGTTAAGAATGAATGTAGCAATCTGTTTTCCAGTGACTTGTGTAAGAGGCACAACTTCAATCCATTTTGTGAAATACTCTGGGGCAGTGATAATGAATTTGTGGCCATTGGAAGAAGGAGGGTGAATCTTGCCTATGAGATTGAGTCCCCACTAACAAAAGGGCAAAGGAGTTGCAATCGGTTGAAGCTCTTGTGCTAGCGCATGAATAAGGTCTCCATGATTTTGACATTGCTTACATTTCTTGAGAAATTGATATGAATCTTTTTCCATACTAGGCCAGTAATATCCAGTCCTGATGAGTTTCTTGGCTAAGGTAGGACCACTAAAATGTGGACCGCAAATACCTTCATGAACTTCACGTAATGTAATTTGAGATTTATCCCCTTTTAAACATCTAAGAAGAGTACCATCTAGACCTCAACGGTATAGGATATCAACTAAAATGACATATCAGGAAGATTGGCAAATGAAAGTGTGGCCTTGGTTGTTGGATAAATTAGGAGGAAGGGTGTTGTTACGAAGCAATGTGAAAATGGAACTGTATAACTCAGAATCAGGACCAACAACACATATCATATCAGTAGGAGTGATCTCATATGAGGGAACCAAAGGGTTATCCACCAAGAACTCATAGCAGGCTTCATTCTATGATAGATCAATCAGTGATGCAATAGTAGCCATGGCATCTGCCACTCGATTCTTCTCGCTTGATATCTGCTCAAAGGTTATCTTTATGAAGTATTACTTGAAGTCATCTACCATTTTATTGTAAGGTATTATTTTTTCATCCTTTGTTTGGTATTAATCGATTTCTTGATGAATTACAAGTTGAGAGTCCCAAAAAAATGAAGTTCTTGGATCTTCCACTGAACTGCAATTTGTAATCGAGTTATTAATGCCTCGTATTCTACTATGTTATTAGTGACAGGAAATGACAATCGGTATGATTTGGGAATGGAATCCCCTTGAGGTGTGATAAAGAGGATGCCAGCTCTTACACCATGTTGCATGTATGAGCCATCAAAGTATAGTTGCCAAGGCTTCATGTGTGATACCACTAAGATGGATTCATTTGGAAATTCTGAAATTAGAGGAGTATCATCTATCATGGGTGAATTTGCTAACTAATATGCGATAGTTTGTCCCTTTATTGTTTTTCTGTCCACATATTCAATGTTGAATTCACTCAAGATCATCACCCATTTGGCTAGTCTGCCAATAAGCATCTCCTTATTGAGAAGATACTTCAATGGATCGATCTTTGCGACCAGCTTAGTTTTATGAGTTAGCATGTAATTTTGTAATTTTTGTGAAGCAAAAACTACAGTGAGACACACACACTCAATTGGTGTGTAGTTTAGCTCATAACTGACCAAAGTACGACTAATATAATATACTACCTTTTCTTTTCCTTCAACATCTTGTTGTGCCAAGTGTGCCCCCAGTGTTGTTGGTGTAGCTGATATGTAGAGTAATAGGGGTTGTTCTCGGACTGGTGGCATCAAGACTGGTAGATTCAGAAGATAATATTTGAGTATCTGAAAAGCTTGTTGATAGTTATCATCCCATTTGAATTTGATGTTTTTGTGTAGCAAGTGCTGAAAAGGATGACATCTATCCACAAGTTGTGCTATGAATCTTTGTATGGACTAGAGTCTTCCTTGTAAAGATCAAAGTTGACTGATATTTCTTGGAGGTGGTATTTCTAATATCGCTTTAACTTTTGCTGGATCGGCTTCATTTCCTCTTTTTGAAACAATCTATCTAAGGAGGTTCCCAGAGGTTACTCAAAAGACACATTTCTTAGGATTTAGTCTCACTTTGTATTTTTCCAACCGATTGAAAATGACTGAAAGGATGTCCAAATGTGTGTCTTTGTCTAATGATTTTCCCAAGAGGTCATCAACATAATCTTCTATAGTTACGTGCATAAGATCATGAAAGATAGTAGTCATAACTCGTTGGTATGTAGCTCCTGCATTGTTTAGCACAAAGGACATGACATTCTAGCAAAAAGTTCCCCAGGGACAAGTAAACATTGCTTTGTGCTGATCTTCGGATGTGATTTTTATTTGATTGTATCTAGAGAATCCATCCATCAAACATAACATCGCATGACCTGCTGTGAGATCTACGATCAGGTCGATGTTTGGGAATGAAAATTCATCCTTAGGACAAGCTTTTTGATGTCTCTAAAATCTGTACATATGCAGATGCTACAATCTGGCTTACTGACTAGTACTGAGTTGGAGGTCCATTCAGGATAATCAATTGGTCATATGAATCCAACATCCAATAATTTTTCAAGCTCCACCTTTACTAATAATGCCACCTATGGATGCATCTTTCTTAATTTTTGTTTCATTGGCTTTTCTCCTAGTTTAACAGTCAAATGATGCATTACTAAATCCAGATCCAGTCCAGGTATATCAACATATGACCATGCAAAATTGATTTTTTGCTTTGTGAAGAAACTTATGAACTTCATTCTTTCTCTTTCTATCAGAGATTGTGCCAGGAATATGTTATGTGGAATCTCTTTTGTACCAATGTTTGTTTTGATGGTCTCCTCTACTAACACTGATGAATTTTCTTCATATGATGTCAGGAGAATGTTGAGCCTTCCATCTTCGGGTGCCTCAGAGAGGTTTTCACCCTTAGATAAGTCCTTTATTTTTACTTTTTGGGGTCAGACAGTGCCACAATGTGGTTTTCACCGTAAAACCCATGATTCATTTTTTTTTTACATTTTTGCGACTAGAAGGCCCAACACCCTCACCAAACTATGCCATGATGTTGAGTTCTATAGTGTATCCCACCTTATGGTCCCCAAGTAGAAGATCATCTTGTATGCCCAAATAGTCAATGAAGGCCTCATCATTTTGGAATGTGTTGAATTGTACAGGTCCTTCATGGTCCCAATCAATGAGTTAGTGGTGAACAAGAGGAAGGCCTTCAATGTTTATAAAGTTAGCAGGAGTAAGTGTGAAGATACAATTATATTAAGCTATGTTAAGGTATTTGTCAAGGTCATTGCTGACACTCTCCTCATCTATCTCAATCATGAACGAGTCCACATTGGCATCACTAAAAGTGCCTTCCAGAATGGGTGTCCTCATTCTTCGTATTTCGATCTAGAACCTAAAAACAAAGACTGTGTGGGATCCCTAGGCGTTGTTTCTTGACCAACTCTGAATTTTCTATAAAATTTTTCTTCTTCTATGGGTTCACCTAGTTCTTTGAATGTCTCAGTGAGTTCATAATCACAAGAGGATTTTTTCAAACCCCATTCCCATTCATTAGAGTTGGTGGAATAGCGGTTCTCTTGTTGATCATTGGAAATCATGATTTGTAATGCTTCTTCTAATTTTCGAGTATTTACCCTGAAGGATATGAAACCAAGCCCTTTTAAGCGCTAATTTTTAAATGTCAATTCTAGTTTCAAAGGTTGAGTGATACCTTTTTTCTTAATCCAAGAGGACTTTTACCATCGTACCCAAACTTTTGTAGCATCTTGAATCCTTTGCCATATTTTTTACATGGTATCCTAATGTGATCTTGTGTATCATCTTCATGGTCTTTGTAAAGCATTTTGTATAAGTCTTCTTCTTCCATTTCACCCCACTTTTGGAATATAGTAGGATCCCACATCAGCGTAATGATAGATACCCATTTAGAAGGATGTGGTCATCCATATTCTTTTGGTGAATTCATAACTTTCCGCAAGCACATGGTTTGATTTAGTGCATATTCACCCATGCCTTTATCCTAATATTTCTCTTTAAGCTCACCTTTCTTTGATTTTGAAGGTTTTAATGATTCAGGGTCAATATATTCTTACAATGGGATAGCCTCTCTATTAATTGGAATTATTGTCTTAGCTTTTGGCCTCAAAATATTGTAGTATATAAATTGATTAGGATCACCATTAATTGTTACTTCAACTCCATTATGAGGAAACTTAATGCATTGATGGTATGTAGATGGGACTGCTCTCATCTCATAGATCCATGGGCTTCCTATAAATATGTTGTATGTGAGATCGAGATCTAGGACTTGACAAACCACATACTTTGTAACCAGCCCTACTCTTAGAGGTAAATTGACTGTGCCTTTGGATGAGTTCTCTTCATCATCATATGCCTTAATGGTAATTTTGTTTGTAGCATTTACAACTTTATTTGAATATCCCAATTGTATTATTGTGTTTAAAGTACATATATTGAGACCAACTCCTCCATCTATCTTTACTTGTTTTATTTGATGTTTGTGGAGGAAGGCTTTAATGTGTAAAGGTGTATTATGTGGTTGGCTTACGAAGGAGTTGTCAGCTTTAATGAATGTAGAGAATGTGGAAAGGAAAGGTATCCCACCATGGCTTGAAAATGGTCCACGTTCAGATCAGTGGGGACAAAAGTTTCTCTCAAAGTTTTATCAAGGATGGCTTTATGTGTGGGGATATGCATAAAATTTTAAGAATGGAGATAAGCGCAGGCATCCTCCCTAACTATTCTACTAGGTCGTACTCAGGTTTGGCAGATGAGGAAGTAGTGGTTTTAGTTGGAGCACCCTGCAGGATGAATTTACCTCGATGAGTTGTGACATTAAATTCAGAGGTAGATTCAGCAGAAGCTCCAATGCCTTTTAGGACAACTTTGGCTCTTTGGGTAGAACTTTCAGGCATTTTGTCCTTTATGATAATAGTAGAGACATAATTGTCCATCAAAATGTGATTAATACTTGAATCATAGTTATAGGATGCTTTGGTATGGTTGGCTTGCTCTTTTGTGGCTTTGACTTTTCCCTTGTCATGTTTTGAGAATGGTTCCTTAGACCTCTCATGTTGTTGATTAGATGTATGTCATTCGATCTCAATGTCACCTCTATCAATAAGATCTTGTATAGTGTTCTTTAACCGATGGAAATTTCCTATTTTATGTCCCTTGCTCTTGTGATATTCACAATACTCATTGTCATTCCACCAATTTGGTTTGGCTTTTGGCTCATATGGAGGATTTCCTGGAATTGTTATTATCTTGTTTGCCACTAGCTTCTTAAAAGATGATTCAAGTGGTTCTCGCAATGGGGTGTATTTCCTTTGTGGTTTTGAAGTTGCTTGAGTATTAACTTGGTTGTTTGTAGAAGAACTTGATCCTGAAAGAATGATTATTGGTCTCACCGTGTTAGCATCAACAACGCCATGATTTATTGTGTTCTTGTTCTTGTTCCAAAAATGTGGCTTGTCTTTTCCTTTAAAATCCTCTTTGTTTTCTTTGAATATCTTGATGATTCCTTGCTCAATTAAGACCTTCTCTATTGCTAAGCCTTTCTCAATGATGTCCTTAAAGGTGGACAAACAAGCTTTCCTCAACTCATAACCAATTTCTTTCTTGACATTCTAAGTGAACATCTCTACCATTTTTTTCGGTGGAATTTCACAAGAGCATCTACTGGCTAAATTCCTCCATCTTTGTAAGAATGATGAAAATGACTCCCCATCCTTTTTCTTGGTGTTTCACAAAGTGGTAACTGATATATCTATCTCTATGCTATATGAAAAATGTTGTATAAATTCCTCTACTAAGTCACCCCATGACTTAATTCCAGGTGGAAGTTGGGAGAACCATTCCATAGCTTGATCACCTAAGCTTTGTGGGAACAATCTCATCAAGTATGTTTCTTCTAATGCTACCTCAATGCAAGCTGTGAAAAAGTGTCTTATATGTGCCTTAGGGTCTCCTTTGCCTCTGTACTTATCAAACTTTGGTGTTACAAAATGTGCAGGGAAAGGAGGCATTGGAATGCTCTTATCAAATGGATAGGGACATATATCTCTCATTGTGTAAGTTGGATTTGGTGTATTTATGTCCTCCATTTTCTTTTTTATGTCCTTTATTTACTCATCCAAATTGTTTTTTGGTGGAGACCGACTTCTTGGACCATATCCCATCCCTGAGCCATCGAGTGGAGGAGGAGGATACTGCATATATGGATGGTATTGATCATAAACATGGTCATATGGAGGAGGTCTATAATGAGCTGTGTATAGGGACCACTTGGTATAGAGTCATAATGAGGAATGTAATATCTTCTTTATCCATGCATATCATATTCTACATGCATGTCATGAGTTTGTTCTTGTGTAGTGGCCCCAAATTTGACATGGGGTTTTTCTTGTGTCCAAATTTTGAGCATTCCTCTTGATATCCAATTTTGGAGGTTGGTCCTTAGCATTGGTATGCATTTGAGAGTATTTTTTTGCATAAGAGTTCCATAATGGTTTGCATAGACGGAGTTGTTCATGAGATGCTCTTTTGTTAGTATCATAAGATTGACCATGTGTATTTGGGACCTCAGGTTTTTGAAACAAGGATGATGGTGACTCAGGCACGAAATGTGGTCCTATAGTACCTCCACTATTAGGTCTCCTTTGATCCATGTTGAGTTGAGTTTCTTGCATAGGTCGATTTTCCACTATTTGAGACATGTCAAAATCATGAAGTATCTTAGCTCCACTTTGTGCCATCACTTGTAGGAAATATTGTCTATCTCTTCTCATGATCTCTTCAACCAATCTATTAGAATGGGGATCCATGATAGAGTCTTCCACTTATACTGAATGTACTGAAATGTTGTCCACATTGTCATTGTGTGTATCATTGATGTTTTTATTATCCAGGTTCTCAATATTTTGAGTGTTTCTATAGATGTCCATGTCAGGTAAAGTGGTATGATCAGAATTGAAAAAGATATAGTTGTCGTACTTATAGCCACTCATGTTTGCAGACTCTTGAGCCTCTTTAGCTTCTCTCCTAGATTTTTGAGAATGGGTTTCAACCATGAACTAGGTCTTGACCAAGATGTGTGAGACTAGATGAAAATAGAAAAGTATGGAAAACTAAGAGTTGGATGGAATGTAAATGAATCTAAGGTGTACTCACAATGTCCAAAGTGTAAGACCAGTTATGTATGTGGTAGAGTAGGTGTGGCTTCCAAAGAGATGATAAATCTCTTGATGAGGTAAGTTGACCTTGACTCCAAGTAAGACCAAATGAGACCCAAAGGTGATAGACCTTGATGAGGGACCACTTAGCAAAATGTTGTTGTATGTATTGTGTTGACAAAGCAAGATGAGGACAAGCAAGTGACCTTTTGACTCAAGTTTAGACAAATGTGAATGTAATGCAAGGTGTAAAGCAATGATGAACTTTGTGAGACCCAAATATAGGCTGAATGCTAGATGAAAACCCAAAGAAATAACCTACGAAGCTCAAGAATTCTGAAATTGATTACTCTTTTTTGCTGGACTGTAATTTTTTTTCTAATACTGAACACAAACGTGGTTACCCAACACAGACGTGATTAGACACTGCATAGATACGTTTCTTAGATTTTGTGAATTCAATTTTCTATGATAACACAAACATGATTATAGGACACAGACGTGTTTTTGTCAGACAAAGATGCGTTTCCAAAATTTGAGTGCAATTTTCTAATCTGTGAAGTTGTTTGTTGTGACCAAATCTGAATTTTTGACCATTTTTCATGACAAGAGGACACAATGTTGACGAGGACTCAATTTTTGCAAGTGTTTGGACTCAAAATGACCGAAAAGAAAGTGTGTTGTTTGATGTAAAAAAATTTTGCATACACTTGAAGATACAAAAGACACACTATTTTGATGTTTGATCTTGAATGTTTGAATGTTTAAAAGAAGACAAACACAATTCTTATGGTTGGCCAAGACAATAGTTGTTGATCTCACATGGGGTTTCCCCTGAGGCTACGCTATTCAAAGCAGATACTTAGATGCTTGACCCCTTTGGCTCCACCCTTAGCACTCACTTCTCTGGGGCAGCCAAGCACCAGTCCCCACAAAAACTCCCAGTGGTGAACTTTGTATCTCTACTAAGATTTGAATGTGTGTGGGCTTCTCCAGAGGTCTGACCTCCTACCCCAACAGCTAGAAGGATTTTGGCTTTCTAAAACAAAAAGGTGCTAATAAGGCCATCCTCTCATGTGGCCATACAAAAGGCTCCTAGCTGGTAGGGGTTATTGCCTACTATTGATCAAATAAATTTGATCAAATGGGGTTATGGGGAAACATAGTGTCGGTATGAGCTAATCAGCACACGTTACCCATGGCTTTCACCATGGATACAATTATTTATAGTGGTTTGGAAGAGGTGGGTTTTATACACTACCACTTGGGTCGTTCACTCCTCACTAGTAGTCCTAATGACCACACGGGGAGGCAGGCCCTCTAAAGATTGAACACAAAGAGCATATTGCCCAAGACACACAAGACACTGGTTAAATTTTAGTGCACTAATTGAAGTGTTTTCTAGTCTATGGAAACAAAGAAAGAAATGAAAATCAAAAGAAAAACCCTTGCCAAGATCATGCAACAAAGATTTTTTAGTAATTTTGCAATAATACCCCTCCTATAAGCACACAAGTTAGGTAAATTTTAGATCCAAAAGACTTTGTGAAAAAGGGGCCTTCGAAAATGCGATTCACTTCAAGAAAAAGATACACCAATTCGTTAGCTAGATCAAAATATATTAGCTCAAATAAACCAAATCTGAAATCAAAATGACAAAATGAAACCCTAAAAACTGAAACAAAATCAAAACTACAAGAACTAAACACAGACGCGATTAGATCGCACATAGATGCATTTCTGTGACACAGAGATGGCTTTAAACCCCATAGACATGGTTCCGAAACATATACATGACTCCGGAACACATACATGGTCAAACGGATAACAAACGTGATTTAGAAACACAAACATGGCTCTACAATCTAGAAAATTGTAAAATACTGTCGAGGACATAGACATGATTTCAGAAATAAAAAACACGACAGAAAAACAAAAATGCAGTTTTAGAAGATGCAGACGTGAAAATGTCAAAATGTTGTCGTAAAATGTCAGATTTGTAACTTCAAAAACATAAAATCTACAACAAAGATGTTAAATGCAAAAGGGACAAGAGTCCCATCGAGTGTGCCAAAATATTTATGGTAAAAAAGGAAACAACAATATTGAAAGACTGAATAGATTCAACCACAAAACCCTAGCCTAACAACAACAAAGATCCACCATAACATATGAAGATTACCTAAGATAAATGCAAATCAACAAAATCACAAAGATGATACCATCACATGTCTAATAGGGTTTGAATCTCCATTCTTCCAATCTCCATTGATCTTGCTTGATATATTTGCTCTCAGATTTTATGTGTGCACAAGAGCTCAACAAAGAATGGAATTGTGGTTGATAGCTAGATCACATATGAAAGTTCTAATGCAAGAATGCTTAGGAGGATTGATAATGAAGGAAGCATCCTCTTATATAGAAGACACTTTAGGAAATGGAGGGATAATATTAAGAGGTGTAAAAGATAAATGGTTGGCTAGGATTAGAGGGTAGGTAAAGGAAATAATAAAGAAATGAGAGGGTAGGTAGTGTAGGAATTAAGAGATGAATGACATGTGCCATGGGCAGAAAAGGCTAATGAATGAATTAAATAAATAAGATATTTATTTAATTTAAGAAAAAGGACAATTTAAATAAAAAAAAGTATTTATATAAATGAGGAAAGGCTTAGAAGAGGATAAATGAATTAATTAAATAAATAAAGATTTCTTTAACTAATAGAAAAATTAGGCTTAAATAAATAAATGAATGAAAATATTCACTTAATTGGACAAGACAATTTTAGGTGTCTACAACATATATTAGAGTTGGCAACTTTCAGGGTGAACCTTTCAGGTTACCCAGGTATGCATTGAATAGATATATTTTAATTGAAGTAAGTCGACAACTAGCTTATATTGAGAAGAAAAGTGGAGGAAATTTTGGGGTGGTCTTCCCAGTAGAGCTTGGATACTATAGCTGTAGATCAATTTCAGATCCCTTGAACCTTGAACTTGAATTCAAGAAGTTCAATCTGCAGTTATATGTTGCTAGATATAAATGTGATAGTCGGAATTTTTCTATAGAGAACTTAAATGTTGATGATGGTTTTTGTCATGAACCTCAACTAGAAGACTACTGGGAGAACTGTGGTGAAGAATTTGAAGTTAGAAGAAGATTATGGTCAATGTTCACAACTCAACAAAGTGTGACAATGGGTTTGTCCATGAATGTTTCTGATGTGCAAGAAGATGAAGGCGAGGAAGTTGTTGATCTTAAGTTCGATGAGAGGATAAGGGGCAGGCTATTCCAGAGGTTGATTGGGATAGGAAAGGGGATAATAATATTTAGGCTAGAACCTTCAATGTGATCAGACGAACAGAAAGATGACTGAAAGATTATCATTTTGGACAACAACCCATATCTACACCTAAGAGTAGAAAAATTGGTCAAACTCGTGGAAATTATCAATCATCTATTTCTCCTTCTGACATTGTTATTGATATTGTAGGTAATGAGACACAAATGACAAAGAAAATCAAAATTGCAAATTTAGGAGAATCTTCTCTAGGTTCTGCCTCTGCTCATGTCACCAGATCTCGTAGTAGGAAAAGCAGTCAGAAACTCCTTGCAAGGTCACTTGTAGTAGACTTGGATTATGAAGAATAAACTAAAGGAGAAATGGATGCTCAGATGTAGGACAAGCTCATTACAGGTGCTACTGATAAAGGAAAAGAAATCCAAGAACCTGAGGATTCTGTGAATACCATGGTCATTGTCACTACTAACTAGCAATCACCACCACCCAAGGAGACATCTACTATTCCCAAATGGTTAAGTTCTTCTCTTACCAAGAAAAGGAATGTAATCCCTATCGTAATCCCAATGGAGGACATTATCAATAAATGTTTGGGAAGAACATCAAAGTCCAAAAGGCTTAAGACCGAAGTAATGATTGATGTGGATGACCAAACAGGACATTGGATTGCAGAGGTGGCTAGACCTCCAACAGATAAAGATGCGGAGAATATCACTATGAAGGACTTTGTCATTATAAAATATTGACTTAGGGGTGACCTCTCGAGCTCTGGATGCTAAGCATTTAGAGACTTCCACTAATAGAATTCTCACTAGAACTTGGAAAGATGTGAAGGATACAAATGAAATGAAGCAAATCATAATGCAAATGGCCCAATATATCAATGCTATAAAAGATCTTAACCCTCAACTGCTTTCTCAAGTTCCCTTTTCATTTGACCCAAGATCCCCAATGAACTAGAGACTAATTAATCAGGTTCCAAGAAGCTGAATGGTTGTAGACGTATTCAGTGAATGACTAGAATCAATTGCCCAACAAGGAACTAGCTATATTTCCAATCTGGTCAAGGTGTTTAAAAATGCAGAGTCTATAAGTAATGAATTGGAAACGGAAATAGTTTCTTGGGAAAAAGATAAAAGCAAGTGGGTGGCTCTATTGAAGCAAATGATGGATACACAGAGGTATGGAGTAATGAATTTCTTAGCAGAAAATCCGGTTCATGGTCTTGATGACAATGTACTTTTCGTGTGCAAAGAGAATATTGAGTGGAGAAATTAAATTATTCAGCAAGGACATGAGGAATCCATTAAGCTTCTAAAGGAGTTAAAAGAACTAACTAATTCTATGTAGAAAGACATTGAAATGCATAGATCTGCAACTCCTAAAAGAGGATAAGCAGACGCTTGAGGACTCATCTGATATGATCTAAACTTTCAAAGATCGAGTGTAGGAAAACCAAGAAGCAATGTCCTTGACAATAGAGGATTTCTTAAAGATTGCAAGAATTGAATCCATTCTAGTGGTTTGCTTTGATCATCTTGAGATGCATAAGGATAAAGTTGTGCAGGTAAGCAAAAAGAAAGAAGTGTGGAAGCAACGAATTCTACATATCAGTCTTCCACATTATCAACTTATTCTCAACTTCTCCTTAGCTCACTTGGAGTGGTGAAATATTTGAAGCACCCCTTCATCACTAAACAAACAGGTGGAGGCCACGTCATCTATAGGAGCTTGATTGCATCACTGTTGCTCGCGACTTATGTCACTTTTCCTATTTAGTTGTTGTGTTTTTAGTTTTTAAGATAGACTTCTTTAACTCCCATGAAAAGTTAATCTTTTTACTCGGCTTCAAATGTAACAAACTATCATAGCTTGGCGGCTATATATACTTGATTAAAAGCCTTGTCAAAGGTCTGAGAATTTTTGGGTTAAGATAGAATAGAAAGCTTTATCTTCTTTTTAGCAATATTATGTACTCTGAAAAAGAAAGGCAATTTTGTCTGTGAATAAAGTTGCAGCATTATCCATTTTTTATAAATGTGTGTGTTTATGAATTGTAATGTGAATCTTTATGAGGATTCGATTCAATTATGGAATTTGCAATCTTTCTGATGCAGTGTATATGAATGTGTGAAAAAAAAATGTTTGAAATTGTCTATCTTACCGATTAGAAGAATGAAAGCCTGTGAACTTTAAGAAGAAATTTGTACGTTAAAATATTGCAGTGTTCATTTTGTGTTGACATATAAATGCTTAAATGCCGTTAATACTTTTTGGTAAAAAGTGTGCATGAGAATTGCTGTAATTTAAGATGACTGAAAATCATTCCTGGGGAGTTGTACCCGTATATAGAGGTTAACTGTTTAAGTAGTTATCCAACTGTTGGTGTATTTTTGTCTTTTGTTATGGGCATGTAAAAGTCAAAGAATCAAAATGTGTAAAAGGCAAATCTATTAACCAACAAATTTTTGGCGACTCTGTTGGGGAGTTGAATAAGTAGATTAGATACAATCATAAGGTAGATAGGGCAGTCTTGTGATTAGCTTAAGTATTCATCTTGTCTATATTGAAGAGACATTTTGTAGATAGGCTGGAGTCAAGAAGATATACAAGGTCCCATAGACGTGAAGGGGTGTTTGATTCTATTTTTCAAGAACTACAAAATTTGAATTTTTCCCCATCCTTTGCACCTAGAAAAAGAGCAAGAAGTAGACCCCAAGATCTTCTTCTATTTTACCTGTATCTTTTGTTTGTCACGCCCTAAATTTGTATGGTGTTTTTCTTCCTACTATAATCAATCCCACACCTTTGAATATTGTATTGCCCATGGCTGCTAATAACCCTTGGGGGCCAGCGGTAGAACCACTTGCTCTTGGAGCAAATTTAAATCCCTTACCGAAAGGTTTAAGAGATCATTCACCCAAGTTTAGTGGTGATGGAAAGGTTATGACTGATGATCATTTGAATGCCTTCAATGTGGCTTGTGGGCTATTAGCAATCCAACATGAGGATGTGGCTGTAAGATTATTTTTTCAAACATTGACTGAAGTTGCCGCAGATTAGTTTTACTATTGACCTAATGGTGATATTACAAATTGGCAAGATCTCAAGACAAAATTTGAAGCTAGGTTTAAATTAGTTGAGGATGAACACTCACTTTTGGCCCAATTAGCACAATTGAAAAAAGAGATTCCTGAAACGATGAGAGATTTTGTAGCTAAGTTTGGTAAGATAGTCTATAAGATCTCAACTACTCAAAGACCCTCTGATGATAAATTGAAGTGCTTCTTTATTAATTGAGTGCCTTTAGAAATAAGTTTCCTAATACGTAGGCAAAAAGTGCAAAATTTAGTAGCTGCCAAGACTTTGGTTGTAGAATTGGAGGATGATTTAATTGTTAGAGGAAAGTGGAATAAAGAAGTTCAAACTGCTCATCCGTAAGCATCAACCTCACAACTACATCAGAGCCAATGATTCAGAGATTGATGAATGATGTGATAACACTTAAGAGACAATTGCCTAAATTTAATACAACTTATCCATAGACCTATCAAGACATCTCGAGGAGATTTTCAAATCAGTCAGTAGGGACTGGAGGTAAAGCACTACAATTACCTCTTGTGCAGCAAAGGCTAGCTATTGAAGTGCCTCCACCAAAAGCTAACATGTGCATTTTTCATATCACCAATGACCATGATGGAAGTTCTTGTCGAGAGATGGTGTGTTATGCCCAGTTGATTGGATCTAAGGAGGTGCTAAGTGAATCAAGTGGAGAAGAATCTTTCAGGCAACCTGGTGACTCTGAAATCCACTTCCTTGAGTATGAGTCAGATTCAGAAAGAGGAGGTGATATTTTGGTTACCTTGGAAGATCCTTCCTATGTTGTACTGACCAGAAATCAACAGAATGTAAAACCTTTGGTTGCTCCCTCATCTTCTGTTGTGAATACTAAAGGTAAGGAGATTGTTTCTCGATTTCATAATAATGATTTTAGACCTCAAGAACCCCAGTTATTGAAATTTGTAGAGACTGAAGGTTCGTTTGATATCATAGAATTTTGTAAATTCTCTCGGATCAAATTACACCAGCTTAATACCTAAAATTAAACCCCAAGGAACTTAATATATTGGTTAAGTTTGTAAAAGGAAATAATGCATATGTACAAGCTGGCATGGTACAATAGTCAATTAATGCTGCATTGTCTTCCCAAGGTGATGTGTCAACTCATCCTGCTATTCATGAATTTTTTCCTGAAATAAAAACCCATCAAGTTGATGATATGTTGTCTATTCTTGAATCAAAACCTTAGTCTTTTTATATATCTTTGTTCATAAATGGTCACAAATTAAATAACTGTATTATAGACTGAGGTGCCTTAGATAATATCATGCCATCTGCAGTAGCTAAATCCTTGGGATTATCCTTAACAAAAACCTTTGGTAGGTGTTATTGAATGGATTCCAAATAAATACCCTTATTAGGATAGATCAATGATGCTCAAGTGGTCCTTGCTGCTCATCTAGATAAAATAAGTAATTTAACCATTTTGATACCTGATATCCCTGCAAGTTATGAAATGTTGTTAAGTCGTACATTTTGTAGAGACCTAGGGAATGAGATAAAGATGGATTGGTCTGAAGAAACCATTCTCATAGGGAAACAATGAGTTATTTTACAAGCCGAGCCTAAATCTAAGTTCACTGTTTTCCCTTCTGATGATCCAAAGGCCCAAATATTATATCATGAATGTCAATTTGGAAATTATATGATCTTATTCGGTAATGAAACTGCAGGAAATCTATTACAACCTGAGACAATGGAGGATTTATGGTAGATGGATTTTGATGGAAGTTGTGCAACATGAGGTCCTGAAGCAGGGATAGTCCTCATTCCCCCCTCTAGCAAACATATTCCTTTTTCCTTTGAGATGGAATTCAAGAACACAAATAATACCACCGAGTATGAGGCCTTGCTATTGGGATTAGCTGAAGTGAAGAAATTGGGAGTGAAGCTATTGCGAGTTAAGGGAGATGAAGAGTTGATTGTGAAACAAGTCAGAGGGTTGTTCAATGGAAAGAATAAGAGATTGAAGCACTACCAAAATAGAGTCTAGGATGAAATTGAGAGTTTTGATGCATTTTCTATTGAAGCTATCCCTAGAGAACAAAATTCTAACGCTGATTCTTTAGTAGTATCAGCTTCCCTATTGATTCCCCATCCTGAGTTTGTAAATAATACCTATCGAGTGGAATTGATATATCGACCTAGTGTACCTAATAATTCAAAATTTTGGCAGGTTTTTGAGAATGACATGGAAATCAACAACTTCTTGCATTGCGTAGAAATGTTCACTGTCGCCTTCTTTAAAGGATCAGATGCTGAATGTAAGGAGTTTTCATCAGAACTGGGTCAAGAAATGAATGATGGGTAATACAACTAAAAGGAAATAAGATTCCTAAAGGGTTGGTCTCTTTAGAATGTCTATTTGATTGTCATGATGCCTTTAAGAAGGGAAAAGACTAACGGATTCCTACAGTCCAAGATGTTAGTGGTTATGAAAGAGTTAATATTGGAACTAAGGAGGATCCAAAGTATGTTAATATAGGAAAATGTTGCACACCCACAAAGAAAGAAAGGTTCATAAGTCTCTTGTTCGAATACAAAGACATTTTTTCCTGGTGCTATGATGACTTGAAGAACTTCAGTGAAGGAAAATTTCAACTTCATATTCCTTTGAAACCTAGAACAAGCTCTTTCTAATAGAAACTTGGAAATTTTAATCCCAAAGTTGCTGAAGCTGTATTTCAAAAGGTAGACAAAATGTTGAAAGCTAGAATCATATATCCTATTCACCATTCTACCTAGATAGCCAACATTCTCCTAGTTCGTAAGAAAAATGCGAAGATAAGAATTTGTGTGGACTTTTGAAATTTGAATCAGGCCAGACTCAAAGATAATTACCCATTACCTACTATGGATCATATCTTGCAGATAGTCTCTGATTGGGAAATGATGTATATGCTTGATGGTTATAATCATATTAGTATTTCAGAAAGCGACCAACATAAAACTGCTTTCATCACTCCCTTGAGTACCTTCGCCTATAACAGGATGCCATTTAGTCTAATAAATGCAGGGGAAACTTTCTAGAGGGCTATGGACTTGTCCTTTGATCATTTGAAAGATAATAAAATTGCTGTATATCTTGATGACCTAACTGTCTTCTCGAAGAGGAGAAAGCATCACCTAAGAGACTTAAGGCAAGTATTGCAAAGATTTCGGGAACATAGAGTGTCGTTGAACCTAAAGAAGTCATTGTTCGAGGTTATAGAAGGCAAATTACTTGGTCATATCATCTCTAAAGAGGGAGTTAGAGTGGATCTTGAGAGAGTAAAGTAAATTCAGCAGTTAAGTTTACCATCGAATAGAAATGCAGTCAGGTCCTTATTTGGGTAGGTGAATTTTCTGAGAAGATTTGTTCCAGATTTTGTAGAGACCACAAGGTGCATTGTAAACCTGATGAGTTAAAAGAAGGTATTCAAATGGAATGAAGAGGGGAAGAAAGAATTTGAATCAATAAAAGAAGCTATAGCTCAAGCACCTATTCTTGTTCATCTAGATTTCAAGAAAGATTTTATTATCTATTGTTATGCTTAAGAACATACTATGTCAGGGATTTTATTACAAAAGTATGAAGAAAATGAAGAAGTTCCAATATCCTTCATGAGTGTTCCTCTCAAGAAACATGAATTGAGATATTCGCTGATGGAAAAACAATCATTTGTTGTTGTGAAAGCTGTAAAACAATTCAGATACTATATCCTTCATTCTCATGCGATAGTTTATGTGCTGTGTTCTGTTGTTAAAAGCATTTTAACACAACAGGATATAGGAATGACCAATAGAGCCTCATGTGTGTCTAAGATATAGGAGTTTAATCTATAGATTAAACCAACAGAATTGGTAAGAGGACAGGGTTTTTGTAAGTTAATTACAGAAAGTAAAAATGAAGTGAATGAGGAATTGCCCTTAGTATTATTTGTTGGACTTCAAGACTCTTGGTTTGCAGACGTTGCATATTACCTGACTTATGAAGACTGTCTAGCTCATCTCTCTCCGAGAGAAAAAGTGAATATGAGATTAAAGGTTGCTAAATATGTTATTTTTAATGGTGTGTTGTACAAAAAGGGGTTGGTTGGAACTTTCTTACGCTATGTGGATAAGTTGCTTCAGGAGTCACTGTTGAAAACCTTTCATGATGAAGCCTATGGTGGTCTTTTTTCATCAATAGTAACTGCCTATAAAATTTTGAGAAATTTTTATTATTGGCCAGGTATGTTTAAGGATGTATACACTTGGGTAGCTAAGTATGAAAAATGTAAGTTATTCACTGGGAAGCCACAACTGGCAATGTTACCTCTCAGACTAGTAGTTATTGATGAACTATTTAAACAAAGGGGTTTAGATTTATAGGTCCATTGTCACCTAGTTCAAGTGTCAGACCTACACACATACTGATAGCCACATATTACTTCACCAAATGGGTCGAAGCTATTCTAGTGCGGAAGCCAACTTTTGAGGTTGTTTGTAATTTTCTTAAAGAAAATATTCTGGTTCGTTTTGGGGTTCCTCAGAAAATTGTGGCTGATAATGCAACAAAATTCTCTTCTGCTGAGATTTCATTATTTTTTAATGATCATGGGATATCTCTCACTCACTCTTCAAATTATTACCCTCAGGGTAACAGCCAGGTGGAGTCAAGCAATAAAAATTTGATAAATATTATGAAGAAGCTGGTTAATGAAAATTTCAAAGATTGACAAAAAATACTGTGTGAAGCTCTCTGGGTGGATCACACAGCACCAAAACGAGCCATAGGGATGTCACCTTTTGAACTAGTGTATGGCATGGGGGCTCAAGTGTCACTTCCCTTAGCACTTATGGCTTCCAAGTTACATACGGTTATTGAAGATGCATATTTTCAAGATTCTCTAGAGAAGAGGATTATTCATTTAATGAGGATTGAAGAAGAAAGAGATAAATTCATTGATCGAATTATAGAACATAATGTGCGGGTCAAAAAAATATTTGACAGGACAGCCAAACCATAAAAAATTATACTAGGTGATCAGGGTTTGCTTTAGGATAGAAGAAGAGTACCAAAAGGAGCACTTGCAAAGTTCAAGTCATTATGGAAAAGGCTATTTGTAATTCAAGAGGTAAAAGGCCCTAATTATTTCAAGCTAGCATATCAGGATGGTACTGTTCTTCCCCTGACCAATAATAGGCAGGATTTGAAGTTATATCAATTGTAAGCAAAAGATCCTAGGGTTCATGTCTTGGTCGCTTGTCGTCCCAGTCCCCAGTCAGAGCCAATGTTAGTCCTCCCTACTTTTATTAAAATTTCAATTCAAAGGTCACCCTTTGATGTTTATTTTCCCTTTCGCTCATGTATTTCTTCCCTTTGAACCCGAGTCATTGAACCTTTTCTTAGTTCAAAGTTCAAGTTCAAAGCGCACTTTAAAAGAAAAAATCATGGCTTTGTTTTATGGTAAAACCGAGAGATTTGTTGAAATTTGTATTGAACTTGAACCTTTGAGCCTTTTTGGTTTAAGGTTCAAGGTTCAAAGTTGATCATGCATCAATTATGTCTTTACTCATTCATTGTCCTTTGTTTTGTCGTGAAGACTGTTTAATGTTTTTTTCTTGTGTTATCTCACAATATTAAACTTGAACCTTTGAACCTTTTAGTTCTTGGTTCAAAGTTCAAAGTTCAAAATTCATAGTCTGAGGCTTCATTTAGGAAATGGTATGTGTATCGTGGAGGGAAAATGGTGGTAGGAAAGGAGAATATTCTAGGTAGTTCAAAATGTTAATTTCTAATTATGGCAAGAAATCATGGTAATTCATGTGTTATGTGATGAAATGACCAAAAATTAAATGCATGTCAGTTATACATCAAATCAGGTGTCAACTCACACAAGCTTACTTAATTAGTACAGCTAGCTAGGATTTGAGTGTGATTTTTTCTATTTTTGTTGCAAAAGCTAGCGATCTTTCTAATACCTTCTTGGTTGCCATGAAAGCGAGGAAAGTTGGAGGTATTGTATCTGCATTTAGAAGGTTTCCAAGAATTTTTTGTCGAGATCAGGTTAGTTTCAATTGTTCTCTCTTCTACTGTATTTACTTGTTCTGGAAGATAGTTGTTGTTTGTTCCCTTTGCTGTGTAGAAGAATTTATTTCATTCCTAAAATTGTTTGACAAATATGAGAGGGACCATCATGAGGCCAACTCTACCAAAATTGGGTCACACTTCTTTCTTAGTTAGCTCACTTCCAGAGATGGGGGACACTTCATTAGCATAGGCAAACCTCTCTAATTTTCTTGGGAGAGTTAAGAACCCAACCCAAAATTCAATGATGGAGAAAATTGTGAGGAGTGGTTTGGTTGAGGTTGCTGCATTTCCCGTCGCTGCACCATGTCCAGAGCTAGTTTTGGAATGTATGAATTGATATGATGCGATGCAGAGGTGTATCAGGGACATTAATAGTGAAGTGTTGTTCAAGATAGATAGGAAGACCGTAATGGAAACTATGGGCATTCCTCATAAGGATCCATATGAAGACTAGACCATTAACACTTCATACTCCTTTTCTAAGAAGAAGAGCACTTATAAAAGTGTTATTTCCAGGAATTGGTTATTAAAAATTCAAAAGGGAGGTTCTAGATTACCAAGGCCACTCACCAGAGAGAACTTAATAATAGAGGTATGGGATATTATTGTTCTATTGAATATATTGAAAGGAAATGCCAATGCCTTTTACTGGGAAGACTAGATGTATTTTTACATCCAATTCATATTGAACGGAAGTGCCTACCTGGATTGAGGACAAATTGTTGTAGAGAGATTGCATGAGAGTTTAAACAAATTTGTGGGAATGAGTAGTTTCTATATGTCATCAAATTTGTTTTATATGCTTGCTTGAACCTGAGATTGGAATGGCTTACATCATGAACCCTGGATTGATGGAATAAGGGTATATGAATACTATCCTCACCTGTAGGAGCAGAGATATGCAAAAAACTTCATAAGATGGAATGATATTTTTGCTGGAAGATTAGTGCATGTGTTGCAGGGTAATACAAGTCGGAGATTATTGACAGAAGAAATAGAATTTATTTGTATTTATGGTAGTTTCTTTATACAATTTTCTCAATTTACATATATTAGAGTTGGCAGCTTTTAGGGTGAACCTTTCAGGTTACCCTGGTATGCTTTGGATAGCTATGTTTTAATTGAAGTCAGTCGATAGCTAGCTTATATTGATAAGAGAAGTGGACGAAAGTCTGGGGTAGTCTTCCCAGTATAGCTTGGATACTATAGTTGTAGATCAATTTCAAATGCCTTGAACCTTGAACCTTGAACTTGAATTCAAGAAGTTCAATATGCAATTATATGTTGCTAGATATAAATTTGACAGTCGAAGGTTTTCTATAGAGAACTTAAATGTTGATGATGGTTTTTGTCATGAACATCAGCTGGAAGATTACTAGGAGAACTGTGGTGATGAATTTGAAATTAGAAGAAGATTGTGGTCAAGGTTCATGGTTCAACAAATTGTGACAATGGGTTTGTCCATGAATGTTTCTGATGTGCAAGAAGATGAAGGCGAGGAAGTTGTTGATCCTAAGTTTGATGAGAGGATACAAGGGTAACCTATTCCAGAGGTTGATTGGGATAGTAAATGGGATTATAACATTCAGGCCAGAACCTTCAATGTGATCAAATGAACAGAAAGATGGCTCAAAGATCATCGTTTTGGACAACAACCCATATCTGCACCTAAGAGTAGAAAAATTGGTTGAACTCGTGCAACATCTCAAGCATCTCTTTCTCCTTCTGACATTGTTATTGATATTGCAGGTAATGAGAAACAAAGGACAAAAAAAATCAAAATTGCAAATTTAGGAGAATCTTCTCTAGGTTCTGCCTTTGCTCGTGTCACCAGATCTCATACTAAGAAAAGAAGTCAGAAAATTCTTGCAAGTTCACTGGTAGTAGACTTGGATTCAGAGGAAGAAACTGAAGGAGCAATGGATCTCAAATGTAGGACAAACTCATTATAGGTGTTGCTAATAAAGGAAAAGATATCCAAGAGCCTGAGGATTCTGTGAATACCATGGCCGTTGGCACTATTAACTAGCAATCACCACCACCCAGGGAGAAATCTACTGTTCCCAAATGGTTAAGTGATTCTCTTACCAAGAAAAGGAATGTAATCCCCATCTCAATCCTAATGGAGGACATGGTAAGTAAATTTCTTGGAAGAACATCAAAGTCCAAAAGGCTTAAGACTGACACAATGATTGATGTGGTTGACCAAATAGGACATTGGATTGTAGAGGTGGCCAAACCTCCAATAGACAAAGATGCAAATAATATCACTGAGAAGGACTTTGTCATTGAAAATATTGACTTAGGGGTGACATCTCAAGCTATGAATGCTAAGCATTTGGAGACTTCCACTAAAATAATTCTCACCAGAACTTGGAAAGACGAGAAGGATACAAATGAAATGAAGCAAATCATAATGCAAATGGCCCAATATATCAATGCTATATAGAATCCTAACCCTCAACTGCTTTCTCAAGTTCCCTTGTCATTTGACCCAAGATCCCCAATGAACCAGAGACTAATTGATCAGGTTCAAAGAAGCTGAATGGTTGCAGACGTCTTCAGTGAATGGCTGGAATCAATTGCCCAACAAGGAGCTAGCTATATTTCGATCTGGTCAAGGTGTTTAAAAATACAGAGTCTATAAGTAAGGAGATGGAAACGGAAATAGTTGCTTAGGAAAAAGAGAAAAGCAAGTGGGTGGCTGGAAGCAAATGAGGGATACATAGAGGTATGGAGTAATGAATTTCTTAGTAGAAAAGTCGGTTCATGGTTTTGATGACAATGTACTTTTCATGTGCAGAGAGAATATTGAGTGGAGAAATTAAATTATTTAGCAAGGACATGAGGAGTCCATTAAGGTTCTAAAGGAGTTAAAAGAACTAACTAATACTATGCAGAAAGACATGAAATGCATAGATCTTCAACTCCTAAAAGAGGATAAGCAAATGCTTGAGGACTCATCTGATATGATCCAATCTTTCAAAGATCGAGTGCAACAAATCCAAGCAACAAAGTCCTTGAAAATAGAGGATTTCTCCAAGATTGCAAGAATTGAATTGAAGTTAGTGGTTTGCTTCGATCATCTTGAGACGCATAAGGGTAAAGTTGTGCATGTAAGCAAAAATAAAGAAGTGTGGAAGAAACGAATTCTACATATCGGTCTTCCACATTATCAACTTATTCACAACTTCTCCTCAGCTCACTTGGAGTGGCAAAATATTTAGAGCACCCCTTCATCGTACGAGAAATAAGTGGCGGCCATGTCATCTGCAGGAGCTTGATTGCATCACTGTTGCTCGCGGCTTATGCCGCTTTTCCTGTTTAGTTGTTGTTTTTTAGTTTTTAAGATAGACTTCTTTAACTCTCATGAAGAATTAATCTTTTTACTCTGCTTCAAATGTAACAAACTATCATAGCCTGGCGGCTATATATACTTGATTAAAAGCCTTGTCAAAGGTCCAAGAATTTTTGGGTTAAGATAGAACATAAAGCTTTATCTTCTTTTTAGCAATATTATGTACTTTGAAAAAGAAAGGCAATTATGTCTATGGATAAAGTTGCAACATTATCTATTTTTTATAAATCTGTGTATTTATGAGTTGTAATGTGAATCTCTGCGAGGATTTTATTCAATTACAGAATTTGCAATATTTATGATGTAGTATGAATGTGTGAAAAGAAAACTTTTGAAATTGTCTGTCTTGCCAATTAGAAGAATGAAAGTCTGTGAACTTTAAAAAGAAATTTGTACTTAAAAATATTGCAGTATTCATTTTGTGTTGACATATGAATGCTTAAATGCCTTTAATACTTTCTGGTAAAATATGTGCATGAGAATTGTCATAATTTAAGTTGATTGAAAATTATTCTCGGGGAGTTGTACTCGTATATAGAGGTTAACTATTTAAGAAGTTATCAAACTGTTGGCATATTTTTATCTTTTGTTATGGGCATGCAAAAGTCAAAGAATCAGAATGTGTAAAAGGCAAATCTATTAACCAACAATATATATGATGTAAGATTTCATTGTAGATCATAGAGGAATGTGGTATGTGAGCGAATAATGTAATAGTCATTCGTGATCATGTTGGGTTTATGCAAGAGAATAAAGTCCTCTGGTATTAAGCTTAACTGGATTGTATTCAGGGATAGGAGATGCTATCATTGTAGTTCATTCTTCTTTCCGGATTGTAGTCTAGATTCTTATGTAGTCAGTGAGACTCCTTTTGTAATGAGCAGTGTACTCTAGGTTGTTTGCCTTCGTACAAGTGCAGGACCCTCAATTTGTAATCACATACTTACTGTAGAATTATTATCTAACTGTAGATAGCCTTCCCACTGTGGTTTTTCCCTTTATCGGATTTTCCACATACAAATCTTGGCATCATGTGGATGGTATTTATTCTCTATTTGTTGCTTGTGCTCAATTGGTATATCTGCTATTTTAGTAATTGGTTTATACATTCCATTATTGTTCTTATGTGTTCTGATATTAAAGTTTTAATTGCTGAAGGTTTCGGTAATCTGGTGACAACGTATTCACCGCCCCTCTCAGTTGTCTTCTGGTTATTTGAACCATCTAACAACATCAATTTTATGTGTTTCTTATCTACAAGCCCAACATTTTGATAAATCAAAAGACGTAATAAACATTCATTTAACCTCTTTGCATGTTGATTAAAATAATAGACAATCACTGGAAGTTGTAGAATAATAAGGACTATATATATTATATTTTCATAGGAAAAATTGAATATCACAATATTGTTGTATAATTTTTATAGACTGTTGGTTTTACATAGTCCTTAATATTCTAGAACTCTAAATGATGTTCAATTATTTTTATCAACATTTCATTCACATGGTAAGTGATATAATGAGTTATGTGAAATTTATAAGACAATAAATAATAAAAATAAAGTCAAGAGTGCTACATAATACCAATCTTTCACTCTTATTCACCTATTTATGGTTGATTAAGGAATGCAACAAATTCTATCTATTGAAATGCTCACTGATTGTTCTTTTTAAGATTTTAGGATCAATATTATTGGATACTAAAAGTTCACTTAACATATGATAAGAACTTGGATGTAGAATTTACACAAACTCGAGCAAGACTTGAACTTGATCAAGGAGGAGTAATGGTCTTTTGGCTTCCTCTGTTTTTCCTTTCTTGTTTTTGTTATGTTTTGCAACTGGTGGTATTTTTGGGGCCTGTGTACCCACTTTGAAAGACTTAATGCTAATTAATTATGCTAAGACTGGTTTGTTAAAGGTTGATAGGGATAAGGCTAGTAACAATATTAGTAGTATGGTTTATGGAAACAATTACTATGATACTTCTGTTATTAGTAATAGGAATGATACTAGTATTAGTAGAAATAGTTTCAGGGGCATAAAAAAATTTGATCATTTTTTATTTAAACAAGTATCCTACTACTAGTTGTTTTACAGTTGGTGTATAGTTAATGTTGTAACACTATATCTCTTTTTTCGATCAGGACAGTCACCCTGCTAATCTAATCAAAAACATATGATAAGAACCTCTTAGTTTATGCATACATAGAATGAAATGAAATGAATCATATATTTATGTATAAACCTATGGGACGTTGCAACACATTGTTTCATATTTAGTAAAGAGCAACCATATGCTAAATAGTCATTTTTTATTATATTGTATTTTCACTTCTTTTATTGAAACTTATATTTTTATAATAGAATAGTATATTTTCAATAATTGATCGCTAGCTCCATTTAAATTTGTATATTATTTAAGCTCTTTTCATGTATTTGTTGCTACATGACTCAGTTTTTTAATCTTTAGTTGACTTTTACATTGCGTTTTGTATCAAGAAATTGATGCGAAGCATATAGCATTCACTAATGACTATTTATATAGTTGTTGAAAATTTGTTATTAGTCTAACAATTCTAGTAAATGTTGATAAGTACACAATAGTAAAGCTATATGAATAGGAGAAGATGAAGCCATTGGTAATCTATGTGCTACAATTTTTTAAGATGTTGGACTTAGATGCAAACAATTAATACATAGAATGAACTTGTGTATAGGTCGTAATATCTATTTTAAATAATAAAATAATATCAAATTTATTACGATTATGATTTGATAGTGAGATACAAAACTGGTAGTTTTGGTAACAAGAATGAGATAAATGATGGCTATTAAATATATTCTAATATTGTATATTTTCATTAAGAAAGTTTATTTGAATGTTGACTATTGTAATATTCACCTAGCTCGTGTGAAAAGACTAGTTTAAACACATTTACAAACTAAAAATTTATGATAAATCTTTTGTATTCATTATGTTATTTTATTGATGTTTATTAATAATTCTTGAAGTTAGTTAGAAATATTGACAAACAAGTACATTGATATGTAAAAAATCACATCATTAGATAGGGGAAGAGCACCAGTAGTGGATATAGATAACTTCACACATCTAGAACTCTTAAACCAAACATCGGATTTCAATGATTTTTTTTGTTGTCTTCGTATGCGACTTAACTACTTATAACTAAGGTTTTGGCTTCTGGGTAGTAAAGATGCATGTTGTGGGATCAATCACGCACACAATGATAACAAAGTACACATTTCAAAGTGTCCCCTGATCCATACTTACAAATGTTCCACTAACCATCAACTTAATTTGCAAGTACTTGTGCACAAATGTCCAAGCAGTCATGCACAAATGGGCCAATTATGGATCAAAAATGGTATTTTAAGATCCAAAAATCTTAAAATGATCAGCTATTGGTCCATGTGAACTTTATTAATGACCTTTTCCTTATCATTTTTCTACTCCTTTAAAATTAGTAATTGGGAGGTTGGGATGACAAAAACCTATCCACTATTGAAACTATATCCACTACTCATACTCTTTCCCTAATTTTACTTCCAAAAATCTTAACAAATCTTATACAATTATCACTGCAACAAATTATAACGAATTTGAACTTTCATTTGCTAAAACTAAATTTAAAAATTTGCCATACCAATATACATGGCAGAAGGAAATTATATAACAATAATTATATGTTCAAATCACACACTTCTAACGGCCGTGGAGCAGGCCGTTTCTTGAATTTTATTTGTAACTCTCCTATCAAATATTTTTTTTATAGTCATAGGGGAAAGCTTATAGAGTTATATTTGGCATTCTTTGCTATAATAAAAGATCAAGCTCTTCCAAGTTTAAAAGACAAAATGTTACATTTTTGTTTACACTTTATTTGCATTTTGCCGAAAACATGGACACTTCAAAGAGAGAGTACAGATAGTTTGACGAGACGGTTTCTGCATCTCAGACTTCATACTTGAGGAACAAGCCGGCTTCTTGAAACTTACTTTCCACTACTAAATCCATACGGCTGTTCATTTCTAGGGTGAAATGATTCTTCCAATCACCCACTTCACCTTTGCGAAAAAAATGTCGATTGCTTAAGTGGGCATTTTTTAAATCCACTTTGCCATTAATGTTAACATCTAGAGTGGAAAGAGATTGAAAGCTGCATTGACTGTCTATGCAACTAATGTCTTCCTCTGTCAAAGAAGATTGCCCCAGGAAATCAGAAATCCTTTTGATGTGGGACAAAGAATCTGCCTTCAATCTTCGTATGTCAAAAACAAGATGTTACTTCGATTCCTACTGGCATTCCAAAAGCTCAAGACATGATTAACAAAAGGACCATAGAGAGAGACACCATTACAGAATGAATCAAAGAATACCTCCTTGGAAACTGGAGATGTAGTTTCACCAGTAAAGACACCTTGTATTGCAGGCAAGAACTTCCAGTGGGAAACGAATGTGTCCTTGGGATTTCGAGCGGTATAAATCATTCGGTAGCCCAAAGCCGTGATTTGAGGTGGAAGAGCAGAGTAGGGAAGGTGGGAAGGTGGGTGCCAAGCAACCTTGGCGAGGGCATTTCTTCAATCGGAGTAGAGGCATTAGGCATTGCTTGTGAGTTGTAGAATCTATCTAACCGGGGAATCAAGTCATGGATGCTCTTTCCCTTCAGAACGTGGCCCTTGCTTTCACTCATAATGCTGGCAACGATTGATTTCAACCAGGTGGTTCCCGTCTTGAATCCAGAACACACAAACACATCGTCCTCCCTGAACATAGCTGATGCTGTTCGTGCATGCAGCTCCATGCAGCTCATGCATTCCTATTCTTAGGATCCACCATATAAAACATCCTTGCACCATAATTCACCATCGCAGACCACAGCACACAAAAAAAAAGCTATCTCCAGTTCTTTATTTAAGACTGTTAGTTATGAAATAATCTCCTATTTTTAGTGTTGAAGTTTGTTTGAAATTAGCATGCATTTCAATGCAAGTAAAATTGGATATGCATCCTCTTTCTTAGGACAGCTAACTCTAGTTCCACCATAGCAATCCATTTAGTTTGTAATGCACAGTATTTGATGAACTGCCGTCTAAGTTTAGAGTTGTGTTAATAGAGTTTCTTCGGTGTAAGTATTTGTAAGGCTGTGAACTCTTTAAATAACCAGCCTTTTTGTAATTCTAATGTGCTGAAATAATAAAACAGGGTCTGTGTAAATTCTGGGTTCAATTTGGATGTTTCTAATTGTATGGTTTGGCTGTGAATTGTTTATTCTGACATAAATATTTATATTTAACAGTTGGTTTTAAGAACAGGGGCAATTTTAGACTCTACAAATGGTATCAGAGAAGGTAAAATTGTTTTGGGTTAAAGTTTTATTGTTGGAATTTCGCCAAAGTTAATCATGTCGAATTCTAACAATATGCCCATTCCAGAATTTGATGGGAATGATTATGATTATTGGTGCATTAAGATGCTGACCTTTTTGATTGGAAAAGATTTGTGGGAGATTATTGAATCAGGTTATGAAGAGCCAATTGATTGGAATGCCCTTACAGCCAATGAAAGAACAACAAGAAAGGAAACAAGGAAAAAGAATACTCAAGCTTTGTTTCACATTTAGATAGCTCTTGATAAGAGCTTATTTCCAAGAATATCAGGAGCAACAACTGCCAAAGATGCCTAGAAGACTCTACAAGAAGCTTACCAGGGTAGTGATCAAGTTAAAGTGGTCAAGCTTCAGACATTGAAGCGAGAGTTCAAGAATTTGAAGATACAAGAAGTTGAAAGTATAAGTGATTATTGTGTCAAAGTCAAAGATGTGGTCAATAAAATGGCTACACTTGGGGAAATTGTAAGCAATGAAGTTTTGATAAAAAAGGTGTTGAGATCTTTGACACCCAGATGGAATCATGTAGCAATAATCATAGAAGAAAGCAAAGATTTGACAAAACTACAATTTGATCAACTGGTTGGATCCCTGATGTCTCATGAAGAAAGATTGAAAAATTCTTTTGAAGGTGTAGAGAAAGTGTTTTCCTCAAAATTGC
This sequence comes from Cryptomeria japonica, assembly GCF_030272615.1. Classification (NCBI taxonomy): domain Eukaryota; kingdom Viridiplantae; phylum Streptophyta; class Pinopsida; order Cupressales; family Cupressaceae; genus Cryptomeria; species Cryptomeria japonica. The sequence continues at coordinate 310,042,184 of NC_081405.1, read as the reverse complement.
TAATCACAAAAAATGAAGATGCAAGTAGCAGTAGTGCCAAAATCAATCAAGGCCAAGGTAAAGGACAAAGCCAAAATATTTCAAGAGGTAGAGGCAGAGGTGGCTCAAGAGGAAGAGGTAGAGGCAAATTTAATAAGAGAAATGTTCAATGTTACCATTGTAAGAGGTATGGCCACTTTGAGAGAGAATGCAGATTGAAAGAAGGTAAAAGTGCTAACTATGCTCAAGAAAGTAGTGAGAATCCTCCTGATCACTTATTTTTATCTTATGCCAAGGGTGAAAATACTAGTAAAGATGTTTGGTACCTAGATTCTGGATGCTCTAACCATATGACAGGGAATGAGAAATTGTTTTCAACAAAGGATGGAAGTTTCAAATCCAAGATCCAGCTTGGTGATGATAAATTGTTGGAGGTTGCTGCCAAAGGAGCTATGGAGGTCCAAACAAAAGAAGGTATAAAGAATATTCATGATATTTATTATACTCCACAATTGAAGCACAATTTGTTAAGTGTTGGGCAGCTATGTGAGAAAAATTATAAAGTAGTCTTTGAGAATAAGACTTGTACTATCTATGATAAGAATAAGGATAATAGGGTGATATGAATTGTTGTTCCTATGACAAGAAATAGGATGTTCCCTTTGAGGTTTGGTGAACATAACAGCAGTTTGGCAAATATGGCTTATGAGGATTCAAGTTGGTTATGGCATCTCAGGTATGGGCATTTAAATTTTCATAGTTTGAAGTTTCTAACCTCACATGCATTAGTTTCTGGTTTGCCCAAGGTTGAGGAACACAAGGAGGTTTGTGAAGGTTGTGCTAAAGGAAAGCATGCAAGAGAAAAGTTTCCAAAGGGCAATGTATGGAGGGCTCATCACCCACTTCAGCTTGTTCATTCAAATATATGTGGTCCTATGCAGACTAAGAGTTTGGGTAAGTCATCATATTTCATCACTTTTATTGATGATTACTCACGAAATTGTTGGGTATATTTTTTGAAGGCCAAAGATGAAGCCTTGGATACATTCAAGAGGTTTAAAGCCCTTGTAGAAAATGAGAAAGGGTGCAAGATCAAATGTTTAAGGACTGATCGTGGAGGAGAGTTTTGCTCAAAGGCTTTCCAAAGTTATTGTAATTTTAATGGCATCAAGAGGCAACTTACTACTGCATACACTCCTCAACAGAATGGACTAGCTGAAAGGAAGAATTGTACTGTGGTTGAAATGGCAAGGTGCATGTTACAAACCAAGGGATTGAGTAATTCTTATTGGGGAGATGGAGTTGCTACAACAGTGTACATCCTCAACTGTAGCCCCACCAGTGCACTAGAAAAGATGACTCCTTATGAAGCTTGGTATGGTAAAAGGCCTAGTGTTAATCACTTCAAAGTTTTTGGTTGTTTGGCTTATGTGCATGTACCTGATCAGAATAGACAGAAGTTAGATGCAAAGAGTGAGTCATGTTTTTTTATTCGGTATAGTGAGAAAAGCAAGGCTTATAGATTGTATAATCCCCTCACTAACAAGCTTATTGTCTCAAGAGATGTGATTTTTGATGAAGGGGGAGTTTATGGTCATAAAAAAGGCCATGTTGAGAAGCCAAAATCTATTTTGAATGATGATATAATTGTTGATATTGATCATGAGCAGCCAACTAATGTTTCTATATCCAATGGTTTAACTCCACCAAGCAATCCTTCATCAAGTTCTTTAGTACCAAGTTCAAGTCTAGCTTCTTCTCCAAGTTCTACAAGGAAAGTAAGGAGATTGAGTGATATCTACCAAAAGAGTGGAAATCAAGTACATGAAGAAAACCCAATAGGTGAGACAGTGAATTTTTCTTTATTAGTCAAGGCTGATTTTGAACCATCATGTTTTGAAGATGCATGTACTAATGAAGTTTGGGTGAAAGCCATGGAAGAAGAGATGGATTCCATTCACAGGAATGACACTTGGGAGTTAACAGAACTTCCACATGACAAAAAAAGGACTGGCACCAAATGGGTCTACAAGACCAAATTTAACAGTGATGGGAGTGTTGAAAGACACAAGGCAAGATTAGTTGCTAAAGGCTTCACACAGAAATATGGAATTGACTATGAAGAGACATTTGCACCGGTAGCAAGACAAGAGACCATACGAATGTTGATTTCATTAGCAGCTTAGAAGAAGTGAAGCATACATCATATGGACGTGAAAAGTGCCTTCTTGAATGGGTACTTAGAAGAGGAAGTATATGTGGAGCAGCCACAAGGTTTTGAAGTGGAAGGAAAAGATAATTATGTCTACAAGTTGAAGAAGGCTTTGTATGGCCTCAAGCAAGCACCAAGAGCATGGTATGCCAGTATTGATGGATACTTTCAGGAGAATGGCTTCCAGAGAAGTAAGAGTGATCTTACCCTATACTACAAACAAGAAGGTACTGATATTCTCATCATAAGTTTGTATGTTGATGATCTTTTGTATATGGGTAGTAGTTCTAAGATGAAAGATGAATTCAAAGCTGCTATGATGAAAGAATTTGAGATGAAAGATCTTGGTCTAATGAAATATTTTTTAGGAATGGAGGTTTATCAAAGTAAGGATGAGATTTTCATTTGTCAAACAAAGTATGCACAGGATATGCTGAAGAAATTTAATATGACTAATTGTAACCCTGCCTCCACTCCAAGTGCTCATGGAGTTTTGTTATGTAGAGGTGATGGTGTTGATTTAGTTGATGAGACAGCTTACAGAAGTATTGTGGGGAGCTTGATGTTTCTAACCCACACGAGGCCAGATATTGCTTATTCAGTTTCACTTGTTTCAAAGTATATGACAAATCCATCTGAAATACATATGAAGGCAGCCAAGAGGATATTGAGGTATGTGAAAGGGAATTCAAGTTTTGGTATTCATTACTACTCTTCTAAAAAGTTCAATCTTGTAGGCTTTAGTGATTCAGATTGGGAAGGTAGTATGGATGACCGTAAATCTACATCTGGAAATTGTTTTTCTTTTGGTTTTGGTTTGATTATTTGGAGCTCGAAAAAGCAAAGTATTGTTGCCCTCTCATCTACAGAAGCAGAGTATGTTGCAATTACCTCAACAGGTACACAAGCCCTTTGACTCAGAAAAGTTTTGGAAGAAATTGGAGAAAAACAAATTCAGCCTACAGTAATTTATTGTGACAATGTGAGTGCTATCAAGTTAGCTAAGAATCCGGTTCATCACAGCAGAACAAAGCATTTTGATTTGAAATATCACTTCATACGAGATTTGGTGCAGAAGAAGGATGTTGAATTGAAGCACATCAACACCCAGGATCAGCTAGCAGATATATTCACTAAAGCGGTTGCAAAAGCTCAGTTTTCAGCACTACGAGATAAGATTGTGAGCCCTCTCAGCATCAAGGGGGAGTATGAAGATAGCTGATGTTGTTCGTGCATGCAGCTCCATGCAGCTCATGCATTGCTATTCTTAGGATCCACCATATAAAACATCCATGCACCGTAATTCACCATCGCAGACCACAGCACACAAAAAAAAAGCTATCTCCAGTTCTTTATTTAAGACTGTTAGTTATGAAATAATCTCCTATTTTTAGTGTTGAAGTTTGTTTGAAATTAGCATGCATTTCAATGCAAGTAAAATTGGATATGCATCCTCTTTCTTAGGACAGCTAACTCTAGTTCCACCGTAGCAATCCATTTAGTTTGTAATGCACAGTATTTGATGAACTGCCGTCTAAGTTTAGAGTTGTGTTAATAGAGTTTCTTCGGTGTAAATATTTGTAAGGCTGTGAACTCTTTAAATAACCAGCCTTTTTGTAATTCTAATGTGCTGAAATAATAAAACAGGGTCTGCGTAAATTTTGGGTTCAATTTGGATGTTTCTAATTGTATGGTTTGGCTGTGAATTATTTATTCTGACATAAATATTTATGTTTAACAGTTGGCTTTAAAAACAGGGGCAATTTTAGACTCTACACTCCCGTGCTCTGAACTGAGAGTACATCTTCATAATTCCTTCCAGATTTACGGACTCGTAGAAGAAACCATCATGTTCAACAAGTTCAACTCCATACGGACTTTCTGGTCTTCCACCAGATGAAGTGAAGGCTGCGGACATATTCAAACAAAGTGTGCGGAATCTACAAAGCGATAAGAGTGTTAATGATAAACGGAGAGTTGCAATTTCTCGTAATTCAAAGACGAGCATCAGTCTCTTAATATATAATCGTAAAAATGCAATCCATGAAAGGCACAGGATACTTTCATGTAAACGACAGAATTTTACCTTTGCCCACTTGCGTTTGTCGGAAGACCTCACTCGCATGGAACTGCATGCTAACAAATATTGGCCAATATGGTAAGAATCCCAATATTTAATAGCATAATATTAAATACATTATTTCCACATCACATTTCACGTGAATCTCCATTGCAAACTATTTAATATTATACATTATTTCCCCATCCCGTCACATGGCAATGTCTTATTGTCACTTCTTGAATGCAATGAAGATATTGATGAGAGGGCTGTACAAAATTATATAATTCTTGTTTTGTCATTTTATCTTTTTTTGGTATTGATCAAGCTGAAGCAAACAAATTGATACAATAAAATAGATAACAGTCAAACAGAGGACTGCAAAAGAAAAAGATTAAGTTGTCATCTTTATCTTGGCAAGAGCACCTTAATAATGCTAACCACTATGAGCTAGAGACCACTATTAGATTTTTAATGCATGAATAACAATTTCTTAATAATATAATATTGAGTACATTATTTTTCATATTCTTATATGCAGAATAAAATATGCAAATTATTCAATCTAGTTATTTGTGTTTTTCTTGGAAGTTGGATATAGATAGTGATTGGTTGGACAACATTTTTACCAAACTAATTAATAATTATATTTAACATTAGTGTATAGACATACAAAAGAATAGTCTCAACTCTATTATAACCAATAGGGATATAACATCAAATCCTTATAACATCAGTCTCAAATCATGGAATGCGGTTAGCATAATGAAGATGCCATCATATCTTTATAATCAATATAATCCATACATGAATAATGAGTGCATCTATATCACTACACACAAGTCTGATCAACATATTAGTTTAGGGTATAACTTCATCCACATATATCATAATGAATTTCACTAATGTCAAAGAGACTATTAGAGCACAAATCTAAAAGTGTTTATCACATCCTTTCTCAAAGGATGATTTAGGGAGGGGTACTACAGTATAAGGAACCATGTTGATAGTGTGTCAAGTATGCGATTAAAGGACTAAAATGTAAACCTATATCCCTCATGACACCATGATGTTGAAGATACTTATTCACTTGTATTAATATGTTACAAAGACAGTGATGGATGCAAACAATACGAGCATATAAAAGGAATAGGAAAGAATGCAAAACAACCTAAAATTAAGCTATGATTATGCCCCTAGTCAAGATAAACATTGGTTGATTGATGTATGGTTTGATGCTAATGATGACCTCAATGTTAATCAGAATAATGATGCATATATCAAGATGGTGTTGTTAACAACATGAAACACAATGTTGGGGAGAAATTTATCCATATGATTATAATTCGATTAAACTAGATCAATGAATCATCAACCAATTAGGGGTTAAAATTGATGGTTGATATTGGATGGTGACCAATATTGCATAATTTAATAGTATGGATAATCTATGGAATATTTTTGAATTTTTATTATTGGATCCAAATGAAGGAGAATGGAATGATGGATGGATGACTTGGACAAAAGCTAGAGTTATTAAACCGAGGATTGATGATGGTAAACAATGCATGAGATGGGAGGATGTGTGAAAGAAGGAGTGGATGGTAGAGGAAGTAAGGTTTGTATTGTATAAAGAATGACAATATGTGAAGAGGGAGGAAGGAGATAGGGTGGGGGATATTAGAAAATATGGATAAAATATGGTAGGTAGGATAGCATGGATAATTTTTTCCCAGAAGTGTGTAGTCCAAGAGGACGAGTGATTAAAATTGGTTCCTATTTTCTAGGTTTTCATCAAGATATTTAGCCAAAGACCACGAAAAGAGTTTTTTACCTATGGATAGATTATTTATCTTTAATTTTTACTTTCTATGATTTTTTTTATTTTTAATTATTTTTTATTTTATACTTTCTTTATATTTTAAAACTTAATTGTGAAGTATTATGGAGGGAAATGCTATGGATAATGGTATGGGTAAATAGACTTTGAAGATAGTGAATGGGTGATGAAAATATTTAGGAAATACACAAGTATCTAATTTAATGGATGGTATCCCTTGAAGAAATCTTGTAATGGACCATTGAAATTAGATTCATAATAAAAAACACTAGTACACTAAAGGGAGAGAGGATTAAATGGATGTAATCTTAAAAATTAATATGGTTCTATTTAAAGCCTTGAATGAGATATAGAGCAAAATGAAGGTTGATTCTTGATAATTGATGGGGTGTCAAAAAACATTTGAATGAGTGGATTGGTTATTTTTGAAGACTAACATTAGTACACACCTTACCAACTAGTATAAGAGTGGAGTAGAATTGCATTTAAAATTTTGAGGGTTACATAGAGAAGTGGAGGGTGATTTTGGGACATACAGGCTTAAATTAATTGCAAAAATAATAGAGGAGCTAGGATAATAGATTTTAGGATATTGGAACCTAAAATAGATTTTAATGATGAGGGATTCCTAATAGAATAATTGGAGGATTTTCAAGTTTATCAATCTTTTTTACTAGAATATTTGGATGGTAGTTGGAATTGTGGTTTACGAAGCATTATGTTTTTGGTTTTGTTTGGAATCCACATTTTTTTTATATGGGTCGTTTATGGCCTTTTGGATTTAACTTATTTTTTGCTTTTGTGTCTATTTTTTATGAAAAATATTGATCCTTGGATTTGTCTTGATGGATGTTTAATATGATGTAAAAATTTATTCTAATAGTTGTAATATTGGTAGTAAAGATAAATGATTTGAGGATATTATGGATGGGGTGGTAGAGAGAACATGTTAGAAGTATCTCAAGGATCTTCTTCTTTGTCTATCTTGATTGGTGACTTGAGATGATGCATGAATTTGATGAAATGGTTTTAATACAGGAGTGGTTAGAGTAATGATAATGATACAAAGGGAAAAGGAGGATGAAGGATTTTATTTTTAGGGCATAAAGATGAAAAGCATATTTTGAAGGGGAAGGAATGAGCTTTCTTACTCAGGAGCCCAAAATAGATTTTTAAAAAGGAGAATGAGATTTTTTGTATTTAGATGGATTAATCCATCAGTTTGGTAGCAAAGTCCATGATAATTCAGATTTTATTTAATATAAATGGGTCCTAAGATGCCTTTCTAATGGAGTTTACTTGATATTGCATGCTTATAAATCGATTTGATGAAGAGGGTTGTACAATAAATTGAGACTAAGAGCCAAACTAATCAGAGACTACAAAAACCTAATATTTTATTAATTTCCTCTAATTTTAAAGGGGATAGTAACATTAAAGATGATATTAAATCAAACTACTTGGACAAAGTTGAACTGAAAACTCATCAAATAACTAGAGGTTTAGAGACTCCAAGTAATCAAGTCTTAGGTAACAATGAAATAAAATCTTCTTTGGGCTCTAAAAGCATACCTAAGCATGAGCATAATGATGGTCATGTATTGGATATGGGTGGAGAGTCGCAAATAGATGCCAAATTAAGTTGTGATAAAGAAGATAAACTTATAATTTGAACTAAAGAAGTGGAAGATAGTTGTGATAAACAACATAAAATTGATAACATTAATGATTTAAAAAATAGTAGTAAGTCTTCTATATCAAGTATTAAAATTATGCATAGTGTAGACACCGAAAACTTGCACAACTAATTAAATAAATTTGATTCATTTAATCATCATTTATTCACCTATTAATCAGACTAAGGTTTCATTAATATCCCTATTCTTCCAATCAGCCTATTAATCAGATGAAACACTTGATTAAAATTTATTTCTTCTATCCTAGACTATTAATTAAACTAAGGGTTGATTAAATGGCCTTTATCCATTTAATTCAATAAATCTTATTTATTTAATTAAAACCCCTTTTCCCTTTTAATTGAATTTACATTTGATTAAAAATCCCTTTGCATTTAAATAAAACATTATTTATTTGTGAATAGTCCCCCAATTTGCAAAATCCTACAAATGAAAGTTGCATCCCTTTTAGCTAAAATAAATCTTTTATTTTATCTAAAAATGCCTATTTTCCTCCACTTGCATTCTCCTAGATTTTCCATTAGCATGCTAATATTCTTCTAGAACCTCTCTAACCCCTCATTAATTAGGCTAATTCTTCTAATAATGTCACATCCGTAAATTTGGGGGAGTCACTTCTCCAAATTTGGAAGAAAGTCTTCTAAATGTGTTGAAGACTCTACCTTCTCCAACAAGTTAACTTGTTGAGTCTTCCAAACTTGTAAGGTTATCTAACTTTCAACAAGTGAACCTCCATAGTATTCAAAGAGCATTTAATTCCTGTTACAAGACATCATTCTAGCCCATGATGTTTGTCCCTTTTTCCATCCCTCAACTTTGCACAAGAGTTTACCTCTTGAACAATAGCATGTTCCCTTGGATAATGGAATTATCCAATGATGTCATCTCTTGAGGTTACCCCTAATGCTTAATTACCATCTAATTCTTGCTTAGCATCCTCTCAAGCCCTCTCAAGGTGACATTTGTCAACTTGGGATTGGATTGAATCCCCCTCATGGATTGATAACTTTCAATCCTAGCCCTTGTTGAGATTGTTCAATATTGACCATCCATTTCTCTATTTTCTTTATATTAGCGCCCCTTTTTTCAATTTATCAATCCATCATCTTGTGCATGAAACTTATAGTCAATTTTCAGGTTATCAAGGAGCTCAAGTTGTCATCTTAAAGCACTTAAATCATCTTAGTTGCGTGCTAGTTTATCTTTCATTATGTTGATAGTATAATACTAAATTGTCATGCTAGCTTGATTCATATAAATGTATATCAATTTCATAGTAATATCCATGTTAGTCTAATTAGAACACCATAATCTTTCAATTTTGAATCAATCTTAGTTTCATATCTTGCATTCCACCTTGTATTTCATCTCTTTGTATCATTTGATCATCTAGCTAGGATCTTAGTTTCATTCATTTTGATCCTAGACCATATCATTTAAATCTCGTTCTTTAGGTTGTCATCTTAAAGATCAAGTACTCTTTGAAGTGAGGGCCACCTTGAATCTTGAAGATCCTTTGAGATAGAGGACAATGAAACAATTTTGATAGTTTTTTATTAACTAATATGTTTGATTGATTTTAATCTCTAAGTTGGTGTGTTTGTGTTGTTTGTGTCTCTTTTGTAGGTGCAACGATCTGAGCATAAACATAGTATAAATTTTTCACAAAGTGAACATCTCCTTGGTAATTTTTCTCCCTCAATGATGGGATAGGGTTTGGGATAGACTAGCCTAGTCTATGCTCCTAGATCCTTTCCTTGGATCACCAGGTGTCCGAACCACACCCTAGGGTCTCTAGGACTTCCCCTGCTTGTGGATTTCCCTAACCTTGCCCAATCCACCCACCAACAACTTGAATTACTTCTCCTAAGGTCTCACCTACTCATGAAACACAAAGAACCCTTACTTAAGCTAATAAGGGTTTGGCTTGTAACACACCTTCTGAGGTCCTAGCAAGGATAGGACAGGTCTAAGACATGGTTTTCCACCCATTCATGTGCCTTTAAGAGGTTACAAACTTTCAACCCCTTACCGATTTCACTATTTTGTCTTTTTCCTACAAAATAGGGCTACAAGGAATGTGCCCAATTAGGCCTCCTATCCAGAGTTTTTAGGGCTCCCTCTTTCAAACGATGCATATTCTTGTGAAACTTCCCAAATGACCTACTATTCATTAGGCAAGGGCTCAAGGATTTTTCTGGTTTTGGAACTCCAAGTGTCCGTACACTACCTTAGGTGGATTTTAAGGTTTTTAAGGGTTTTAAGAGAGATTTTGGGCCTACCAGGGTCACAGTGTTGGTTTGTTGATTTAACCACCTTGTCTGGATTGGTGGAAGCTCCCCCTTCTCACCAATGGTGCTCCATTTACCTCTCTACAACTCCTCCAAAGGGTGCCTCCTCCTCTATCCTTCCTTGCTCTCCAAGACCTCTGCAACTTAACCCTTCCTAGCTGGGCACTATCCAGTCTCGCCTAGGAGTGGGTCTTTAGATGGCATCCCTACATATTCAAGGGCCCTGCTTGCTTTGAAGTATTTTATAGGGTCTGCACTCTCATTCCCCATTGTTTCATGGTGATTCCACAATAGGGAATGGAGTTATGAACCCATTGACACAAACCAGTCCAAAACTGGACAGTGAGAAGCAAGTTTACAAAATATTTACAAACACACACAACCTGCAAAACAAAACCTAATATAAATGCTCAAGATGAAATTATTTACACCATACAAGACACTCAACATATTTTTGCTTGAAAATCAATCCATTAATGATCTTGTCTTACTCCCTTTGTGCCGACTGGCAACAAAATTGCAGTCACAATCAAGTCACTTTGCTTGGCCGTACAACAACTGACATCCAACCCATTATCTTAGGGTTTGCAACTACATATACTACCCTTCCCTCGGTCTATGTGCCCACATTAGGGTTGTCCATGCTAAACTAAAGATTTTGACCACTAGGTGGAAAAGTTGCTTGACAACTTTGAAAAGTTGTCATGCAACTTTTGCAACTTTTGAGCAACTTTCTCAATGTTGCTTTTCTTGACTCCTAGGCCCACATTGGGCTAACCTAAGGACACCACCATGCTAAGAAGGACCCTAAACACCTCAAAGGCACACATACCCTCTACTTTCAAGAAAATCTCTATCTTGACTTATGACTCTAAGACCTCAACTAGGACCTAAACTAGACCCAATGAGCACATGGCTCTTATTGTATATACAATTGCTTCTTAAAGAAGCAAGAACACAATCAAAAGAAAATGGTGGGAGCCCTTTGAAGGGTGCTCCTGCACCACTCAACTTCTATGAGGATAGATAGGGACCAAATTAAACTAGAGGTCATGGTAAGATGGCTCCTGGAGAACCCACAATAATGGGTTACACTTTTTTGCCAACTTTGACACTGCAATATTGATTTTTAGAAAAAACTTCACATTCAAACACCTATTATTGCTAAACCGTAAGAAATTCGTAGATAATGTGAACTAGTGATTTGTGAAATTTTGTGTGTAGATTCTAAAAATTTTTTTTTCAATTTTTTTGGTATCAATTTGGTTCCATTTTTGTATCTCCCTATAAAACTAGTTATTTACAAAAAAACATCAAATTTCAAGAGTTATACTCATTTGGTTAGGCATAACTTTTTTTGTAAAATATATATGATTGTGATTATTTTGAATTTATTTTTTCAACATCAATATCTAATGTTTTCAATTGGTTTCACAACATTATCTTCAATATTTTATATTTTATTAAGTGGTAAAAATTATGTTTTGGACAAATGAGTGCAATTTCTTCGTCAAAAAAAGTGTAACCCACTATTCTGGGTTCATCATTGTGAAACATAAAAGAAAAAAAGCACTAAGGAGTCTCCAATTCCTCATTTGAAATTAAGAGAAATTGATGATAGTATTTGTAGATGTTTGAACAATTTAGGAAACCTCAATGGACACATCTTATTCAACTTATTCATGGGTTTTTAGTGCACATTATGGAATGTTAGGGGACTTGAGTCCCCTGAAAGGAAGTATATTGTCTACACATTCCTGAGGGTTAGTAAAAATGAGGATGTTGTCCTCTTGTAGGAGGTGAAATAATCCAAAATTATAGTTGAAATCAATCTTAAGTTCAATTTGAGGGATGCATATCAAAACTCCACCATTCATAAAAGAGATAAAGGTCACTCTTTTATCTCGATCTCAAGTAGTTAGGCTTAGTATGTAAAGGAATCCAAGTCTTCCGCTCATAATAGAGCCATGTGGGTAATCATAAAAAAGGTTGATGTTAATTTGGGATTTATTTAGTCTACACCCCTAATAATTGTAGAGAAAGGACTGATATTTAATAATGGTTCAACAATCTCCAAGATATCCCCTAGATTATAAGGGTGATTTCAACATCATTAAAAATTAGGAATACAAAGTTGATCCAGTATTGGTTTCAACTAGAAGAATAATTAAAAATAATTTTGATCAAGGTTGAAATCGAACTTTTATCTCCTTGACCCTTTGGAGGAGAAGAAAAGTGACATTATAGATATATGGTTCACATGGTGTAGCTCACAAAAAGGTAAAAAAGAGAATCTATTGCAGACTTGATAGATTCTATGTCAATGGTAATATTGTTAATGTATACCCTTATAAATTATCAAACTACCATCCTATGAAAGTTAACATTCATATGAGTAATGTTGCCTCAAATGGACATAAAGGTGCAAGTTGTTTTATGCTCAACACCAATCTCCTTAGTGATGAAGATTACAATGATGTTATTTTCACATATGAATATTAATAAGTAAGTGTTAAGTAATAATTAAACAATATTAAAAGATGGGATAAGAATTCCAATAGCTAGAAAGTGATCTTCCAAACCATAGGAAAGAAAAGAGTCACATACAACACATTTCTAGAGGACAACCTTGATGATAACCTTGTGTTTAGTGAATTTTCTTCAGAATGAACCTACTAATATGGAGTTAAACAAAGAGTTAACACTGACCAAGGAATCTATGAGAAGGTTATAAAATACCAAAGTGCAAATCCTTAGAGGGAGGGCTAGAATGGTCTAGTTAAAGAATGGTGATAAAGGGTTCAAGTTCTCTTTCAATTTTGTAACTTAAGTAAAGGAATTATAGAGAAGATTGATAGAATCATGGTGAAGGACAAAATTACATATGATATCAAAGAAATTAAAGATCAATTATATGGATTTTATAAAAAAAACTTCACCTCTAAAGGTAATAACTTGATGAGTTATAAGGTGAGAGACTTCTACAAGTAACTTATTCCTTAGAAATTATCAAAAGATAATTACAATAGGTTACATCCTGAGATTACTCTTGAAGAACTAAAAAAATTAATCAATGCCTTATATAATAATAAGTCTCTCGAGACTAATGAATTATCCATGGAATTCAATAAAAGAGATACAAAATCTAGCTTAGCATGGACTTGTTTCAAATCTATAAGTTATAGAGAAAGAATTTATATGTTTAAATATTAAAAACGGGGTGGTCAAAATCCACCCTAAAAATGGGGACAAGTCTTTTGTTAAGAATTGGTGTCCCATTACTTTGCTTAAAGTTTCTTATAATATCTTTGGCAAGGTTATTTCTCTAAGATTAGTTGATATTTCTCTATCTTTCATTAGTAATACCCAAACTAGATTCATTAAGAGAAGATACATCCTAGAAGACCTCCTAACTAGTTAGGAATCCATGGAATGGGCAAAGTAAACTAACTATAATTTTTATATGTTTCTTCTATACATTGAGAAGGAATACGCACTAGTACATTTGGGGTTGAATTCTGATGGTAATTCATCGGTTTTTTCACTGCAATTCGTCAGACAACCGACAAAAAATGTTGTCAAAAACTTGTCGTCAGATGTTCTGACATTACTCGAGACCGTTGAAATTCTGACAGACACCAGGACACCTCCAATGGTGATGTGACCACCATTCCGATGAGCCAATTCCGTCAGGCATATAGCATGCCCATCGGACGTGTTAGTCTTTCCTATCAGAATTCCGACGGTATTCTACCACCCATCTAATGAGCCAATGTCGTCGAGCATATAGCACACCCATCAAATGTGTCATTATTTACTGTCGGAATTCCAATGGTCTTTTGCCACCCATCTGACAAGCCAATGTCGTTAGGCATATAGCACGCCCGTCAAACGTGTCAGTCTTTACTGTCAAAATTCTGACGACATTTAAATTATTTATTAAAAAAAATAATGATGCTGATTTTTAGAGATTGCAACCTATCAATAGGATTTGTACTTATTGTGCGTTCTAAATTCAACTTGCAAATACTTGGTTGGCCCATGCCACATTCATTCAAAATATAAATTGCTTTTAATGGGCCAACTACATCTTCATTGGTCTCTTCTAAGTTCAATCAAATAAAAATTAGGAAATGAGGAACTATATATGATCCAGAAGGATTTATCAAATCCCTAGGACTTTGTTGCTTACATGAAGACTTGGTTGATAAAGATATCATTAGAAATTGCACAAAAATTGAGCAATTATATGGGAGAAGGAAGAAATGAAACATGGTCCAAAGAGAAAAAGCCATCAAAAGATAAATGGAGCCATATTTCCTTGGATTTTCCATGATGAACTTGATTACCTAGTGAAGATTGAGAAGTTACTGCTAAGTGCAGAGGCATTAGGGAAATGGTGAAGAAGGGAAAGCAACCAGTCACCTTTAAGGAGCCTCCTACAAAGAAGGTGAAAATTGAAGAGTAGCCTATGAAGGAGAAGGGGATAAAGATTGTTGATACTGAAGAAGTAATTCCTATCCACACCTCCATCTCTAATAGGGAAAACAATAAGAGATATTGCACCAATAATTCCCCCAAGAAGAGCCCTTGAGAAATTGAAGTTTGAAAATGATCTCACTAGGGATGTTAGGCCTCTTTCTTGCAATCAATTCATCAGTGATGATGAATTTGTGAAAACACAAGAGTTTCAAGATTTTTTGGTCACAAGGAGGAGAGAAGAGTACCATAGGATTTGTGAATAAGAAACAAATATAAGTCCACTTTTTGAGTGGAATAAAATAAGTGAGGAACTAATGAAGGATTTTGATTTCTGTATTGGAAACATCACTCCTAAATAGGGAAAGTGAATGGTGAAATATGCAGGAACCTTATTGTTGCCTGGATGGGAAATTGCCACTGCTTTGGCATTTCATACTACAAGAAAAGAGAAAAAGACAATATATCATTCAAACAAATAGGTGGAGCAGGATCTATTAGGGTTTTTAAGTCCCTCTTTTGGATTGTGGTCAATATGGGCTTTGTCACCAAGAACTGACAAGCCAAACTATTTTTAGAATTATGACCAATTTAGAGGGAGTACAAAGATCAAGAGGTTGGCTAATACTTCAACGTCTGAGGCAATAGACTTGATGGTGAACACTTTTTTATTCAATAAATAAGTCACTGATAAATTATATACTAATTTTGAGACTTTGAAACAGAAGCATATGCAAAAAGTGATTGAAAACCAAAAGCTTCTCAGGACGATTGAGATATTGGAGGTAGACACAGTCTCATTCAAGCTCTTGCAATTCAAGCATCTGATTTTGGAGATAGGGATTCTTTGATGTTTGAGATCAAAGAACTGAAAGATGAACTAGAAAAGGAGAGGGCATCAAAGAAGAAGTTCACAATGGATCTAGTGACTGGTTTATTCAGTCATAGGTTATCAAAGATAAATCAAAAGATTGATGATGCATACAAGTGGTACTGCTACCTTGTACAAAGTTGAAATTTGACCAAGATATGCAAAATGTTGATCCTATCAAAGAACGGTGGCTCAATAGGACCCAAATTTTGATTGACATGATTAACATGTCAAAGCATGATAGGGATAAACCACCAGAGTTAAATGAAACTTTTGACAATTTCAAGATCCTTGAGGAAGTGGTGTCATCTTCCATGAAGCTAAGGACATAGTTGGAATACAAATTTAAGATCATAGAACAAATGGAGTGCAAAGAGTTTCCCAACATCAAAGATGACCAGGGGAGTCCAAAGTCATTGGACCAATGGAAGTCATAAGTTAGTTCATTTTTGTCAAGGGCAATGTTAATTATATATGATGACAATGAATTAAGAGTAGGAAAGTTGAATCAGCTACTAATTATCAAAAGGATTCAAAATATCATATCAATCTTGATAATTTGAAGTTGATGTTGGATTACTCCTAGCCAAATGATGCAACATTTTCCAAGTGGGGTGAAAAATATAAAGAAGACTAACTTTGAATCTACACATCAACAAACTATTTTAAGGAGTATCCATCTATCTCTTTTTAGGAGTGGAATCACAAATTTTGTAATTGAATGCAGATTATTCCCTTAGTCTAACTTCCTTTTCTATTTTGACATTCCACTACTGTTTGACATCCTAATTCTTGGGATGGTGGCTATTTATGATTTTTCAACGTATGAATGACACATGTACAATTGGCTTGAAGCTTATTCACTCCCTTGTTCCTATAAAAGGGAAATCAGAGCCATTGTATTCTTCTTCTTAGATTTTGAAATTTTGATCTCTAAGAGAGCTCAAAGTAGTGTTTTAAGAGGAGTTGATAGTGAATGACAAACAAATCATTCTGCTATTGTAAAGCATATTTTTAGATCATATAATGAAAAATGGTGTTCAAGACTATTTGGTGTAATTGTCTCCTCATATGATGTTTGATCCTTTTGGAATATTTGAGTAAGGCTTAATTGTTCCAACTCTATAATGCATTATGTATTTTGATTTTTGCTGTATTTCAAGGAAATAGTTAAAGATACTCTAATCAAGATACACGGGGCTAAATGTGATGTTAGGATCTTTAAGTAGAGTTGCATGTGAAATAGCATTGGGTGGTTTGGTGTAAAACATTGAATCAATTAGCCCTAGATTGAAAGTTTGTGTAAAGGTTGCAAATGATGTTGTTCTAACTTGACTCTATTTCCCTATCAAGAATTAGTCTCAACAATCTCAAGGGTTAGGGTTCTAAGGTATCTTCAATTTAAAAATCCAAAAATATTTCATTTCCTTTCAAATTCTTTATTTTCAATTTGTTAGTATAGGATTTGATATTCTCTAATCCTAAAAGTAATTGAATCCGAGATAGCCTAGCGTTGAATAATACATCTAAAAATTGGATTTTCAATGAGAATATATCTTCTTTTTAATACAATATCAATGATTAAATATTGAATCAAGAAGATATTTTCATTGGATCACCCTCCTTGGTTTGTAGAGCCAAAAGTGTAGAAGGTTTAAGCCTTAGGTTATAAGAAAGGGTTTATCTTGTTCATTGGGCATTGGTCTAGAATCTCTTAATCATAACAAAAGGCCAACCTTTAGAGGGTTCTAAGAGACTCAACTAGAAAACACCAGCACAATGCACCCATACAAACATATTAAAGTTGTTTGAAGTCCATTCAACCATCACTATGTGCTGACTCAATGCATAAGCTCATCCTTTCTACATGAGTCTAAATGTCTTGAAATGGAATATCATAAATATGGTAATTATATTTGTATCTTTCTTGAATTGGTTAATTCTCAATTCCAATGACTTAATGCTTAAGATCATTCCATTTGACAAATATACTATTTCTATGTCACATCTAGTAGTAACATTATCAAAGAGACACCAACAAAAAAAGTTTATAGATATAAATAATATGCCTCTCGACAATTTGAAAATAGGTTTCCTTTATCAAAATCTCAACGACTTAAATAATTATGACCATCCTACTTAAAAAATATGTTAGTTCTATGTTAAATGTATTTGGGTTTTAATCAATATTACAATCCAATCCATCAATATATGCACATGTAGAACATAAAATAAGAGATTATTTTAAGGTCCACACCCAACCATTGCTATTTATTAACTTAATGCATAAGCTCACCATTTATACATGAGCCCAAATGCCTTGGAATGGAACATCACATATATAATAGCTAGATGCTCTTTTTTTGAATTGGTCAATTCTCCTTGCAAAGTGTTCAACTTAGATGCCATGAATGAGGGACCAATGGCATCTCTTATGATCTAATTTACCCAAAACTTGCAATTGGCCTTGTCCTTTGGATTATGCTGCACCCTCATTTAGCATTTTAACATTTGTAGATGTAAATATGTAGCATACCTTTATGTTTGTTGGAAGAAAATCATTTATATGAGCATTGAGTTTCTCTAATTAAAACAAAGCTACACACTATAACCATTTGAGGCTAAAACCAATGGACAATCTTTCTATAATCAGATTTTACAAGAGTTAATCTAATTTACTAGAATTTTGTGTACAAGGAAGGACTTTATCAATTATTTAGAATATCTTCACTAAGGCTGTCTTGCTATTTCTAGCACATATTAGTGTCTAATTTTATCTTAAGATTTTGCAAAAATCCATTAAATTTATTTGCCTCAATGCTCTTTCATTCCTTTTGGCCAAAGCAATTTTAGTTTCTCAAGAAAATAAAAAAATATTAGCTTTATTTAAGGGATATAGAACAGTTGTTCCGTTTGCACTCATTGAGGAAGACTTTTCTTGGGTAAAAGATAGTAAAGACACAACCACATAATCATTGCATCAACTTTTTATCTTACCAAAAAATAAACACCGCAAGAAGATCCTTTTAAGAAATAGGACTAATTCACAAATGATGCCTTGCTTGTCTTGGGAGATTGAGAAAAATGGATTGGCTGATTTACCCTTAATTGCACAAGCCATAGATGATAAGGCTTAAAAGAATTCCAATCTTAGAAAGGATCATAGAGAATTTCAGCTTCAAAAGATGATAAACATGCTTAGATGTATTTATCAATTGTAATATACTTTATAATTCATCAAATATATTAATATATTGTGTTCTCTAGAATTACAGATAGATGAGGTTTGCACAAAATGTCTTGGATGATTTACCTCCAACTGCACAATCCATAGATGATATAAATCTTGAGAGAACTTCTTGGAAATGATTGTGGAGCATGTGAGCTTCAAGTATGAGGAACTTTAATGGCACTCATCGTGTTATTACATCTTTCAATGTTAACTTCACCAAAAACTTTTTTCATTTATCATTTCATAATTTATTATTATTAATGTTCATTCAGCTTTTGAATATTTTAAAAGGGAAATGCAATTAGTATTCTGACTTCTAGTTCATACTAATCCCTTTGTTGTAAAAACTTTTATCCTTGCAAACATTGTCCATATTAGTATTCATCAAGACCTATCATAGTCATGTCTTGATTCCAATTGGGTGATGTTCCACCAAGCCATTGGAGTTGAGTATTTATGAAATTCATTGGTCCAAGTCAGTCAAGGAGAGGTAGAGGCCTAATCTCACCCTTATGCCTACCTACGTTTAAGATGAAAGACACTTGGGGTCATCCCTTATCAAAATATCAGACCTCCTAATGCTCTCTTTGGTTGAATCAAGGATTGGAGTCACCAAAAATGTCTTATCTTGTGATTATTGAATACTACCCTATCATGAAGAGTTGAGTATTACCCCTATCTCTGCATCACTAAGGCAGCAAGTTTGGGACCAACCCATCTAGGAACTACATCATGATACCTTAGAAACATAATACGAATACCACGCCACAATAATTAAGGATAAATACAATAAATATTGGAGTAGCTAAGAATTTGTTTGGCCTTCAAAGCTAGAGTAGTCTTCAAGGGATATAATAAGGTTCATATAATTTGATCATTGTCTTTCACAGTCCCAAATAATGAATAAGAGTAGTATTGTATTCAAGAAATCATTAGCAAGAAAAGATAAAATGGTGCCATGAGAATATTTTGATAATGGAAGAAGAAATATTCTCAAACCTTCACAATGACAAATACAATCATGAGCCTTTCACCAGTGAAGAGCAATCCCACATTAAAACTACGCCCCTTCACAAGGAATGATTAGGACTTACTGATAGGAATGCTTCACATAAAGAGTGCCCAAAGAGAAGACTTGATGATAGCAATAGTGATAGCATAATCCATTCTCCATTTTGAGTACAATGATACAAATATACACAGTGAGAAACATCGAACATAGTAAGCCATAGGAAGATAAAGGTTCATAGTCCCAGGTCTAGACATGTTTGACTAGAGGAAGATTTGAAATTATTTTCCAGTATTAGAGTAGAGGTTACAATAATTTAAGGGCAGAAACAACTCAAAATGAAATAGTATTAGAGCAACATCAAATGCAAATCTTCAAGGCTTCAAATATAGTGACAAGATCAAATAAATAAGAGTTTGTTATCGACCATCAAAAGACTAGTGATCGACCATCAAAAGATTAGTGATCGACCATCAAAAGACTATTTTGTGGATCTAGTACCAAGGAATTTTCTACTAAAATAATCCTGATAGTGGTTCCTACTATGAAAGTATGGTTTCTTTTAACAACACCAAGCTTGGTGATTGGTGTACAAGAAAAGGTAGGTCAGTGGCTTTTACCAACAATGATTGATAGCACCTAGGACAAGATCAAGCATTAGATTAAATAGGTAGCAATCAAGAATCACTATTATATACAAGAAAGAAACTTATCAGAAAGAGCTAGATTCAATAGGTAGCAATCATAAATGGTCATCAACAACGCAATGATGTTTGTCATTGAAGAGAATCATTATAAGGATCATTTATAGAGATAGAGATCAACAATCACATTAGATGGAAATGAAATGAACCATCAAACACAAGAAATAACTAATGAACACCATTTTTAGACAAACATAAAATAATGATTGAGGTTATTTCAACATAAGAGAAAACATAGTTTGCTACAAGGTATTTACAATAGTAATGAGGTGCCAAATCCATTTGGAACAATCAATTGAGAGAAGTCCCTCATTGGTATCATTTAAGATTATATTCAAAAGGACTATTAAGTTCATGTGAGTATAGAGAACAAATCAAATACAATGCCATAGAATGCAGTGGTAGAGAAAATGATAAGGAAAATTAAAAAATGCTAAAGAAAATGTCAACTAATAAAAAAACTTACAAGGATGAGGCATATTCAAAAAAAATTCACTCGCTCCATGGCCGATATCAGCACTAGAAGCAACTCATAGTGTTAGTGTACATACAAGACAATATGATAGTTCATTATACCCAACAACTTGTGGTGTTGTTGTTCGTATTGGCTCTGTTGGACCCTGCAATTAAGATTCAATATACTTTTTTCAATAAGATTAACTGTACAACATAATGAAATATTGAAAATTGTGTTATCTTATTGAGCTTCACTTTGTTTTGAGAATAGTTTAATATTCTCTACTTAACAGGGCCAACCACATGAAGGTGGAATCTCATTCGCCCCCCCTAACATCACTCTAAATTCCCTGTTAGCATCTAACATTCATTCATTTTGTCTACCATTAATAAAATATAACATTCATTCATTAATATCACATAACGTTTATTAACACATAAAATTGATTAACATCCATTAACATGCAACATTCACGAATATTCATTAACACATATCATTCATAACCATTCATTAGCACACAATTACATTCATGCACACATAAAAATCAGTCATTATAAATAAAGTAGATTACAATCATTTATTTTTTGTTTTTTCTTTGAAGTTATGTAAAGAATAAGTGGAACATCATTTTCTTCATCATTTCCCCCCTCTTTAGTTGTTCCCTCTGCTCGCGATCTCGATGTATGCCTAGTCCTATACTGAGGACAAGGACACTGAAGCGAAGGGGGGTCCTCTGTAATAACAAAGAAATGGGTTAAATTCAAAACATTTTTTATTATTGTTACAAATATTTTATTAATTTAAAGAACATAACCATGGTGCCCTTTACCTGATGGGGCCACATCATGTTCCACATCATTTTGTCTAGCCTCAACCTCAACATGTTGAACACCCTCTAGATCCTCTAGAGTTGAAATACTAAAGGTTAAATTAATGTTGAACAACAATTGCAATTAAATTTGTTTAAAGGAATAGCAGTGGTCCTCTTTACCTGATTGGGGAACATCATGGTCCACTTGGTCACCACCGACTACATGCTCTAAAATATTAATAAAAAAGGTTACATTAATTACTACACTAATTACAATTTAAGATGTTTAATTTTATTAATAATTACATAAATAAATTTGAATAGCAAATGAATACCTCCAGTACAGGGATGTGTCTACCCCAACTATAATGATAATAATAATACCTCTAATTGAAATCTCAATCCGAAGTTTGGACATTCATATGGTAGAGTTTACTATTTTCATGGCTGGTGTTCATTTAGTTATCAATCCAGGAACGTAAAACTTGAAATGGGTCTGCATTACTGCAGTAACTAACATTATGCAAAAAGGAAAGGCAGGAATAGAAATCATAAAAGGCTACATGAAAGCTTCACAAAACAATGTTGGAATGATCTAATGAAAATAACAGAAATCACACTGTTCTGTCTTGGCTGCAGGAACAGTCAGTGGATCTATTTCCAGTGGCTGCAGGAACAATCCAGTCATGAACTTCTACTGCAACTAAGTAAAAACTAACTTCAATGATCATAAACACGGGATCACTCACCAAGTGGGCCCCCTTGGATGAGTGATATAAAACTTCCAGAAAAATACTTTTAACATATCAAAACAACACATTCTTTATTTATTTCTTCTTGAAGATGATTACATATTCTAAAAGAGAAAATTCAGAATGCTTGTCAAAACTCTACTCAATTCCTTTCCATCTTGTCTAACTCTAAGAAATAAGGAAGAGCTTATTATAAAGAAAAGATCAACTACAATGGAAAACTCAAATCACACCCAGAAGAAGAGGCAGATAATTGTCAGATGAAGGAGATAACTGAGAGCTTGGCTGCAGGAACCGTGGATCTGAAACCGAACCACAGTCTTTGCATGCCAAAGCAATATTTTGTGAATTCAATATGCACTAGAGTTAAAATCCCATGGTGAAGTATAGCTGCTCCGATTATGCCATACATTGCACTTGCTCGGATCCCCTTCAATTTGATCTCCAGTTATCTGAACGTTATTCTCCAGTCCTTAGGTGCGAAAGAAAATCATCCACCGCAGCATCAATTATTATCTACACTAAAACAAAAAAAACATACAAGGAAATGCATATGTATCTTACTCAATTAATAGATTCATTAACTCACATATGACATTATCCTAAATGATCTGCATATCACAGGGACAAATCATTTGGCTGCAGGAATAAATTGGCATGGCTGTAGGAATTAACCGCCAAAGTTCAAACATGATTTCATAAGTTCATATTTAAAACATGGATTACATATAGTCAATTCACAATACTTTACTATCACAATGCAACCCAAAAGATGCCAAAAACCTAAGAGTAATGATAAAAAACATGTCAAAGCATCAACTTATCAGATGCACATCCGAACCTTCATGTGCAGGTCGTGTTTCACGATTAGCAGGCTGCATTCCAATGTCATGCGCATTGTTATTATTGCTTGCTTATTTAAAACAAATATAGTCACTTTATGTTGGAACTCAACATCAATTATATTATTGGTAAAGTATTCAATTTGAAACAATTTTCATTTAGCTTATTTACTTGTGTGATGGATGCACCAGAATCTTGTGTTTGCCCAGTCAATTCTCGTAGTCAATCATCCATGACTGTATAGCCTTGCTAGTAGGAAATTCTCTTATCATCTTCTGTGGGCACTCTATTGAATTCAGAACCTTGCATTTTTCCTTGGTATCGTGAATTTTGCTTGCGTTGTTTGATCAAAAATTTTTTTGTTCCAATTTATAAATATTTTGATGCAATATTTCATTTACTAATACTTAGAATTCATGTGGCAAGTTTCATATAACTACCAGAGTCGAGTTTGTGATGCCCATTCTTTTCTTGTCTTGACTTGGTTTCCTTTGATGTGTCACTCAGTCTATGAAAAGCATGCTAGCTTATATAATTATAAAGAGTAATTAGTACATAATTACATTCTTAATAGTATCACATACCTTCTTCTGGCGTCTAGTGGTGTATTTCCTTTTTTCCTTTCAATTCTCTCATTGGCATCCAAAATCAGGTCCTTCCACTCCCTCTCTGGAATCATGGGGAGATGCTCATACTTTACGTTCTTCTCTAAATGTGTCCTATATTGGTCCCTCACATACTTTAGATATGTGCCAGCTTTATCAAGGAGCTTGGTTTTGTCGAATGTGTCATTTCCAAACAACTCAACCATATAGTTTGTTAGATCATCTTTTAACCTTTTTTCTTGGTCATTCCACCTTTAAAATAAAAGAAAAAACATGTTAGATTCAGAAATGAACTGAACCTACCTTTATTACAGTTCAATAAATGCATCAAAGGAAAACTATTGTAGTAATGATATGAAATCAAAATAGTGGATTAGGGTTAGTTCACATATGATGTTCCACCTTTTACATATGGTGGGCCCAAATATCTGCAATGCAATGTCATTAATATTTTTATAAAAAAAATATCATTTCCTACAAAAAATTCATGGGATAATTTGTCCAAAAGGAGTGATCAGTAAGTAAATTACAATTAGACTATATATAATAATAATTTTAAAGTACCTAGAACCTTCTGTATCTTTAAGGGAATCAATTCTTTGTCGCTCACCACCAATGTGGCCTGCAACGTTCTCGTACTAGCAATACAGGAAGATCTAAGAAATGATGGTATGTTATCAATAGTAGTCTCCTTTGGCGCATCCTCATGTGCATCTCCTATTGCAGAAAATGAATCCACTATGAAATGCCCCCAAGAAAGAACGCTTCAAGGTAAATAAACACATAACAAAAGATAGAGAAAAAGAGGGATCTACCAATAGTGGGCAGGCCAACATGACATGCAGTAGAGGATGTCTACATGGTGCATGTTGCTGACATTGTAGTCGGTAATACAAGTGGGGCTAACCTCTAATGAGGAGGCATTTGCACACGAACATTGACATCTCCTGAAGAATAATACATCAAATATATTAAACATTAAATATATGAAAACTGCAAGAATTGTAAACAAGGATGAACCTTTATTATGAACATTAACAGTATTAAGTATGATGTGTTTTGGGTACTCAAAGTGATAAGACAAGCAAGTTTTAATCTACTTGTTTGATCATGACAATCACAATGAATGGTAGTTTGGGTTCCTTATTTTGCAATTTTGTAATTTGGGTTCCTTATTGTATGAGTAAGTGTAGATTATGAGTACTTGGGCAGTTGGAGAAGACATTAATGAGATGAGGATAATGAAAGAACACTCTTGGAGGACACAGGTAAGTATACGTTAAGGTATGATGGTTTAAATAATTGGTATTTTCACAATGTTAAGGGTAACATGGAATTTCTTTAACATGTAACTTGTCTTGTTGGAAGTTGACATTATGAGGAAGGTTGTAGATTATTAATGGAGTTTGCATGTGTGAACATGTAAAAGAAGACTAAATTTGTGTCTCGGTCTATCAAAATAGTGGAAGGAAGAGTTTGTTGAATTTGTGAGTGACTATCACAAAAAGGACAACAGACTAAAAGCTTTTCATTTTGTAGGATCAACCTGATTATTAGGAATGG
This sequence comes from Cryptomeria japonica, assembly GCF_030272615.1. Classification (NCBI taxonomy): domain Eukaryota; kingdom Viridiplantae; phylum Streptophyta; class Pinopsida; order Cupressales; family Cupressaceae; genus Cryptomeria; species Cryptomeria japonica. The sequence goes on along the minus strand of NC_081405.1, from coordinate 310,016,780 downwards.
TGTTGGAGTTGAATCTTAGAGGAATGTTTGGGTGAGTTTATGTCTTTTCCAAGAACAGTTGAAGGGTTATAAAATAGTGAATGGATCAATGAAGTAAGGCTATCCCATTGGTGATTTTTTAACTATCTGAACAGTGTGAAGACAATAGAGGGTCAAGATGTTTCTTAGGGTGGTTGGGAGGGTTGAGAATTGTGTTTTTTTTTCATGGGAAAGAAATCCATTTATGTATCATAGGGAGCCACTAGTTTGGAGTGTGGCAAATGAGCATTGGGAGATGCATCTTTAAACCATTAGTGGTCCTAATTAGAATTAGTACCGAATGGAAGTCAAATTGTGAGAGTTGGAGTGATTCAAAGAGTGAAAGTCCTCAAGATGGATTCGGGAAAGATGAGTATGCGAGTAGGATCACAGTAGGACAATTACATTAGGGGCAGACAATGATCTCATTGTTACTGCTGTCTTGGAACATAGTGGAGTCAAATGTCAGAGCAAGTGCAAGTGGCAATTTCCTTTGATTCAGATAAATAGCCAAGGTCCTATGATTAAGGGGTTGATCCAAGTCAAGGATCTAGAAAAATGATGTGTTGGAGGTTTGTTGAGAACAAGTGAATGGATGTGTAAGGGGGTTTGTTTCCCTAAGGTATGAATGATAAGTCATGAAGAGAATCAACTAGATCTCTCTGCATCAACTACATAATAAATATATGAGCAATAACACTAGCATTAAAAAAGCAAGTTCACAAGTCCAAAGAAGGAGTAGTTTTAATGTATATAAAATCCTCATCACCTGAACTATCTGCAATACCATGATCATGACCACTAGGTTGATGAGAATGCATAAATTTCTGTAAAAACAACACATACATATTTTAGTTAATGACATAAAAGAGTATAAAATATAAACCATTATTGAACTTTTGTTATAGTTAAATATTTCATTACTACTTACTTGCAAGTTTAAAGTTGCCCGCATCAATTTTTGCACCCTCTCTTGTATCTCATCAGTATGATGCTCCACGGATGCCAAAGCAACAATCTCTCTACTAATTTTTCTAATAGACTTTTTTATCAATTCTATAAGGTTTGTGGAATTTGCGATGTCATCATCACTTAATCCTGTTGAGCCCACATCCTTAGAGAGGTGCTCAGGTACTGCAACTCCCTTTCCCTTTCCCCAAACATTCGTATGTGACAAGAATATCATTAACACTATCAAAATTACTCCAAAACACTCAAGAAAAGAACATAATAAAGTAATAGTTTGCTTCTATCTAATTTGTACAATTATAGTGAGGTTTACCTGCTTGGTAGAAGTGTCGCGACCTACATCCCTATCTGTGCCATGTGCTGGATCCATGTCACCCTGTGACAAAGAAAAAATATAAAAATGTTAGCGAAATGAAACCAATAGACCTAGCAAATAAACTTAATAATAAAATGGTATATTGGAGTCATTAATTAGAGGTTGGTTTAAATGGTATATAGTACATACCACCCCCATGATAGTAACTTTGATTGTATCTATACGATTGAAATTGTAATTGAT